>NC_089839.1:145718039-146333039 GCF_035609145.1 Eleutherodactylus coqui
TTACTCCATAGTTTTTTCAGCATTACCATTGAGAGGAGAAAAAATAAAATGTAATATTTTTGCAAATACATAATTTTAAAGGCAGTTTTTTTTCTTTAGTGCACATGAAAATGAGGATTTACACCGCAAAATGGATCCCCCTGTTTGTCCTGTGTTCAGAAACATACCCATTGTGGCCCTAATCTTGTGTCCGTATGCACAATGAGGCCCAAACCGAAAGGATTAGGCAGTGGCATTCAGAACAGAGATTTAGCTTTAAGGCATTTTAGGCCCCATAGCACACTGGTAGAGCCCTTAAAGGGGTTGTCCCGCGAAAGCAAATGGGTCTATACACTTCTGTATGGCCATATTAATGCACTTTGTAATGTACATTGTGCATTAATTATGAGCCATACAGAAGTTATCAGAAATTATTCACTTACCTGTTCCGTTGCTAGCGTCCTCGTCTCCATGGTGCCGTCTAATTTTCAGCGTCTAATCGCCGGATTAGACGCGCTTGCGCAGTCCGGTCTTCTTCTTTTCTCAATGGGGCCGCTCGTGCCGGAGAGCGGCTCCGTGTAGCTCCGCCCCGTCACGTGCCGATTCCAGCCAATCAGGAGGCTGGAATCGGCAATGGACCGCACAGAAGCCCTGCGGTCCACCGAGGGAGAAGATCCCGGCAGCCATCTTCACCGGGTAAGTAAGACGTCACCGGAGCGCGGGGATTCAGGTAAGCGCTGTGTCGGGTTTGTCTCGCGCCGAACGGGGGGGCTGTTGAAAAAAAAAAAAAAACGTTTCGGCACGGGACAACCCCTTTAAGTGGCCAAAATGATAGAGAACCCCCATAAATGATGCCATTTTGAAAACTAGACCCTTTAAGAAATTAATGTAGGGGTCTACTGTGTATTTTAACCAGACAGTTTTTGAATGAATCTAAGCAAAACAGAAGGAAAAAATTACAATTTTCATTTTTTTTTGCAAATTGTGTCATTTTAAAAACAGTTTTTTTGCACAGCACACAGATAACTGAAGACTTGCACCCCAAAATCGATACCCCTGTTTGTCCTGTGTTCAGAAAAATACCCATCATGGCCCTAATCTTATGTCTGTATGCACAAGGGGGCCAAAAACTAAAGGAGCAGCCGGTGGCTTTCAGAACAGAAATTTTGCTTGAAGGTGATTTAGGTCCCATTGCCCACTTGTACAGTCCTTGAGCAGCCAAAACGGGGGTCTGGTTTGGATGGGCACATGGGGCAATTGAACTGGGTATCCCTCCTCCTCCCATGCTTTTTGGGGGGTATTTCTTGACCTTAGTGGCAGGAATAGGGCGTGAAAAGTAGCACTTTGTGAAGCTTCATAAGCTTGCTGAGGTGCTGCAGTCTCACATAGAAGGCGTTCAACAAGCTGCTGCTGGAACTGCAGGCAAGTGAATGTTCCCGGGACTTGTTGTAAATTAACATCAGGTTCATACAGTCGTACGTGGAATCCACTTGCAGAGACCTGCAGCGGATCCCAGCTGTGAGCCCAGCCGTAGCCTTGCCTATGGCCGCGTAATGTACTGCGCATAACTGCGTATTCACACAAGCAGTCATGCACAGTACACAGTTTTTTGTTTGTATTTCCTGCACTGTCACTTAGCGATGACGCAGGTACTTACAGCCTGTGCACAATGTAATTACGTATAGGCTGCGGGTATATCTGCGACCATGGAGCACAATGGGCTCTATGTTGTGGATATCTGCGGTAAAATAGAACATACTGTGTTCTGTTTTCTGTGAGTGGATTATGTAATTCCAACCCGCTAATGTGAGCAGAATTGTGTAATCCAGTGCATTTGATTGATCTGTGTATTACCGCGGATCAGACGCATGCAGAATCCGTAATTTCTGTGCGGTTGTATGAGACCGGCCTAAGGTAGATCGCTACCTTTTTATTATGAGACTGGGGACCGCTCAACGAGGCCACCAGTCACTGCTCCAGGCGGGAGCAAGGGGATTTTAAATTTACAGGGCTTCCCGCCTTCTGCAAATGTGTCTGCCATTTTGCCGATGGATACATGTGCAGAATCTAGGTGAGGTCCATGGAGCAGGATCGTGCTGGGGTTCAAATACGGAGGCATCTGGTAAGAAGTTTCTTCTCCTCTCACTGATCGCATCGGTGAGGGGAGATGAAACTTCAACTTTTTCTTTACTTTTGCGTGACTACCATTATTCATTGGATAACAGTGATCACGTTATCAGTGGTCATGTCAGTCAAAGGTTTAACAATCTCCAAAAATACATGTATAAATTTCCGGTAATAGTTAGCAAATCCCAGAAACCTTTGAAGTGCTTTAAGATTTTATGGCTGCACGCAGTCTAAAATGGACCGGACTTTACCTGGAAACTCAAAAGAGAAATGACATGACCAAAAAAAGTGATCTCCTGAATAGCAAATATATACTTCTCTCTCTTAGGCCGCCTGCACACGAGCGTTCCGGATTCCACTAGCGGATTTTCACGCGCGTATGGTACCTAAATGTGCTTGCGAATAGGTGCGGATGCGTGAAAAATCATGCGCGGATATACGCGGATGTGTTGCGGAAAAAAACGCGCAGAAAAATCCGGAAGACACCCTTATTATAAACCAAACCCCTAGAGAACTGCCCATTCCCTGGAAAACAGCTTAAAAACCAACACCCAGACTCCGTTCTGTCCCTCTTGCTTGTGTGAGCACCGTTAAATTATTCTGGCAACATGCTTTCACCCGGTGAGCAGATGTCTTTGTGGGCATGGTTGATCCATGTAACTTTTTTTTGGACGTACTATAAAAATACTATATAAGTGTGGTAACGTAGTAATCGTACTGACCCATAGAATAAAAATATTGGGTCATTTTTTTGCACTTTGCGCGCTGCAGAAACAGGACGCACCGAAAGATGGTGGAAAGTCTTTTTTTTTCTCTCCGATTACAATTTTTAAAGGTTTTTCAGTAAATTATATGGTACAATAAATAGTGCCATTGCAAAATACAACTCGTCCCGCAAAAAAATAACAAGCCCTTATACAGCGACGTCGATGGATAAATTAAGGAACTACGATTTTTTAGGGAGTAGGGGGAAAAAAAGGAAAAAAGCAAAAAAACTCCGTCACTAAGGGGTTAAAAGTGGGGACGAAAAAAAAGCACAATAAAAACAAAAGTAAAACTGCTTGGCCACTAAGGGGTTAAAATGAAAAAAAAAGTACATTTGACGCAATAGCGAATAATAGTCACGCAAGTTCTTCTGTTCTGCTTCTACTGCGTTCGTCCACGCATCCCCATAAACCTGCGCGGACAGTAAACGCCAGGATTGTTCCTTTCTGTTCTTGTCGAGGTAGGCCGCCTGCAGACGAGCGGAAATCCCGCCGCGGGATTTCCCGCGGGATTTCCGCCGCTGAAAGTCTGCATAGGAGTGCATTACAATACGCACTCCTATGCAGACGGCCGCGGTTTGGCCGCGCGAAATCTCGCGTGGCAAACAAACCGCGGCATGTTCTAATTTTGTGCGGAGCACGCACTCACCTGGCCGCCGGCTCCGGTCTGCGCATGCGCCGGCTGCGCGGCAGCCGGCACATCAAAGAGCCGGGGCCGCCAGGCGCGGGTGAGTACGCGCTCGCCCCTGCAGGCTCTGGGGTCGGATCGCGCGGCGAGATTTCTCGCTGCCGGATCCGACCCGCTCGTCTGCAGGCGGCCGTATTCTGGGAAAAAACGCACCCATTCACTTGTATTGGAGGCTTCACGCGCATGATCCGACCAAAATTAGAACAGGTCGCAGATTTTTTCACGCGCGTGAAAAAACGCGATACACATCCGTCCGTCTGGGGACAACTGCGGATCCTCATAGGAGTATATTGGCTGCGGTCTGGGGCGGATTATGTGCCTAAAATCACACGCTTGAAATTCTGCTCGTGTGCAGGCACCCTTAGCAAGCAAATAATTATCACAAAGTCAGAGGAATAAATAAGGATATTGTCCAGATATAACAACACAAAACATCCAATAAAGCTTTGAAGCACCTCTTTAATAAAGGCCTGAAACACCGTAGGAGCACTGGACAAGCCAAAAGGCATCACTAAATTTTCAAAGTCCCCTTCGGGAGTACTGGAAGCAGCTTTTTATTCATCCCCTTCCTTGACTTGTATTAAATTATATGCCCCACGTAAATTCAACTTAGAAAACCAGCTGGCTCAAGTTGACTAGTTGAATAGGTCAGGAAAGAGTAGTAACAGATAGGGATTGTGCCTAGTGATCTTATTGAGTTTTTTAAAAACAAGGCCGTAGCCCCCATCCTCCTTCACAAAAATAATCTGGCGTTTAAAGGTGACTTAGATGGTCGTATATGACCATTCTTCAGACTGTCTACAATATACAGTATTTATACAGTAAACTTGGTTCTGGTAGCATATCTATGTGGTAAGCTTGATCATTGCATTGAATTCAATGGAAGCTGCACCTGCAACACTAACCTGGGCTGCCGCACTATGGTAAGTGCAATCTGTTTCCTGCGTTGACTGTAGTGACAGTGGCACTGGGAATTAGTTGATCAGTGGGCATCCCAAGTGGCAAGTCCCCAACGATCATCTATTGATGACCTGTCCTGAGGACAGCTCATCATCAATAGAAAAATTCTAAAAGGTCCCACACGACTTCTTTAATGAACCCAGCGATGCAATTCAAAGGAACAGGGCTAGCAGTTGTAAAGACAGGTTACATGTGCATAAAGGGTAAAGGCCCAAGCTGCACCCAGGCCCATGACCTTTCAGCTACATCCCTGAATAAGCCTTTCCATTTTGGTTAGACCCTAACTGAAGGGACAAGGTGAAAGAGGCATGGCTTAGCCAGCTAGACACTGCTGAATATTTATAGCAGTATTATCAATCTTATTTTTTTGCTTACTTCAGTGTAATCAATCATTGCCTGAGTTACCTTTGTGAGAATTTGTCTCATCAGTCGATTTCACTTCCCAAACAATGCTACATAAGTGACACAGGAAATTAGAACAGGCATTGTTTAGATCAGAGTTCCTTGAAAAAAAAAGAGGAGAAAAACATTAGGGCAAGACACTTCTCTCTGAATCACACTTGCTAGCAGATCCTTTCAGGTCATATATGTAATATTTGTAATTTTTAATAAAACAGCATTAGCTTCCATCTGCACAAGGTTGTTAAAGTGAAACTGTCAGTTCTGTACAGTACCATAAATTAAGTTACAGTGCTATTCCAGATGCCAGCTCATCCCATGGATATACGGTATTAGTGTATCTTGACGCTACCACAAGTACAGGTGAAGTCAAGATTTGACAGGGGGTTGACGCCCCCCTTGTTACTGATTGGCTGTCCTGCATTGTAACCTCACAGGTTCTGTAGCCACTGCTGGCCACCGTGGAGGAAGGTGAGAGGTGACGCTCGGGACTTATGAGCGGTGGTGGTCAGCGGACAAGGCCATGGAAGAAGAGGAGAGTGGTCGCCCTGCAGTCTGCAGCGCTGCTCAGGCAAAGTTCAGAAAGATGTGCTGTGGGCCGGAGCGGTGAGCACTCGTGACTTTAGATGCAGGGAACGCTCAGTGGTGCAGAGCGGCGGGGGCGGCATCTATACTCACCTTTGCAGTTGCGGTCCTCCCGCAGCTCCCCTACTCTCACAGCGTAAAAGGATGGAGGAAGGTTCGGCAGGGAGAGTCACAGCGGTCCACTCCAAGGCAGTGGAGGTGACAGCCGGCCCAGCAGCAAATTCTGTACCATGAAAAAAGGGCAGCAGGGAGCCTGAAAGTGTGGCTGCTGCGATGGCTGCTAGAGTAAGCGCAGGGGAAAAAAATAAGGACCTGTGAGCTTGAGAAAGGGGACAATGGCCTGCAGCCAATCAGTAACAGGGGGCGTCAACCCCCTGTCTAACTCTTTGTATCTTGACTCCACCTCTACTTGTGGTGGCGTCAAGATACACCAATACCTGGATATACTCCCCACCGGGTGCAGGGACAGCATCAATAGATGTAGAAACAAAACTCCAGCACTTCTGTGCATTCCAGCATAAAAACTGTATTTTATTTAAATATCCTGAATTAAAAAGATCTTCCAAAATTACATGTATTAAAATAGCAACATTACATATGGCTTAAAGAGAACCTGTCATCTACGAACAGCACTATAAATTTAGGGCCCTTTTACAAGGAATGATGATTGTTCAAGTTTTGATGTGCAATTAGATTATGCAAATCTGAACAATAGTCGTTCAGTATATGCTTATATGTCTCGAACAAAGTTGTCATTCATAGTATATTTTTTTTACATAAAATATTTTTAAAATAAAAATAGAAACAATAAGAGAAGAAAAATTGCAGCCAATAACAGAATGACCTTCATTATGGGACATCTGTGAACAGCGAGGCATTTAACATCCAATAGTTATTCAAAAGAGAGTCAAATCAACAGATTAAGGCCAGCGGCAAATAGGTATATGCGTATTTGCACGCGCATGAATGCATTTTTGCGAATGAACAATGCGTTTTGCTTGCAGAAAAATAGTAAAATATGCCAATGCATGGCTAATTCTGCAAAAGGGCATGTGCATTTGTGCATGGCAAAAAAATACATACCAATTGAAATGACTAATTAGTAGAGATGAGCGAGTATACTCGCTAAGGCACTTTACTCCAGTGAGTAGTGCCTTAGCCGAGTATTTCCCCGCTAGTCTCCAAAGATTCGGTGGCCGCCGCGGGTGACAGGTGAGTTGCTGCGGGGAGCAGGGGGAGCGGGGGGGAGAGAGGGAGAGAGAGATCTCCCCTCCGTTCCTCCCCGCTCTCCCCCGACGCTCCCTGCCTCCCGCCGGCCCCCGAATCTTTAGAGGCGAGCGGGGAGATACTCGGCTAAGGCACTACTCTCTCGAGTAAAGTGCCTTAGCGAGTATACGCGTTAGTCTAATGAGTTCCAGATGTGTTCTTTTGCTTGTGCAATTACGCAGTGTTTTACGCATCTCATAGTATATTTTGCACATCCCTGCTGCCTTTTATGAGGACTTTTGATGCGAAAATGTGCAGGAAAATAGAGCATTCTGTGTTTTTTATTCTGTGCAACCAAAATGGCAGGAAACATATGCATGTGTAAATGATCCCATTGAAATCAACAGGTTCCATTCACTGCGTATCGAGCATACAAGTTTGGCATATGCGAGTATGCGCGCAACTATGTCCATTGACTTTAATTGCCTCCATTCACAGCGTATCACGCGTATGTGCAACGAACGCGTGATACACAGTGAAAGCACGGTCGTGCACATAAGCCCTGAAATAAATATGTATATATGCATGCCTCTTCAGATCTATTTCATTATGCCTGAGGAAGAATCCTGAGAAGTCTGAAAGCGCACTATAACAGCATGTATTTTTGTTAGCCATAAAAAGGTATCATATCTACAAGAATACTTGGTTTCTTTTGCTGAGAACAATCACATTTTGCTCTACTGGCTAACATAGTACCAAACCTTTTTCATTATATTTTTTTATAAAATGACCATTCTTTAAATACAAAAAGAAGCAATGAGAGAACAAAAAGCGCAGCCAATATTCATTATATTACATCTGTGAACAGCAAGGCATTTAACATCCGACAGTTATTCAATTGAGAGTCAAATCACTAAAAGTTTTCTCCTATCTCCACCTTTTGAAAATGCTTGGAAACTGCTGAGTTAAAGGGGTTGTCCTGCGAAAGCAAGTGGGGGTATACACTTCTGTATGGCCATATTAATGCACTTTGTAATATACATCGTGCATTAAATATGAGCCATACAGAAGTTATTCACTTACCTGCTCCGTTGCTAGCGTCCCCATCTCCATGGTGCCGTCTAATTTCAGCGTCTAATCTCCCGATTAGACGCGCTTGCGCAGTCCGGTCTTCTCCCTTCTGAATGGGGCCGCTCGTGCTGGAGAGCTGCTCCTCGTAGCTCCGCCCCGTCACGTGTGCCGATTCCAGCCAATCAGGAGGCTGGAATCGGTAATGGAACGCACAGAGCCCACGGTGCACCATGGGAGAAGACCTGCGGTCCACCGTGGGTGAAGATCCCGGCGGCCATCTTCGCAAGGTAAGTAAGAAGTCACCGGAGCGCGGGGATTCGGGTAAGTACTATGCGGTTTTTTTTTTTTTAAACCCCTGCATCAAGTTTGTCTCGCGCCGATCGGGGGGGCTATTGAAAAAAAAAAAAAACCCGTTTCGGCACGGGACAACCCCTTTAAGCCATCACTACAAGATGGAAAGTGTTCATCCTTACCCCATGTTGCACACTTTACAGCTTTTATGTCCACATTACAGCATCCTTTCGTTGATAACTAGATATGAGCGAGCCTACTCGGTAAGGCAGTTACTCGAGCGAGCATCGCTCTTCTCGAATAACTGCTTAGTGATCCGAGCAGGCTCGGGTGGGCTGCGGGGGGGGGGGGGGGGGAGCGGGGGGAAGAGAGAGATTATGCATTTAAAAAGATTATGGGCTCAAAGCCCAGCAGGATATATTAAAGGCTACCCTTTCTCCACCACTTTTACAGTCCCAGTTAATTCTGGAAATGAGCCCCTAAATCTCCAAGGGTCTCATACTACAAGATAATGTTAATTTTAGTGGTCCGGTCTGTGGTCTAATTTTAGGGATCTGAGGTCCAAATGAATTTTAAGGATTGGTCTGGGGTCTGATTAATTTTATGGATCCGGTACAGTGTTTGATTCATTTTGGTAGTCTGGTCTAAGGACTTATTAATTTTAGGGGTCTGGACTGGATTTATTTTTGGTGTCTGGTGTTCCTGGAAAAAACTTTTGACATGAGCTATACATAAATCTTGTTATGCATAAATAAGTTTATACATCCTTTATAAATAAATCTTCACATAGTTATATAAAGTCTGTAAAATATAATGTAGCATTTTTACTGTCAGTGTCAGTGTTCGGTTTAGACTTTCCCTTGTTCGCAAACTCATGTATGCAGACCTCTATTAAAACTAGTTGAGTATCCCTTTGAATAAATCTTTGTCTGTCACAAATCCACAAACAATGTTGCCCCAGAGTGTTGTGGTCTGTCGAGCTAAGCAATCTTTTTTTTGCAAAAGAAGCAGAAACTTCTATTCAGAAATATCCAAAGATTAATATTTTTGTTTTTCTTACCTCTGAACTAAACATGATGTTGACTTTGTTTCCATGACAAATCTGATAATTGAGGCAGAAGCTATGAAAAGAAATTAGAGAATGCCATCTATAGGACTGCACTAATAATAATAAAAATAATCACACTTTCTATCTTCCCTGACCAAAGATAGTAGAATAGCATGTTCATCTAATGCATAAAGTGAAAATACAAACAGGCAGGTTAGAGCATTTCTTTCTTCTAAAAATTGCAACATTCACACAG
Organism: Eleutherodactylus coqui; assembly: GCF_035609145.1. NCBI lineage: Eukaryota > Metazoa > Chordata > Amphibia > Anura > Eleutherodactylidae > Eleutherodactylus > Eleutherodactylus coqui. The sequence continues at coordinate 145,727,414 of NC_089839.1, forward strand.
GAAATAAAATAGGATGAATTATTCATGAAGATAAAAAGGGCAGTGGGGTATGTTTAGCGAGTGAAAAATGAAGGTGAGGATGTGCAAAAGCCTTCAAAAAGGGATTGTAGTTTGGGAGTCTGATCTGGTTGATGAGAAATAAAAATGTGAGATCTAAATGAAGGACTTTAAGTCCACAAGTTAAAGTGACACAAATATGTTATGTTCATGCTGGAAAAAGAGTAAAGGTAAAAAGATAATATATTGGCATGACACAGGACCCATGGTAGCGCTTATCTTTTCTTCTCTGGTCAATCATTCTTTCAGATGTCTGTTATAGTAATAATATAGGTTTCTCACATCAGCCTAGGGAAACACGTGTGTATATATATATATATATATATATATATATATATATATAGGTATGTTTTCCTTCTTCGTGGATGGCCAGCATTTGCATGGTTAACTGAGTTCATATTGTACACTGGTATGTAGATGCAGGCTCATACTTTGGCTTAGGAACGTCTAGAGATAGTGGTTTCTAATCCGCTCCATACATATAAAAACTGCTAGAACAATGTATACAAAATTAAGTTTCAGGTTCCTAGGAATTACGTATTTAGTAGTGACGTGCCTTGAGGTGTTAACATATGTTAAAACATTAGCACCTAGAGCCAATCATGAGTTCTTATGATTACAGGGGGCATGTATTTCTGATCATACATAAGATAACTTATATATACATTGTCTGCTTTGTAATAAAGCCAGTAGAGTTTCATTGTTGGATAATACAGACTGTGTCATGTGTTAGTGATCTGTGTACACAACTTCTCATATAATTCAGACCAGACAATGAAACACGTTAAGAAATCTCTGATTATTTCCCTAACATGTCCCAAACAGTCTGAGGGACTTCATGAGAGAAAATACTGCAAATAGGGATTGGAATGTAGAGGACTGGAGTAAAGTTATTTTCTCTGATGAAGCCCCCCCCTTGACATCTTGAAGAATCATTGTCTGGAGAAGAAAAGGTGAGCTCTACTATGAATCCTGTGTCATGCCAACAGTAGAGAATCCTGAGACCATTCATGTGTGGGGTCGCTTCTCATCCACGTTGTGGGCACACTCACAATTTTGACTAAGAACACCACCATGAATAAAAATAGTAACAAAACATCCTCAAAGAGCAACTTCTTGCAATGATCTAGGAGCAATTTGGTTATAAACAATGCTTTTTTCCGCATGATGAAGCACCCTGTTACAAGACAACTAAGTAGCTCTGTGAACAAAACATTGAAATTTTGGGTTAATGGCCAGGAAACTCTCAGATCTCAATCCCATTGAGAAGTTGTGGTCAATCCTCAAAAAGTAGGTGAACAAACAAAAACACAGAAATTGTAATAAACTTCAAGCACTGAAGAATGGGTTGTCATCAGTCAGGATTTGACCCAGAAGCTGATATTCAGCATGAAAAAAAAATAAACACTGTAAATATTGAGTCTTTGCCTGAATTTGATGTATTTGTCAATAAAAGTCTAAAAATATATGAAATTCTTATCATTTTACTGCAATTTATAATAGAAACATCTAACTTGGGCCACTCACACAACGCTTTTTACAGCTGTAAGTGATGTACAACGCCTCCATTTCAATGGGGACCTGCAGACTAGCATTCAAACGTGGCATTTCTAACGCCACAATTTTCAAGCTCTGTCTGCTCTATTTTTGTTAATTTTAGCGCTTTTTAACATACCTGATCATCCATCACAATGGATGGGGTGCGTTAAAAAACCTGCTGTTGAATGCTGTACAATGCGTTCAAAAACGCTGCTCAAATCACAGTAAAACACATTTCAAATGCGATGTTTTACAGACAGTGTGTGAGAATGGCCTTAGGGTTTATACCCATGGGTGTATGCATAAAACTCTGCGAGTCTCCCCGCAGCATTTTACCCATTTTGCAATCATACGCTCTGCTGACAGAGACTGCGTATAGGTCTCACGCACACACAGATATGTGCAGCGTGAATCTTTTGTTTTTTTGTTATTTCTCGCTTTGTTTCAGAGCGTGGATGCGTATGAAAATGATGCCTATACGCAATATATTGCACATGGACAGTGTATCATACGCAGCTTATACAAATTTATAGGACTCACACTGTCTGCGTACACAGAGAAAAAGAGCATGCTGCGATTTATTTCTCTTGCATAGCGATATGCAGTGTCTACACGCCGATGTGCATTGTTCGTGGATATTAACCCTAAAAGATCTAAAAAAAGCTGAAGCAACAAACTTTGTGAAAACCAAAATTTGTGTCAGAATCAAAACTTTTGGGCACATCTATAAAGTGAAGGATACATGGAACACTTTTGAAAGCCTGAATATAACTTAGCATCCAGCAGTATTTGATGTAGTAAACAAAAAGAAAATTGTACCATTTAGATCATTAATTCTTGCTGCATACAGCAATGCAAAAAAGTCAGGACAAATTAAGGTTTAGTATGTAAAGATGAGGGTGATTTGTGACAAAGAAAATAATTAAAATTGAAAAGGCTTTGCAATAATCAATTGCTTATATGTAATTAACTGACATATATTCTTGTACAACTGTTCAGTGTTCTCCATTTTTCTTAAAACTTATGCTAAAGATAAGAATGGAATATTCTATGCCATTAGGTCAGGTGTGATACAAACATTCGCGGAACGTCAGCAGCAAATTCCGCTCCATGTGAACATAGCCTAACAATGCTACTATGTGCCCTTTTCCATGGGATAAATCAATCAGATTCCCATATCCAGTGGGAATCAGAATGTTTATAGTTCAGTGTAAATGCTGCCCTGACTGAATAACGAACATGAATTTGTTTGCTTCCCGTTTGTCATTGAGTTTCTGAATGCAAAAACTGAGCGATGCATCGGGCTGTCTATACAGGCAATCGTTCACTGATGAAAAACTGCCTGCTTACTGTGAATGGAAGTGGGAGGGCCACAACGACCCCCATCTACTCCTCCTCCATTCACTAGCGATGCTCGTTCTTTTGTAAAAACAAAGGAACGATTATTATCGCTGGGGCGACTTGTCAGGCATCTATGCTCGACAAGTGGTCCTCTGTAAGAGAGCCCTAACACTTGTCTGATCGGTTCTGCACAAAATGGAAATGAACATCAAAGGTTCAAAATCAATGATAACAAAAGCAATAAAATTATTCAAATATTTCAAAGAAAATATAGTTACCTAGCTTTATAGCAAATGTTTCCTTCATATCAGGTACAACCGCAAACATGTCAGAAAGCAGCAAAAAAAATATCTCCAATGCTGGAGCTGATGTGCACTCATAATATCTCTACAAATGTAAAGCAAAGAAAGGAAGAAGAAAGAAGAAGAAGAAATAAACTATAACTACAGTTTTTTTCTTCTCATAAGTAATAAATGTAAATACATAATTTGTTGTAATATATTTTATTAGGGGTAAATGCCATTTTCTCTACCTTCCAACATTATTGGTAGTAGAATGGGTTGTACTGAATATACCTGTATTGTGAAGTGAAAGCATCGGAGAGTAACAACCGTTTATCCACAAAACAGTAAAGTATGCAAACTCAGAGTAAGGCCGCCTGCACATGGGCGGAAATTCCACGACAGGATTTCCCGCAGAATTTCCGCCCGTGCCCGCTGCCATAGGATTGAATGCATGCACGCAATCCTATGCACGCAGCTGCGATTTGTCTGTGTGAAAACACACACGGAAAACAAATCGTGGCATTTTCTATTTCTGTACGGGTCTCGCAGAGGCCTGCACAGAAATGTCAGTAAACACCTACCGGCTCCACTCTGCGCATGTGCCAGCTGGGCGGCAGCCGGCACATCACAGAGCTTCAGAGACACCGGGAGGGGTGAGCCGTAGAGCTGTGCAAGGTCATGGGTCCGCACCCCACTGCAAGAATTATTGCAGCGGGATCTGACCCGGCCGTCTGCAGACAGCCAAAACCGCTAAAGCCTGGTTTAGACACAACGATTATTGCTCAAAAAATCTTGAGCGATTTTTGAGCGATAATCGTTGTGTACTTTTTACAGCAAGGTGATCGCTCAAACGTTGAACGATCACCTTACGCTCCGAGCAGGGGATGCAGAAGACAAGCAGGGATATACCCGCAGCCCATACGAATTGTGTTCAGGCTGCGGTTACCCGTCTCATTGCTAAGCAAAGGCACGGTAAATATTAACAATAAACGGTGTACTGCGCATGACCATCTGTGTGATTATGCAGTTATACGCAGTACATTACACAGCCATACGCAGGGCCACTGCCGGGCTCACAGCTGGGATCTGCTGCGAGCCTCCGCAAGCAGATTCCACATATGGCTGCATGAGACCGACGTTATTCAGATCCCTACCTGTAATACATAATTTACAAGAAGCCCCGGGAACGTTCCAGGAGCAGCTTATTGAACGCCTTCTGTTAGAGACTGACGCACCTTAGCAAGATTATGAAGCCTTACAGAGCGCCACTTTTTATACCCCATCTAAGTCACTGAGGTCAAGAAATACCCCCCCAAAAAAGCAGCGGGTTTGCAGCAAGAATGGGAGGAGGAGGGATACCCAGTTTTATTGCCCCATGTGCTCATCCCAACCAGGCCCCCATAATTACCCATTTTTAGACATACCACACCGTTTATATTATAAATTTTATTGAAGATTTAGGGAATGCCATAAAGGAAGGATGGGAATTTTTTTTAGGGAGTCAATTTGTTTTCTGCACAAGTGAGCAATTGGCCCTGGAATTTATTCAGTTGTCCCCTGAAATCCAGTGGGTGTTTCCTTTATTACAAACCTAGCCATTAGAGATGAGCGCGCATACTCGTTAAGGACAAATACTCAAGCGAGTACTGTCCTTTTCGAGTATCTGCCTGCTCGTCCGCAAAGATTCAGGTGCCAGCGGGGGGCGGCCGGGGAGAGCGGGGGGGGGGGGGGGGAATGGAGGGGAGATCTCTCTCTCTCTCCCCTCCCTCTCCCTCCCGCAACCCATCTCTCACCCCCGCTGGCACCTGAATCTTTGCAGACTTGAGTATTTGTCCTTAACGAGTATGCTCGCTCATCTCTACTAGCCATGTGTCCAGTAAGCAGATTAGGGCCACAATGGGTATGTTTCTGAACACGGGACAAACAGGGGTGTCTATTTTGGGTTGCAAGTCTTCATTCATATGTATGCTGTACATAAAAAAAAATTTAAATGACACAACTGCCAAAAAAATGAAAATCATAATTTTTTCCTTCTGCTTTACTTAGATTCATTCAAAAACTTGAGGGTCAAAATAAGCAGTACACCCCCAGATGAATTCGTTAAGGGGGCTAGTTTTCAAATTGGGGTCATTTGTGGGGGTTCTCTATCGTTTTGGCTGCTCAAGAGCTCTATGAGTGTTCTAGGGGGAGTAAAACACCATCAAGCAAAATTTATCTTCTGAAAGCCCGCCGGCTGCTCTATTCGGTTTTGGCCACCTTGTGCATACGGACATAAGGTTAGGGCACAGTGGGTATGTTTCTGAATACAGGACAAACAGAGAGATCCATTTAGCGATGCAAGTCTTCATTCATATGTGTATTGTACAAAAAAACTGTTTTTAAAATGACATGTTTGCCAAAAAAATTTAAATCATAAATTTTTTCCTTCTGCTTTGCTTTGATTCATTCAAAAACTGTGGGCTCAAAATACCCAATACACCCCTAGATGAATTCTTTAAAGAGACTAGTTTTAAAAATGGGATCATTTGTAGAGGTTCTCCATCATTTTCGCCATTCAAGGGTCAAGGGGTCTGTTAGCGCAATTTCCGCTACTCGATATACTGTGGGTGCCATATTAGATAGAAATAATGTACAGGCCTGGAGAGCCTTTCAAAGACCACACGTCTTACATCATGTGTCCCAAAAGAGTCCGTCTTTATTTAGGCGGGTAAAAGTTTAAATAAGGTTTCAACACAGGAAGTTAGGTAATTTAGGATACAGTTACATTTTTTTGTGTGCTGATAGGTTATTCTCAGAGGGAGGTATTTGTGAGGTATTTGTGAGATCATTCACCTGGGAGGAGCTTCCCTTGAGCATGCTCTATTCATTCTCGACTTGCTGTCCAAAGGAGATACTTCCTGTGTTTTCTCTTACAGTCAGCCATTTCCTGTCCCTTTACATAAAGACATCCCTAGATAAGTTCTCAACTGGTTAGAACCAGTTTAACCAGTTTATGGACACAAAGCACTGCTCCTTCAATTCTTGTGGAGGTGGGGGGATGTTCCCTTTCCCCAGAGGTTTAGATTAGAGACACAATATAGCATCTTCACAGTTGATAAAAATACAGACAAAATGGCGAACCTCTCAGCCATCTACCATAGGTCTATAAGTGGGCAATGGGGCCTAAATCACCATCAAGTAAAATGTCTGCTTTGAAAGCCACAGACTGCTCCTCTCAGTTTGGGCCCTGTTGTGCAGAAGATTAGGACCCCAATGGGTATGTATGATTTTCCGAATATTGGTGCTTTTAATAAAAATACACAAATTCTATCGTTAAACTTTTACCACCTAAATGAAGTACAACATGTGTCAAAAAAAACAATCTCAGAATTACTTGGATATGCAAAACCTTTACGGAGTTATTCTATGTTAAAGTGACAAGTCAGATTTCCAAAATTTGGCCTGGTCATTAAGGCGCAAACAGGCTTGGTCACAGAAGGTGCCTGAGCAATAGGCTACCAGTGTTTCTGTGAAGATGCATCTGTATTTTGCTTAATTCTCGGTTCTGACTCTCTTTCTGGTTACCCAACTTTTCCCAACTCTGTATCCTGACCGTAGCTTATTATTAGAGATGAGCGAGCGTACTCGGATAAGCACTACTCGCTCGAGTAATTGGCTTTATCCGAGTATCGCTGTGCTCGGGGCTAAAGATTCGGGTGCCGCTGCGGCTGACAGGTGAGTCGCAGCGGGGAGCAGGGGAGAGCGGGCGGGAGAGAAGGAGAGAAAGATCTTACCTCCGTTCCTCCCCGCTCTCCCCTGCAGCTCCCCGCTCCGTGCCGGCACCCGAATCTTTAGCCCCGAGCACAGCGATACTCGGATAAAGCCAATTACTCGAGCGAGTAGTGCTTATCCGAGTACGCTCGCTCATCTCTACTTATTATATTGACCACTCTGCTTGACCTACTGCCTGTTAACCATATTGACTATTTCTACCTGCCCCAACCTTGGCTTGTTATTCTGATTACTTCTTTGCGTATCCAGCACCTTTGACTTGCTCAAATCAGTTGTCACTGTACTGTGACTACTCCTGGGGAAACAACCCTGGGGGTTTCCTGCAGCTAAGTTCACATCCCTAAAAAAAGGGAAGGTTAAAGGGTGAAAAACAGGGAATCCCCTTAGCGCAGCCCTTAGGACTAGTCCAAAGCCAAATCAGTCAGTGTCACAGTGAGTCCTCACATGCTGCATTACTCTAATGATAGGTTATTATGGAATGTCATCTGAAAAGTTGACTACCTTGAAGCATAATTTTCCTATTTTGTTCTTTCTATCCCACTAGGGGACCTATGGGCCATTTACACGGGACAATATTATTCAGAATAGTTCAAATTCCTGTGCTCTCGCGGGAATATGAATAATAGTCGCCCCATGTAAATGCATGCAGCGACTGAATGAGAGTTGTTCATTTTCTGCATGCAGAAAACTGAAAGACTTGCATTCAGTGTAAACAGCAGTCTGTCACTTCTGAACTATTGTCTGTTTAAAATGAATGGAGGCAGGCTGAGGGGAGAACGCCACCATGCCGGCAGCGCTTTCAGCAATACTCGTTCCTGTGTAACAGCACAGGAGCAAACATCACTGGGACGTGCTGTCGGGCATCATTTGCCAACAGCTTGTCCTGTCTAAATGGCGCATTAAACAGTGATCCGCTGATTACTTATATAATGCTCTGGAATACTATATATTCCAAAGCATTATTGCTTATCAGTATTCTAAAAGGGTTATCAGTCAGTGTAAATAGAGACCAATTATAGTGGTGTGAAAAGCTCTGCACAGTATTGATGAGAAAAGTCAGACACACATGAAGTGATAAGGTTATCTTTAATCAACTATGTGTTTCAGGGTGGGATTAACCCCTTCATCACATATATCCCACAGCACTTATCTGCTGGAGATCCAAGGGATAACAGCAGCCCTGACTGCCTGACTAAAGGACCTTTAACATGCAACGATTACACTGTGCAACACAATTTTTGTAAGAGATAATCTGATAGGTGGCCCACAGTAACTTTAGTGTGCGGAATTCAAATATGATATCCATTTGTTTCTGCCATGTAAGGTTTTCCAGTTACGGGGAATAGTGTAATCCAATTGCCGTTGTACTTTATTTTTTGGAAATATGCCTATACAATTAATCCAGTAGGCTCGCCATTAACCTTGCTTAATGAAAGGAGTAGCAAAAGTGATTGCACAATTATTTTGCAACCAGTGTTACACATCACATGCTCACTGAACATTATAAGGGTAGGTTTATGTAACTTATAGGCTATGTTTCCACGTGGTGGAAACGCTGTGGGTCATCCACAAGTGAGTTGTAATTAATGAACTGTGTTCGTACAGGTCATTGATTAGACTGGGACTATTGTTTAAAATTTAATAACAATATGGCTGTGGACAGTTCAGAATAAAGGCATCTTTGGTAAAGTGGGCCTATCACAAGTATTTGGGAATAAAGCTTGGTGACCCAGATAAGAAGTGACACCGCACATCATCTGTGTGTCATGTAACACTCATCTCACACAGAGGCTGAAAGCCAAGAGTAGAACGCCATTCACCATCCGATGGTATGGCGAGTACAAAGAGACCGCCACACTGACTGGTATTTCTGCATGACAAATACTAAAGGTTTCTCCAGTAAACAGAAAGATAAAAAACTCTGTATCCAGATATACCTTCTGCAATAAAACCTCATGTGCCTCATGAAGCCAGATTACCTATTCCTGATCCAAAGGGAGGGTTGCCATTGGCCTCTGGCTGGACAGCATCCCTGGGACTACTATGGTGGTCACTATTACTACTATAGGGGACACTGTTACTACTGGGGCCACTGGGGAACAGTACTGGTGCCAATATAGGGGACAGTGTTACTATTGGGGCCACTTTGGGGTTCACTTACTACTGTGACCACTATGGGTGAGGTCACTATTACTACTGTGGCCACAATTAGGGTCACTATTACTACTGGGGCTACCATAGGGGGTCATTACTGGTCTCATTCCCATGAACGTAAGCGCATTTCAGTCGTGCAAAAGTGATATGTATTTGCACGACCAAAAATCTATTTTTTTGCCTGCTCTGGCATGTTTTTAAGTGCACAAATACACTGCATATTTGCACATGCAAAAAAAAAAAACGTAGACAGGCTCATGGAATGGTGTGCAAATGAGCAGGTTTCCTGCATACTCAAGAAAAAATTTGTTAAACAATGTTATCGTTTAAACAACATTTTTGCATAAAATGCTGAGCATTTAAATGTACAGATAATTGTTTGAAATACTCTCCATTTCCCTCATTAGCTAAAGAAAACACTGTATATGTTGTTTGCTCAGGTGAGTGTGTGTTTATGCGAGGAATCTCTGGTCAGCAGGTTTTTAATTGGTATGAAGAAAAGTCATTGTGTTTAAAATGGCAAACAAGCACCCCTGCCCTCAAATCTTACAGTCTTTTAATAATAATAATCTTTATTTGTATAGCGCCAACATATTCCGCAGCGCTTACATAGACAGGGGGGAATACAGAAAGACAAAATACAAACATCTTTTAAAAGACTGAAGGAATGCCATTTAAACTAAACAGAAAGCAAACTACCTAATGACTATTTTTATGCAGGCTAAAACTCAGTGATAAACGACAAGTGAACAAATAGGCTTCACATTTACACATAATGATTATCTTTCACTTTCGCTCATTTGAATGACTTTTGAGCGATAATCGTTGCCTGTAAAAGGGCTTTGATTCTAAATGTGTATACTAGAGTAGCACCTATTTTGGCACAACTCCTCCAAGTTAATATTTAGGGTACTACTTTTAATTTTGCCCAGAGCCATGTGTTCATGTCCTTTATTTTATATTACGAATTTAACAAGATGTGTAGAATATAATTGTTTATACCTGCTAAGAATATGTAAATACTGAAAAATATGTGTGACTAGACACAATAAATGAATGAGTGTTGGAAAGAGGAGGCGTATGATATTGTATACTGAACATCTTTTTTTATAATATAATATTCACTCTTCTCAACTCAAAAAAGTGGCAGCGGACTATGAAAGGTAAAACCCTGTGGTAGGGCATGGAAACCTGTAGAAACTCAATAGCTGTGCAGTACCCATCAATGACTTTAAAATAAAAGGACTTTTTTTGTTTATTAAAATTATTCATCTGTCCCATATACGCAAAAAAATTGTACTTACCAAAACAGTTGGTATGCAAAAATTGTCACAAGAATTTAACAAGTACAAAGAAAATGTTTGCAGTGTGCTTCTGCTTTTGGAAGAGGGTGCCGTAAAAGCATTGTTATGAGCCATATGGCAATCCTTACAGTCCAGGGCCAATCTAGAAAAAAAGTGTTTATTTAAAATAAATAATAGACTTCAAACATATTTTGCTGTTATTCCCATTCAGTTTCATTAGAAAAGTAGCACTATAGATACAGCATTAACAGCCATGGAAAAGACACATGGTGTGTCATGATCTAATAACTTTATTATAGAGAATGCCACAATACTGTTAAGGTCATTACAAAATGGTATGCCAATTTAATTTGAAAGAAGCCTCATAAAAAAGTGTTGTGCTAATACATAAGGACACGCTACAGTTAGCTTTCTAAATCTTTTGAATGGTTGCCCCTTTTCCCTTAGTGCCACAGCGTGTACCAAACAATCAGATGGGAACCATTAAAACTGTGTCTAGTAAGCACTATCAGGTAAGAAACTAAGATCGTATAGCGATTCTAAAGAAATCATGGAATACCTGTGTAATTTCTGGTTCTGTGTTAAAGACCATTTACACATAACGACTGTCACGCAAAATTCGTTCAAACAAATGAAAACTCGCAATAATTGTTACATCTAAATGCAAAGCCATTGTGCACTATTCATTTACTTTTCATTTTTTCGCCTACTTTTAACCAGCATAACAATCATTGCTGTTGTGCTCACTTTTTGATGCGTCTAAATGCTCCCCGCTTAGTGTTTCACATAGAATGTGAAGCGCTGAGCAAGAAGTTAGTGAAAAGTGAGTGATACTCAGCAATGATCTGTCTTTCTAAACATTTTGCATGAACTAGCGGTGACGTCAACCACTCGTGCGTTTGTTTAGACGACAGTGGTCCTGTCTAAATGTACCATTACTTAGAGAAAATGTTAAAATGTATCACACTTTTTTCAATGATTTCAGGATGATAGTCTGATGACCCAGCACTTAAGTGTGAAATGAATACAAAAGAGTGGTTCAACGCTCTAATTGCACGTGATAATAGCTCAGACAAGGTTATTGATCCATATCAGGGAAATATACCATTGTGAAGTTGTAGCATGGCAAAGGTTTGGGCTTCTGCCTTTTTAAGGCTTTAAGTGGTCAATGGAAGTCACAGTGCCGATTTTTCTTTTAACCACTGCAAGCCTGATGAAGGGTGGAATCCCGAAACGTTACTACACCAGAACATATACTCCGCAGTGATGTTTATCTCTGATATGGATCAATAAACTTCTATAATTGATTATCACTTGCAACAAAGATGCTGACCAGAGATGAGCGAGCACGCTCGGATACAGCAGTTACTCGAGCGAGCATCGCTCTTTTCGAGTAACTGCTTACTGGTCCGAGCGTGCTCGGGGGGGCGGGGGTGAGTGGGGGGTGAGTGAGAGAGATCTCTCTCTCTCTCTTTCTCCCCTGCTACCATCCGCCGCCCGCCCCTCACCCCACCAAGCACCCTCGAGAAGAGCGATGCTTGCCCGAGTAACTGCTGTATCCGAGCGTGCTCGCTCATCTCTAATGCTGACCCATTCTTTTGTATTCTGTGGATTATTAGAGGTGGTGTGCCGGTGACCACCTACACAAGACACATCAATGTCCACAAGTGCAGAGTGCTGCCCATACAAATGTGGGGGTAGATATCATTAAAGGATCTACACAGGATTAGGATCTACACTATTCCCTACGAAAATATATGTCATTTACCCAGAAGTGTCAAATTTGTGCTTCAGTGGTTGCGATTCTCCAGACTCACATCTTCATATCTAGTGGTCCTACCCAGTGGCACAAGCCTTCTGCAGGAGGGTCACTCACCTTGTATCTTCTGTTACTGGTACATGCCCTGGACTAAACCCTTTTGACTTGCTGCTATGCAATAAACCTGCTGGCATTTGCAATGCACCCTTTAAACATTTACAATACATCACCCTGGCTGTTCGTATTGTGATGGCTCACAACAGTGGCAAAAACATACTATCCCTTTTGATCTACTTGTTACTCTTATAAATAAAATCTTTTTATATGAGAAATGTACAGCCATATGTCTTGAAAACATTGCCCAATTCAAAAGAGTTTGGGATCCCTGGATCACTTTTATTAGCGTCGCTAACCTAAACTATTATATACACTTCTAATGAACTAAAAGCCATTTCCTCCCACAAAACAAATTTTAAAAAACATGGACACTGAAAGCGTTGAACCAGACTTATATAAGACTAAGTTAATGCCATAGAACTTGTCAACCCGATCTGACTCCAAGACCCATATCAACACCACTTCTGGTTATTTAATCCCTTAATGACCGCCGATACCCCTATTAATGGCCTGCAGCTGTAGGACATGTATGAAGGGAGATCGCCGAAACCCGTCGTCAACAACTCCGATAAGCCGCGCAGCTCATCAGAGATGTTAATCTTTTAAATGTTATTGTCAATTCTAACAGCGGCTCGGGGGTCCTGCATGGCCCCCAGCGTTGAGATCGCAGGGAGCCATGAGGGTGTCATAGCAGCCGGGGGCCTTCTGAAAGGCCCCAGGGCTGTCATATCAAAATGCATATCAAGCTATGCCCGTGGGGTGGCTTGATAGACTGCCTGCCCGATCACAGTATGATGTAATGCTATGGCATTACATCATACTGCAGGAGCAGCAAAATGTTTTACTAATTATTGAAAAATATAAAAAGATAATAAAAGTTTAAACCCCCCTTTTCGCCATATTTATAATAAAAGAATCTAAATAATAAAGCAAAAATACATATTTGGTACTGTCGTGTACGCAAAAGTCCAATCTATCAAAGAAACACCTTATTTACCCCGTATGATGAACGGTGTCAGAAAAAAATAACTCTAGAAATGCGCTTTTTTGCTCACCCTGTCTCCAAGAAAAAATGCAATAAAAAGTGATCAAAAAGACAGACATATTCCAAAATTATAGCAACGCAAACAACACTTCCTGCAAAAAATCAACAAGCTATTGCGCACAGAAGATCGCGGCAGAAAATAATTTTAAAAAACTAAATATCGTTCAAAAAAATACAAGTAGTACAAGCAAAAAAAAACTATATAAGTTTGGCATTGTAGTATTCGTACTGACTCATACAATAAAGTTATCATTTCATTTTTGTAGCGGTTTGTGTGCTGTAGAAACATGACGCACCGAAAGATGGCAGAATTTCATTTTCTTCCATTTCCCTCCACTTAGAATTTTTGAAATGTTTTTCAGTATATTATATGGTACATTAAATAGTACCATTGAAAAATACAACTCGCAAAAAAAAAGTTAAGTTGATGGATAAATAAAGAAGTTACGATTTTTTTAAGAGGGGGGGGAGCTTGGTCACTAAAGGGTTAATATAAGAGATGAGCGAGCACGCTCGGTTAAGGCAGTTACTCAAGGGAGCATCGCTCTTCTCGAGTAACTGCATACTGGTCTGAGCAGATTCAGGGGGCGCCGGGTGGGAGCAGGGGGTAGCGGGGGGGAATTGGCGGGGGGGTAGGGGAGTGAGAGAATCTGCTCAGACCAGTATGCAGTTACTTGAGAAGAGCGATGCTCAGTGAGTAACTGCCTTAACCAAGCATGCTTGCTCATCTCTAGTTAATATATATATCCTGCAATGTTGTAGCGCTCCAAAAAGACATCTAGTCCCCTCTTAAACTCCTCCATTGATTTCGCCATCCCCATGTCCTCAGGCAGAGAGTTCCACAGTCTCATTGCTTTTACAGTAAAAAACCCTCTTCTGTGTTGGTGACAAAACCTTCTTTCCTCTAGATGTAAAGGATGCCCGATTGCTACTGTCGCAGTCCTAGGTATTAACAGATCATAGGAAAGATCCTTGTATTGTCCCCAAATGTATTTATACATGGCTATTTGGTCGCTCCTTAACTGTTTTTTTACCAGGGTGAATAATCCCAACTTTGATAGCCTCTCTGGGTATTCTAGTCCTCCGATTACATTTATTAACTTAGTTGCCCATCTTTCCTGAGCACCGATGTCCAGAACTGTACGCAGTATTCCATGTGAAGCCTGACAAGTGCCTTATATAGTGGAAAAATAATATTCTAATCCCTCGCCCCTATACCTCTTTTAATGAACCCTAAAACTTTATTTGCCTTTGCAGCAGCTGAATGGCATTTCCATACTTTTTCCATATCACTTTTCCCTAGCTGTACCCCATTTAGTATATATTGGTGACATCCATTTCTCCTGCCCATGTGCATAACCTTACATTTATCAATGTTGAACTTCATTTGCCATTTTGCTACCCAAGCCCCCAGCTTATCTAGGTCCATTTGTAGCCGTACATTGTCCTCCATTGTATTAATTATCTTGTATAATTTTGTATTGTCTGCAAATATTGATATTTTACTGTGCAGTCCTACTATCAGGTCATTGATAAATATATTGAATAGAATTGAGCCTAATACTGAACCCTGTGGAACGACACTAGCAGCGGTTGTCCAATCAGTGTATGAACCGTTTATTACCACCCTCTGTTTTCTATCACCGAGACAGTTCTTTACCCAGATACACACGTTTTCACCCAGACCGAGCTGCTTTATTTTATACATTAAATTGCCCCAGTACAGCTGCACCCTCCCCAGTGAGATGCAGCCCGTCCCTATGTTAGAGCCTCTAGCCAACAGAAAAGTCAGCCCAGTTCTCCCGTAACCCAAACCCCTCCTTACTACACCAACTCTGGAGCCACTTGTTCACCTCCCTAATCTCCCACAGCCTTTCTGGTGTGGCTCATGGTACACATAGTATTCCTGAGAAAGCTACCCACTGGCAGTTACTGAGGAGTGCGCATTCATGACCGTACAAATTGTGTCATCATTACAGAATCCTAAGGCACTGAGCATGCCTGACCAGTTAAACAGCTGAACATACAGGTCGTAACTACTGGATACCAATGGGGAACGAAAAAGCGGGAGACCATAGTAAAGTAATAGCCCTGTAGCTTTATAAAACAAGTTATAACATTGTATTCAAAATTATATGCTATCACTATATAAAGCATAAATCATTCAAAATTGCCAGAATACACTTTTAAGTTACCAAAATTTATACTAGAAAGCAATTCGTGTCATTACTACCAAGAGCAGAGGGAGAAAATCTACAATATTATACATACTTCAAATTATTTAATTTATTTTTTTAAGATAATGTGGCTCAGAAATCACACAAATAAAAAATCTAGGCCCTCAGGAAACATTAATGTAGAATATGTATTCTACGTCCACATGTAAAGGAATTTTGGTGCAGATCAAAATCCGCATCTTTTACACGCTGGTTTTGCTAAACTCTTTAACCCTTCATTTTAGGGCTTATTCAAACAAGCGTATGTGTAAATACATTCGCCCATACGGAACATATTAACGCATGAATAAATTTTTAACAAGCTCGACTCCCGATCGTAATTGGTGTTTTTAAAGCCATTCACACCGGGCGCTGCAGCGCACATGTAAAAAAAGCTGAAATGATAGCAAGAAGTGCTCAGAATGGCATTTAAATGCCTAATTAGGGCCAGCTGTCTTTTCCCAGCGTTGTATGCCGGGTAACTCCCTCCCCTTCCTTTTTTCCAGCTGCCATAAAAGTCTATAGAGTAGCATATAATGTAGCCAAAGTTAGGGCAAGAATTATCTTTTCACGCACACTCCTCTTCATCTAAATAAATGTTCATACACAGAAATTTGAGACTTGAAAAAACACAAGACAGTCTGAGCAGAGAGACAAACACTCAATCAGTTCACTAAGCTGAGGAATGCAACAGTTTTACGATGTCTCTTATCACTAATTTACAGAAGATAGAAATACTATTTCAACATCACCACCTATTGAATGGACACATCCTTACAATCAATTTCTGAATTCTTATTAGAAAAACAAAAAATGATTGGGAAGAGGACACCCGTCTTGACCTCCTTCAGACCTTTCGTATTCCCCCGCTTATGCAAGAAACTGGACCACCCATGGACATTAGCCCTTAGGGGTTGTTATGGAGACGTGAACAAAATAATAAAAAATGGGCTAGGAAGACGTTTTAAAAAATTGCTGTAACATGAGCTTCTGCTGCATGTTACCTAAGGTACCGTTACCTGCAGGCATTGTGGAAACTCTCCAATACATCAGTAAGAAATTTTCCTTGATAGGAGATTCTTTTGTTCTCGCTCTTCTGAAGCTTTTTCTAGAGAAAATATAATATACTCTCAAATAAATATGAACAGTAAGAATGTATTTGGGAAATAAAAAATATAATAGGGCTTTAATAGGACTACCTGCATTAAAATAATAAACTTATATTTACCTCTATGCTGCTGCCTGGATTTAGCACTGCAGCTCCGCTGTGGTCCCGGTGACTGCTGTAACAGTTGATGTCACAGGAAATCAGGTGACCACTGCAGCCAGTGAGAGGCTGCAACATCATGTTCCCAAACTCCTGGCTTCATGGCTCTCAGGATGCGAACTCCGATGCCAGAAGAACCACAGCAGGGCTGCAGTGCTGGATCCCAGCAACGGCGGCAGAGGTAAGTATATCTCAGTTTATTTTTTTAATGCAGGCAGTTCTACTGAAGCTGGGTTGTCTGGTAACCAGACAACCCCTTTTAGGTGGCAAATGCCACATAAATCAAGCCATAAGAGCTCTTATTATCCAGTGAAAGGCTATGGAATAAAAGGTTTTGCCATGATAGAAAGTTATCCACTATCCACAAAATACAGGATAATGTTCAGATTGGTGGTAACCCGATAACTAGGATTCCCATCAATCATGAGAATGGGGCCCCAGAGCAGTCAGATATCTCCATGAATATTGTAGATCAAACTTCTTAATAAACTGTTGCGCACATGTCTTTTTTAAAAATCCAAGACCTTTCCTCAGGGCTGTATCATTGCAAGTCAATTAAATAATAAAGTTTCCACAAACCCTCTTCCAATTCAGGTTTTGCATCACCTTGAAATGTGTAGATGATGCAATCCGTAGAGGATGCAAGAGTAGCTCCAGGTGACATCTGGATCTTAGTAGAAAACCTGTTGATGACCAGATAGGTACTATGCACTGCAACTATTCTGGGATCTGAGATTGTACCAAGATCAAAAAAGAAACATTTCGTTTTTGATTGTTGACTGCCATAATTGAGTTTTACCAGAGACTCAGAGGCATGGTTGTTATGGGCAACCTTTGTCTTAGGATAGTGGTTCTAACCAATTGTCTTAATGGGCTTAGGTCCAAGGACCTGGGTCATTCTGTCTGTCCATTACTTTGGGGATGATAATTATAAGCAGATAAAAAGTCCAAGGATATATTTAATACTCTGCATGATGCTCTCTCAGACGTCTTTGGTCAAGATTATCTCCACGGGGCCCCAGCTTCACTCAATGCCTAGAATTTAAATGAGCCAATATCACCCTGATGTACAGAATTGATGTGTTTTGGTAGGGGATGTTTGCCTTTTGTTTTTATACAGCTTAATTGTTTGGAAATACTTCTCCTAAATTCATGAAGGGTTTTGTCTACATGTATATTGACCCACATAAAAATCACACCCTTAGGCCTCATGTCCACGGGCAAAAGAAGAATTAAAATCCGCAGCGGATTTTAACTCTTCTCCCGCCCGCGGATCCGCATCCCATAGGGATGCATTGACCACCCGCGGGTAGATAAATACCCGCGGATGGTTAATAAAAGTGATTTTTTTTTAAAAATGGAGCATGAAAAAATCTGGACCATGCTCCATTTTCGTGCGGGTCTCCCGCGGGGACGGCTCCCACGGGCTTCTATTGAAGCCTATGGAAGCCGTCCGGATCCGCGGGAGACAAAAATCGGAATTTACTCACCCGCTTCGGTTCTTCCCTTCGCCGCGGCGCCATCTTCTCTCCGTCACGGCCGGATCTTTTTTCTTCAGGCCGGCGCATGCGCGGGGCACATCACCGACGTGCCTTGCGCATCCGCCGGGCCGAAGAAAGAAGATCCGGCCGCGATGCAGAGAAGATGACGCCGTGGCGAAGGGAAGAACCGGAGGCATATTAGCAGTTTACGCTTAGGTTAAGCAGCGCTGCTGATTAGAGCCACCTGATTGGCTCTTCGGCACCACGTGACTACACAGCATGCACGCGCATTGCCTTCAGCAGCCGTGCACTACACACTACACTTAAGCAGCACGGGGTTAGGTTTAGGGTTAGGTTTACGGTTAGGTTTAGGGTTAGGATTACCTAAACCTAACCCTAACCCCAACCCTAACCCTAAACCTAACCCTAAACACTAACCCTAAACACTAAAACTAACCCTACACCTAACCCTAAACCTAACCCTAAACCCTAACCCCGTGCTGCTTAAGTGTAGTGTGTAGTGCACGTCTGCTTAACTGTAGTGTGTAGTGCACGTCTGCTGAAGGCAATGTGCGTGCACGCTGTGTAGTCACGTGGTGCCGAAGAGCCAATCAGGTGGCTCTAATCAGCAGCGCTGCTTAACCTAAGCGTAAACTGCTAATATGCAAACAGGAGCCGGTGAGAGGCAAGTTTATTCTTATTTATTCTTATTTTCAGCCCTCATGTCCGCGGGGCAGGAGGGACCCGCTACAGATTCTCCATGGAGAATCCGTAGCGGGCCTGATTTTCCCCGTGGACATGAGGCCTTACTGCTGCGATAGTTAATATCAGAGGGATTCACAAAATATTGTCATTTAACCAAAAACTTGCAAAAAGAACAATTTCTGCAAGGATGAGAACCCACAAGTCAAAACCATGTGTATACCTGATTTGAATGATTCGAGAAATAGCTATTCAGCAATAGGTACAAAGATTTAGACCTCTGCTGTATGTAATAATCAAATATTTTGCAAGTACCTACTCCAAATCTGGATCTGCCAGAAGAATATGCCAATACTTCCTCAGAGTCCTGCTGATCTGTGCTGTATAACCATCAAAAGTACTAATATATCTAACCAAACTGTTAGTGCTGATATTAGGTTTAGGAGTTTAGTTCATAAGTAGATTTGTTTGTGTCCCCAACTTAGCTCTGTTAAAGGCCCTTCTTAATGTCCCAAGTAGAACAATTGCGCTTAGCTTTCAAATATTGTCCTATAGGCATCCCTCTTCTCAATGACTGTCAAGAAGCTATTAGTAGAGGTAGGTTTGCAATATATCTCAGTTTGTAGACATCATAAGTAAATCTCATCCCTATGTGGTTGTTGTTAAGTGTTGAGATGAATTTGTTAAATAGATTCTTGTCCCTATCCCTATCAGAATGTTGTTGATGTATCTGCTCCAGAACAAAATATGACATGTAAATAAATCATAATCATCATCCAAAAATACAATTGTCTCCCACAACCCTAAAAATAGATTGGCATATGATGGTGCACATACTGTGACCATGGTGGCACCTAGTATTTGAAGAAAAAACATGCCATGAAACAAAAAATAATTGTGCATCAAAATAAAATGAAGTAATGTAAGAACAAACTCCTTATGTGCTTGTAAATAAATCCCTTACATGTGCAAATTTTTTTAACAGGTTGAAGTCCCATGTTACTATACAAGCCAAGAGAGTGTTCCCAGGGACATGAATTTCATAAATGTTTTTAAACGTATTTTTAGTGTCCTTATGGTGTGACAAAAGTGCTTCCATTCATGGGGTTAGGATCGTTTCTTCATATTTACTAGTATTCTGCGTTACATTGTTATTCCCTGACACAATAGGCCTGCCTGGTATTAGTATAGTTTTATGTATCTTGGGAAGGGCGTAGAAGTTGGCCGCTGTGGGATGAGGATCGAAGATAAAGTTAAACTTTTCTACTGAGACTATCCCTGTGATAATTTAGTAAGCAACTTCTTGAAGTATTGCGCAGTTGGATTCCTCAATAGGGGCTTATACATATTTTTACCCTGAAGCAAATTATCCATGATGGCATAGTCTAATTTTGTTCATGATGACAATATTGCTCCCTTTAAAGATTGTTCTTCATGTACTGACCACTGACGTGTGCCTGACTACGTCTCTGTTGAATCCTCTGTACTGCATCGCCCTCTCTGTGTACCAACCACCAACCTGCCTGACCACGTTGCCTGCCCTTGCTGGCTACCACCTGAGACTCCAATCCAGTACCAGATGGTGACAGAATAAACATGGCCAAAACATGGAGTTCATAGTAGCCACCCTGAAAAAAACAGGTAGCTGAACTGCAAGAGTTCTGAGGCACCTATCAAGAGAAGGTTTCTACCTTACAAAAGAGAGGTGGATATGTTACAGCGAAAGATACTTGAGTTGCGTAGTTGCGATGCAGAGGTTCGCATGCCTTTACCGTCAAGGTTTGGTGGGGACTGACGCCAGTACCAAGGATTTCTGAATCAATGCCGCATTTATTTCCAGATAAAACACACTACGTTTATCAATGACAGAAAAAAGGTGATGTTCATTATTAACATATTAGAAGATAAAGCAGTTGCGTGGGCCTCACCATATGTGGAAAGCAATAGTAACTGTTAAGTTGTGTGTCTCAGACCTGCGGATCATCCAGAAATGATTAGTTTTTATCTTATCTACTCTATAAAATTTCAAGTTATATTAGGAATCCCTTGGTTTTCTATTCACAACCCTGCCATCAACTGGGGCTCAAGAACTATTACCTTCCCCTCAGAGTACTGTAGGGTAAATTGTCGATCAAAGCTGTCCGCGTCCAGTCAGGGGCAAGACTCTGAGAGTGGTCATCTAGAAAATGAGAAGTTGTCATCGCAGGACCAGCTGTTCAATGATGTCTGCAGCAAGAAAAAAGCCAACCAACTACCCCCTCATTAGCCTTATGACTGCCCACTTGAGCTTCCTAGAACCTCTATCCCGTTTGGGCATATCTACAATCTTTCAGAACCAGAGTTGAAAGTCCTCTGGAAATATTTGGATGAAAATCTAAAAAAAGGGCTTTATTCTGCCTTCTTTCCTAGCTGCGAAGCTGACATTCTTCATAGAGAAAAAAGACTCCACTCTTCGACCATGCATTGATTACCGGGAACTAAATGAAATTACTAATAAGAATTGCTACCCTCTCCCTTTAATCCCGGAACTGCTGGAGAGGCTCTGTGCAGCTAAAATCTTTACCAAATTGGATCTCTGAAGAGCATATAATCTTATACGAATCCGTCCCAGGGATGAATGCAAGACTGCTTACAGAACAACATATGGACATTTTGAATTTCTAGACATGCTGTTCAGCCTTTATAAAGCTCCTGCCACCTTCCAAGACTTTATTAACGATGTGTTTTGAGATCTGTTGGTGGCCTAACTTGATGACATCCTTATTTTCTCTGATAACTTGGAGATACATCGTAGTCACGTACGGTTGCTCTTGGAACGACTCCGGAAAAACTGTCTCTACATCAAATTAGAAAAATGTTAATTTAAGCAGAAACCCAATGCAATTTTCGGGGTATATCCTCTCTCCAAAGGGCTGAGTATGGATTCTACTAAGGTGAAGGCTGTTGTAAATCGGCCTGTTTTGAACAACTTAAAAGACGTCCAACTCATTGTTGGATTTCCAAATTTTTATAGAAAATTCATAAAGGACTTCTCAAAAAACATCTTGACTATTACTGTAAAAAGACTTTGATGTGACACTTGGAAAAGAGTGTATTACTGCTTTATTGAAAAGTGCCTTTTAAAACAGGAACAGAGAACGAGTTTCGAATTACGCAGAGTTCTTGTTCACCAGGTGAACGCGGTCTCTCTTATTTTTGAGGTTTAACTTTATTGTCTCCTTCCAGTCTGGTTTAAGGAATGGTAAGGCCGGTGTCTTGTCGAGGATTCTTGTCGAATCAGGGGAAGAGGCTAATATGGACAGTACTATTCTGGTTCCTAGAAATTTCCTGTGGATTCTCAACCCAAAATAACTACTAACAAGGCTTACGGAAAAGTATGAAAATAAGCTTTTTCTCAATCAGCCTTCCAGGAAGGTAAACCTTTCATTTAAGAGGGGGTTCTGGATGCAGTGCAATAGACTATGTTCCAGACGCAGGTCGACTTGAAGTTTTAAAACAGATCCATGACTCTAAACTTTCTGGACATCTTTGGATCACAAGATCTTTGGAGCTCATGCTTCGTTTCTTCTGGTGGCCCAAGTGCAAGGATGATGTGAAAAAATATGTTGACTGCTGTGATACGTGTGCACAAAATAAGATTCCCCAAGCTCGTCCTTTGGGTCTACTGCAGCCCCTTCCAGTTCCATCTAAACCTTGGGGATCTATATCTATGTACTTTACTGTGGACCTGCCTCCATTGAAAGAGCTAACCACCATCCTTGTCGTGGTAGACCGGCTTACAAAGATGGCTCATTTTTTTCCCACCAAAGTAATTCCAATAGCTGAGTATACTGCGGAACTGGTGATCAAGGAAATATTCAGACTACATGGAATCCCAAATGATGTCATTTCTGTCAGGGGGATTCAATTAACATCTAAGTTCTGGAAGAGTTTCTGCAGAGCCCTGGACATCACTATTAACCTATCTTCTGCCTTCCAACCCCAGTTTAATGGTCAGATCATCAAATCAGACTTTGGAACAATATCTCCAATGTTTTATCTCCGATCTCCAGGATGATTGTGTGGATTACCTACGGACAGCGGAATTCATCTATAACAACTCCAGACATTGTTCAACCTCGCAAAGTCAGTTTTTTGTAAATTATGGGCTACATCTCATCTTCATTCCTGCCCTCCCTGTACTATGGGAGGCTCAAGAAAGTTATAGGCAAGCAGTGAATAGACATTGCAAAGCCTTATCTACCTTTCAAGTAGAGGATAAAGTATGTCTATCGTCCAAAAACTTTAAAAGCCATGTTCCTTCCCCCAAGCTTGGGCAAAAATTTTTGAGACCTTCCTCGATCATGGCAAAAGTAAGCCTAGTGCAATCTTGTCTAGACCTACCTGGAGAATTAAGAATCCACCCAGTTTTTCACATGTCTCTCCTCAAACCATTCAAGGAAAATCCACCACCTTCCCTACCAGTGTAGGTCCAAGGAAAGGAGGAGTACAAAGTTGAAAAGATTGTATAGAAGGCGATTACAATACTTGGTCCAATGGAAAGGTTATGGGTGAAAAGAGAATTCTTGGGAACCAGCTTCTTGATGGGGATTCAGAAAAACTCCTTTAATGGAGCAATGCCCAAACCAATGCAAAAGTAGCTTTTCTAGGTGGTCAAGTCTGAACTGATCCTGTTCAGTAGAGGGAGACCGTTAAGGCGGTATAATTTAGATATGTCTCTGCTCAGAAGGCTTTCCAGGTTCTTGATGAAGTCTCTTGACCATTTTAAACTGAGGGAGCTATACAAGTCTGCACTAGAGAGGAGGCATAGAAACATTCAGAATCTCCAAATTTTTATTAATCTTGAAGTTTGAGAATGTGAATATCAGTGCAGATCTGAAAGCAAATTAGATGGAGATTTTTAGGAGAGTATAGGAGGAGGAGATCATCTGCATACACTGAAACCTTATGAAATTTTCTTCCCTGCAATATTTCAACAATACCTGGATTCTTACAGATTTCATACAGTACAGCTTCAGAAAAGTAGAAAAATTAAGGCCACCATCTCACGTGCCAAAATTGTTGCAGGCATTCCACAATGGAATATATACAGTAAATCCACAAAATAAATCTATGGTGGCCAAATACATACCTAAATGTTGCGTATTCATTTTGGATACATTTTCACTTGCCGAACAGCTGCAGAATTCAACCCTGGTGTTCCAAGGTTTGAGTTCTGCTGCGCGATTCCGCAGCACAAATAGGCATGCTGCAGAATCTGAATCTTCAGCGTTTTACAAAAATGCAGCGGGTTCATCCCAGAAAATATCTGCATTAGGTGAAGGGAATTTTTAAATCCCCACCACAGGGCTTGTACTGCAAACACTGCAGAAGTTTCACAGCTGAAATTCCACAGCAGATCCTACACGTGTAAAGGCGGCTTCAGGGGGACAATGAACTTATAATCCTTAGGATAGCTCATAAATATCAGAATGATGGGGGCCAACTCCTAGAACCCCTGCTGTTTGAAGGCTCATAAGAAAAGAAAAAAAAAAAGAAAAACACAATTTATGCTAAATTTGCTATGTAAAATGCTCTCAATTTTATGGATTTATTATAAGTTACAAAAGTATGACTCACTGAAGATTTTCTTCTTAGTGATGTAAGAGAAAGCTCTGCACAACGTTCCATCATACTATTCAAAAGTTTTTCCAATTCTCCATACTGTATTGGAATACTGAGATGATCCTTTCTATGAAAACAGATTAAAAAATAAGTCTCATTTACTTTATTATGTATGTAAGGCTGGGTTCACACATAGCTATAATGTGAGTGCAGCCAATCATCGCGTAGGAAAACCACGAGTGTTTTACTGCCAACTGCCGCATTTTTACAATGCTGTTATTTGCTTCATGGTTTTTCGAGGTGAGAGAGGTTTAAAATGTTTCTTTGTCTTGTAGCACACTACATGTAAATATACCGCTATATGTGAACACACCCTAAAAGTAGGTCCTTCTGACATTTGCTGCATGCTCTCTCCACTTCAGGCATGTGCTTCTCATTTGCATCATAGCAAAAGACACTTTCACTGTTTAAATATCAGTATATGCAGACTAAGGGGAAATTAAAGAGCAACTTTATTTTAAATGGCAATATGGCATGCATCAAATCTCTGCCAGACTTAGAGAAGCAATTATGTTTTTTTCTCTGAGAGATCTATTGCAGTATCACTATCCTCTGCTGTGAAAAATCCAGTTTTGCAGCTCTTCCCCCAAGCTGTGCATTCCACATTTTTCCTGTAGGGAAGGACCTATCTTTTCTCCCACACAATAAGAACAAATCTATTGAAATCAATAAGTTCAATTTGTCATATTTTGCTAACGTTATTTTCACTCGCGCAAAAATGTGCACAAACATGTTTGTCTGTATAAGCCCTAATTTACAAATGTTTTATGTAAGAGCCTTTTCATGAACATGATTCACTTGTTCCTCTGCTGTAGGTCTCTCCCAGAACCCTTTTAGCATAAACAACCAGTATTCTATAATTCCTTGCTGACGTCACGAAAAGCTGCAGTCTCAAAATCTTTTATTCCAACTCCATGATACTTACACATATGTGATTGTTCCCAGCAAGAGAAACTAAAGTGATCTTGTAGATATGATACCTTTTAAGGGATAACAACAATACATGATATTATAGCGAGCTTTCAAACCTCTCAGGCCCCATCTTCAGGCATATTAAATAGATCCGAAAAGGGATGTGTGAGTGTGTGTGTGTGTGTATATTATATATATATTTATTTATTTATTACACACACATACTTATGACAAGGCATAGACATGGATGTGATTAATTTACACTTAAAAAAATTCAACAACAGGATTAGAGAAATAAATAAATACTTAAATAGTCCACTGATAAAGATTTGAAGGTTTTATGGTCCCTGAATTAGTGTTAGGTGGTCACCAGTCCCTTCCCCCAATTTGGTTTGAGATGTGTGCACTGAATAAATTGCTGCCTCTTATTTAATCTGGCACTCTGCATGCTGTCATGGAACATGGTAATTGAGCCGGTTCTTCAAAGTGTCAGGGGATGCATATTTGGCTTTCTTTTCTGTAAGTTATGTCTCTGCACATTTTTTTCCTCTCTGACAACTGTGATTTTAATCTAGTTAATAGTGAGATAGTGTAGGTTCTGATGTACGCGTGGTGGCCTTGCCACGGCACATCAGCTTATGTGTATTGGCCAAAATGCTAACACCTGCATTTATCAGTATTTTGTTTCTTGCGTGCAGTCAGCTATAGATACTGAGGCAGCACAGGGTGTCACACCAGTGTGATGCACTGTGGTATTACAGGGCAATCCACTGCTTTGCCAGTATGGGCTATAATCCTGTACAGTGTGGCACACTTATCTATGGCTGACATCTTTGGTATCAGTTCACATGTGCAGACTATTTTGTATGCAGTCATCCCTCCCCCAATTTGGTTTTAGGTGCGTGGCTGCAATTTAGTATGCACTAAACAAATTGCTACCTCTTATTATGGAACATGGTAATTGAGCCTGTCCTGCAAAGTATCAGGGGATGCGTATTTGGCTTTCTTTTCTGTGAGTTATGTCTTTGTACATTTTT
Source organism: Eleutherodactylus coqui (assembly GCF_035609145.1). Lineage (NCBI taxonomy): Eukaryota > Metazoa > Chordata > Amphibia > Anura > Eleutherodactylidae > Eleutherodactylus > Eleutherodactylus coqui. The sequence goes on from NC_089839.1 coordinate 145,754,064, forward strand.
TTTTCTCTCACCTCTGAGAAATAAATACGTCAATAGTCCACTGGTAAAGATGTGAAGGTTTTATGGTCCCTGAATTAGTGTTAGGTGGTCACCAGTCCTATGTGTTATCTCTGCTATAGCTTTCTCATACTTCCCATTCATGCATGAATCCTCTTGAAGAATTTAACCCTACGTTGAAAGTGTCAAAAGCTGACATAAATTTGTACTCCCAAATTCTTCTATGGCTTTGTGATTCGAAATTGCCTTTAAGTATAATAACTTTCATGTGTTCTATGTTGTGTCTGTGACTAGAAAAGTGCTTGTTCCACAGGTAATTCTGTCTTTCTTTGTGTGTTGATGCGATGTGTGTCTTCAGTTTTTGTCCTGTTTCTCCAACCTAAAGGGCCCCAACAGGACATTTACTGCACAGGATCAGGTACACAACATCGGATGTGGAACATGTGAATGTCCCAGGAATCTTATAGTCCTGCTGTGTGTTGGGGATTCATATCCTGTCCGTGGTCAGTAAATGTGAGCAGGTTTTGCAGCTCCTTACCTTGCAGGAATAAGTTCCTTTTTGTGTGTCAGAGGGCAATGCACTCCTGATTATAAAGTTCCTCAGATTTGGAGGTTGTAACACAGAAGGGGAGGATCTAGGAATACGGTTTTCAGACGGTATTCCTTGTGTAGGGTATGAGTTCCTTTGCAGTTTTCCTTAGTACCTCTAGATGTGAACTGTAGGTTAGTACTAGAAGTACACAATCATTTCACTTCTGTCACATCATGCCCGCTGCCTTGGGGGTCACACTGGACTCTGACCTCTCCTTTACCCCTCATATCCAATCTCTGGCCAAAACATGCCACATGCACCTCAGAAATTGCTAAAATACGTCCGTTCCTCACCACAGAAATGCTAAAGACATTCGTGGTTGCCCTCATCCACTCCCAGCTTGACTACTGCAACTCACTACTCATCAGCCTTCCCCGCACTAGACTTGCTCCACTCCAATCCATACTAAATGCGGTAGCTAGGCTAATTTTTCTATCCAGCCGTTACTCAGATGCCTCTGCACTATGCCAGTAAACTTCTCTACCTCACCCACCAAGCTCTGCATGGTGCCTCGCCAGCATACATCGCCTTTCTCCTGTCAGTACACCACCCAGCCAGCTCACTCCGATCAGCTAACACACTCAGACTAAACACCCCTGTAATACGAACCTCACATGCTCACCTACAGGACTTTACCAGAGCAGCACCCATCCTCTGGAACGCTCTACCCCAAGGAATCCGGACAATTCCCGATGCACGAAATTTCAGACGTGCCTTAAAAACGCACCTCTTCAGGGAAGCATACCAAATCTCCTGACCTCCCTATGGCGCCCCACCCCGTTTGCCTATGTTCCCCATGCCTCTCTCCTCCCTCCTCACCCCCTTGCACCTGTACCACCCCCAACCCATTTGTTTCAAACCAAATGTACCTCACATTGTAATTTTTATATTGTTTTGCATTTATCCATGCCTGAAAGTGCTGCAGAAAAAGTTGGCACTATACAAATAAAGATTATTATTATTACTACTTCTTCTGTGTATTGGAGTAGTTTATTTCTGGGCATCCTGGTGGCTCTAGTGATTTTGTTAGCAATTGAAGTGGGATGGTAGCCCTGATTTTAAAATGTTCTTTTAAAATGGTATAGAGAAGGCCACGCTTGATGGCTTCATAATGGTGTCCAATGAGGAGGAAGCAAAGTACTCATGAGGCTTGGCAATACTGCTGTCAGTGGCAGAGCTAAAGGATAGAAAATCTCCCATCCCTCTGGGGTAAAAGCTATGCAGACTCTCAGCACCTAGTGGCATTGCTATAAGTGGCAGAGCAGGGCTATGGAGGAAACCTTGCCTGATGGTGGGCGGGGAGGGGTGCATAGCCAACCGTTGAGTGCAAAAGATGGGCGGCAGGTGAGGCCCAATTAGCATGAAGTGGCTGGGTAGCAGGTTGAAGCCCAGCACAATGATCTCTGGAAAAACTTTGTACTGCTACAATTGGCATCGGACTCCCCTATGTGTCTGTTTTTTGCAAGTAAAGCATCGTTTTAGGACACAGTTTCCAAAAGGACATTAACCAGCCCCAACATGGGTTGTAGACAGGGGGGATATGGAAAGATCCAGGTGGGAGGCATATCGGGCTTCATGATCATACTCCATTCCAAACTCCTTTACCTCTTTGTATAGGGTGTGAATAGGCTGCAGGGGTCATAAAATGTGAATAAATCTTAAGTTGAAAACTAAACCTCCTCACACCCATTTTGGACATACGTTTTATTTTGTCACAGAAATCTATCCATCTGAAGCCAATAAAAGTTAAGTGAAAGGGCTCTCAGATATATTAAATTAAAAGTTGTAGCTAACCTTAGAAATGAAGAAACTGCCTTTGATGCTTCAATAGCAACTTCCAAAATAGTGCTGCTGACTGCCTCCTTCAGAACATCTACTGCAGCTTTAAATATTCCAGTACTAGTAAAGAGCTTTATTTCAACAGGTTGCCTATGGAGAAGCACAGTCAATGAATTTGAAAAAAAAACTGCTCATACAAACAGAATAGATTTTAAATTTAATTAAAAATCACTATTTTAACACCTTCAGGCTTCCTTCACACATGGTCTTTTTGTGATATTTTTGCCCCTAAAATATCCATGTAAAAAAGCCAGTTATTTTTTTAGCTAGTACAACATTTATAGAGGCCTTTTGGGTGCATGATTTCCTTTTTTTTTAGCGCCGTAGTGACTAGCCCATTGCCTTTTTACGTCCTGGCCTGCTGGGCTTTATTCCCAGAGGACATAAAAACATGCTTCCCCTGGGAATGAAAGCCCTGCAGGCTGTGGACGTGACAGCTCCATGCTGTCGGTTACCGGAGGTAGCCGAGATGCTGGAGCTGACATCCCGGGCTGCGGGACCCCTCCCCTGGTCACATGATTACCGGTATCCACCAGATACCAGCGATCGCATTAAAAGTGAATGTAAAAAAAAGTTAAAGTTTCAGCTCCCCTTACAGATTGGATCCGTAAGGGGAGCTTAGGATATCCGCCCCCCTGTCCTCAGCTATGTCCGGCGTCTTTCTCGTCCTCCCCGGACCTGCCGTCGGCGTCTGCTCCCGCGCGCCAGGCGGCTTTACGTCACGCGCATGCACAGAGGGCCGGGAGGCCCGGTAAATTTTAAAACTCCCTGCTCCAGGCGGGTATGAATCCAATGGATAAAGGATCATGTAAAAATGGTAAATAAAAGTTTAAAAAGTGTAAAAAAAAAATAAAAAAATATTTCATCTCCCCTCATGGATCATATCCGTGAAGAGAGAGAAAATTAGGTACCCAAGGCCCCCTGATTTGACCTCTGACCTTATTCTGGCTTCTGCGCACGTGCCCGTCTCTAAAATAGCGGACGCATGCGCAAACACCGCAGTACGTGGTTCTTGGTCACGTGATTGCCGTTATCTAATGGATAAAAGTGATCACGTAATAGTAAAAAAAAAAGCTAAAGTTTCACCTCCCTTCATGGATCCAATCTGTGAGGGAAGTGAAATTACTTAACTAAGGCCACCGGCGATGTCCTACGACAAGATCCTTATCCGTGGATCTCTCCCCAGCTTTGGCATATGCGCCCATCGCCAAAATGGCGGACGCAAGCATAGAAGCTGGGGAGGGCACGGGAAATTTAAAATCTCCTTGTTCTTGGCTACTAAAGGTAGCCGAGAGCTTGGAGCAGTAACTGTGGGCTGCAGTGAGCAGTCCTCAGTCACGTGATCACCATTATTCAATGGATAATGGCGATCACGTAAAAGTGAAAAGACAGTTAAAGTTTCATGCGACGTTCAATTTGGGCCGTGTTCTGCAGCCAGACAGAAAATTAGGGCCACAATTAGGGCCAATATTTTTACAAAGACACAATAGCCAAAATCGTATTTTTTTCATTCTGCTTTGCTTCGATTCATTAAAAAAATGGTGGGGTCAAAATACGCAGTACACACCTAGATGAATTCGCTAAGGGGTCTAGTTTTTAAAATGGGGTAATTTGTGGGGGTTCTCCATCATTTTGGCCGCTTAAGGACTCTACAAGTGGGCAATGGGGCATAAAATGCCTTCAAGCAAAATGTCTGTTCTGAAAGCCACCGGCTGCTCCTTTCGGTTTGGGCCCCGTTGTACATACGGACAGAGGTTTAGGGCCACAATGGGTATGTTTATGAACACAGGACAAATGGGGGTATCCATTTTGGGGTGCAAATCCTCATTTTCATGTGCATTATAGAAAAAAAATCCAGTCTTTAAAATGACATACTTGCAAAAGTAGAAAATTTTTTGTTTCTCCTCTAGATTGCATTAACTCCTGAAAAGATACTGTGGGGTCAAAATACTCATGGCACCCCTCAGTGAATACATTAAGGGGTATAGTTTTTAAAATGGGGTCATTTGTGGGGTATCTATCATTCTGACATCTATGAGCCTTTGCAATCTCGGCTTGGTGCAGGAAAACAAAGTGTTCCTCAAAATGTTAATAACTAATGTTAAATTTGTACATCTCCTAAATGGTTAAAAAAAAAAAACTAAAGTTTTCCAATGTGCGCTCAGAATAAAGTAAACAGATGGCAATATATATGTTATCAAAAATTGCTATATTAGGTTTGCACATATTTGACATTGCAGTTGGAAATGTGAAAAAAATGGCTTTTTTTCTCAAAGATTTTTCTAATTTTGATGCTTATAATAAATATGCACAAATTCTATAGGTCTATTTTTACCGCCTAAATAAAGTAGAACATGTGGTGAAAAAACAATGTTGTATCACCTGGCTATGCAAAACTTTTACGGTGTTATTCCATGTTAAAGTGACACAGATTTCCAAAATTTGGCCTGGCCATTAAGGCGCAAACAGGCTTGGTCACTAAGGGGTTGACATATATATATTTTTTCCTGGCAATTTTTAACTATAAAGAATAGAGATGAGCGAGCGTACTCGGAAAAGCACTACTCGCTCGAGTAATGTGCTTTATCCGAGTATCGCTGTGCTCAGGTCTGAAGATTCAGGTGCCGCTGCGGCTGACAGGTGAGTCGCAGCGGGGAGCAGGGGAGAGCGGGCGGGAGAGAGGGAGAGAGAGATCTTACCTCCGTTCCTCCCCGCTCTCCCCTGCAGCTCCCCGCTCCGTGCCAGCACCCGAATCTTCAGACCCGAGCTCAGCGATACTCGGATAAAGCAAATTACTCGAGCGAGTAGTGCTTTTCCGAGTATGCTCGCTCATCTCTAATAAAGAAGCCTATGGGAAGATGCCAGAAGAAATGCTGCAATTTTGGAAAAAATGTGACAATCCCCTTTCCCCCCAAAAAACAAAAGTGAGAACAATACCACAAAAAGCACTGTTTATAGTGCATTTCATAATTCCCTATTGGTCTACAACTAACATCTGAACGTGGCGTCTTTTGTTGAAACCCAAAACAACAGGGTTTCCAAAAAATAATGTGTCATATCACAAATTAAAAGGGAAAGTTTTCCAACTTAGACATCATAAACGTAAACTTAAAGGGGTTTTCCCACCATGAAAAACAATGTTAATGACTGGGCATGCCATGACATAAGAGACAATACTCACCTGTCTTTAGCTCCCCGGTAAACAGATGAGTGGCTCCAGCTCCCAGTAAGTACATACGAAATAAGTCAGATAACAGCTGCAGCCAAACAGAGGCTGCAGTGTCACTGTATAAACTCCTGGCATCAGCGCTCACATCCTGATCACCAAGATGCCAGGAGTTCAGAAGATGAACATTAATGATGCGGTTTCTGATTGGCTGTAGCTGTCACCTGATTTCCACCAGTCATGCATACTGGTAGCTCGAGGCACTAGCATGTTTCCTAGGGGCTGAAAACAGGTAAGTATTGTCTATTTTTCCATTTTATAGCATACCAAGTCATGATAGCTGTATACATAATAATCACATATGCTTAAAATATAGTGAATTTTTTTTTGCATCTATATAGTGCACTTGTCACAGAAAGGGTTTAGAGTGTCCCTCTTAAAACATAACTTTTATTAATAAAAATGTATATAAAAAGGATTTTTTATGAATCCTAAAACAGACACAGATACAGACAACAAAAATTAGTATAACGTGACCAGCGTCATCCCCCGAAAAAGTGTAAGCCAAAGTCAGGTATCTGGGGAGAAGTTTTTAAGTAAAAAAACTCCCTTAGCGGATAAGTGAATCCTATTAACCAGTACCTAAAAGGTAGTTATTGGTTGTGAATGCTTCAGGGGTCAATTTTGGAAAATCAAGTTCCTGACTTGTAGATAATTCAATCAACTCGCGTACTGTTCAAGGAGACGGTTTGTGCTTAAATGAACAATGCACAGTTATATCTTATAGAGGTCGCTGTCTGATAAAACACCTATCTTGGACATTCATGTTCTCTATGCGTTGATGTATGTCCCAAATCAAGATGCATGTACCAAGAGAAAAAGGATGATGGATATAACGTGGTCAATGCCACGTAAGTCCCTAGGCAACAAGAAGGGAAATTGAAAAAGACCCAACCAAATTTGATCAGGTACTAAATTTCCAAAGTACAGAGGTTCTACGCGTTTCCACTACATATCACGTAGTTTCATCAGGAACCCAAACAAACAGGTACCAATAATCAAATTGAAAAATTGGTGTGGTAGATGAGGAGGTAGTCGATCCTATAACCGGGTCTAGCAAGCTCAAATAGCCCAGTAATCCCCCCAAGACAATGCAGGAACGAAAATAAAAAACAGCAGCAGCACCAGCCTCTGTGGTAGGCTGGCGGCTATGAATCGACATCCAGGTGTTTATCCTGCTACTGTGAAACCCTTTATATAGTGCACTTGAAATCACGTATTTTTAAACTTGTGTGAGTGTACAATAAAGATGCAAAAAATAGCTACTATATTTAAGAATTTATTATTATGCGGACGGCTATACAACCATCATAATAGTTACTATCAGGTGGTGCTAGCCTAATTGCTTCATGTGGCAGTGTCAGGCAGCTGCTACAAGGCAAATAACATTATGGGGTGCATCAAGAGGTCTAGGTGCACATGATAAGAACATTCCTTTTCCTTTTTACAACTCACAGGTCACACTACACATGGAATTTTGCGTACAGTTTCGGTGTCACGGCACACCAGCCATGTTGGAAGATCAGGTCTGGGGTGACTTAATGTCCTTTCGGTTCTGTACATCAATCAAGACACTTCTATGACAATTTATGGACTGATTGGTTGGCAGGGAGAGGGCGTCCTCAGCCAGCCAATCAGCGATAGTTAGTGTATATTTATTCAGGCACATCCTCTGTCTAGAAGAAAAAAGCCTTTTACGCCAAAATAGAAGGGAGTCCTTTGCCATCTTTGCCGTAAGACAATAGAGCCCCATCTGAGGATGTGGTGATAGTGAACTTGATGAAATGGGGGCTCAAAACCAAGAAGGTCGGTGTCAGTAGAGGTTATTCAAGACTAGTAGATTCAATAAAAACACTTGCATACACGTACGTAGCTGTTGGCAATTTAATATAACATTCTTCTATTCTGAAAATATATATCATTTCTAGTTGAGATACAGACCTTTGAAGAATTTCAGTGAGTAGCAACAGACCCTGTTTCTGCAGTTCCGTGTTGTTGATCTGCAGTACATATTTTAAACTTTTTAGCACAGCCTCAATACCTAAAGAATTAAAGAGAAAGCCAAACATTAAGTTATCTTTATTATCACTTCAACTCAGCGGTTCCACTAAGATCAATGAAGCAGAGGAACACATGTGTGACCACCGTTTCATGTATTCAGGGACTTTCGGAATCCCCATTCTTGTAACTGGTCAGACCACCACCAATCAGATAATTCTCTCTTATGTGCATAGGGAATAACTTTATTTCATGGGCCAACACCTTTAATAAGAAGAAACAAATATATTGTGGGACACACGTTAGCGCATATCGTTTGGCAAGTGTTTCATTGGCCAATAGGCTGTGTGCTAGCAATCCAATTGGTAGTGGCATATAGTGAAAGTAAAACTAGGGCAATATCACATCTTTCCTCTACGTTCAGTGTATATGCCAGGAAATTCTCCCAATGAATATGTATAACATAGACTATCATTAGATGAACGTACTGGGTACTAGTGCAGTATGTCTCCACCAGAAGTATGGGTTGAGACATGGGTTGGCCAGGCTGAGTTACAGGTCACTCAGCTGCTGATTGGCTACCTTGCCGGTGGTGCACAGCCTTCATCCTCCTCCTTCTCCTCCCTGGTCAAGTGGCCAATCTGAATAGCGGCGGTGGTGACCGTCGGTGAACAGCCTCCATCCTCCTCGAGTATCCAAATCTGAAGCCGGCGCTGGGTAAGCCCCGGCTGTCTATGACCCGGTGGGGAACAGGAGCAGAGATGCGAGCGCAGCTCAGAGGGGTGGCATGGACAAAAAGAGTAGGGCAGACAGCGGCGGGGGATGGGAGCAGAGATGCAAATGCGGCTTGGTGAGAGGGAAGCTGGGGAGTGGGGGAGGGATATTGACAGCGGGGGTCGGCTTCGGCGGCGAGGGGGGACGGGAGCGCAGATGGGATGGCAGTTGGTTTCCGCTGGTGTGCATGAAGAATCACTTTTGCATTGTATACTATGGGCGGTATTTGCCGCCGAATCCGGAGGTGCACACCCGTTCTGGATTCCGCAATTCAAATCCGCCCGTGTGCATTCACCTTTAAGTAAAATTCAAAAGAGAAAATATGCTGATGGTCTTAATTAGTCTATTAGTGGTGCAGGTGCAAGATAGTGTCCTGGTTGCAAAATCTACTGCAGTACCATGTTGTGTACATACAAATAATGTAACTGGGTACCTTATGATAATGCACAATATTTGCACACGTCAAGAGACATTTTTTTAAGATATACATAATGCTCCAAGTCACCAGTCAAAATCTGCAGGATGAAATATTCCCTAGTCAAATGTTGAAGACATTATTTGCCACCAATGAACAGAAAAGTTGTGGAAAACTTTTTTAAAATCAGTCAAGTTCTTGTCCGTATCCTGCTGACGAATTGTATTCTCCTCCTTTCTGCATTCTTTTTCTTTTGCCTGCATATATGTGATGTACAGATGTAACGTCTGAAGTGTCTTCTACTTTGTTGAATAAAACTAATTTTTAAAAAAATGTTAAAAATCAGTCTACTTGACGAGACTGGAAACTCATATCTCATAAGGCTGCCTTTACACAGCTGAGACACACAAATTTTGCACAAATATGAACCCCATTCTTTTAAATGGGTTCATACACATGAGCAATTTTTTTTCCTGCCCGCATTGCACCATGATGTGATGCTATGCGAGAAACAAATCGCGGTATCTTCTATCTGGCTGTGTGATTTCGCATCAGCTCTGGCGCCATTGAAAGCAGAGGGAGAGCTCCGCGATGCTCTGCGACAGCTGTGACAGCTGTGCCAGAGGATCCCTGCATCCCCAAAGTAATGCAAGGCTGTTTTCATATGAAAACACTTTGCATCCATGGGGGTTTTACATGGATAGCGAGGGCGATATGGGGGCCGGATTTACGGCCCAATATTGCCTTTGCCCATCTGAAGTTAGCCTAAGAGTGCCAGCGCGATTCCATGACTGTTTTTTGTTGTTTTTTTTTTTGCTATATTCCTTTCCATGTAATTCTCAAATTTTCTCTCAGCTTTGTGCCACGTCTTAGGTTTGCAGAGCTCCAATACATTGTACAGTATCTTGTTAATGAATTAGGACCGAAGTCACACAGGTGTATTACGAGCACATTCGTGCCCGTAGTATAAACTTACGATATGTCTCCTGTCCCAAACTTTCACCATCATAGGTACGCTAACATAGCGCAGCTATCTGAGCAATAAATCACGTGAATGCATTGCAGCCGCGAGCATGTTGCGTCTGGTATTAACGAGATTAGCTCCCCCTCCCTTTACCGGCTTGCTCCCATAGGAGTCTATGGGAGCTGCTGATGCTGTGCTGTCAAAATATAGCCTCCAAAAAAAATGAAATCGCTCATCTGAAAAAATGTATAGGAAACCATGGGGTTCTTTTAGATACTTTTTTTTTTACGCACCTAATCAGCGCCAAAAAAGAGCACTCATGTGAAAGAGGACTAATGGTGAGAGTGCAGATCAGTAAACCCTGCAGGCTGTCTGGGATATACTTCCACATTAGAGGTGCATGAATAAGCTTGTAATATGCTCCTGTGAATCTCGCCTTTATAGAGATTTTTGTTTGGTATATTGCTAACTTTTAAAATTAATGCCATAAACATAGATTATACTTGTGTTATCATACCATACACTGTGTGACATTTGGTAAAAAACATTCTCTCTTCAGTCATAAGGATAAGACAGCAGTATATTGACCAGATGAGGACTTCACTTGTATGCAATAGATTTTCAAATAAAAACTCTGGAAAAGAAACAGTTATATATAATTTATTAGTTACAAGGTGTTAAGATCATAAAATATTTCCAACTCCATGCCATAACAACCTAACAAAAACAAAAAACACGAGTTCATTGATTTCCATGTAACACTGTATTATGGCCTCATAAGAGACGCTGCTGGTTTGCTCCTAGGTTAGGGCTACAGGGTCACTTTGGCTGCGACAGCAATGAAGCGACCAAGGATCGTTATGTTGTCCCGTGACCTCGCACTTTCACTGAAGTCAATGAGGTTGCAGTACGACTTGTAAGTTACCAGGACCCGCAAATTGCAAACAATCAGATGCATCCATTTTCTATAGCATAGTATATATAATGATTGGAAAGGTGAAAATGGTAAAATATAATTTTTGCCTTCTCTTTTCAATTTCCTGTCAATTGGGCACCCAATCTGCAGATACTGATTTGACATGCAGACTTTATTCTGTGGCAGCTTTTTTTCCTGCCAAGTATGAAACATATACAGTGGTTTTTAAAGTGGTAATCTCATATCCACAAGACTTTCCATGAAAATCTAACAGATGTGGTTCCCACGTCTAGGCTGAATGCAGTGGCTGTGGTTAGGATTTAAGGAAACAGCCAAGTAAGATGTCTTACACTGTTTCCAAAGCGTTTGATACTGTGCGACATAAAATGTTGGTATATAAAATGAGAATGCTTGGTCTGGGTGAGAATGTGTGTAAGTGGGTAAGTAACTGGTCAGTGATAGGAAGCAGAGGGGGGTTATAAATGGTACATACTCTGATTGGGTCACTGTTACTAGAGGGGTACCACAGGGGGCAATATTGGAGAGGTCACCGTTACTAGTGGGGTACCACAAGGGTCTGTTTTGGGCCCTATTCCTTTTAATCTATTTATTAATGGCCTAGTAGGAGGATTGTGCAGTAAAATATCAATACTTGCAGATGACACAAAACTATGTAAAGAAATTAACACAAGAAAGGACACAAGGCGGTTACAAATGGATCTGGATAAGTTGGGGGCAGAAAAATAGCAAATGTGGTTTTGTTTCAAAGTATTTTATTTAGGTTTTTTTAACAATACTGTTTGTTCTGTAATTTCCCCACGCAGGGGGCTTCTTAAAATATGATTATACGTAATAAACTTTTCTTTGAAAAAAAGGTTTAATGAATATTGATTTTCTTAGTTGAAACTATGAGCATTTGTAAATACGATTAACATGTGCAATAAACATTTACGATTCCATATTGGTTTGGTAGTGTCTATTCTGTTGACTTGTTTGTGAGTCATTCCTTCTCATCTTTCCTTCATCTCAGCTGTGTTTCCGTATGATCTAGAGTCTTTTTGAGTATTTGTTAGCATTTGTTTTCCTGCTTTCAAGTCTGCTTTGTTCCTTCTTTTGATTTTTCGCAATGATAATATGTATCTATGGTGTTTTATTTATCGTCTCTCTTTAGAGTAGCGGTGTGTTTCAATCTCTGTGGTCAGACTTCTTTAAGCGCTAAGGGGTCTAGCCAGACCTGGTATATCCAGATATTCTGCCCAGGGCCCCCCAGGTCTTTAGGTATAGCTCCATTTTATCCTCTCTCATGGCCGACAATTTTTCATAGAGCATCATTCTTGATACCCTAGCGAGAATTGGTTCTAGAGCGAGAGTGGGTTTCATCCATTGGGATGCAATATAGATTTTAGTCGCCATGCATATCTGTTGAGAAAGTTTATGTTGCTGATTGTTATAGCCTAAAGGTTTGTCGGCCAGAAGACAGACAGACGGTGCTGGGCGCAACATCTTACCCAGGACCCTGGTGATCAGTCTGGATATTTCTCTCCATAGTCGTGCGACCCGTGGACAAGTTCACCATGTGTGGGGTCATTGTGCTCAAGTTGTCACATCCCCTAAAGCAGTTCGGGGAAGTCAATGGAGAGTATTTGTGTTTTATTGTAGGTACTATATATGTTCTGTGTAGGATTTTAACTGAGGATTCGGCTAGGGTTACCTGGTGGCTCCCTTTTGCTATGAAGGAGCAGCAGTGGTGCCAATAGGGAGCAAATGTGGTTTAACACTGATAGAGGTAAAGTTCTGCACATGGGTGTTGCAGCTGTTCTGAGATCAATTGTGTCATTTTAAAAGCACATTTTTTTTGTTTTTTTATACAACATACATAGGAATAAAGACTTGCATCCCAAAATGGATAGCCCTGTTTATCCTGTGTTCAGAAACATACCCGTTGTGGTCCTAATATTATGATCTGATCAATGAGAGCAGCTAAAACGTTAACTTTTTAAAAACTTTTTACTTTTTCGTGATCATAGTTATCCATTGGATAACAGCTATCACGGGCCCGGGGAACGCTTACTGCGGTTCCCATGACATCTCCTGCCTCCCGGCTACCTTCAGGAGCCTGGATATTTCAAATTTCCCTGGGCTCCATGCCTTCTGTGCATGCGACTGACGTAATGACGCCTGGTGTGCATACACAGAAGACCAGCGTCAAGTCTTGGAGGACCGGGGTGAGTACTCTTAGCTGCCTTGATGGATCTGATCTATCAGCGCAGCTGAATCTTTAACTTTATTTAACTTTTTATTGACTTTGATGCATTACCGAGAGGGGGGGGGGGGGCAGACAGCATGTAGCTGTCATGTCCAGAGCCCATGGGGCTTTAATTCTCAGAGAATGCATGTTTTTATGTCCTCTAGGATTAAAGCCCACTTTGCTAGGATGTAAAAACACTATGTGGCCGTCACTAAGGGGTTAAAGGCAGAGATGAGCCAGTCATTATGGGGTTAAAAGAGCACAGTGTCTATGCAATTGTCTTGTTCAGTAATAGTTAAATAAATCTAATTTTACACTAAACATTTATTATGTAACATATTTATAAATTACCTGGAATATCAGCAAGTATAAAGGAGGGTGCGTATTTAGCTGGAAAATGCACAAGAATTGCTGCAATACATTGTGTACTTGCTATCTGTAAAAACTCTTCTCTGGATAACAATATCTACAACGAAAGACATATTAGTGACTTTCTCTGTGCCGTTCAGGTTTCTATAGTGTACTACGAATAGCCCATCCCTGGCTGGTGACTAATAAAAAATGCATCCATCCAATGGCAGAGTTCCTGTCCCAATGACTGCAGTCTATATATTGTAGTAGTGCAGTACACAGAAGGGCCTGTAGATGGCTGCAGACGGGACTTCTGGTGCGAGGGTTAACACAAAGGGGTGGAGCAGGAACTAGAAAAGGGCCAGTTCCTGCCAGAATCAAGTTAGAGAAAGAGGAACAGTGCAGTAGAGCTGAGGTGCTGCAGGCTGGTGGCCTAGCAAAGGCCAGAGTCCAACAGGGACGACAACCCTGGACTCACACCCAAGTGGGGTGCATATGGACGGTGTATATTGACGTTGGATGATATTGCTGTGGTTTGTGATTGCGGTGACAACAAATCAAGGCTGGCAGGAGCCAGATAAAGAAATCCACATCTCCTGAGCAGTTTCTACACGTGTGGTGTGCCATTTTCATGTGCAAGGGGTCAGCTTTCCGCAGGCAAGTGCACCCCGCTTGCTTACAATATATATAAATATCCATGCTCACGAAAATTACTTAGTGGGATCAGGAAAAATAGAAATACAAAGGCATCAGCTATTTCAAATACATAAAATACTCAGGGGAAACCAACAGGGAGGTCCCTTTGCGCATTTTCCCGCTGGCCTACTTTCATAGACACTGGTGAAACTTTTCCTTAGCTTTTTCTTCTATTGTTGGCACATGTAATTAAAATATTGCCCATTTTACAACATTCCGAGTAAATACTTTGTCACCATTTTTCACTAATCTTCCCTGAAAAGGGTAATCCAAAACTTTTACTTTCATATCTGCTCTTCTCCTTACTCCTCCCCCTGCTTGGTACCGCCCACATCACGCTGTACATTCCTGTACAGCACTTCAATGTGGGCGCTGACTGTGAGTGCAGTAGGAGCTTCTCTTCGCTACATTGGTGAGTGGGTGACGTGGCATCGTTCTCCTCCAACTCCTATTCCCCGGCTGGTGAGTGCGGGCCACAGTGTCCTTTACAATATAAACAATGAGTCCCCCTTTATTGGCCCACATATATAAATATCTTAGCGTGTCATTTGGTCAACCTACCACATGGTAGCAGTATTTCGGTTGCAAACTGGCACAGAACACACTAAGGCATTTATATATACATATATAACATAATGAACACATACCTTCTTCAATACAAGAGGCAAAGGCATTTTTGGATGTAAAGATGGGGCATTTTCTGAATCATCATTCCATATAGATATATTCATTATCGCTGACACAAACTGATCACAATTTAACAGCTGTTTGAGCAAGCCTGTAATAGAATTATAAAAATTAATACCAGCTTTATTAGTATCAACATATTTTAAATCATCCTGTAATTGCAGTAATTCTAAACCTTGTGCTGCCAATAGACTTGTGTTATAGATAATACTTGCATTCTAAGAATGCCGAGAAGATCCCAAGCCTTTTCAGGATGCACCTCCAGGATGACCCGGGAGCCACTTCCGACATGCAGATAATTCTGTCAGGGGAAGATGCGGCTAGCCAGGCAAATGTAGTATTATATGATGGGAAAAAAAACATTATACTGCACAATGAATGCCAGAAGAAAAATCCAAAATAACTATTTTTTTCATTCCTTCTCCTCAAAAAAATAGATAGTTGATCAATGCGCTATTATCCAATAATGGTAACCATTGAAACATATAGCTCGTCCCACAAAAAAAAAGACCTCATGAGCTACATCGAAGGAACAATGGAAAAGTAAAAAACTAAAAATGCTATATGTATCTGGCATTGTCAGAAACGTAATAACCCACAGAATAAGGTCAAATATTCATATTGCATGATGAGAGGCCTAAAAATACAACAAAACCAATAGTGGTGGAATTCCTGTTCACATTCCTCTCCTCCTAAAACAATGATTAACAGATAATCAATGAGCGATAAGCACTCAAAAATTGCACCATTGAAAATTATAACTTGTATTGCAAAAAAAACAACAAAGCAATCATATGACTGCATCCATGAAAAAAATAAAGTTATGGCTCTAAATGTGGAGAAATATTGCAGGGTGTGTATGTGGGGGGGGGGGGGGGGGGGGAGTTGTCCCACAAAAAATAGCCTTTAAAATTAAACCTAACTCCGTATTTACAATTACTACAATTAGTTTCTTTCCCCAGATATTTCAGACATAATGTTAGAATAGCACCACCTACTTTTCTATTCTGTGTTCACCTCAGTAATTGTTCCAAGGGGGTCACACATGCTTATTCTTGCATTTCTCTCTGCCCCACTGGGTATGTGGAGGGATCCCTGGTGAGGTGGGCGGCTGCTTCTGAAGTTGCTGCATCTTCTCTGATGTCAGAAGAGAGGTTATGAAAGTTAGATGGCGTAACGGCAGAAAAGTAAGACTAAATGTGTGTGTGACCACCTTGGAACTTTTACTAATGTGGAACAGACACAAAAAGGTTTTTTAATAGAAATAGTAGCTGGCGCAATTCTAAATTTAGTCCGAGAATATCTGGAGTTATAGAGTTTTTTTTATAAGTGAAAATACAAAAAATCTTTATGATATTGGAACTATCCAATATTTTTTTTTGGACAGCCCCTTTAAAGCCAAATTCGGTCATGTTCTTAAGGCCACGGTTGGACGAGTTTTTTTAATTTTCTTTTTGTGCGTCTATTAGAACCATTGGTGTCCTATGAAGTGTTCACATGTCCATTTTCTAGAGGCGCAAAAAAATACTCGCACTTGCAAAAGATAGGACACGCGTGCCTATAATGCGCGCTGGTAAGGTCTGTGCTGCGCGTAAAGACATTGTGTGCTGTTACAGAGGATGAGGTGACTCCCAGAGGGTTCAGTTAATCCACGTGGGGAGTCCCCTCATCACTGAACACTGTGACAGCACTGTCATAGTGTTCAGTGATGAGGGGTCTTGGCGGGGACTAAAGAATCCCATCTATCAGAGGAACGCAATGCTATCCCATTGCCTTCAATGGGACCAGTGCTGCTGCTGCCCCATTGAAAGCAATGGGTTGAAGGCAACTCCTGCAGCGATGATTTTCAGGGGTTGGCTTGAAATATAAGCCCTACTCTGAAAATCATCCTTAGCTTGTAAATTTATTTATTTTATTTTTTTAACTCCCCCAGAAGCACAGTCTGGCTCTTCTCCCTTTCCCCGTCAGTCTTCATCTGCATTCTGGTGGCCGGGGATTGAAAAGTCCCCGCCTCCAGGAAGCGCTGCCTCTGATTGGCTGAGTGTTGTGACCAATCAGAGACAGCACTCAGCCATTCACTGACTGACAGCTGACCGCTGCCTCTGATTTGTCACAGTACTCACTCAGCCTGTGGTGATGTAAATAGCACCTAAGTGATATGTTAGAGGGGCCTTCCCTCTGTTAGCTTATCAATTGCTTTCAACACCATTACATGGTGAAAATTGATTACCAAAGCAATTACTGATCTAACCAGCTCTAAATGTGCAAAGGTACTGAAACATGAAATAAAACTAGACTTCTATGCATTTGGTATCGCCATATTTGCACTGAACCATAAAATAAAGGTAACATATTTTTACTGCTCAGTAAAGTTAAAAAAAATACAAGAGGGTGCTGATAAGCCTTTGGCTTTACCCAGAAAGAAATAAGATGGGAAGATGAAACTTTACATTTCTTCCACATACTCTCCACTGATGTCAACACACTTCTTACATCGGTGTTCCAAGTTCTGTAAGCCTTGCAAAAAGAAGGATTTCGGTTGTGCCTCAAACCAGTCATCTGTAGCAGCCCTGGCATCAGAAATGTTGTGAAATTTGGTACCAATGAGGTGTTTCTTCAGGTTTGGAAACAGATGATAGTCGAAGGGAGCTAGATCTGATGAATAAGGTGGGTGGCCAACCAGCTGGAAGCCTAGCTCCACCAGTTTTGCCATGGTCGCTTGTGCAGTGTGAGCGGAGGCATTGTCTTGCAGGAACAAGATTCCTTTTGACAGCTTGCTGCGCCTTTTGGCCTTCAAAGCTGCTTTCAATTGGTCCAAAAGTTCAATGTAAAACCTTGCATTGATGGTGGAACTATTTTGAAGGTAGTCCACTAGCAGCACGCCCCTCCTTATCCCAGAACACAGACGCCATCACCTTAGTGGCTGATTTTCGCACCCTTAACTTCTTTGGGCGAGGTGAACCACTGTGCCTCCACTCTTTTGACTGCTCCTTGGTTTCAGGGTCATACAAATAAATCTAGGTCTCATCCATAGTGACCAGTCGATCCAGGAAGTTCTTATCAGTCTGGAATCACTCACAAATATACCGGGAAGTTTTCACTCACATGCTTTTCTGATCTGTTGTCAAACATTTGGGGACCCACTTTGCAGATAGCTTCTTCATGTTAAAATGTTCATGGATAATGATACAAACACGTTCACGAGATGATGTCTGCTATTTTCTTTAGCTGAAATTCGCCGATTCTCCAGTATGAGGTTGTGCACAGCATCGACGATCTCTGGAACAACATCCTCTCTCGGTCGTCCAGGACGCTCCTCATCATTGGTGCTGAAGTGGCTCATTTTAAATTTGGCAACCTAGTTCTTAACTGTAGAATATGAAGGGCATTGATCCCCCAATGTCTGCGACATATCACCATGAATATCCTTCGTGGACTTTTCTTGCAGAAACAAGAATTTTATCACTCCTCTGCTCTCATTTGCTGTGAATATCGCCTTAGACTCCGCCATTTTGATTTCCCACGTGCCTAGATCACTGTTGCCTTAAGCTACAAACACAAAATTTTGAAAACATATATAAGACACATAAGGCTTTCATGTGATGTAACATTCGTTATCATAGAAACAAAAAAAGAATACAAAGCCAAAGACTTATCAGCAGTCCCTCATGTATTGAAAAAGAAAACAATGGTGTAATTACTACCCCCACTCCTCTGCAAAAAAAGATAATTTTTAATGCAACAGACATCTGCTTTTTTAGAACAGACTATTCAGCAGCAATGCAATGAGATGTTACTGACTCATTCCTAGATGAGGAACTGGATCCTGCTGGAAAAAAAGAAAACTTTCATGTGAAGCAGACACCACAGGTTCACTCCAGACAGAGAGAAAGGGAACCAAAACCTTATCCTCCAGTGGAATGAATGGGAGCGGGGGGGGGGGGGGGGGGTTGTCCTTTTGTATCTATGATCCCTATTATGCTGAGTTTGCGTCAGTGGAACCATCTATATTATGCTTGGAATCATGGAAGAGAGGGGACAGGTGTATGGAAGACCTCTGGACTATGGATGG
Organism: Eleutherodactylus coqui; assembly: GCF_035609145.1. Classification (NCBI taxonomy): domain Eukaryota; kingdom Metazoa; phylum Chordata; class Amphibia; order Anura; family Eleutherodactylidae; genus Eleutherodactylus; species Eleutherodactylus coqui. The sequence goes on from NC_089839.1 coordinate 145,772,839, forward strand.
AAGACAACACCTACTTCTAGCAGCTGTTTTTTTGAGAGTAGCAAAAGAAAAATCTTTCCACCTTACATTATCTCCTTGAGACAAACTGTTCCACTACTGAATAACTCCACTTCTCTACAAATCTGAATCCAATCCAGCATACATTCTGTGTTAAGCTTTTCAATCTTTTTCTACTAGAGCTTCACAAACCAGAACATGGTGATACTAGGACCTCCCTACTGGTCATGGCAAAATAAAAATAAAAAACATAACTCAATTTATCCTGAGCCCATATGAACATTATAATAAGCACAAAAGAAGTCAACTATGTTGCTAAACCAAAGATTGGTATAATCATAAAAAGGCCTCTGATGGGTTTCACATCTGCGCCTGAACATCCGGAGGTTCCATCACAGATTCGGCTCAAAATACTAGAAGAATCTTCCTTCAGGGGTCTGATTGGAGATTAGAGGAGAACGTTTTGTATTTAAAAACAAGATTTCATTTTTCTTTGAGTGATGATGGCTGTCAATAAACCAGCGGAAGCTCCTTTTCTCTTGAATCTTGGAGTCATTTATCAAAACATGTTTCTGAAGCAATTATCTACTGTTTTAGGTCTACTGTCTATCTACTGTCACGGCGCCCCCCAGAGACCCTCAAACTTACCTGCGGATCCGGAGTCTTCGCTCCCACATGACGCTTCGGCGTGACACGGCGGCGGTAGGCAGAGAGGCGATTTCACGCTATCTTCTGCTGTGATAGCGTGAACAGACTGCTTCCATTGACTGCAAGGGAAACCGTCCGCGCATACACCCGCGGCAAATAGAGCATGCCGCGGGTGAGGACGGGTGATTTCACGGTGCGGAATTCCGCACCGTGAGCCCTGAGCTATTAGGTTCAATAGAACCTAATAGCTGCGGGCAACCCAGCGGATTTCCGCCGCGAATTACGCGGCTGAAATCCGCCTGTGGGAAGGAGCCCTTAGGGCTGTTTTTTATTTGGGCTGGGGTTAGCTACAAGGAAAAGTTTCAATAGTCTCTTGTAGGAGTGCAGTATACAGGATGGCCTGCAGTGGGCTGCACACAGGCATTCTGATAACCTAAAAGGAGAGGTAACACCTGTGGGTGTGGCAGGATGCAAGATAAATGTGTCAGTTCCTGCTACATCCAGGGAGAAAGAAAGTTGACTGCTAGCCAGAGAGGCTGTAGAAGTAGCCATCGAGATGGGGAGCCTAAGGTCTGGTACGAACTACTTTGGGCACATCACCTGTCTGATAGAGGAGGTTGGTGATGAAGATTCTGCAGGTTGTGAACCCTGGTCATTGTATGCTGTATGCGTTTGCTGTGCTGTGACATTACCATAAATAAATACTGGCAGGTGCCAGTTTCAAAGAAATTCCTGTCTTTGGAGGCTGTAAACACATGTGGTGCCCATTTCTTGATGGAGATGTCGGCGATATAAGAGGCAAGTGAACCTCAGCTTGCCACACTCTACATTTTTGTCGATCTGGTCTCTGAGTAAAGCCATATCTTCAAAAGGCAAGGAGGATTTTATCCTATCCATCAAAATCTTTCTCCACAATTGGATATCCATTCTGAAATTACCTAACTTTGGGAAATGTTTTTCTCTAACTTTGCAGATTCTTTATTATTATTAGCCGGAAATCTGTCCTCTGTATGTAAAACCTTGAAACAACTGGCCCTAGATGAAAACAGCTTTTCTGCATTGCAGCTTTATCTTGATCCTGGACTTCTGGATAAGAGTCTGATTATCTGAAACTAGAAGTCTAGATCTGGAAATAGAGGATTAGGGAGAGAGTGGAATGCGTCTATTTTCAGGAGCAGAGATCACCGCTTCCTGAATAATAACTCTAGTGTTATTCAATAAAGATATTGATTCCTCGTTCAGTTTTTGAGTTTATTTACAGCATAAATCTTTTTCATATGATGATGCAAACAAATTTCTTGCAGACACTGCATCTGCTCTTAAAAAATGTATTTTTGCCACAAGCTCCTTATGGACACCCTAGAAAAGAACAAATTCAAAACCTTTGCTGATTTTTGCAAAAAAATCAATTCTGAATTCAACGCAATTCCTAGAGCTGTCAATCAATAGTGAAAAGATTCCCATCCACACTAATCTTGCAGGATCCTACTTCCACAAATCTCAGACAGGAAACCACTAGGGGAAAGTGTAAAGATTTTTTTTTTTAATTCAATGAATGGCTGAGCACTGTCTTTGATTGGCTGAGTGCCATGACCAGTCAGAGCCAGCGCTCAGCTGTCATTCAATGAATTTCAGAGCACTGCCTCTGATTGGTCACAGTGCTCAACCAATCAGAGGCGGCGCTTTCTGAAGGCAGAGACTTTTCAATCACCGGCCACCAGAATACAGATGAAGACAGATGGGGAGAAGAGACAGACAGAGCGCTTCTGGGAGAGTTATTTATTTTTTTCAACAGCTAGGGGTAGGGCTTATATTTCAAGCTCCCTCTCCCCTCCAAAAAGCCTTGCTACGGGGGTTGCCTTCATCCCATTGCCTTCAATGGGGCGGCAGCAGCACCAGCCCTATTGAAGGCAATGGGATAGCATCGTAGTCCTCTGCCACAGCTGTGGTAGAGGATTCTTTCATCCCCACGGGGAGTCCATCATCACTAAACACTGTGACAGTGCTGGTACAGTATTCAGTGATAAGAGGACCTTCATGGAACAGCTGCCCTTCTACAAGCACAGCTGCTCCAGTAGCACAGAGCTTTGTCACACGCATTCTGTACATCCGTGGAGTGCACTTTTTTTAAAATAAAAATTTAAAAACAGCTTGTCTGACAGAGGCCTGAGCAGAATCTAACTGGAGGAATACTTTACATGCAGAAATTTATCCCACTGCTGGCCATGGAGACAGCTAACCGAACAATGATCTATACAGACATACAGATTTTTTTGTATCCAGGCAGAATCTTTATCACTTTGTTCATCAGTGAATGTAATTTTTCCCCAGACTCCAGAGATGTGTCCATGTGACTAAAACTCATATATATTTTTTTAATTTTGAAATTATAATTTCATATAATCTCTCAGACAATCTTAACATAAAAATAGGGATGTTCTGGTAAGAGATGCACAAATAAGGATACGTCATACCATTGTCTTCTAATTACAACTGAGATAGGATGTATATAATCCAATTACATTTTTCAACTCCTATTTAACAGACAATACTCTATTAAGGAAATTAACAGTAATTCTCAAAATATAGGTAATTTACTGCTTCATATGGCAAAATATAAAAATGAATACATTTCTACTGCTGATAACTAAAGCTTTATGAATCTAGTGTACTTACCCATACAATTGATCTGTAATTCTTTTGATTGTGCATTTTCAAGCGTAGCCAGAAAAAGTTCACAAAGTTTATTCAGGAAATGATCAGCAAGTTTTGGAGTTGCAGCAGATGAGGAGTAAAGCTTGCCATACAGGTAACACACGGCAGCCTTCAGTGCTTCATTAGGGTACATCAAGCCCAGTGGCAGCTGTTCCACAAGGTTGTCTTGACAGAATAGTAAGCATCAAAATTAGCATAGTAATTATATTCAAATGTATTAAAAATTACCGCACCAGTTATATGAACACTGAGACCAGTGTTAAAAAGGTATCCCTATTTCAAGGTTTTATGCCATATCCACATGATATGTCATAAATCTGATATAGTTGCAGGTCCCAAATCCAGGACCTGTACCTATCTTCTGTTTTCCCATAGTAGTTCCCACTGACTTCTATGGAGGTTACGTAAATGGAATAGCTCAACCAATAGCTGATTTAGTCAACGTGGCCACCTCATATTAAGCGGTGTTTCCATCTCATCCATTGGAATAAACCTGACCACAAGGTGAAACCCCTGGATATGACAGCATCCAGGGGTTTCACATCCATAGAATCCCGATGCCACATTTTGTAGAGTCTTGCAATTTGCTGTCCTATTTTTTTTTTGCGAATCATGGTGCGTAGATTCGGACTTGAAGTCAGAGATAGATAAATTCCCTTTCTTGTCTTAGACTAATTTCACTGGTGGGAACCACTTAAAATATAACTTTTAATAAATTTTATTAATAAAAACAAGGGGACTCCTATCTAAACACAGACATACACATATACTTTTTTTTTTTTCCAACATATTTTATTGCTTTTTGTTGCATGTATAACATTACTTAACAAGTAGTATTAGTAGTGTGAAATTCACATCTCGAACTGATTATTGCAACTATTAAAGAGAACATTATGAAGAACAATGTTATTTTGTGTAAATTCTCTTCTGTTACTGGACAGACACGGGAAGGTGGGGGGGGTAAGATATTAGGGGGAGAGCGTGGTCGGGGGGGGGGGGGGTGAGGGGAATCCAGGTTGAAACCCTTTGGTTTTTATTCACAGTTGCCGTCCCGCAGCCACCTACTGAATACGGGAGAGTTACGTGTGTCTATCCAGGCTGCCCAGGTGCGGTAGAAATTCTCTCGTCCGGATTCGTCGTCCTGTGATCTCAGTCTCTCTAATCTTTCTATTTCATCCATTGCCCCTACCCACGCGCCTCTGGGGATTTCCATGTCCTGCTTCCAGAATCTGGGTATTACCTGCCTCGTGGCCATGATAAAGAATTTCAGCAGGCCTTTTTTGAGCGAGTGGGTTCCTGAGGGAGGAATGGATAGAAGTGCCACCTCTGGTGTCAGGGTCAATGGTTCCCTGCACACCTTCCCGTATAATTTTTCCATGTCTCGCCAGATGGGTTTGATCATGGGGCACTCCCACCATATATGTAGCATCGAGCCCACTTCCCCCAGGCATCGCCAGCAGGTATTTGAGGCTGATGGGAAGAGGGAGCGAAGCCTCTCTGGTGTCATGTACCATCTTGATAGTATTTTAAAGTTCAGTTCCTGCAACCTACTGGCCACTGACATCTTATGGGTGTGTTGGAATGCTTTGCTCCAGAGCTCTCCGGGGAAGGAACTGCCCAGGACCTCCTCCCACGCAGTGATCCACCTGGGGGTATGACCATCAAGTTTCTCCTCTAGTAGCTAACTGTACAGTATTGACACGGTATGCCTCGGCGCCTCTTCCCCACTGCATAATTTCTCAAACGGGGTAAGGTTTAGGTTCCACCCCTGTCCGGTCTCACCCCCCCCCCCAGGTAACTACGAATCTGTAGGTATTGCATCCATGAGCCCGGGGGAGTTCCCCCCGTTCCCTGCATGTTCGCCAGGTCGCGCACGCCCTGAGTGTCTATTACCTCCCCTATTTTAGCTTCCGTTCCGAGGGGTAGGAATCCCAGACTGCGAATGCCCAGTGTTGCAGGGATCTGAGGGTTTCCGGTTAAAGGGGTGAGGGGACCCGGGACTGTTGTCCGGCAGCCCCCTTTCCATGCCCCCAGGAGGGTGGTCATCAGGCTTGAAGCCTCCGCTTTCTCCCAATTGACCCCTTTCGGGACCCAAAATGCTCCTTTTGGTGAAAAGGTGTTATTCTCGTTTTTGATTTGTACCCATAGTTTGTCTGATTCATGGTGGCGTAGGTCTAGTATTAGGGTTCCTATAGTGGCTTTATGGTAAAGGTTAAAGTCGGGTAGGCCCGCCCCTCCCTTAGATTTTGGCTTGGACAGGCTTTTATAACTGAGTCTTTTAGAACCTCCCTTCCATATGAACCGGAGTATCAAACTTCTCAATCTGTCGAAGAAGATTCTCGAGGGGTTACATGGTGCTGATTGGAAGGTATATAGTATCCTAGGGAGGATATCCATTTTAACTGCGCTCATTCTGCCAAACCATGACAGCGAGCCTCTTGCCCAACTTTCCATGTCCTTTTTCAGGGTCTGTAGCAACGGCTTGTAATTCAGTTCGAACAGCTGAATTGGGTCAGCTGGGATGTGAATTCCCAGATATTTAAGTGAGTCGTTTCTCCATAGAAATGGGAAGGCTGCAGCCATATTACTGGCCTCCTGTTGTGGGATAGTGATATTTAGGACTACAGATTTCTGGGTATTTACTTTATAATTGCTAAGCTTGCCAAAAGTGGCGAACTCTTGTATGATATTGGGGAAGCTTACGTGTGGTTCGGTGGCATACAGCAGGAGGTCGTCCGCGTATAGAGACAGCTTTCGATCCTCCCTACCAGTCTGTATTCCGCGTATTGAGGGGTTGTTCCTAACTGCGTTAGCTAATGCTTCCATAACTAAGATGTATAATGTGGGGGATAAGGGACACCCGTCGTGTGCCGTTCCTAACCTCAAACGGGGTTGACAACTTGCCATTGACCCTGACCTGTGCCGAGGGGCGATGATAGAGGGCCATTATCCGAGCTAGGGCTCTTGGTCCGAGTCCCACCTTGCGGAGAGTTGCTTCTAGGAATTTCCAACTGATTCTGTCGAACGCTTTTTCAGCGTCGACAGATAACAGGCATAATGGGATTCTTTTCTTTCTAGCCCGGTCGATCAGGGCCAAGGTCTTTATGGAGTTGTCTCTCGCTTCTCTCCCCAGAACGAAGCCCACCTGATCTCCATGGATAATTCGGGGGATTGCAGGGTTTAACCTATTTGCTATCATTTTTGAAAATATTTTTAAGTCGCAATTGATGAGAGAAATTGGACGATAACTGCCACACGACAGGGGGTCCTTCCCGGGTTTGGGTATCAGAACGATATGGGCCTGAAGGGCTTGTGGTGGGAAGGGGCAGCCCCCTAAAACCTCGTTGAAGGCTTTAAGTAACATATCTGAGATCAGGTCTCCACAAGTCTTATAAAATCTCGGGGAGAACCCGTCCGGGCCTGGGCTTTTCCCTGGTTTAGTTTCTGAGAGCACCTGTTTGAGTTCCTCTGGCTCAAAGTCCTTTTCTAGACCCTCGGATTCCTCTGGTAAGAGGGGCCCTGGGGCATGAGAATCCAGATATTCTGATATCCTTTGTGCGTTTTGGGTCCCTGCTCCCTCCTCAGTCTCGCGTATGTTATATAGTTTGGAGTAAAATGACCTAAATTCCCCTAGTATTTCTTGTGGAGCATGGACCCTCCCCCCTTTCGCTGAGTTAATGGAGTGTATGTGTGGATGTGACTTTCTTGGATGTAGAGCTTTGGCAAGCCAGCTACCGCACTTGTCCCCGTATTCATAATAACCGGCTTTCAGTTTGTCTCTATTGCCTAATGCTCTTTGGTCTAATATGTCTAGGATTTTGTGCCGGAGATCCGATATCTCTGTTTGTAGAGTGGCCGATGACGCTGTTTTGTTAGAGATTTCCTTTATGTTAAGATCCCGTATTAATTGGGTGAGGCGTGCGGTGTGGTCTCTTTTGATCCTTGCGCTATGTGAGATGAAGACACCTCTCAACACGCACTTTAGGGTTTCCCACTTTATTGGGGCGCTTGTGGGGTCTGATTCGTGGTCCTTCTTAAAATTTTCTATAGTTTTCCTGATGTCCTGTGCACATGCGGTGTCTTTGAGCAGGATGTCGTTGAGCCGCCAGGTACGTGTGTCCCCCCCCCCCTGTGTCCACCGAGCCCAATGATGCAAATACCGGGGAGTGGTCAGACCAAAGGAATATGTCTAAGGAACACTTGGGGGCTCCGTCAAGCAGACCGTGTGAAACAAATATGTAGTCAATTCTACTGTAGGAATTATGTGCCATCGAGTGAAAGCTGTAGTCACGCTTACCCGGGTGGAGGATGCGCCAGAGGTCGACCAGGTCCATACTCACTAGTATCCTCTGTACCTTACGGATAGCCGCTTTGGATAATGTTGAGCGTCCCGTGGAGGCGTCCAGTCGGGGTTCCATACACATGTTGAAATCACCGCCTAGCACGATCGGTGATCCTTCTGCGAATTCTGCAAGCTCCCGGAGAGCTCTGGAAGCAAACCCCACCTGTCCCTGGTTAGGAAAATACAAATTGGCAATTGTAAAAATTTTGTTGGCGATGAGTATTTTCAGTAATATGTACCTCCCTTCGTCATCAGACTTTTGGGCCAGTACCTCTGGGGCTATTGATTTGTGAAATGCTATCGAGGCCCCACAGGTTTTGTTTTCGGGATGAGTAGAGTGAAACTACTTGGGGTAATATTTGTTCCTGTTGCAGTCCGGCGTGCCGGTGCGTGGGAAATGTGTCTCTTGGAGCATCGCTATCATCACCCCTTTCCTGTGGAGCCTGTACAGCACTTGGTTACGCTTACTGGGACAATTGAGGCCCTTTACATTAAAAGAGCATATCGTCAGGTTGGCCATTGGGATCTGTTGAGGGTATCCGTAGTTTGTGGTGGGCATCTTGGCACCTTATCGTTCCTGCGGGTATAACCTGGAACGGGAGGGGGTGTGGGGAACACGAGAGGGTAGAGAGGGGGGGGGGAAGAGGGGGGAAACATAAGTCCACATATGAGCAATGACAAGAAAACAACAGGTAATTTTGCGTTCAATTGTGGAAAGCATTCTACAAATATAGACGGCAAACGTCTATGCAGCAGTGTGATGCTGCGGTCCCTAGTGGGGGGGTGGCTGGGTAGGTCGAGTCCGAGAGCCACGCCTCCCCACTCCACGTCTATTATTGAAAGTTGTGATGGGCATCCAGACCCGTTTGAGGTTAGTCTGAGAGGGACAAATAGGTGGGGCACACTAGAGAGGGTGGATAAGTGATTATATGAATGTTAGTGTGAAGGAAAGGAGGACAGGAGTAGGGGCTTCTTGTCTTAGAGGGAGGCAGAGAGGACCCTCTGATTGTGATGTTTAGAAGGCATACTGTTAGTTGGAACTACTGTTAGTTAGAAATGGAACAGGTAGGAAACTATAGAGGGATTCAAAGTATAAAAGAAGGGCCCGGTTGCCCGAGGTCCTGGGTCAAGATTCCCGGGAGACTGCGCGTCCATCTTGAGGTTCGGTTGGTCAGTCCTTTGTCGGGTTAGATGGTTCCTTTAGCAGTCCCCTTATGTTGTCACAGGCTGGATATTCTGCATCGGTTTTCGGGAACCCTGCTGGGGGCAATGTCTCTACTTTGTGAGTTCTTTAGGTCCTTCCCTCCGGGGGTGATGTTCGAGGTTCGGCAAAATCTCTTGCGTGTGTCCGGTTGTATCAAACTCATTTGTGGTGTTCTCTTGGTGGACGAGTTCTGTCTTCTTTATGTGGCTGTTTGCGCCCGTGGTTGACCACCTGCCATTGGCCCCTAGGGGGGGAGGGCATCGGGGCGCTTGTTTTCTGCCACTCCGGTAGCGACACCATCGGGTGTTTCAATGCTGAGAGGAACTTGGGTAGATCTCCCAATGATCTAAATGTGGCTGTCTCGCTCCCCGTGCCCGCTATCAATTGGAAGGGGTACCCCCATCTATACGGGATTTCTTTTTCTTTTAGTGTTGACAATAGAGGCTTCAGAGCTCGCCCTTGTTGAAGTGTTCTTTTGGAGAGGTCCGGCAGTATCAGGAGGTTTCTTTCTCGGAACTTTATCGGGCCCTTAGATCTGATCTGGCGTAGGATCTCTTCTTTTTCCTTATAGAAATGAATCCTGCACACCACATCTCTCGGTCTTTCGGGGTCTATTGATCTCGGGCCTAGCGCTCTATGTATCCTATCTATTTTGATTGGGTCGTTCGGGGTTCTGTTCAGGAGTTCACCGAAGCTTTTTTGTGCCCATGCCTCCAAGTGTTTGTTCTCGACTTCCTCTCCTAATCCCCTTATCCTCAAGTTGTTACGCCTGTGGCGATTCTCTATGTCATCTAGTTGAGTTGTGAGCTCCGCAATTTGACTCGCGTGCTTGCTTAGGATGTCGTGATGTTCATCTATACGCTGGAATACTTGTTCTTGAGTCTCCTCCGTTTCCATCAGTCGTTGTCCCATCTGGTGGATTTCTTTTTGTAAGGCTTCTAGGGCAGATTTATGTGACAAGGCGAATTGAGCGAACAGGTTGTCCAAGTCGCCCTTGGTTGGGATAGCTCTAAGGTGCTCCTTCCAATTCCAGTCTTCTAAATCCGACTCGGTTGATCTTGTCTGATTACTAGTTCTACTCTGGGACCGGTGCGCGTTGCTGTTCGTGGGGCGCTTTTCTGTTCGCGGTGTATCCTGTTGTGGGGAGTTGCCGGGCCTGGCCATATGTTGCCCTGCGCTTGGAGTGTTGTCTCCTAGCTTGGGTGTGCGCGGCAGCTCTCCATTTCTCCCCTCTTTTCTCTTGGGTATTGCCCCTTCATGTGCTCTTTGTGGGGGGGCCCACCAATCGGGGTCTCCAGTGTCTTTAGGGTGTTCTGCCCCTCTATTTCCCTGGGGTCTAGGTGGAGGTCCAGGGGAGGCTGCCCACTCCTCCTCACTTTCTTGTAGGGGGTCTTGGGGTTGATGTGCCTGTTTTATGCCCTCCTTATGTCCCCTTTTGGGTACCTCAGGGTCCCTGGTGGGTGCGGGTGGCGGCTGATTCATATTGGGGGTTATAGGGCTCCCGTGCTTCTCCCCCCCTGTACCTGTGTCCTTTGCAGGTGTCCCCCATGCTTCGGCGCCTCTCCCCGCTGCCCCCCCTACTGCGGCGTCCCGGTCTTCTTCCACTTCCGGTATCGCGGCCGGAGAAGATGGCGGCCGGACCCGCACTTCCGGTGGGGCTTCCCGGCGCAGATGCTCCGGTGTCTCCGTCCCCGCGGCTATCAGTGGCGGTGAGTACCTCATGCTCTGTGGGGAGACGGAGGCAGCTGTCAGTTCCCCGCCGGTGCTGTCTGAGGGCTTGGAGTGTCGGCGCGGTCCCGCGCTTTCTCCCGGCGTCCTCCCGTCTGGTCGAGCTGGAGGTGGTGGCAGGCTGGCGTGCGGTGATCCGTCGGGAGACTTGCTGGGTGAGTAGTCGCTCTGGTCCGGGTCCCCTCCGTCCTCCGGTCGGCGTCCTCTCCCTTCTCTTGGCTGCTCCGCCGGGGGCCGCTTCCGGCTCTTCTCCTCCTGCAGCCTGCGGCGGTCACCGGCGGCTGTGATGAAGCGGTCCAGCGGGCCTAAATCCTCCTCTTCTCTTTTGGGAACGCTGGTCCCCCTCTTCTTCTTGCCCATTTCTGCCTTCTGGGCTGTTGGTTTTCGGGTCTGGATGCTTTTTTGGGTGTTTTAGGCGTGGGGAAGACGGAGCTCCAGCAGAATGCGACTCAGCTCCTTATGGTCCAGGCCACGCCCCCACACACATATACTTTTTGATAATTATTAGAGCAGAAGGACCAAATAGTGAAACTCGCTTTATAGTGCTTAGTTCGTTAATAGAGGTACAGACACTATAATATTGACCATCGTGCCACGATTCAACCACCTCTAGCGATGTGCCCATTGATAACAGATGCTTACCCAAGTAAATACTGTACTAGGATGTTATAATGGACAACTCTACTGGTACAGCACAATTACAGGACAGTTACCCACGCACAATTCCACTGTAGTCTCTTTAATTAATGATTACTGCTCTACTATATATAATGAAGATAATAAAGATAGAGCAGGACTATGGGCGAGGGAATATTTGGTACTCCCATTAGAGATCAAACAATATAAATCTCATTAGTTTTATTTATTTTTCCTGTTTTCCAATTTCCAAACAGGACCACAATGAGCGTTTGCCTGCATTGTTACTGTGCTCTTAGTGCAGTAACAATGCTGGGAAAGTAAGCCGATGACGCCCGCACTTTCACTTACCCTCCTGGTGGCATACAAAGCTACATTCAAAAACGCGGTTAAACGCTGTACAAAGCATTCTACCAAGTTTTTGACAGTGTTGAAAACGCTCCCCATTGATTTCAATGGGGAAAGCATCATGTTTAAAAATGCTTAAATGCCAAAAATAGAACAGATAGAGCTCAAAAATCATCGTTTAAACGCTAGTCTGAGAAGCCCCATTGAAATCGATGGAGACATTTTACAGTGTTTACCACGGCATTTAAAACGCCTCAGTAAACGCTGTAAAAAGTGTTGTTTATGAGAATGGCCTTAATAATGCACTTTTATTACAGATTCTGCACCGTTCTTCTGAATTACCAAAGCCACATCCCTGCTCAGCTGACGTCCTCCTGTCCTGAGGGCTGTCACACGTAACATGGCCGCATATGGAGTGGCTACCAGAGACATCACTAGGCCTCCTCCTCTAAAACACCTATTTACTAATGCGGTCTAACAGACAGTGCAAACTAAGGGCTCCTTTACTACGGGTATACGCGTACAAGTATCTCGCACCGTTGTATGCATCACAGCCCATATGCTCTGCCAGCAGAGACCGTGTAGGCCTGCGATAGGTACTGTGATGTCACGGACATGCGCAGTATGATTTTTAACTTTGTGTTTAAATCCCTTGTTCTGTGCATAGCGGGACTGCATATAGAAACACTGCCTCTTCGCAATGCCTGCATATAGACAGTGTTTCTTACGCAGCCCATTCAAGCTGAGAAACAGAGCATGCTGTGATTTCTTTTTCTGGCATATCGATACGCAGTGACCACACCCAGATGTGAATGGAAGAAGCAAAGTCCATTGACTTTCATTGCCTCCATTCACCATGTGTTACGCACAGGCAAAGTTTCATATGCGCAGCACATGAAACTTTGACCGTTCACTGGAGCAACTGCCCCACAAAGGTCCCCTCATCGCTGAACACTGTGACAGTGTTCAGTGATGTTGAGACTGCGTGGGGACAAAAGAATCCTTTGCCACAGCTGAGGGAGAGGACCCCGATACTATCCCATTGCTTTCAATGGGGCCGGCCATTGAAAGAAATGAAATAAAGGCAACCCCTGCACCGATGATTTTTGGGGGGTGGGGCCTGAAATAGAATCCCTAGCTGTAGAAAAGGAAAAAAAAAAAAAGAAATTAAACTCACCTACAAGTGCTGTCAGCTGTTGTCCCTGTCCCCGGCAGTCATCTTCTGTATTCTGGTGGCCGGGGATTGAAAAATCCTCGCCTCCAAAAAGCACTGCCTCTGATTGGCTGAGCGCTGTGACCAATCAGAGGAAACGCTCAGATGTTATTCAATGAATGACGGAGCGCTGCCTCTGATTAGTCACAGCACTCAGCCAAACAGAGGCAGCTATTTCTGGAGGCGGGGATTTTTCAATCCCCAGACACTAGAATACAGATAAAGACTGCCAGGGAGGGAAGAAGAGCCAGACAGCGCTTCTAGGTGAGTTAATAATTATTCTTTTTAATTTCAACAGGTAGGGATGATTTTCAGGGTAAGGCTTACATTTCAAGCGAAGAAAATAATCTCTGCAGCGGTTGCCTTCATCCCATTGCAGTCCCCTCATCACTGAACAATGACACAGGGATTAACTGAACCCTCTGGGAGTTCCCTCATCATGGTGGAGACTAATGGTTTAACAGCGGGACATTTAAAAGGTGCTTCTGGCCAGAAGCACCTTTTGAGTGCCCTGCTGTAAGCAGTAGGGAACCTTTTTCCTGTGCAAGAGCTCCCATTAACTCCTGCTCCTGTAGGAGTCAGTGGAAACTCCTGCAAAATGCGCACTTATGTCCTATCTTTTTTTAGGTGTGTGCTGTTTTGTGCTTCTAAATCCGCGCTTATGAACGCTACTATGGGAATCCAATGGTACTTTTAGAAGCGTGCATTATGCGCGCAAAACACGCTCATGTGAGTGAGGCCTAAGTGAGGAAAATTGGCTTAAACCTCATTGTTTTTTGTCTTTTTTTTTTGCCTTCCTCTGGATAAACATTGGTGGGTAATAGGCTGAACGGGGCTGGACTGCTGTCTTTTTTTAGCCTAACATACCGTTATTATATATAAATCTGGCACATATTTAGACTGTCTAGTTTAGGGGCTCATTTATACGGGACGACCTGTTGGTGGCAGATGTTCGACAAGTTGTCTCAGCGATGATCACTCCGATGGTTTTACACAGGAATGATGATTGCTAAGTGAATGGAGGCAGTGCAGGACGGGGATTGTTGCGGACTGCCCACCTCCATTCACAGTAAACAGACAGTTGTTCATTGATAAACGACTGCCTGTTTATATAGGCCAATTTTTGTTCAGTTTTCTGAATGCATATAATGGAGGACGAACGATTCCAATAAATTCTCGTTTGTCATTCAGTTGGTGAATGCACTTACACTGAGCAATAATTCTTCAGAAAGACAGTTTTCTGGTGCATTTTCAAAAGTAAATCTGCCCCGCTCTGCACAGGAAAGTAGTACAGGCCCAGTGGAGGAGCCGAGTAATGTTTCTGGTCACATGCCTCTCCATATGCAGCCATGTTATGAATGAGACTGCCGTCAGGACAGGAGGGGGAGCCTCAGACACTTACCTTCAAGGTAGAGTTGGGGTCCCCCACACAGAATAGATGGTCAACCAGCCTTGCTAAGTGTGGTGAGTTTGGCTGATCTTTATTTAATGTGTATGGCCACTTTTTAATATCACATAATATTGCAAAATGTGCTTAATGAGAGTTTAAGAGGTACTTACAATGGTCTGTAGCTATAATTTCAGCAACATCTGGCATTGCATCTACAAGTTTTCCGAGAAAATTAAGTAATGGTAGGCATAATCTTATGTTGGTTACCTCTGATAGCTAAAAAGAAAAAAAAAGTAAACTGGACTTGCCACCTTTCGGTTTGAAGCACATAACTCAAGGTATTTGGTCTTTAAGAGACTTTATAAGGGCGGCTTCACACAAGTAATTTACTGCGTGCCAACCGTGAGGCGGTACACAGCAAATACGCAGTTACATTCATGATAACAGAAAATACTACTGTAAATATTATTTAGAATGGCTGTCTTTTTTAATGTTTGCATTGAATTTTATTAGAACAAAAAAAGTATGTAAAATACAACATAATGACTGTGTGTATGCTCACACTTTAAATAAAATTGATCTTGCTTAACAATCGCCCATATGTCCTTTAACGGCAGTCGCTGAGGGCTTTATTCTGTTGTGCCCTCATTATATGGGACCGCATCAGAATAAAACTGTGGGACCAGGGAGTGTGACAACTCCCTGCTTTCAGCAACCAAAGAGCATGGAGCAGAAATCGGAGGATGCAGTGAGTGGTCCTGGTCACGTGATCGCTATTATGCAATGAATACCAGCAATCAATGAAAAACTGTGAAAAAGTTAAAGTTAGCTTCATCCCCTCTCACTGTTCCTTGGAGAGAGGAAATGAAAGATCATACCGGAGGCCTCCTTGGATGTCCCCCACCACCGATCTGCGTACGATAACGACAAAATCGCGGGTGCAGAAGCTATATGCCAAGTTGCCTTTGTCAGGGTTGGCACATCGCAACTACCAGGGACTATTGTCATGGTGAGATGGATTGCTGTCATACATATGACAGTGATCCATGTCATTTGTTTAATAAATACAAGATTAGCACTGTTTATTACTCTCCCCTCACTGAGTGCGTTTGAGAGAAGAGGGATAAAGAGCAACTAATTCTCTGATGTAGAGAGAGAAAGAGTTAAAGAAAGTTCCCCTCAACACCCCGTGATCAAGAGGTATACCGCAGAGAAGGCCTGCGAAGCGCTTTATTCCAGCAGTTCTGGTAGTGATACAAAAACCTACGTCAGAGGCAGAAATAAATTCTGTCAGACACGACTCTAGGTCGACCGCTGCCATATGGAGGATGAAGCAGTTGTTAAGGAGTCAGATTCTGCCGTTTCATTTCCCCCCGCCCCAAATACCCCAATTTGCAGCGACTGCAGGAGTAAATGTGGATGTCGCTAATTTTGTCCCCTTTTGATATTTTAAATGTATCAGTGATAAAGTTGTGTGATAAAAAACACTATCTTTTCTCCTTAGGGAGAGAACCTAGACAGTGAGTGAGGAGACTTAAAAGGCCATCCATGCTCCTCTGGGTAATATGCAAATAAGGGAAATGGAATAATACCTCCACAGAGCCACCTATTGGAGACAGCATTCCTTCTAATCACTGTAGACTATATAAGCCTTGTAACAATGACAGGGAATTGAAAGCAAAGCCAGAAACCATACACAGACAGCTGTTTCAGGGTGTTTGCCTCTCATCAGTGTACAGTAGGATTCTGGCTTTTCTAGAGAGAGGCCTGTGACGGGGATCAGAAACGCTATCTTTTCTCCTTGGGAAGAGCAACTAGATAGCTAATGGCCTTTTAAGTCTCCTCATTCACTATCCTAATGTCAAGCAAGTCTCTTCAGATTGACATGGACCGTTGGCTAATTAGGTGGTCAAGGCTAGTAGTCATATGGTTTTTGTAATGTCAATATCAGACATCCAGCGATCCAGGAGAAAGGCTAACTGCACTATTGAAAAAAGCATACAATCTCGTACTAATAGAATTTAAGTGTCAAGATTTATATTGGTCTGATGGAGTACATCTCTCTGAAGTAGGGCTTAACATCTTTAACAATGCAGTCCAAGACAGTCTTCACATATGGTCGCACAGTGTAAAGGCAAGTGGTAGAAAGGTAAGGCAGGTGGTGGGGAAGCCTTAATTTGTCTGGTGGAATTGCGACATTGCTCCCTGAGCCGAGGTAATTGAAGGTCCTCAGAAGGCAAAGCAGTACTGCTGTCAGAAGCAAAGCTTGTCGCCTGTGGGGAAGGCTATGCAAGCTTTCGAGCGGCTGGGGAAAGCCAAGGTTAAGTCAGTGGTCAAGGTGGCAATGCAGCAATGGAGGGCCATGATAAAGCTGGGAGGTAGTGAGCTAGATGGCTGATGCCACTGCCAACCAGGAAGGAATGCGCTGGGATGCAGGCAGGGCCAGGCGGGCCGAAGGTAAATCAGCCAACAGAGTGGTGAGGGCAGTGTCATGTGTGCACTGCGGTAGGCGTAGGCCTGACTTAATTAGCCTCAGAACGCCAGGCAGCAGGCAAAGGCCCAGCCCAGGAAACTGTCAATGGGGTTCTTCCAGTTCCGCAATTGGCATTGTGCTCCCTCATTAGAAGTACTAGCTTTCTATTTCTTGTAAATAATGTGTGGAAGCAGCCACAGTTTAGGTCTTCCAAATCTGCAACGTGCAAGCTGTTTATTCATTCAGGTGGATAGGGGAGTGGAGTTTCAGCTTTACGAAAAGCAAGAACAATGTGCGTAGCATATCCCTGTCTAAGGGAATATTCGCATAGTGTTATAGTACAGGATACATGACTACGTTCAGGGGTTCCATAACAGCTGCTGAGAATAGCTGAAACTAATAGGGTCATGCACTTCTATTGTTAAACAGACACCTCTTTGGTGTCTGTTTTACAAGGTTCCTGTTTGTCTCAACTACATTATTCTGTACTCCAAAATATAATGGAAACAAACAGGAACCTTGTAAAACTGACATCAACGAGGCGTTTCTATCCAGAGATTCCACCACAGTGCTGTTTTCAGCAGCTGTCAAGGAACCAGAGCCTAGTCACATAACGTGTATAATAACACCACGTGAATGCTCCCTTACTGACAATTAGAAGTTGAGCCTACAGAAGGAGAACACTGCTGAAAGATTGCTGATACAAGCCATATAATGGTCAGTAATAGTATTAACTCTCTTGTACACACCAGAGCGTATTTTGAAAAGTCACCTAAAACAATAGTTAGGGGCTCTTATCATATTAGGATATTGATGTACACTAATTGTCATAAAAAATCTGGCACGTAAAGGAAATTGTAGTCTTGCGGTAAAACTTGGCATGCAGTTACATCTCAGGCAGATATGCAAATGATGAGTTGTGAAGTGATTATATGAACAGTTTTGCCACCTGACGCCCTAAAAGTGGTTTTCCTCCCCCTATAAAAAAGCTCTCAGAGGCTACTTCTGTGTAGTGACCTCTTCTTCTGCTTGTATGGAGCTTGTTGACCACTAGACGCCTCTATGATGCAGAAATTTCACCCCATTAACAGCCATGTGATGCATTATTGGGATGTGACAAGCTGGATAGTCGCATTGATGAATTGCTCCCCACCTGGGCCATTCTAACTGGACTGTTAGGCAGTGTTAGGACCAGTGGATGGGGGGCACACACTCAAGGAGACCGGGCTCAGGACACCCCGACAGACCAACATTAGACAGGATCGTCTGATCGTCCGACAATCACAAGCAGCTCCAACTGTTTTGTTGTCTACCATCCAAAGACAAGTGGCGTCATCGTTACACCCCCGTGTCTGCCTAAACCATTTCCAGGCGCTTAGTTGAAGGATATTTGGTCTCACTGTGTCCATTATGTGTTCTGCCTTTGTCATCCACGGCCCCCTTCATTTGCAATGGTGCCGTGAGCAACAAAACTAGACTGCTATGGAGTGGAACTGGGTTGTCAATTCTGCCTTTGCTGTGGAGCAGTACACTACCCCTAGTACTAGTGTGATTGTCTGGGATCCAGTCAGTCACCCTTAGTCGAGTTTGTATGATCTAGAGGCAATGTGGAACGCTATGCCGCAGGATAGCATATGGAACCTGTATGCCTCCATGCCCACCCGTATCGCATGTTTTTTCCAAGCTAGAGGCTGCACAACAGGGTACTAGAGCCTCAATGCCCATCCATATGACATTTTGCATCCAAGTTGGAGGTGGTCCAACAGAGTACTAGAGCTTCCATGTTCGCCTGTATCACATCTTGTATCCAAGCTAGAGGCGGTACAACAGGGTATTAGAGCCTCCATGCCCACGCATATCACATCTATCCAAGCTAGAGGCGGTACAACAACGTACTAGAGCCTCTATACCCGCCCAAATCACATCTTGTATTCAAGCTAGAGGCATTACAACAAGGTACTACAGCCTCTCTTCAAGGGTTGAGTTTTCCACAATAAAAGAGGCTTTTGCTCTGATATTGTAATTATATCAACGTTACAAATCACACATAAAGTTTCACTTGATTCCAATAACTTTTAGGTGTGTGATATTTTTTGACAAAGAACGTACGTTTAACATATACATTAGACGTACATGAAAAAACGTATACAAACGTATGCCATTTTTAGCATTTCTGTAGGTTTTAAAAACAGCCTTATGTTTCTTTCTATACGCTTGTGTCTGTTTTTACATTTGTAGTGGAAGTCAGAGCTTGGTGCTGGATCTCCTGTTGGTCTGTGTTTTAAAGCTAAGTACTGTGGTTATCATTTTCATTTTGTTTTCTGTGATAGTCTCCCCTCCCATGTAGGGTCAGATAGTGGCCTAGGTACATGGTCAGGTTTGCCCTTCTCTGGGTGGGTTATCTGCATATAGGCCGGTCTCTTCCCTGGGTAAAGGGTCTTTAGCGACAGTGATTTTCCTTGTGTCGGTTTCCTTTTATAGTTTACCACTGTTCTGTATGCAGTTGTGTAATTATTTCAGGGTTACGGATCCAGCGCGTCCTGTTTGAACGTGACAACTGGGCTTTCCTTTCTCTAAAGAAAACGATTGGTGGTGGGGGAAGTGAGGGAGGTGATTTCCATGACCAGTGGAATAAACCTTTAACTAAACTAAAATGAAAAACATGACACATTCCATTTATGACATTTGTATCTAGAGTTTTGCAAGTTGGGCTTATTCACATCAGTGTTAGGGACCAGGAAAATGGCACTGTCTTATAAAGTAACCTCCGGTGCTGATGTGATTGAGCCCTTAGATGCAATTCATTCTCTTTTCACAAACAAAAACTGCTGAATTTATTTCAGATATGAGATACACTTTAGTTTTTTAATGTCAATGATAATTACCTCTTTCATGCATCCATCCAAAACACAATGAACAAACTGCTCCTTCTTGAGATCCAAAATTAGCTGCACCAAAACTAGACCAAAATAAAAGGAAAATATATGTGATCAAAGTGAAGGTCCAAAGCGGTAAGTTATAGACTTCAATAATTGTAAAATCACAAGAAAATACATGTATAGGTTTTTCTTTTTTTTTGTTGCGTAGCTTTCTGCCACACCACAGTGTAAACATACCTAAAGAGGCTTGTTGCTTATTTATACACGTCTTTTGCCTGGGAAAGAGACCCTAGTCATCACAGCACCCCATTGTGCCATCCACTCTCCAGTCATCACAGCACCCCATTGTGCCATCCACTCTCCAGTCATCACAGCACCCCATTGTGCCATCCACTCTCCAGTCATCACAGCACCCCATTGTGCAATCCACTCTCCAGTCATCACAGCACCCCATTGTGCCATCCACTCTCCAGTCATCACAGCACCCCATTGTGCAATCCACTCTCCAGTCATCACAGCACCCCATTGTGCCATCCACTCTCCAGTCATCACAGCACCCCATTGTGCCATCCACTCTCCAGTCATCACAGCACCCCATTGTGCCATCCACTCTCCAGTCATCACAGCACCCCATTGTGCCATCCACTCTCCAGTCATCACAGCACCCCATTGTGCCATCCACTCTCCAGTCATCACAGCACCCCATTGTGCCATCCACTCTCCAGTCATCACAGCACCCCATTGTGCCATCCACTCTCCAGTCATCACAGCACCCCATTGTGCCATCCACTCTCCAGTCATCACAGCACCCCATTGTGCCATCCACTCTCCAGTCATCACAGCACCCCATTGTGCCATCCACTCTCCAGTCATCACAGCACCCCATTGTGCCATCCACTCTCCAGTCATCACAGCACCCCATTGTGCCATCCACTCTCCAGTCATCACAGCACCCCATTGTGCCATCCACTCTCCAGTCATCACAGCACCCCATTGTGCCATCCACTCTCCAGTCATCACAGCACCCCATTGTGCCATCCACTCTCTAGTCATTACAGCACCCCATTGTGCCATCTACTCTCCAGTCATCACAGCACTCCATGTGCTGTCCAATTCCCAGTTATTACAACACCTCAAGTACTTTCTACTCCCCTGCTCCCCATGCAACATCTGCAGCCTGGTGACAGTGCAGTATATAAGCCTAGCACTGATTGGCCAAGGCTCGATCAACCAATACTATGCTTTAGTTCTGCATTCCTCACTTGCTCATCAGCATATAGTGGACTGGTCCCCTCTCCAGCATCCCCCAGACCCTGTATCTTGTCTTGTTGCTGCTTCCACTTGGCCCTGATACTAGTTAAGTATAAATATTGATACACACTAATAAAATGCGGGTGTTCGTTTAGCATTTTGGCCAAGACGCATAAGCTGACGGGCCGATGGCAAGGCTACCATGCGTCCGTCAGAAGCTACACTATCTCACTGTAAAGTAAATTAAAATCACAGAGGTGAGGGGGACCACAAAAACAAATCGTAATCTCCAGTCAAGCATGAACCCTCTTGAAATATTTAGGCCTGTGTTGTAAGTGTTAAGGATGGTTATAAACTTGTATTCCCACATTCTTCTATGATACTGAGATTTGAAGTTGCCTTTTAATATATCAACTTTCATATGTTCTATGTTGTGTCCGTGACTAGAAAAATGCTCAGCCACAGGTAATTCTGCCTCTTTCTTTGATTGTGTGGTGATGAGACCACATCCTTGCTTTTAGTTCTTGTCCTGTTTCTCCAACATAAAGACCCCCAACAGCACATTTACTGCACAGGACCAGGTACACAAGGACCTTATAGTCCTACAGGACTTCAGAGAGACTGCAGAACCACCTTATTCATGTCTTCTACAGCACCAAGAAAAAAAACCCTTATGTTGATACGATCCTTAAAGGGGATGTCCCGCGAAAGCAAGTGGGGGTATACACTTCTGTATGGCCATATTAATGCACTTTGTAATATACATCGTGCATTAAATATGAGCCAAACAGAAGTTATTCACTTACCTGCTCCGTTGCTGGCGTCCCCGTCGCCATGGTGCCGTCTAATTTCAGCGTCTAATCTCCCGATTAGACGCGCTTGCGCAGTCCGGTCTTCTCCCTTCTGAATGGGGCCACTCGTGCCGGAGAGCTGCTCCTCGTAGCTCCGCCCCGTCACGTGTGCCGATTCCAGCCAATCAGGAGGCTGGAATCGGCAATGGAACGCACAGAGCCCACGGTGCACCATGGGAGAAGACCTGCGGTCCACCGTGGGTGAAGATCCCGGCGGCCATCTTCGCAAGGTAAGTAAGAAGTCACCGGAGCGCGGGGATTCGGGTAAGTATTATCCTTTTTTTTTTTTTTTTTAAACCCCTGCATCGGGTTTGTCTTGCGCCGAACGGGGGGCTATTGAAAAAAAAAAACCCGTTTCGGCGCGGGACAACCCCTTTAAGAAACACGCTTACAGAGGACTTGAAACTGAAAATGCAATGCTATTACCCCCACCCCACCCAAAAAAAACAAAAACAAACACTGCTGTGTAATAAAACATTATAACACTACATTATAGAATTACTATTTATGTAGTTCACTAATATATTTTTGTGTGTAAACCAAAAGTGCACCATTAATTTGAGTTAGAATTCTTGACAAAAAAATATAGATTATCTTTAATGAAATAATTAGAGATGAGCGAACGTACTCGGTAAGGCCGATTTCGCAATCGAGCACCGCGATTTTTGAGTACTTCACTACTCAGGTGAAAAGTACTCGGGGTCGCCGGGGGGCGGGGCGTGGCGTGGTGGAGCGGGGGGTAGCAGCGGGGAACAGGGGGGAGCCCTCTCTCTCTCCCTCTCCCCCCCACTCCCCTCTGCAACCCCCCGCTCACCCACAGCACACCCGAGTACTTTTCACCCGAGTAGTGAAGTACTCGAAAATCGCGGTGCTCGATTGCGCTCATCTCTAGAAATAATATTATAATTTTTAAAATTCCCCCATCATTTTTATTTCCTATTTAAATTTTCCTTACTTTCAGTAATGAGGTTTAAGGCAGAATCATCTTCCAAACTCACAAGCAGCCCTGAAATAAAATATAATAACCACAAATTAAAATCATGAACTCCAACACAAAGAATATTAACCCCTGAAAACCAAGCATGGCAGATATACGGCGCTTGATTCAGGGTTTTAATCCTAGCTGATAGCTAAGTGCACTAGCTCCCGTCCCCTTGCAGAGAGGGGCAGTGTATATCGGCCGGGTAATCATACTGACCAGCAGAAAAAGGTTATCATGTAGAGATGAGCGAGCACCAAAATGCTCGGGTGCTCGTTACTCGAGTTGAACTTCCCGCGATGCTCGAGGGTTCGTTTCGAGTAACGAACCCCATTGAAGTCAATGGGCGACTCGAGCATTTTTGTATTTCGCCGATGCTCGCTAAGATTTTCATTTGTGAAAATCTGGGCAATTCAAGAAAGTGATGGGAACGACACAGCAACGGATAGGGCAGGCAAGGGGCTACATGTTGGGCTGCATCTCAAGTTCCCAAGTCCCACTATTAAGCCACAATAGCGGCAAGAGTGGGCCCCCCCCCCCTCCCAACAACTTTTACTTCTGAAAAGCCCTCATTATCAATGCATACCTTAGCTAAGCACCACACTACCTCCAACAAAGCACAATCACTGCCTGCATGACACTCCGCTGCCACTTCTCCTGGGTTACATGCTGCCCAACCCCCCCGCACGACCCAGTGTCCACAGCGCACACCAAAGTGTCCCTGCGCAGCCTTCAGCTGCCCTCATGCCACACGCTGGCCTCATAGCCACACCACCCTCATGTCTATTTATAAGTGCGTCTGCCATGAGGAGGAACCGGAGGCACACACTGCAGAGGGTTGGCAGGGCCAGGCAGCGACCCTCTTTAAAAGGGGCGGGGCGATAGCCCACAATGCTGTACAGAAGCAATGAGAACTCCAATCCTGTGCCACCTCCGTCAGGAGCTGCAAACGTGGGCATAGCAATGGGGAATCCATGTGCCACACAGTATTCATTCTGTCAAGGGGTCACATAGCTCAATCCACACTGCAAGGGGAAAGCCGTCTGCGCTCTGCGCCCTACCCAAGTCAGTCAGTGCCTTTGTGCCAGACAGGTCAAACACCGCAATGGGAACTAAATTTGCACCAACAGCATAGGTGGGTCCTAGGAAACCCAAGACATGAACCAAAAATTGATCTGAGCGGCCAAACATGGCAGACTTGCACCGCGCCCATGGCATAGGCCTCGGCCCACAGATTCAGCAATCCTAGGCTGGAAGCGGACTTTTACTGCACCCAGGACATAGGCCTCTGCACAAACCCTCAGCAATCGCGTGCCTACAGCAGACTCCAATGCTATCGTAGCTGTGCACGTCTCATTAGCGCTGTATTGATCCTGTAGTTTGTCCCAATGCAGTGCCCCGGATAGTAGAGCTAACGTCAGATTAAATACAGGTGGGCTTCGGCCCACACTGCATGCCCCAGTCAGACTGGGGTTCTTTATAAGTAGACACAGGCAGGTACAACTCCGTGTGGACCAACAGCATGGGTGGGTCCCAGGAAGCCACCGGCGTTACATAAATAAATCCCATTGCATTGCCCAGCACAGCTAAGGTAATGTCAGATTAAATGCAGGTGGGCTTCGGCCCACACTGCATGCCCCAGTCTGACCGGGGTTTTTAATACATAGACACTGGCAGGTACAAATCCGTAATGTGAACTCCCTGTGGACCCACAGCATGGGTGGCTCCCTGGAACCCACCGGTGGTACATAAATGTATCCCATTGCAGTGCCCTGCTCAGCAGAGCTAACGTCAGATACAATACAGGTGGGCTTCGGCCCACACTGCATGCCCCAGTCAGACTGGTAATATGTACCTTAACAGTAACCGCGTTGGTGGGAATGTGGTCGCGACTGCAGACCTAGTAGCGCGGTTTTATTTAGTTGGTTTTCGGAATGTGGCCAGGATTAAGTGGGCCGTGGCGGGGGGGGGGGGCTCTCTTGTTGTGTTGTTAAAGGTGAAATTCTTGGACTGCCACCAGACGAACCAATGCAAAGGTATTTGCCAAGAATATTTTCATTGTTGGAGGAGGAGGGGGATGTTTTTGAGGCACTACGTGTCCTCTCCACGTGTCCGTGGTTATATGCACCTTAACAGTAACCGCGTTGGTGGGAAATGGCCTCGCCGCCATCATGTCTTTGGGAAGCCTCCGTTTCCACACCCCAGTGACATAGCATTAGCAGCTGTATAGGCAGAGCCCAGAATTAGTAACATTTCAGCGGTAGTATTAGGGACAGGCCCCAGTAACATATCACTAGCAGCAGTATAGGGGGAGCACAGTATTAGTTCCATTTCAGTAGTAGTAGCAGTCTGGACAGGCCCCAGTAACATATCACTAGCAGCAGTATAGGGGGAGCACAGTATTAGTTCCATTTCAGTAGTAGTAGCAGTCTGGACAGGCCCCAGTAACATATCACTAGCAACAGTATAGGGGGAGCACGTCCTCTAGGCCTACCCCTACCCCTCAGCATGGTGTATTACGAGTAGAGCAGAAACAGAACGCTGTAATTAAATGTGCTGCTTATTGGCCTGTGGTTGGCGGCTGACTTCGCTTACGGAGCGCACAGCAGAGCCAGGAAACAATTATGCGCAAGCCTGTAGTGAGACCTAGGTGCATATGACTGAGCTACTGGAATTCACAGCGAAGAACCAGTCAAGTGGCCAAAGGCCAGTGGTAGGCCTTAAGTATTTTGCTTCAATTTTTTTAAATGGTGAGGTGAGAAACCAGACAGATACTGTATGCAGTGTATATATGTATACTGTTTCCCTCTGGCGGGATGACGGCAATCATGTAACGGACACAGCAGAGCCAGGAAACAATTATGCGCAAGCCTGCTGTAACGCTTAGCTGGGTAATAATGAGCGACTACTAGTACCCCCAGCAGACATGCAGTAAACTGAACACGGTCACAGGCAGCTCAAATATTGTATTTTTGTCCAATGTTTGGGAAAAAGCACACTGCCTATATAGCCTGTATATGGATTTCCCTGTTGGAGGATGACTGTGGTTATTGAAAACACAGTGCAGCCAGAAGAAATTATGCGCAAGGCTGCACTAACACCTAGCTGGGTAATAAGTGAGCGACTACTACCCCCAGCAGACATGCAGTAAACTGAACACGGTCACAGGCAGCCCAAAGATTTTTTTTTCCAATTTTTTTGAAAAAGCCCACTGCCTATATAGCCAGTATACCTTTTTCCCTGTACCACTGTCCCTGCCTCACCAGTACTGCCCCTATACTCAGTAAAATGACTGCAGACTGAGGACGCTATGGTCTGCACGCCTGATATACAAAAAAAAAAAAAAATGTGCAACACTGCTAAAACCAGCCTCAACAGTACTGCACACGGTCAGATGTGGCCCTAAGAAGGACCGTTGGGGTTTTTGAAGACGACGATAGCAGCCTAACACTCTCCCTATAGCAGCTACAGCAGGACGGTACTTTCCCTAATGTCTCTCAGCGTGCATCTGTGGCGAGCCGCAGCCGGCCCCAGTTTATATACTCGGGTGTCACCTGATCTCCCCAGCCACTCACTGCAGGGGGGTGGGATAGGGCTGGAACTTCACAGGAGGAAGTTGTAATGCCTTCCCTGTGTTACTATTGGCCAGAAAACGGCGCAAAATTTTCTGGGAAGAAAATGAAAGTGACTCGAACAACGCGTGGTGCTCGTCTCGAGTAACGAGCATCTCGAGTACCCTAATACTCGAACGAGTATCAAGCTCGGACGAGTACGCTCTCTCATCTCTATTATCATGTCATTTAAACTGTATGATGAATTCCAATAAAAAAACAAAACACAATGGTAGAATTTGGGCTCATATTCTTGTCCATATGTGCACCCATACGCTCTGCCAACAGACACCATGCATGGGCCACATATGGCACTGCGCATGCTTGTGAATCACACACTGAAAGACGCGCAGTATCTTTTTTTTTTTTTCCTCATACTGCTCAGAGCAGGGATACTAATGGAAACGCTGCCCATATGCAATATATTGCATATAGACAGCATATCATACGCTACCCATACAAGTGTATAAGCTGATGCTTCATATGAATGCACAGAAATAGAGCATGCTGATTTATTTCTGTTGTGTATCGATATGCCGTGTCCACATGCCAGTGTGCATAGATCAGTAAAAGGCTACTGACCTTCATTGTACACCATGAGTACATGTGAGGACGAATGTCGGACATCATTTGCCTGACAGTCGTCCCATGTAAATGGGGCTTACCAGAGCTTAGCAGCCATTTTCAGTTGGTCTCCACTAGAGCTGGAAGTGGGCAGACAGGTCCTCCTCCATCTCCCCCGAGAAGCTGCTGGAGCCAGAACATTTGTCTCTTCGATAGACAACTTTTAACCCCTTCTCGCCTCAGGGTGTAAGTTTACGTCCTGGCAGCGGGGTACTTCCCGCAACAGAGCAAAAACTTACATCCTGGGGATAGCGCAAGATCACATATGATCTAGCGCTATCCCACAGCAGGAGCCGGCTGTCAGTCATAGCAGCGGGGGTGGATTGGAGATGCGCCCCCCGCTGTTAACCCCTCCCCTGCCATGACCTATGTAGATCGTGGCATGGGAAGGGTTCACAGAGGAAGCTCTCTCCCTCTGTGAAGTTGCCGGGCTCTCGTGATATAATTGCAGAGAGCCTGGCCTGTTGCCATGGCAACAGGACGCCAGACACTGGTGTCCTGTAGTGCCAGTGCCTGAGATCGCTGTACAAGCGATAAGGCATGGCAGGGCAGTAAACCTGCCATGCCTTATCACAGCGATCATCAGGGCAGTGTTGTAAGTCCCCCAGGGGGACTCAAATTGTGTTAAAAAAGATTTTAAAAATGAATTAAAAAAATAAATAAAAGTAAAAAAAACCTTATTTATGCTTTTTCTCATATTAGCATAAAAAAAGGTTTAAAAAAATTAAAACCTCACATATTTGGTACGGTCGCGTCCATAACGACGCGTACAATAAGCCGCACATGCTTTTAACTGTGCACGAAAAAAAACACTAAAAAAACTGAGGCAAAATGCTAATTTTTAATAAGCCCTCATAGAGCTCCGTACATAAAAAAAGAAAAAAAGTTACAGGACTTTGAATGCAGCGATTTAGAAAAAAAAAAAGATTTCCCCCAAAAATTTTTATTGCAGAAAAATGGAAAAACCTAAAAAAAAAATGTAAGAATTTTTGTATCGTTGTAACCGTACCGACCCACAGAAAACATGGATTGTGTCATTTATGCTGCATGATTAACGCTG
Organism: Eleutherodactylus coqui; assembly: GCF_035609145.1. Taxonomy (NCBI): domain Eukaryota; kingdom Metazoa; phylum Chordata; class Amphibia; order Anura; family Eleutherodactylidae; genus Eleutherodactylus; species Eleutherodactylus coqui. The sequence goes on from NC_089839.1 coordinate 145,800,788, forward strand.
TAAAAAAAAAATCTCTGGCAGAATTTATGCGTTTTCTCTGCCTGCTATCATAAAAAAAAATTATAAAAGTTTTACAATATGGTCAATGTACCCAAAAATCGTACCGATAAAAACTACCGTTCGCCACGCAAAAAACAAGCCCTAATACGGCCGCGTCGACGGAAAAATAAAAAAGATGACTTTTGATAAATGGAGAAGAAAATCCGCCAAAAATCGTTGCGTCCTTAAGTCCAAAATAGGCCATGTCATGAAGGGGTTAAAGACAGCCCACGAGGGGAAAACAGCAGCCTACAAAAGTCTAATTGGTCGCTGGTGCTGACAATTTTTGAGGCAAGTTCAATTCTTGTAGATAGGGGAATGCGTAGGTTAAGTTCTTCCAGGGTGGGGAATGCTTACTGGTGAGGCTTTATGCCTGACCAGTGGTGGATGGAATGGCAGCATGGCTCGGCCCACACCATGGCCTTGCTGCATGCAGCCTGTGTACTTGCTGATCATTGATGTCAGCAACTGTCTGCTCTGAAGCATGAATTGGTGCCTGGCACTCAGCAACTAAAAGTGAATAAAGGTTGGCTGAAATGGCCTAGCATGAACGATAGATACCTGGACCCAAATGTCCACCAGAGAGGGGGCGTTACAGATATTAAACTGATAAGAAAAGATTTATTTTTAAAAAACATCAGGTTTTGTTCATTTACAACAAAATAAATTCCATCACATTATATAACTTAAATACATTTCAAATCATGACAAATCAACCAATTCAATCCATTTTTTAACCTTCCATATCTCCTCCGCATCTACCCCATTTTTTCTTTTGTCCCACAAATAAATGAAAAACAATTTACCCAACACCATTTGCACGCTTTCTCTCACACGCAACTCCTTTCTTTTAAAGACATACACGTTCCTCACATCCCATAATACTTCCTTTACACGCACCAAATACAGCCACAACAGTCTCTCTGTCACACTATTACTCACTCCTAAACCAAACATAACTAACTCAAAGGATATGAAATTTACACTGGTAACTTCTCTGCACAACGGGCCAAGTCTCCTAAATAAATGAACTACGCTTTCACAATCACCACACCCCTCTCTCGGACATCTCTCACAGGCTGAAACTCCCTCACCGCTAACTGCAAACTGCCATACAATCTCACTCTGCCTATGTCTCATTCCTTCCATCCTCTTATGCCGTGAAATGGGTTAATGATGCGGCATGGGACTAGCGACAAGGGGGGATAGGAATGGGTTAAAGGGAAAGCGAGCGAGGAGGTGGGTGGAGCTAGGACAGGAAAGGAAAAGGGGAGAAGAAGGAAGTGGAGCTCAGTGCAGCGGTGAACAACGTGGAAGAAGGACATACGAAGAGAAGCAGAGGGAGCGAGCAGCCGGATAGAGACAAAGAAAGAAGAAGAAGCTTTATAAACACGAAAGACTGTTTTTCTACAATCAAGCTGAGGAGGAGACTGGGAAAAAAAAGTCCAGTCGAGTGGAAGAAAAGAAATCGGGAGTCGGAGACAGCGAGAGCGGCAGCGGGTGAATAGCAGAAGATGGAGGAGCTGAGAATGCAGATAAAGCGGGCGGTTCGGGAAGACGGCACAGCATGGCTGGAAGACCTACTGCGTACCTGCAGATCCGAGTCCGAGTCCGGAATCCCCACGGCGACAGAGGCACCGGAGAAGGAAGCGGAGAGGAGCGCAGCCCAAGAGCGCGAAGAGGAGCGTGGCCGTCCGAAGAGGCAAAGAAATCCCCCGGTGAGGCTCAGTCCGAGCCCGGCGGCAAAACGGCGCAGCGATAGGACGAGCCGGGGCGACGAGGGAGCGAAGGATACTGGAGCGGTCGGAAGGAAGAAGGCGCCAAATTCAAATCGCGCACCGGAAGTAGCGCGTGCAAGGAGCCAGCGGTCACCACCGGTCGGGAGTGTGGAGCGGAGGACGGGTCTGCCAGCGGCATCGGGATCCGGAGTGACGGAGCAGCGCGCTGTCAGGCGCAGGACGACGCGAACCGGAGGAGGTGAGGAGCCAGGCAGAGCGGAGGAAGCAGCGGGGAGCGCGCGGTATGGCTGCAGGCTCAGGCAAGATGGCAGCGCCGCGTGTAGAGCAGAGCAGGTAGGAGCGCAAGGGGGAGGGGGCACCTCAGTTCGTAGGGAGACAAGGCGTAGGGGGTTAGCCGGCAGGGGGGGCACAGGGGGGGGGGGGGGAGCCAAGTAGCCCATCACACAGTGCAAGCAGCAGCGCAAGCAGCACAGCACGCAGCGCGTTAGCGGCAGGCAGAGGGGGGGTCAGCCCACGGGAGTGCAGCGAGAGCCCGCGTTATCGGCGCAGCCCCTTTCAGGCATCGGGCCATAGGGTAATTAACCCTTTGTACACCTCTAGTTCTGAGGGGTCCGTTTATGCGCAGCAAACCTGTCCACGGCCAGCATCCCACGACCTTACCCACGAGGTTTCACAACGCCATAAGCAAGGTAACCTCCGGCCATCGAGAGGTGATCCCGCCTCCAGTAGGACCCATAGAATTTGTTATGTGAACCCCAAGTACGTGTTCACGGCCGCTGACCCTTCGGGGTACTCTTCCCATAGCCCCGCTAGCCATACCGGTAACAGACGCCAGGGGAGAGGTGCTAGGCGCAGGCAGAGGGAAAGGAGTGGTAGAGAGGGTTACGTGCGCGACAGCGAAAGCGAGCAAGGCAGGGTAGGCCCGGAGCGCGGTAGAGAAGCTTTCAGAGAGCGAGAGGCGCGCAGAGGCGACAGGCGTAGGGCGCAACAGGCGTTTTACCAGCAAGAGAGCCAACGCCAGCCGGTGGCGGCGTCAGCAACCATCCCGAGCGGGGATTACATACGCCGCAGGAGGCACGAGGAAGGGCAGGAACGGCCATATGGGGGCTATCCCGGAGCTACACAAGCAGGAACGGCGCAAAGGGCTACACGTTCAAGGGATCGGCAGCCATCAGACAGACAGGACAGCAGGACCGGGAGACGACTGGCGGGGACCACGCCCTTGGCGATGCCGGAGGTCGGTCGAGCCGGTGAGTGTGACTATAAAAAAGCTTGGTTTAATGTGATGGATCCCGCGAGAGCAGCGGACAAAAATGATTTGGTTACAGTTTTAAAGTCATTATTGACCAAGGTTGATTCAAGCGCAGCAGGGGGCGAGGGCCCAGCTGCGGTTGAGATGGTTTCTGAAACGGATCCGTTGGAAGGTTTGAGATATGCGGATTCGTTATTTTGTGGTGTTGCCCCATTAGGGGTCGGTTTAGCTGAGGATGTGTTGGAAAAAATTCGCAAAGGTTTATACGTTGATATTTGGTCTTTGCTGTCGGCGGATCACGTTACTGTTGATAAGGAAAGATTATCCGAACGCAACACGGAAAAGAAGCAGAAGGTTGCAAAAACGTTCAGTAATTGGTTACAGGCTTTTTCCGTGTTGGCTTATGTGGCTTGTCAACATCAGCCGAACAAAGGCCCTGAATTAATGGTTTACTTAAATACGATTTTCAGCGCTTATAAATTGCACGGCGGGACCGCGTGGTGGCGGTACGATGAGGATTTTCGGCGCCGTGTATCGGGTGTGAGTCACATTAGCTGGGCGTCAAAAGCGACTGACGTGTGGATCCAGTTGATCTTGTCGCAGCGTCCGCAAAAAGCGCCTTTTCAGGGGGGAGCCGCGGGGGGAAATCAACAGCCCGCTGCGGCCTCAACCCGACCTAACGGCTCATGTTGGCTTTTCAACGAGGGCCACTGCAGATTTCATGCCTCCTGCAGGTACAGGCACGAGTGCTCTGTCTGCGGAGGGCAACACGCGGCGATTCGCTGTTTCCGTAAGCAGAGAACGCCAGCAGTGGCGGGTGCCAGCGGAGCACCGAACACCGGTGAGAAGCAAGTGCCTGCTTCCGTGGTTAGACAAGTACCACAGGAGGCAGGAAGCAAAAATCCTTGAGCAAGGATTTTCTACCGGTTTTGTTATTCCTTTTGTTGAGCAGTCAGCCGCCACGTTATCTCGCAACTTAAAGTCCGCCATGGAAAATCGGGAGCTCGTAATTGAAAAATTGTTAAAAGAAGTAGAAATGGGGCGCATGGCGAGCCCTTTCCCTGAACCGCCATTTTCCAATTTACGTGCGTCTCCGCTGGGTTTGGTACCCAAAAAAGAGACGGGCAAGTTCCGTCTGATCCATCATTTGTCCTTCCCGAAAGGGGAGTCGGTGAATGATGGAATTTCAAAAGAGCAAGCCTCAGTGGTTTACACCTCTTTTGATCACGCGGCTCGTTTGGTTACCAAGGCAGGCAAGCGGGCGCAATTGGCAAAGACGGATATCGAATCCGCTTTCCGCTTATTGCCGGTTCACCCGGATTGTTTTCACCTTTTGGGTTGCAGGATCGATAATTTCTTCTTTTATGACATGTGCCTGCCCATGGGTTGCTCGATTTCGTGTTATTTTTTCGAGCTGTTTAGTTCCTTCCTGGAATGGATCCTCAGGTACGAAACGGGCATCACGTCGGTGACTCATTATTTAGACGATTTTTTGTTTATCGGTACAGAAACGTCCGGTGTTTGCGGTTTTTTGTTGAATACTTTCCAAAATCTCATGCAGCGGGTGGGGGTCCCGTTGTCGGCGGAAAAGACGATGGGCCCCGTGACCTGTTTAACCTTTTTGGGCATTGAGATTGACACGGAAGAAATGGTTTTTCGGTTACCAACGGAAAAAATAGAGCGGCTACGACAAGCGGTATCGGACGTGGAACGGTGTAAAAAAGCCACTTTGCGCCAGTTTCAGGTTCTCATGGGGCTGCTCAACTTTGCATGCAAGGTCATCCCCATGGGCCGCGCGTTTTCTAGACGGTTGTCTTTAGCGACGGTGGGGGTCAGCGAGCCCCATCATTTTATCCGGGTCACGCGCGGGATTAGAGATGATTTGCATATGTGGCGAGTCTTTTTGGAAACCTTCAACGGGCAAGTGTTGTGTCAAAAGGAGGAGTGGTCGGGGGACGACGTCAACCTGTTTGCGGATGCGGCCGGTTCGGACGGTTTCGGAGTGATATTCAGAGAACATTGGTGCAGGGAGTCCTGGCCAAGGTCGTGGATACAGCATCAGCTGGTTAAAAATATTACGTTACTGGAATTCTTCCCGGTTGTGGTGGCCCAGGAGCTATGGGGAGCGGAGCTCCAGGACCGCAAGATTTGCTTTTGGTCAGACAACGCGGCAGTTGTGCAAACTATCAACAAACAGTCTTCGGGGTCTCAGCCGGTGTTGGCTTTACTGAGACACGTTGTACTTATTTGTTTGCAACGGAATATATACTTACGCGCTAAGCACGTGCCGGGGTTTTTGAACGGAGCAGCTGACGCACTCTCTCGTTTTCAGATGAACTTGTTCAGGGAACGGCACCCGCGGGCGGAGACCGAGGGGGTACGTTGCCCGCTTTCCTTATGGAACCTAGTCGAGAGGAGTTGTTGAAGCTGGTGGAAGCGTCGGTTTCAAAGGGAACGTGGAGAAGTTATAATACGGTCTGGTCTGCATGGTTGGCATTCACAGGTGGCCGCGTTGCGGGGGGCTCCGTTGCGCGCGGGGCAGTAATGGATATGTTAACCGCGCTACGATCGCGTCGAGTGTCTTTTGACGTCGCCAAGAAACATTTGGCGGGTGTCGCCTTTTTGTTGAAGTTGCACAGGTTAGAGGACGTTACAAAGGACTTTGCCATCCGGCAAATATTGCGCGGGTGGAAAAAGGACAAGGGGCGGGTAGATTCCCGCCAGCCTAGTACGTACAATTTATTATGCAAGTTGCTGGACGTTTGGGAAACCACGTGCGTTAGTGCAGAGGAAACAATGTTATTTAGAGCAGCATTCATGTTAGCGTTTTTCGCAGCGTTAAGGATCAGCGAGTTAGTCCCCGCAAGTAAGAAAAAAGAGGGAGGCCTCCTTTTTAACGACGTGTTACTGTTAAACGATACATTACGCGTGCGCGTCAGTCGGTCTAAAACGGACATTTATGGCAGAGGCAAATGGCTGTCAATTGGCAGCCTGGGTGCACGTTGGTGTCCGGTGGACACGGTTAAGCGTTATTTGGCTTCAAGAGTCACAAGCGGGCAATTGTTGGTTCATGCATCAGGACTACCGCTTACACGTTTTCAATTTTCGTCGGTGTTACGCGCGTCGTTGCGCGCGGCAGGCCTAGAGGCTTCGGAGTTTGGCACTCATTCGTTCAGAATAGGTGCGGCAACGACGGCCGAGTTAGGCGGGATGAACGAAGAAGTTAAAAGGTTGGGAAGATGGAGGTCTCAGGCATATAAATCGTATGTGAGGCCAGATCTGATGGTTATATGATATTTTCGTCGGCCGTGAATTTTTCTTTTGCTTGTTACGTTTTCTTAGCCATTTCGGGGTTTTTCTTGTGTTTTTTCTGTGCTTACTTCCAGCTGCGGAGCCGTGGAAGGTGTGGATCATAGGACATTCCTACATTTACTGGGCTGAAAAGAGGGCAGCCGTACGGCCATCAGGTCGGAGTTTGAATTTAACCGGAACTGCCGTAAATTGGCACGGAGTCCGAGGGCTTCAGTGGCCTAGTTTGTTACGGATTGTTATGGACATCAGCAGGTGGACCCCCCGAAGAGTCGTACTGGTCATTCATGCCGGGGGGAATGACCTAGGAAGGATGAAGATGAGAGATTTACTGGTCATCATGAAGCAGGACATGCTAAGGTTCCGGGATTGCTTCCAAGAAGGAATTTTGGTTTGGTCAGATATAGTGGCTAGAAGGAGTTGGCGAGGAGTGCGCGATCCGGAAGCGATAGATAGGGTCAGGAGGTTAATTAACTTAAAGATTTCAAAGTTCGTGCAGTCACTAGGCGGCATCGCTATCAGACATTGGGAGTTGGAAGAGAAGGAGAGAGGAGCACTCAGAGATGATGGAGTCCACCTGAGCGATGTCGGTCTGGACACTTTTCTGTCTGGTTTGCAAGATGGTGTGGAGATGGCGTTGGCACGAGTTGGTGGGGTGGGGCGTCATGCGTAGGAGAAAACGACGCATTCCGCGTGGCCTGGAGTTTTTTCCATGCTGGAGAAGGAGAGTCGAGGAAGGTTAGCAGCCAAGGACCTGGGCTCACGAATTTCCTCGGGACTATTGTGGACTCAATGTTGGACGTTTACGGCATGGAAAAGGTTTTTTCTCATAAAGGTTTTTTCTTAATTAAATAAAGTTTTTGATAAGCGTTGGTTTAATAAAGCTGTGGCCTACCCCACAATTTTACCCAACAGAAAGTCTGATGGTTATTTTAGATAAGTAAGCGAGCATAGAGGTAAGGTTATTTGTCGCTAGTCTCTTATGCCGTGAAATGGGTTAATGATGCGGCATGGGACTAGCGACAAGGGGGGATAGGAATGGGTTAAAGGGAAAGCGAGCGAGGAGGTGGGTGGAGCAAGGCAGGAAAGGAAAAGGGGAGAAGAAGGAAGTGGAGCTCAGTGCAGCGGTGAACAACATGGAAGAAGGACATACGAAGAGAAGCACCCACCCGCCCGCCCCGAGGCAGGGTGAGGAAGGATGAGCGACATTTATGCTGTTTTAGTGCGGTTCAAGGTTTTTGTTTTTGTTTTTCTCGGAAGTTGTCACAGCTACGTCAGGCCTGGAGTTTTTTCCATGCTGGAGAAGGAGAGTCGAGGAAGGTTAGCAGCCAAGGACCTGGGCTCACGAATTTCCTCGGGACTATTGTGGACTCAATGTTGGACGTTTACGGCATGGAAAAGGTTTTTTCTCATAAAGGTTTTTTCTTAATTAAATAAAGTTTTTGATAAGCGTTGGTTTAATAAAGCTGTGGCCTACCCCACAATTTTACCCAACAGAAAGTCTGATGGTTATTTTAGATAAGTAAGCGAGCATAGAGGTAAGGTTATTTGTCGCTAGTCTCTTATGCCGTGAAATGGGTTAATGATGCGGCATGGGACTAGCGACAAGGGGGGATAGGAATGGGTTAAAGGGAAAGCGAGCGAGGAGGTGGGTGGAGCTAGGACAGGAAAGGAAAAGGGGAGAAGAAGGAAGTGGAGCTCAGTGCAGCGGTGAACAACATGGAAGAAGGACATACGAAGAGAAGCACCCACCCGCCCGCCCCGAGGCAGGGTGAGGAAGGATGAGCGACATTTATGTTGTTTTAGTGCGGTTCAAGGTTTTTGTTTTTGTTTTTCTCGGAAGTTGTCACAGCTACGTTAGGCCTGGAGTTTTTTCCATGCTGGAGAAGGAGAGTCGAGGAAGGTTAGCAGCCAAGGACCTGGGCTCACGAATTTCCTCGGGACTATTGTGGACTCAATGTTGGACGTTTACGGCATGGAAAAGGTTTTTTCTCATAAAGGTTTTTTCTTAATTAAATAAAGTTTTTGATAAGCGTTGGTTTAATAAAGCTGTGGCCTACCCCACAATTTTACCCAACAGAAGGTGTGATGGTTATTTTAGATAAGTAAGCGAGCATAGAGGTAAGGTTATTTGTCACTAGTCTCACCTTTCTCCACTATTGCACTCTTCAGTATAATGATCTTGCCTATCAAGGTAAGATTACGCAACCTCCAGAAATTTCATCAGTTCTCCACCTTCTGTTTTATGTCTTGCCAGTTCTCCTTTCCCTCTAAATTATTATCAAACTTAATGCCCAGAACTTTAATTGGTGCGGACACTTTATTAAGACCTACATCTGTACTCAACGCAGCCTCAAACACCTAGCATTCACTCTTATCCCAGTTCACACGAAACGCAGACACACCACAAAACACTGACACCAACAACTTCACTCTTCTCACCGCACTCTCAGACTCACACATCACACACACCTTCAACTCTCTACCATTACTACCTGGGATATGAATCCCGCCCCTTACAATCTTATCCTTCACAGAGGGGGCAGTATAGAGTCAACTAGGAAATATAAGCCCAATTCACAGACGTGACTACCACTAAAAACGTATTTTATTAAATATATTAAAAGACATAAACTGGGCACTACAAAGACAACACACAGCAACCAGGTACCTCCAGACACAGATTCGTTATAGGAGGATAAGGACCTGGAGTTATTTGATACTTGATAAGCGATTAAAAAAAAAATGTTTTATGATAACAAACAAAAACACTCTACCCAAGATGGATTCAAAAAAGCAAAGGATAATTCAATATAGGAGCCAAAAGAGCTGGTTTATTCTATGTGTAAACAAGGCAGGGTTACCATTTGGACTCTCACTTGTGATGGAACACTATCACTATCAGTGATCAGGACTCAGGCTCCAACAATTGAGCGTCCTGAATTGTTATGGGTGTCGACAAGACAGGATCACCATCTAGGTATTCACTTATGATGATCAGTACTTGAGTAAGCCAGTACAAATACTCAGATCAGTACTAGAGTTGGTCAGTACATACTCTACGCGTTTCACCATTAATTTGTTGGATCATCAGAAGATACAGTACTTGAGTCATAGGTTCAAAGGTAGAGGGAATGAGAAATCCCCGAGAGAACATCAAACTAATATATAAAAAGCTGTATCTAAGATGAATACAGCAAAACTTGTGTAGTGATCAGGATAAATATCCTTATTATAGGAGAGTTCTATACTCTCAATTAGGGCATTAAGGTAACTCTTAGGGTTGGGGGCCTGCCAAAAGGTACCTCTAAACAAGGAAGCTTATCTTGTGTGCTAGCGGTTAATAGCTAGATGATATATGTAGGTACATAACGAGAGGTGTTTATTTCAAAGTATGCCCGTCAATACACGCACAGAGGTAGAGTAGAGCGTCCCCGAAAATATGGGGGGGCACTGCTCTCAAATATCTGAGCGCTAGAGAGATGGTATAATGCTTGTCATGCACAAGTAGGATACTCAAAGTAGTTAGCGTATCGAGTTAGAATTTAGGTCATCAATATGGGGATAAGGCATAAAAATATGTCCTGATCTCCTGACCCAATTAATTGCACTTAAGCAAACAAGAATAGCTAAAGTGCTAGATTCCAACCCAAAGTGCTCGCATTAGAGGTCATTGGTGTGGAGGTATGACATTAATATAAGTCAAACTCTCCTGACCTAATTGTAGAAGCACTTTTAGATGTCCAAATTGCTTGCATAGAGGTCATTAGTATGGAGGTATGACATTAATATGAGTCAAACTCTCCTGACCTAGTTGTAGAAACACTTTTAGACGCTGTGCATGCTCTCAAGATAGACAAGCCATAAAGCTAGTTTCCTAGTAGTTAGATTTCAGGCAAGCAACCCCAGCAAACCCCCCAGATATAGGGCTCAAGAGAGAGCAAAGAAAAAGGTATGACCCATCGCCTTGATGGTAGGCTACCATCAAGGCGATGGGTCATACCTTTTTCTAGCTTTATGGCTTGTCTATCTTGAGAGCATGCACAGCGTCTAAAAGGGTTTCTACAACTAGGTCAGGAGAGTTTGACTCATATTAATGTCATACCTCCATACTAATGACCTCTATGCAAGCAATTTGGACATCTAAAAGTGCTTCTACAATTAGGTCAGGAGAGTTTGACTTATATTAATGTCATACCTCCACACCAATGACCTCTAATGCGAGCACTTTGGGTTGGAATCTAGCACTTTAGCTATTCTTGTTTGCTTAAGTGCAATTAATTGGGTCAGGAGATCAGGACATATTTTTATGCCTTATCCCCATATTGATGACCTAAATTCTAACTCGATACGCTAACTACTTTGAGTATCCTACTTGTGCATGACAAGCATTATACCATCTCTCTAGCGCTCAGATATTTGAGAGCAGTGCCCCCCCATATTTTCGGGGACGCTCTACTCTACCTCTGTGCGTGTATTGACGGGCATACTTTGAAATAAACACCTCTCGTTATGTACCTACATATATCATCTAGCTATTAACCGCTAGCACACAAGATAAGCTTCCTTGTTTAGAGGTACCTTTTGGCAGGCCCCCAACCCTAAGAGTTACCTTAATGCCCTAATTGAGAGTATAGAACTCTCCTATAATAAGGATATTTATCCTGATCACTACACAAGTTTTGCTGTATTCATCTTAGATACAGCTTTTTATATATTAGTTTGATGTTCTCTCGGGGATTTCTCATTCCCTCTACCTTTGAACCTATGACTCAAGTACTGTATCTTCTGATGATCCAACAAATTAATGGTGAAACGCGTAGAGTATAAGTACTGACCAACTCTAGTACTGATCTGAGTATTTGTACTGGCTTACTCAAGTACTGATCATCATAAGTGAATACCTAGATGGTGATCCTGTCTTGTCGACACCCATAACAATTCAGGACGCTCAATTGTTGGAGCCTGAGTCCTGATCACTGATAGTGATAGTGTTCCATCACAAGTGAGAGTCCAAATGGTAACCCTGCCTTGTTTACACATAGAATAAACCAGCTCTTTTGGCTCCTATATTGAATTATCCTTTGCTTTTTTGAATCCATCTTGGGTAGAGTGTTTTTGTTTGTTATCATAAAACATTTTTTTTTTTATCGCTTATCAAGTATCAAATAACTCCAGGTCCTTATCCTCCTATAACGAATCTGTGTCTGGAGGTACCTGGTTGCTGTGTGTTGTCTTTGTAGTGCCCAGTTTATGTCTTTTAATACCATGTTTCCCCGAAAGTAAGACAGTGTCTTACTTTCTTTTTATCCCCAAAAGCCAGACTATGTCTTACTTTCGGGGTATGTCTTATAATAAAAAAAAATCATTACTCACCTCCCCCGGCGTTCTGTCGCGCTCCGGCAGGATGTCGCTCGCTCCTCGTCCCCGGCGCAGCATTGCTTTCTGAATGCGGGGCTTGAAATCCCCGCCTCCAGAAAGCTAATACACACGCCGTCAGCCAGTTACAGCCATTCAATGACAGCATTGAATGGCTGTGATTGGCTAAAGGCGCACGTGGCTTCAGCCAATCACACTATTCAATGACATCATTGAATGGGTGTGATTGGCTGAAGCCACGTGCACCTTCAGCCAATCACAGCCATTCAATGATGTCATTGAATAGTGTGATTGGCTGAAGTCACGTGCGCCTTCAGCCAATCACAGCCATTCTGTAACTGGCTGACGGCGTGTGTATTAGCTTTCTGGAGGCGGGGATTTCAAGCCCCGCATTCAGAAAGCAATGCTGCGCCGGGGACGAGGAGCGAGCGACATCCTGCCGGAGCGCGACAGAACGCCGGGGGAGGTGAGTAATGATTTTTTTTTTCTACGGTATGTCTTACTTTCGGGGTACGGCTTACATTGGCCGACCCCCCCTGACACCCCCGATACGTCTTACAATCGGGGGTGTCTTACTATCGGGGAAACACGGTATATTTAATAAAATACGTTTTTAGTGGTAGTCACGTTTACAATCTTATCCTGCCTTATTAAGCATAGGAACAGCTCCATGGCACAGATGAATACCACAGCGGACATTCCCATTCACCAACATTCTGCTATAAATCCTTTCATGCAGACTCCTTACTCTCTCCACAAAAACACCCAGGAACCCCATTCATACCAACACTCGGAACAAAAGCCCATGCGACAACCTGTCGTACGCCTTTTCATCCACGCTCACCACATACACACTTTTCTTCCGCTCTTTACAGTCTCCCGGACAATCCTGCACCAGACACAGACTCTCATGCACCCATCTACCAGGAACCGCACAGTACTGATCCTCGCTCACCACGCACTCCACTACCGCACGCATTCGGTTCACGATTATCTTAGCATAAATCTTATAGTCACTATTTAAAAGTGTAATCGGGCGCCAATTTTTAATGGTCTTTAGATCCCCCTTTTTGGGCACTAAAACAACTACTCCACCTCGCATACGCTCTGCTATGTCCACATTCACCCACATATATTTACACACCTTACATACATCTTTTCCTACTACACCCTACAGTACGGTAGTACTCTATAGGTAAACCATCCATACCAGGGGTTTTATTAGTGGCCATACTCTGAACTGCCTCCCACACCTTTTTAGTGGTAATCTCCCACATGATAGTCGCCCGCTCAATCATACCCAACACATCACTCTCTAAAAACATTCATCCCTCCACTTTTCTGCATACAAATTTTCAAAAAAGGACGCTATTACTTCGTACACCCCCCCCCCCCCTTAACTTCACCTCCTGCCTCTCTCCCTATCGCATCAAATGTCTTTTTTTTAAATTCTTTTTTAAAGAAAAAACGCGAACATTTTTCATCATGCTGCATTTTATCGAATTTAGCGCGGTACATTATACTCTTAGGCTGGGTTCACACAGGGGAGATTGGCCGTGGCAAATCCGCCCGCGGCCGCTAATCTCGGGATTAGCCAGCCATGTGGATGAGATTTCTCAGAACTCTTGTCCACACGGGACGGCCAATCCCCTGCGGTAAGTCCCTCTATGGGAGCGCCGGCCGCAACGGAAAGGCGAGCGGCCGGGCCGCTTCAAAGCCACCGCGGGTTTTTCCGGGGCGGTTCTCCCGGCAGAAATCTCGTGGTTTTTGCTGTGGCCAAACCGCGGCATTTCTAGCGGGAATACGCCCCGTGTGAACCCAGCCTTACCCTTCTTTACTAGGAAATTATATATCTCCATTCTAACCTTCAGGATATCCTCCTGCATATCCATCCCGCTATCACGCAATTTTATCAAAAAGCTTAGCCTATTACCAAGCCTCACATACTCTTCTTTTTTCTTAGCAGCTGCTTTGTATCCTACCGATTAAAAAAAAAACAAAAAAAAAAACTTTAGTTTTCCTTTCAACCCAGTCCCACCATTCCAGGATATTTGCAAAATCCCCCTTTCTTTGGCTCCACTTTTTATACCAACTTGTATACCGCTTCTTTATGTCTTGTCCCTCTAGATGCTTCACATTTAGCTTCCATACCCCCCCCCCCCTCCCACACACAACACTCTTTCCCACCCCACATAACAAACATTCATGGTCAGAGAAGAGCACCATTTCTTGCTTATAACTAATCGCAGATACATTCTCTGACAAAAAACAAAAGTCTATCTTGGAGTGAACCCCACCCCGGTCCGCATGATATGTGTTTAACTGAGGGGATATACTACACGCCTGCTGGATATCCCTCAAACGGAAATCTGTATACACCTCAAATAAAGTTTTTGCGGACACATTAAACGCCCTCTTGGAAATATGGCAGTTCATATCCCCTATAAGGATGGTGGGCATCTTTCCCTGCATGAACAGATTAATTTTTTCAAATAAAGCATTCCTCTCCCGCTTCTCGGTAGATTTGTATACAATAATAACACGAAATGTTATACCTCTATATACCAGCACTGCAGAGATGCATCTCCCCGCCTCAATGACTTCACTACTCTGCAGTACCAATTCTCTGGAATTGAGTAATATACCCACTCCATCATTTTTGTTGTATATGCCTCCCGACCAAACTGTGCTACCATAAGGCCATTCTGACGAGCTGAGTCTGTCCCGCATTCTTGTAGACAAAACAGGTCAGCTTTTTTGTGACATAAAAAACTAAAAATTGCAGCTCTTCTGGCCTTCGATTTAAAAATGCGAACGTTCTGGGAGCATATAGTCAAAATCATAACACAAATACAAGGTTATAACATAAGAAATGCAAAAACCTCGTAATGGCTTCAAACACAGATACACTATATGTGCATCTACTTAGAATGGCTTAAACCACAAGATGCAATATACATGCAGATCCTCATATTGGCTTATTCTCATAAGTCCTCACCACTCTCAACAGAACACTCACTGTCCTGCGTCAGACTCTCAGATGGGTTGCTGGTTTCCATGAGAGTCTCTTTAGTTTTTGTACATTTCCTTTTCTTTGCTGCTTTCTTGTCAGCAACCTCAACAAGCTCCCTGACTTGAGTCATTTTGTTCCCCTCCAGCCTCTATTTTACATAAGACAGTCTGAGGGTGCATTCAGACGACCGTATATCGGCTGGGTTTTCATGCCCAGCCGATATACCGCGTCTCTTTCTGCAGGGGAGGAGGCTGGAAGAGCCGGGAGCAGTGCTCTCAGCTCCCACCCCCTCTCTGCCTCCTCTCCACCCCCTCTCCGTCCCTCTGCACTATTTGCAATGAGAGGAGGTGGAACGGGGGCGGGGCCAAGATCCTGGAATTAGCCCCGCCCCATCCAGCTTCCTCTCATTGCAAATAGTGCAGGGGGGTGGAGAGGAGGCAGAGAGGGGGCGGGAGCTCAGAGCACTGCTCCCGACTCTTCCAGCCTCCTCCCCCTGCAGAGAGAGACGCCGTATATCGGCCGGCGTGAAAACCCAGCCGATATATGGTTGTCTGAATGCACCCTGAGGGTGACTAGTACTACCCACTACAGTTTTTTTTCACTGCGAAATTCGCAGCGTTGTTTTTTCTGCACAGGTCTATGGGACTTGTAATGTTAGAATCGCGATCGCGCAAAATTACAATTTACCGCGAAATCGCGATTTTACACGATCGCGATTTTAACATTACAAGTCCCATATACCCCATATGTAGAAAAAAAAAACGCTGTGAATTTCGCACTGAAAAGAAAACTGTAGTGGGTAGTCACCCATAGGAGATAAAAACTCCTCAATGTTCATGGAAGGGTTAACAGGACTTTCCACAGCTTCTATGACCTCCTTTAGGTGTCTAATTACACCAGCCTATTGGTCTTCTTTTCTGCTCACAATAGCTGCACATTTGCAGGCATAAAAGCACGCTAGCAAAATGTCATGCTGTCATCATTGACCCAGCCTCCCCTAGTCACCCATAAATAGTTCACACGTGCGGCGCGACGCTATCCTACACAACTGTTGCTACTGTCTGGATTTGGGAGAGAGTAGCTGAGATTGGAGACGTCTTCTGATAGCGAGGATGTTCTTTTGCTTTGATAGCGGTTTCACAGATTTAGGGTGCATTCACACGACCGTATATCGGCTGGGTTTTCATGCCCAGCCGATATACGGCGTCTCTCTCTGCAGCGGGAGGAGGCTGGAAGAGCCGGGAGCAGTGCTCTGAGCTCCCGCCCCCTCTCTGCCTCCTCTCCACCCCCCTGCACTATTTTCAATGAGGAGAGGTGGGACGGGGGTGGAGCCAATTCCCAGAACTTAGCCCCACCCCGTTCCGCCTCCTCTCATTGCAAATAGTGCAGAGGGGGTGGAGAGGAGGCAGAGAGGGGGCGGGAGCTCAGTGCACTGCTTCCAACTCTTCCAGCCTCCTCCCCCTGCAGAGAGAGACGCCGTATATCGGCTGGACGTGAACACCCAGCCCCTATATGGTCATGTGAATGCACCCTTAGGTAGACACGTGAAATGGTGGAGACTGTACCTAGGAGGAGGAGGTTCGGGGTTCATCCTCTGGTGTCCCAGAGTGCCGGCCTCTGATCTACTAAATTTATGAGCAACTCCATCTCAGCTCGATTGAGCTTTCAAAAGGAGATGATCCAACAATCTCCAAAATGTCTGCCTTGTCTTCCCTGCAATTAGCTGCAAACTTTATAGCATTCTGACAGGTGTCAGCAAAATTGTGCTGTTTTTCACGCATTAATGTGTGCATTATTTGCACATTTGCTTTCCCCCATAGGATCCTATGGGGACCTTTGATGCAAAATTAGAGCATGTCGTAAATTTTTTTGACAGCTGGAAATGCGTGTGCAAAAATGAGTAATGTGAGCAAACCCACTGAAATCAATGGGTTCTATTGTCTGCGTGAAGGAACCCCAACAGAAAAGTAACACCTAGTTTTGAAGTTATGATACATTACATACTTCCATTGCATTAATAAGGTAAATACCTACCCAGCATCTGTCCAACAAAGTGGGCACAAATTCTTCCATCACTGCCAAGAAATGTGTAAACTGCAGGTGATTTTTTTTCTAGGAATGTCTGAAAACTAGACAGCATATGCTTCTTGCGTCCAACCTGTGTAGACAATACATTTAGATTTTGATTAGGTAAATTCATCAGCATTAACGAATACTAAAAGTTTTTACATACGTATTATACACCATACATAGAAAGGGCACTAATTTCCTACAGATTTGCTGCAGGGATTACTGCATCTGTCCCATTCATCCGAACAGGGCTTACCGAAAGCCATGCATGTGCTGCAGCAACACCGCTGTGCAGATTTATGGAAAGGATTTTTTGGTAAGGGCTCCTGCAAACAAGTGTAGGCGTACATCTGCTTGCGAGAGCATGACGTGATTGCACTGTGAAGAGTGCATTCTAATGTACTTTTCCACCCTGCCGGGCCCATTAACATGATCGAGACCCTGGTATTATCAATTAACACAGCAAAATCGCACAGTTCTGTGTGCGCTTCTGTGCTTCATGGAAGCCTTGGGTGCACAAATGCGCAAAAAAATAGTGTGCCATGTATTTTTTTGTGCACGCAAACATATCGTGCAAAAACGTTGAATGTGAATAAACCCACTGAAAGCAATAGAATCTATTGCCTGGGGTTGTGCGAGGAATCTTGTGTGTACGAAAACACAAATAAAATCACCTGTCTGCAGGAGCCCAGGACCCTGAACACGTTGCAGTAAAACAGCGTGAAGTTCTTGTAGACAGTAGATGAACCTGCGGCACACTAGACTACAAGCACAAGAAAATCTGCTGGGTCTGCAGCAGTGAAAAAAAAGCCAAAAACAATGCAGTTTCTATCATGGTTTTCAGGAAATGCTGCAGAGTTGTCAGACCTTTAACCCTTTGCATAAGAAGGGTGACACTTGCATTAAAAATGTGCAGTGAACAATTGACATGCTGCGGTTTTTAGGTCCACAACACGTCAACTCTACAGGGACGACATTTGTTAAATTCCACACGCACAACCAGCAGCATTTACCTGCCAGGACCATAGCCGCTTTTTACGGCGGTTAGCACAACATCCTTAATGCCACGCTAATCACAGTACAACGCTCCGATTGATTTCATTGGGGCCTCGTAAACATGCGCTCAAATGCGGCTTTTTTAAGGCTATGATTTTCGAGCGCTGCCTGTTCTATCTTCACGCGCTTTTGCATTTATTAACACACCCCATGACCCATCATAATGATGGGGTGCATTAAAAAATACTGTCAAACCCTGTGAGATGCATTCAAAAACACTGCTTGAAATCAACATTCACTAAAAACGCTGGGCTAAGCCTCCATTCATTTTAATGGGGCTTCTCAGACAAGTGTTTTAGCGCAGCGCTTTGTAACGCATGTCTAAACAAACGCTGTATGCTCTACTTTCAGTGATGCAGTTCGTTTTTGACGATCTGCATCACACATTGAAATAAATGGTGTGCATTAAAAGCGGTGTTAAAAACAGTGTACAGTGTTTTACAGAGATTTTAATGACGCTTACTATGTCACAAAGAGGGGGGGGAAATTCGTGACATCAGCTTACTTTGACTGCATGGTTACTGGACACAATATGCAGTAAAAGCACAGTAAACTTTTACAAAAATGCTGTAAAACGCTGCTCTAAATGCTGTAAACTGATGCATTTTTTAACACAGTGTTGAGAGCAGCATTTTACAGCATTTTTACAAACGCTTGCCTCATTGCTAATAATGCACACAAAAAGACAGTCAGTGCCTAAGTGTTAAGGGGTACGTCTATACAGAGCGACACAAAATAAGCTGTTAGCGCTTGAACATTTTGTCCTGTTTTGCAGCAGTGAAAATCACGACAAAACAAAACAAAGCCATTGATTTCAATCATCTCGTTTAGGATTTGAGGCCGGCTTCACACGGCGTCAAAATTGCGCCAGACCTGTGCATTGCAAAACACAAAAATATCGCACAAATATGAACCCCATTCCTTTGAGCGATGTTTTTCCGCATAGCACCTCAATGGAATGCTATATAGGAAACAAATTGCAGCATGTTCTAAATGCGTGATCTTGCATCACAGTGCCCATTGTTTTCAATGGGTCTGGCGCTAAAAACAAAGCAATGGGAGAAACTTTGCGATCCACTGTTGCTCCTGTGACAGCGTCATGAAGCGCGACATGCAGACAGGATTTACGGCGCCATACTGCGCTCGCCCATGTGAAGTTATCCTTAATACTAGGCGCAAGAAACATTAGGCAGCACCTTTCCTTACGCTTTTTTTTTCAAACTCACGCACAATAGCAGAGTTTGAACAGTTTAAGGAAAAAAAAACTCGTCTCATGCACTCCGCAGCGGTGAGTGTGTCAGTGCGTGCGCCCATCTATTTTGCCCATACATGTAGATTTTCCATACAGATTGCACCCCTCATTTGAATGGTTAAAATCTGCATGGAAAATCCACAACATTAATTACCGTGCTGTAGATTTAACATCTTCACCGCTGGTCAATTTACACTGACCTTTTTCCACAGTGTGCAGATAAGACTTTTTGAAATCTCACCCGCTCGGCTTGTTCTCTAATAGGCCCCCTGCACACCGGCAGAAATTCTGCAGTGGGATTTCCCTCAGAATTTCTGACCCTGGACGTCTGCATAGGATTGCATTACAAAATGCAATCCTATGCAGACGGACGCGATTTGTCCCTGTGAAAACAAATTGCGGCATGTTCCATTTCTGTGCGGGTCTCGTAGAGGCCCGCTCAGAAATGTCACTACCGGAGTGCCAGCTCCGCTCTGTGCATGCGGTGGCCGGCACATCACAGAGCCGGAGCCGCGGGAGCAGGTGAGAGCCACACTGGTCCCTGCAGGGGTGTGGGTCTGGTCCTGCTGCGAGAATTCTCGCAGGGGATCTGACCCGGCCGTCTGCAGACGGCCATAAGCTGCTTTTACTACTCCAGGTCAAACACATATTTTTGGCTTCAGGGCTTCGACAGACGAACGTGAGACGCAATATACTTGCTCTTACGCAATTTTTTGGCGCAGTACCCCAGTGTATTTATCACTCATGCCTGCGCAAATACGGAGTGCATTTGCACAGACACAGCTCCTTCACATGGGCGGGGGAATCACTCCGCCCTGATTTAAAAACCTAATTTGCCCAACAAGGTGCCATAGATCACATGTATGTGCTGCGTTTAGGACCTATCTTCCCGCTTTTATTTTAAATCAAACTCGCGTGCGCTAGCACGGTGTTTGAATAGTCCGAAGGAAAAAAAATACTCGCCACTAATAAGCTACTTAGCAGCGAGTGTATTAGCTCATGCGCGCTTTTACTTTTGCCCTAGGCTGGTTTTAGATAAACGTTTTTAAACATATCTGCATTAGGCTTGATGTACATGGCCTTAGGCGTTTTTAAAAACGCATGAAAGGGCACACAAATCTAACATTTGTGCGCCCGTTCAGATGGCCCAAGCCTGGCGCATATATGCCGAGGCTGCAATGCCTTAAAGGGGTTGTCCCGCGCCGAAACTGTTTTTTTTTTTTTTTTAACCCCCCCCCCCCCGTTCGGCGCGAGACAACCCCGATGCAGGGGTTAAAAAAACAACCCGCACAGCGCTTACCTGAATCCCGGCGGTCCGGCGTCTTCATACTCACCTGCTGAAGATGGCCGCCGGGATCCTCTGTCTCCATGGACCGCAGGGCTTCTGTGCGGTCCATTGCCGATTCCAGCCTCCTGATTGGCTGGAATCGGCACGTGACGGGGCGGAGCTACACGGAGCCCCATTCAGAAAAGAAGAAGACCCGGACTGCGCAAGCGCGGCTAATTTGGCCATCGGAGGCCGAAAATTAGTCGGCACCATGGAGACGAGGACGCCAGCAACGGAGCAGGTAAGTATAAAACTTTTGATAACTTCTGTATGGCTCATAATTAATGCACGATGTACATTACAAAGTGCATTAATATGGCCATACAGAAGTGTATAGACCCACTTGCTGCCGCGGGACAACCCCTTTAAGCTCTCCTTCTCTCCTCCCTTCCAGCTGTTTGCAAGGGGAGGGGGCGGAACTAAGCTCCCCCCACCTCCCCACAGCCAACAATGGGAGGAGAGGAGAGAGGAGGAGAGAGTTTTACAGTCATGCTGCAAACTCCCTCCCACCTCCCTTCTCTGGCTGCTGTCATTGTCTCCCATAGAAGCCCATGCAGCAGCATGAAAGATAGTTCCAGGAAGAAAAAATAAAATAAAAATATCGCTCATGTGTCTGACAGAAGCCTCTCCATGCCGTATAACACATCATCATCCCCTCAGAGGCCGGTCGCCGCTCTGCAGTCTGAGGCGGCGTTACACAGCGAGCACTCCCAACAGGTTAGGTTGCGCTCTCCTAGCAACACAAAGAGACGTGTTTGGCTGCACAGTCCAGTCAACGCAGGCTTCTAGTCACGTGACTGTGAGCCAAGCCAGTGCAAACGCCATTCCATACATCTATGGTGTGTCGTAAATTAGTTGATAGAGTGGACGCCTGTTGACAATTTGCCAGTGACCCTAAAAAACTGAGAGGCAACAGGGGCGTCCATAAAAACCGTGGGGTCCCATTACAGAAGTCAGACTTGTGTCCTTCCCCCTCCACCCTGCACACCCAAGGGGAATGTTGTAGCGAAGTGTGAGGGGAAAGGGGGAATTCTGTTGTTTTCTTTCAAGTAAAAAAAAAAATCATACATTTTATTCACTTTTTTCACTCGGAGTGTAATGATATTGGACCTCCGATATGGAATCCATTGGAAGAGGCAGCCACGGGCAGATATAAGCAGGGTCCGGTACACAGGACTGAAGCTCAGACATTATATATATATATATTTCGCTATACATGCTTTCGAAATCAGTATCAGGACAAAAACACATGGGGAATGTGCTAGTAGGCTCATCGCTATGGAGCGTATTAGCGCACGTTCCGTTTTTTCCCCCAGACCATTCAAACTACACGCTAGTGCTCGCAAATTTGAAGAAAAAAAAAGCGTGAAGATAGCTCCTGCCCTGTCTTTCCCTGACGTAGTATTACAGCGCAAAAATCCCAATAGTGCAAACAAAATCACGGAAATCAATGGTTTCGTTTCGTCTCGTTATGCAGCCAGGAAAATCACGGCCCCATAACGGGACTAAAATGTCCATCTATTTAAGCCCTCGGCGCTTCTTCAGATGGCCGTGATTTTGTAGCTTTTTGCGGCCGTGAAAATCGTCCGCAAAACGTGACAAGACAAAACCATTGATTTCAATGGTTTGTTTTCACAAGCATGATTATTGCATGATATTACTATGCGCGAGAAAAAAATCTTCCCTATCCTATCTTTCTTGCACTTAATTTTTATCTTTCGCCTTTTTTTCATTCACGCACAATAGCGCGAAATTTGAACTGCAAAAAAATACAGGCGGGGGGAGAAAAAACAAAATCACTCGTGTGTGACCACAGTCAAAAAAAATGGGCTATATATTTTATAAGATTTGTGCGAAAATCTTGCCTGTGTGAAGCCGGCCTTAATACTATGCGCAAAAAAAATAGGACTAGCCCTATATTACTCGCATGTAGTTTTTCGATGGGCAAAAAAGATGGGGCAGGACCTCTTTTCCTGCAGTTTTTTTTTACCTGCGCAAAATTTGAACAGCAAAAAAAAAAAAAAAGAATTTTGACTGGTTCATGCGCGAATACATTACGTTCTCTAATTTACGCAATAAACGCTGTACATACGCAACTACATCGCGTATGTGCTGCATTTATACGCAACATCACAAAGAGACCATTAAGAACGCGAATGACTGCGTGTGTGTGATAATCTGTCATGTGCAGACAAACATTGCTGCCATACATGCAGTGTTTTACCACACGCTCACGTGAGACCGGACTAAGGCCTAAACAGACGCACGTGTTTCGCATGGGAAATTCACGACTGCAAAATGTGAAGAAGCGATCTAATTTCTTTCCTTCTCACGAGTGTGTTACTGACGTGCAAAAAGATAGCGCCTGCCCTATCAGTCTGCCTGTTACGCAGGAAGCTGCCATAGTAGTCTAGAGCAGGTTTAAAAAAAAATGAAGGGGAGGGTGTGGCTCTGCGGACAACCTTTGTTTATGTGCAAATATGCTCTGTTGCGATGAGCGTATTTGCGCATATGTTCGTCTGTTGAAGCCCCAAGGCCCGGGCTCATGCTAATGGGTTGGTTCCGCTCATGGAATCTGCAATTCCTACCTGCAAGTGTGAGCGAAACTGTGTAAGTCAATGCGTGTCAGAGCGTGCGTATTACCACGTGTCATACGTGCGGATGGCAATCGCAGAATAAGCAATTCAAATCCACGCGTGTGAGACGGCCGAAGGGCTTCTTCAGACAATCGTGATTTTGTCCATTTTTGGGGCTGTGAAAGTCACGGTCGTAAAACGGGACAAAATGAAACCACTGACTTCAGAGGTTTTGTCTTGAGGATTCTTGTGCGTTAATACGAAGTACTGGCGCACAATAGCGGAGTTTGAATAGTCAAAACCAAAACTGGTTCATGCGCTAATAGGCTCCGTAGTGGCGGCTGTATTGGCACGTGCGCCCATGTGCTTTCGCCCTCAGACTGCGTTCTTTACAGCAATTGCTCTGAAAAGCTCCAGTGCCATCTTTGATGCGGTTTTCCTCTCAGCCCCCTTTGTATTCACACACAAGTCCCATACAAGGGTACTTGCAGTACTCGCTGCCCACCAGCTCTGTGGAGAGGCGCACCAGAGCTGAAGCGCCCATTCTGGGTGTCTGACAGAAGCCTCTCCATGCCGTATAACACAATCATCCATCTTGCCGAATTACTTACCGAAACATTTCCGTCCTCCATCATCTCTATCACACAGGCCAAGCACAGACACTTGTCACCGTCTTCCAGCAGCCAGAGAGTGTCATGGCGATAGTGGACCCGCTCGTACAGCTGTGTCAGCGCCATGGAGACCGCGCTCCCAGAGCCCCTCAGAGGCCGGTCGCTGCTCTGCAGTCTGAGGTGGCGTTACACAGTGAGCACTCCCAACAGGTTAGGTTGCGCTCTCCTAGCAACACAAAGAGACGTGTTTGGCTGCACAGTCCAGTCACCGCAGGCTTCTAGTCACGTGACTGTGAACCAAGCCAGTGAAAACGCCATTCCATACATCTATGGTGTGTCGTAAATTAGTTGATAGAGTGGACGCCTGTTGACAATTTGCAACAGGGACATCCATAAAAACCATGGGGTCCCATTACAGAAGTCAGACTTGTGTCCTTCCCCCTCCACACTCAAGGGGAATGTTGTAGCGAAGTGTGAGGGGGAAAGGGGGAATTGTGTTGTTTTCTTTCAAGTAAAAAAAAAAATTCATACATTTTATTCATTTTTTTCACTCGGAGTGTAATGATGTATTGGATCTCAGATATGAAATCCATTTGACGAGGCAGCCATGGGCAGATATAAGCAGGGTCCGGTACACAGGACTGAAGCTCAGACGTTATATATAAACTTCGCTATACACGCTTTCGAAATCAGGGCAAAAGCACATGGGGAATGTGCTAGTAGGCTCATCGCTACGGAGCGTATTAGCGCATAGTCCGTTTTTTTCCCCCCAGTCTATTCAAACTCTGCGCTAGTGTATAGTGGGAGCGTTAGCTCAGGTAGAGGGCGGGGCTGCAGTGTGAACGTCAGTCAGAGACTAAGGCCTCATGTCCACAGGGAAATTTGGGCCCACACGGATTCTCCATGAAGAATCCCGCTGCGGGTCCCTCCTTTCCCGCAGACATGATGCTACAAGATCAGAAATACACACCTGTCTGGACGCTGCGGATCTTCTTTCTTCGGCCTGGTGGATGTGCTTGGCCCGCCGGCAGCGGCCCAGCAGAAATACAGCTTCCATAGAAGCCGCGGGAGCCTCACGCTAAAATGGAGCATGCTGCGGGTGTTTTCCCGCACATGCAATCCGCGTCTCAGGGGAAAATAACACCCGCAGGTATTTAATTACCTGCGGGTGTCCAATGCATCCCTATGGGGCGCGGATCACGCGTGCAGGTGATCCGCTGTGGATATTTCCCCGTGGACATGAGGCCTAAGACAGGCAGTTATAGTCCATACAGGCTTGGCCTGCATTTATTACAATAGCACAAAACAGACAAATCACAGCCTGTGCGTCAGACATTACAAAAATCCTGCTTCTCCAGCACTTACTAAACAGAGTCCTTCCCTGACTATACGTGCCAGCTGCAGGTGTTCTCTGTGCTCTACGGAGAACCTGTAGTTCTGTAAAGTGAGAAACCACCTTGTTACTCGTGCATTTCGCTTTATCCTGGCTCATCCAGGTGAGCAGGGAGTGGTCCGTCACAAACCTGAAGTGAGGACCTAGCAGGTAGTACCTCAGGGATTCAAGAGCCCACTTTACGGCCACACACTCACGTTCAACGATGCTGTAGTTTTTCTCTGCAGTTGTAAGCTTCCTACTCAGATAGGTGACTGGGTGCTCCTCACCTCCAACCTCTTGGGAAAGGACAGCCCTTAAACCCACATCGGAAGCATCTGTCTGCACTACAAACCCTTTGGTGAAGTCAGGAGTAATTAGGACTGAAACGCCTGTTCAGCCTCTTCATCCCACTTTACCATGACGAATCTACCTCCCTTGGTTAGATCTGTCAGGGGCGCTGCAATAGTGGCAAGGTTAGGGATGAACCTGCGGTAGTAGCCCACAATACCCAGAACCGCTCTCACTTGCTTCTTGGTCACTGGCTGGGGCCAGTTTTGGAACACCTGTTCTTTATTCACCTGAGGCTTTATGACAGCTCTGCCTATAAGGTACCCTAGATAGCAGGCCTCCTCTAAACACACTCACAGCTGATAAGGATTCTCTATCTTTCCAGGGTTTGAGCAGATTCACATGGTACATCTGCTCTGGCTTTCTCCGGCCAGGCTGGTACACTTTGTAATTGACTTCTCCCACCTGCTCAATTACCACATATGGACCTTGCCACTTAGCCAAAAACTTGCTTTCTACAGTGGGCATCAATACTAACACTCTGTCACTTTAGCTGATCTGTTATAGACCCGACTCTGAGCCTCCTGTGCTTGCTCTATGTGCTCTTTCACTATGGGCATGACCGCTGCTATTCTGTCCTGCATCAATGTAATGTGTTCTATGGCACTTTTGTAAGGGGTGTGTTCACTCTCCCAGGTTTCTTTGGCGATGTCAAGGAGGCCGCGGCGTGTCTGCCATAACCAACTCAAATGGTGAGAAACCTGTGGAAGACTGAGGCACCTCACGGATGGCAAACATCAAATATGGTAACAAACAATCCCAATCCTACCTGACCACCATTTTTAACCTGCCCTTCAGGGCTCCTTTCCACTGGCGATAGCGATATCGCTGCGAGAAAAATCGCAATGTTAAAAATCGCATCGCAATGCTACAAAATCGCAAGCTTTTGCGTTGCAAGAATCTGTTTTACCATTGCACTGTATGGGCGACAGAAAAATGCAAAACGCTGAAACAATCCTCCAGCTGCGATTTTTAATCCTCGCATCGCAGCTTGCCCTTAAACATCGCTAGTGGAAAGGTTGTCATAAAACAACATGTGTGGGACTTTCCTGCGAGAGCTCACACTCTCGCATCACACAGAAAACGTGCGATTACCTCGCCAGTGGAAAGGAGCCCTCAAAAGGAGTCCCCTGGTCCGTGAGGATTTCCTTGGGTATACCTGTGCGGGAAAACATATGGAACAGCTCCCTGGGAATGAGCTTGGAGGAGCTGTTTCTTAGGGGTACCGTTTCAGGATAACGCGTGGTGTAGTTCAACAAAACCAGTATATACTGATGCCCCCTAGCTGACTTCACTACAGGGCCAACAAGTTCCATGGCGATCCGGTCAAAAGGGACCTCCATCACGGGTAGAGGTACCAAAGAGCTCCTAAAGTGAGACATGGGAGCAGTAAGATGACAAATCCGACATGAGCCACAGTATTTAACATCCTCATGTACACCTGGCCAATAGAACCTTTGTAATACCCGGTCTTTGGTCTTTTCAGAGCCCAGGTGACCACCTAGCACATGTTTATGAGCCAGGTCTAGGACTACACGGCGGTATGGTTGGGGCACAACTAGCTGTTCCAGCTCCTCCCCGCGTACCTTATCTACCTGGTATAGTAAGTCACTGTTAACTGCCATGTAAGGATATTCCCCGTTCGCCCCGCAGGTTTGAGGTACACCATTAATAACTTTCACATTTTCCCGGGCCCTTAACAAGGTGGGATCCCGGAGTTGAGCAGTGCCAAAGTTGTCACGCGACATTTCCAGTTCAGGCATGTCAGGAACTTTCTCCTGACTCTCCGCGTCACCAGCCAGCACAGCTAGGGGAAAATTGTCTTTGTCACCTGTGGTCACCCCTACAGCTAGTACCTTGGTGTCTAGGTCATACGGTTCTGGGGTTACCTCCTGTCACACATTAGTACCATCAACCAATACATTTTTAGAAGACCCTGGGTTTTTACCCCTCCACAAGTCCCAAAATAACAGAAAGTCCCTTTGGAGTATCACTTTATGTATTAGCGCCGGAGCTACCCCCACTTTATGGGTAGTGGTTCCACCAGGAGTGTCCATGCGAATAACAGCGGTGGGTACTCCCAAGTGTCCCCGCGGATGCAAGAGAGTGCGCTATTACATTACTGTATGCAGAGCATAGTGGAACGGACAGTTCTCTGTTATATAGGGGCTTAGTGTTACAGGAAGGGAGGATGGAAGAGTGAGGCAACACCTAGGTCTTCCCAAAAACGCAATTCAGAAAAGACGCAGCATCCCCAGGAGGAGTGCAAAGACATCAGGTGAGAGGAGCTTGTTCACAGAGGTGCACTCAGCGGAACATGTCAGCGGAGGCCAATTTCCAATTTTAATTTGCTAGGGCAAACATAATAATGCCCATAAAGTTTCTGCTTCAGCAGCAATGCACAGAGATTTACAAAGAATACAGCAGTTTGCTGGCTGGATACAAATTTTGGATGAATTTTTCACCACCTTGATGAAGGGTGCTGTGCTGCCACCTAGTGGTGTTAAGTTAGTTCATTTTTGTTTTACTAGGAAACTTCCCTTTTAATTTTCAGTTAATATTTAAAGCTTTATGGAGCAAAATAAAGAATTGTAGTTGCTTAATGGCCACTTTGTTGTGAGCTCCTGTAGGGAGAAATCATTCAAACTGCCAGCAAAGGAGGGATAACCACCTTCTAGCATCAGAAGTGTATACCAAATGTAATCTCAATCCCCTAATGATACAAAAACACATTTTACGTCACATCAATGAAAACAAAATCCCCTTAGAAGAGGTGAACAGTTTATTTAACCAGTCAAGATTGATATTTTGTCCACTCGTGTTTAACAGTGAAGTATCAGGTACGAGTGCTTCAAATAGGAGTTTGCAAGAAAAAAAAATATAGAATCCTGTAGAAAGGACTTGCAAAATACAGAGTGTGTGACTGCTGGGATCTGTCCAATGAGGCTTATGATCAATACTAAACAACGTAGTGTTATGGACCACACAATAACATGGCAATGAGGGCAGATCCGCATGTGGATTTTGCAGCTGATGCACCATGAATTTCACCCATGCTACAACAGAAGGGATGAAGTCTGAAACAAAAATTTACATTCTAAGGCTGGGTTCACACAGGGCGGATTTGCCGCGGCAAATCCGCCTGCGGCCGCTAATCTCGGCATTAGCCAGCCATGTGGACGAGATTTCTCAAAAACCTCGTCCACACGGGACGGCCAATCCGCTGCGGTAAATCCGTCTGAAACCGCGGCTGCGGCCGCCGCAGGCGCGGTTTCAGAAGATGCAGCATGTCTATTTACTTTTTTTTTGGTTTATTTTCGTCGTGGCTGCGCTCTCCTCTATGGGAGCGCCGGCCGCAACGGAAAAGCAAGCGGCCGGGCCGCTTCAAAGCCGCCGCGGCTTAAACCGCGGCAGTTCTCCCGGCGGAAATCTCGCGGTTTTTGCTGCGGCCAAACCGCGAGATTTCCGACGGGTATCCGCCCTGTGTGAACCCAGCCTAAGATTTCAAAATCCGCAATGCAAAAAAACTTTAGTGTGGAAAACTACCACAACATGTAGATGTGATTAATATAATCTCATCTACATGCCCGCTACTGCAATATGTTGTGGATTTCATCTGTGCAAATCAACAGGTAAAAGATGCAGCAATTCTATTGTGTGTTTCCTTACCCACAAGGGCATGTTCACAGAGGGAGGATTTGCCTCAGATTTTCTTTGTGAACATGCCCTAAGGGTTCCAAATACCAGAAGAGATTGTTTCTGAAGATCCATTTACACGGGACAAGCTGTCAGACTAATGATGCCCGGCAGCTCATCCCAGTGATACCCGCTCCTGTGCCATTACGCAGGAGCGAGTATCGTTGGCATCACTCACATTGCTGCCGGCATGGAGGTGGAATGGGTCCACTGCATTCTCCCCCCACCGAGTCTGTTCACAGTACACAGACAGTTGTTCAAAAGTGAATGACTACTGTTTACACTGAACACCACGCAGGAATTTGAGGAATTATGAACGATAATCATCCCGTGAACTGAAACACTTAAGGTGCATTTACACTGCAAAGATGGCTTTTGAGCGATCATTTTGCATAAAGTTTTACCTGGTACTAAAGCTTATTAGTACCAATTAGTAGAGTGTGAGCCACCAGGAGCTGTAGTCAGGGAACAGACCACCTGCTGTTCCTTGATTACATTCCTTTTGTTCTACTGGAGGGGCTGACAGCTGAGAGCAGCAGATACAATGCATTTAATTGTGATCAGCTCTTCCCAGCCAGAGCACAGCATGCAGACCTACTTATCAGCTTAAATTCCTAGTTCAGCAGAAAACTGAAAGATGAGCACATTTACACCCAACAACTATCACTGAAAAGATGGCTTTTGAGCAATAATCGTTGTGTCTAAATGGGCCTTTAGGCCTCATGTCCACAGGCAGATCGGATTCTACATATGGGAACCCGCAGAGGAATCTGTCCCTGCCTGCAGCCGAGGACCCTGCAGGTTCCCTACTTATCGAACCGGTCTTTTTTTCCCCTGCGGATGTGTGGGGGTGCCCCGCCGCACATGCACAGTAGAGATTTTTCTTTTCAGTCTCCTGCTTTCCCACAGAATCAGCAGCCCGTCAGCAATTCAACTGTGGATGGGCCACGTATCGGACAGCTTCCATTGACTTCAAGGTCTAGGAGGTCCAGAAAACAAATCCGCACGTTTTAATTAAGCCGCAAATGCCAATATCTCCCTATGGGTGGCTTGAATTGCGGATCGTCCTCAAGTCAAATCCGCCTGTGGACATGAGGCCTAATTATATGAAAAAGGTTATTTAGGACCTCATCTTCAAAAAGTAACAAGATCACTAGGACTACCCAAGCAACGAAGTCCTACCAATAGGACTTCTTGATGAGATGGTAGAGCCAAATCAAATCAAGAGTGGGGGGAAAAAAAAAAAAAAAGAGAAAAACAAAAACTCCACAACAGCAATCCAGATCTCATTCAGTAAGGGTGGTGTCACATCTGCGTCGGGGGTTCTGCTTTCCTGCTCTGCTTGGGAAGCAGGAAAGGGGAATCACTGCAGTTGAACGGCTCCGTATCAGGATGTAACTGAATAGTGCTGAATGGACCCCACTGACTATAACAGGGGCCGGTCAGTTTCTGCTCAGGCGACAGTTTTTTCTTCTGGCATATTAAGCCTGATCTGCAGTGGAACTTCCGACTGGAGGTCCTACTGCAGATGTGGAGCCAGCCTAACATACTCAAAAAAAAAGTTAAGGTAATTGGAGAAGTCCCTTATTGGCAAAAACAAAAATGTTTAAAATGTTTTAGTTCTACAAGCGTAAGAAAACATTGTGGCATAAATAAAAACACAAAGTATTTACATATAAATTTACACCGATCTCTTGAAATCCAGGGCATGGGCTTCATCTAAATTTACAGGCCTTCATTTTAAGACACACACTTCACGCATGAAGTTGCTATCAATTGGCTTTTCACTTTTGCCCGTTACTCAGTTTCACTTCTGTTGAAATAGCATACCTGCCTTCTTACAACAAACCAGCAAGTCAATGGACTCACTAGTTGCATCTTTTAGAAAATTAGTTGTGTATCAAATTCCAAATGAAGAACATCTGTACTCAAATAGTAGGCATTAAACAGGAGCTTCACATCAATCATTGCAATGCAGCGAACACACCATCAAGTGTTTTTCTGCACGGCCTTAAAGACACATTTAATAAATGTCCAGCTTTAGACCTTTTGTTTCCTGAGATTCAGACCAAGTTATCTGGGTTGTTCAGTATGGAGAGGTAGGGCATAAACCCCAATCATGTGTAAACAAAGACTGGAAAAGGGGCTGTGGAGAAGGGCTGAAGGAGTTTGACTCTCTGCACGGTCTGAAGTCTCTTAGCAACATTTCCCCCTTTCTGCAGCTTGTAGCCACCAGAGTCCAATCGTGCTGGAAGGATTACAACTTATGAAGAGTTTGCATCAGGATGTGCCGGGCTTGGGGCTGAGATTCAAGTGCACGATTTGGCCTACAAAAAGATAAATATTTTTATAGAGATTCTAGCAGAGTAGAGAAAGCAAATAATTTTCAGACTTTAGTTCAGGAGACAAATTCACTTAAAAGACAAACAATGTAAACTGCGCAATATAAAAATCAGTATTTAGTCTTGAATACATACTTGGAAATAAAAGCCAACAGAATAGGAACGAGAGACTTCTGAAAATAATCCTGTTGCACAACATGATTTAAGGACAGTAATGGTCCATACAAGTGTGGGACGGCTTTAATCTTCTCCTCGCTCTATAAAGAGATAAACACATGAATAGAAGCATTAGAAATCCTCATTTCAAAAAGTCAGAGAGGTTACACACGCTACAGCAGCCTATGCAGGCGATCTCCTAATTATGATAACAAACCTGATTAACAGCACTCCCAGCAATCCTAGGAATTTTTGAAAATGTTTGAAAAGTCTCTAACTTCAAAATAAGATTACAATAACTCTGAAGCCTTAAATATTTCTGTCCCTGAAGATTCAACACCAATGATAAAAATGGACAGTCTCCTTT
This sequence comes from Eleutherodactylus coqui, assembly GCF_035609145.1. NCBI lineage: Eukaryota > Metazoa > Chordata > Amphibia > Anura > Eleutherodactylidae > Eleutherodactylus > Eleutherodactylus coqui. The sequence goes on from NC_089839.1 coordinate 145,832,695, forward strand.
CAAACGGCCCATTGCTGGTATCAAATATTTGGATAGCAGATCAACCCTGGACACATCTAGGCTATATGAACTTAATTACGCTCCACTTTTAAACGAAAATACAAAACCAACTGCAGAGCTTAAATATACCTTTCCTTTCATGGATGGAATGGAAAAACGTGATATCCACATATGTCTTACCAGCTATTCTATACACTATATAAACACAGTACCAATAGCAGTACCCAAACACTCTTTCAACAGACTTAAAACCCTCTTTAACCTCTAACTCGAGCGAGTAGTGCCTTAGTAGAGTACCTGCCCGCTCGTCTCTAAAGAGTCGGCTGCCGGCATGGGTGACAGGTGAGTTGCGGCGGTGAGCAGGGGGGAGCGAGGGGGGGGGAGTGAGAGATCTCCCCTCCGTTCCTCCCCGCTCTCCACGCCGGCAGCCCAATATTTAGAGACGAGCGGGCAGGTACTCGAATAAGACACTACTCGCTCGAGGAGTTTGCCTTATCCAGTATGCTCGCTCATCTCTAATCCTAACCCAAAAATAGCCCATTCGTATTTAATGCAAAATAGACCACGAAGAGGATTTAGCCTTCCTAGCATCCACCAGTACTATCAAGTGAATCACCTTGCCAGATATCTCTCGTTAATAGACAACCCAATAGATACCCCCTCAGTAAAGACATAGAAAAGTCGCTCTTGACAGACAACCACCATTATTTACTCAGGTTTTATTCCCCAGTTAAAAATCATATACGTGTCCTTAGCCCCATTACCTATGGCACAATCATAAACCTTCAGGAAATACACAAACTTTTCCTAATAACCCCCCTAAATCCCTCAAATCTTAGCTAAAAGACTCTTTAAAAAAAAACAACTAAAATTTGGAATATTTAAAATCCATGACAGTTTATTACACGCTTAATGATATTAAACAAAGAAAAAGAAAGGGAGGCGGAGCCTACTGATGAGGGAGTAAGTCGCAGCCGCACACTGCTCCCGGCTCCATTATACAGACCCCGGACGTGACCAGGACCCTGACAGCAGCCCTAATGGGGAAGAAGACGACCTTGGAGGGTACCAGGAAGGCTCCGACCACCCATAGAGGGAGCCTGGCGACTTTCCTCCAAAGTCCGGGAGAGAAGAGAGCGTGGCACCGCGAAGCAAGATGGCGCCGCAGAAAGAGGAGCATGCTTAGCCTTTGCAGCCTATCGGGAGACGATAGCTTTTTTTTCTGTTTTATGTTACCTGTTTTTGTATGCGTCTTGTCCTCCTATTCCCCCGCCCCCCCCCCCCCCCATCCTTTCCCTCTCTTTTCTACACTGAGATCATGGGTGATCTGTCATGCAGCACGTTTAACGCCAAGGGACTTACTATCCCACAGAAGAAAAGCCAGATCCTTTACCACCTCCACAAAAAGAGGGTGTTGATGGTCATGTTCCAGGAGACGCATTTCAGAGCGGACAGCATCCCTGCCTGCAACTTAAAGTATTACCCCATCTAGTACCATGGCTCCCACCACTCTAAAAAAGCGGAAGGAGTATCAATTGCACTCCATAAGGGGTTCAGACACCCGGTGCTGGGTTCCAAAATGGACCTGGGGGGGTCAATTCATCTTTCTGAAGGTTGATATAGTTAGCTCCATTATAACCCTAGGTAACGTTTATTTTCCCAACCAAGAGCTGGTTGCCTGTGCCACGAGGAAACTGAAGGCACTGGGTGGATTTGCAGAAGGCTCTAAAATCATTCTGGGAGGAGACCTCAACCTGGTGCTGAACCCAGAGCTTGATGCGTCCTCATGTCGGACCTCTCCCCCAATCAGCATTACACGCCCTCAAAAAAACCCTTAACGCCTTACACCTAGTGGATTCTTGACCCAGGGGTCAGGGACTGCACGTTTCCCTCCTCTGTACACAACTCATACACTAGGATAGTTGTGCTCCTAGCTTCACAGAGTTTGTTGGATTGCTCCCCGAGGTGCTCTCTGGGTGACTATCGGGTTGGACCACACGCCGGTCTTCGGCGAGTTCACGAGGTGTGGCAGTCGCCCGGAGGGTACCTCGTGGAGACTCAACGACAATCTGCTTAAAAGATCCCTTGTGCGTAATAGACGTTAAAAACGCAATCACAGTATTCACATAAGTGCGTCGGGCCGACTCTACAGGGGCCCCCCATCCAGTGGGAAACGTTGAAGTGCGTCACCAGGGGTATCTTAATCTTACACGGGGCGAGGCTCAAAAGGGAAAATACAGCGAATCTTCATAAACTTATCCTAAACCTACAGGCTAAAGAGGCAGCCAACAAGAGATTCCAAAAAGACACTCTTAAAGCAGAGATCTCGACTCAGACAGCAGATACTAAAAACACTTGACCATCGATCCCTGGCCTTCAGGGGATAGGCTGCGCAGGGGAGCATTTGAATATGGGGACAAGTGTGGGAGCTGGCTAGCAAGGGCTTTACAGCCCAGGGCACCCCTCTCCGATGTTCCTAGAAGGGGGCGGGGTGCAGTCCACTCCACCCCGAATATCCTGATAGGATATTACTCCAAGCTTTACAATATTGACAAGTCGGGTCAGCCGGGCTCCCAATGTAGGGTGGAGGAGACGGAGGCATACCTGTCCCTAAACACCCACAAAAGAATGTGACAGACAAGGAATCGGAGGCGGACTTCTCCTCCCAAGAGCTCTCAGAGCTAATTAAAAATTTTAAAGTGGGCAAGAGCCCAGGACCAGACGGCTTTACGGCCAGGTTCTAGAAATTATTTTGGGAGGAGATCTCGCCTTTGGTCCTCAGAGCCTTTAACGCAGTGGGGTGTGGGTGCCCCTTCCCAGTCCACGCTTTGATCACCCACATCACGGTCATCCCCAAGTCTGGTAAGGATACCTCGGTGTTCAGCAACTATAGACCAATTTCCTTCCTTAATATTGACATAAAACTATTTGAAAAACTGATCGCTTCAAGTCTTCAAGATATTATCCCAAGTCTGATCCAAAGGGAACAAGTGGGTTTTGTGCTGGGCAGAGAAGCGAGGGACAATGCTATCAAATCCCTGTCATTGATCACTACAGCCAAACAGGTGAATAGCACTCTCCGTCTCCTTGCGGTTAATGCTGAGAAGGTGTTCGACGAGGTTAACTGGAGTTTCCCCGCTGCCACGCTGGATATAATAGGAGCTGGCCCTAGAATGAAAGACCGAATCCTGTCGTTATACCACAGCCCTTCTGCCAGTATCAGAGTCAATGGGACCCTGTCGGACGCCTTCCAGACAGGGAACGGGACGAGGCAGGGTTGCCCCTTATCCCCGTTCCTGTATGTCCTAACGATGCAATCCGCCAAAATAGTTCGATAGCGGGTATCAGAACAGGTGGCATAGAATATAAAATGGCGCTCTTCGCCGATGACCTTCTACTTTACTTAACGCATGCATTCGATTCCCTGTGCTACTACAGCTTTCTTGTATTTATTCAGTATGTGCCCATCATAACAAGAAAAATACAAACGTCCTGAGGACGCGTTTCAACCTTCTCAGGCCTTGATCAAGAAAGCTTTTATCTCTATGCATCCAAGCTCCTATCATTTAAATGCACGTGTCAGGAAACCGCCTAGGATCGAGCGGTATGGATGAGAGACTGCTTTCTTCATGCTGAAAAGAGGACACAGCAAGAAATAGAAGACGGGAGCTAACATAACCTGCTACATAGGTGAGATCATTACCTTTAATTGCCAATTTGAGATGTACTCAATTAAATAAGAGTGATAACAGAAAAAAACTGAGTGCAAGAGAACAGGGACTGTACAACTAAGCTTGTCTAGCAGCACAGTGCTTGCCTTGCAACACTGGAGGGTCCTTGCTTAAAATCTAACCAAGACTACAACTGCGTAGAGTTTGCCGATTCTCCGTATATTGCCTGCATTTACTCTGGATATATTGTTCCAGACTTATTGCCCTGCTATAAAATTAGCCCAAGTGTGCAGCAGGGACGTTAAACCGATGCCATTATCAGTTTCTGTGGCACACAATCTATGTAAAGCCCTGCAAAAAATGCTGGTACTAGACCTAAAAAGCAGTAGGAAACAGAAGTATTTAAAAAACAAAACACCACCAAAATCCATGCAGCGCCTTTAATAAAACTGACTAAAGTGTTACTCTATGAGGAAAAGAAGGGGGGCTGACACAACATCCCCCCAACATATGCAAAAATGACAGTCTTGGCATTTATTAACGTCAATGGTGCTTATAGATTTTGCTTGTATATGAGCCGAACAAAGTATTTAAATGTTCTGTGAACACAGTCTAAGGCCTCCCTCACACGGGGCGTTTTATACAGCGTTTAGCGCTGCCTTTTCAGCCCAGCGCTAAACGTTGTACAACACTCCCATTCATTTCAATGGGGCTGCTCACACCGGGCTGAAAACACAGCGCCTCCCAACGCTGCACTTTGACAGCGATGCAAGTTCTATTTTGGGGCGTTTTCAGCCCTGCGTCACCCATTGAAATGAATGGGCAGCGGTTTTAGCACTGCTGAAAACGCGGCAACACTTGGTGCCGCGTTTTTGACAGAATTAACCGCTCGCTGATTTTCAGGGTGAGGGCTTGCAATAGAAACCCTACCCCGAAAATCAGTCCCAGCTAGGTAGAGAGAAAAAAAAAGCAATACTCACCTAGCCGCTGCAGTCCGGGTCGCGGCCGCTGGTCTCTGCCGCTGATCTGGGCTTCCCCTGCATCCACAAGTCTATTGCCGTAGGCCAGGTTTGATAACCCCACCTCCGGCAATAGAGTGCTGTGATTGGCTGAGACAGTCAATGAAGGGCTGTGATTGGGCATCGAGCGTGCCGACAACCAATCACAGCACTCTATTGCCGGAGGCGGGGTTCTCAAACCTGGCCTCCGGCAATAGACTTGGGAGTGCCAAGGAAGCGCGGATCAGCGGCAGAGACCAGCGGCCGCGACCCGGACTGCAGCGGCTAGGTGAGTATTCCTTTTTTGCTTTTCAGCATTCTTGGCTGCGTTTTCAGCCGAGCAGAAAACGCAGCCAAAACACTGGCATAAAGTATGCCAGCGCTGCTGAAACGGGGCGGAATCTGCGGTAACGCAGCGTTCAAAAACGCTGCGTTTCTGCAAACGCCCTGTGTGAGGGAGGCCTAAGGGACCTTTCACACAAGACAAAATTACGCAGCGGAACGCAGCCAAATCTGCAGCTGTGGAGTTCCACACCAAAATTCTCAGGTCTCAAAGCGGATTTTGGTGTGGAATTTACCGTGGCTTGCCATGCGGCCTATTCCGTGTGCAAACGTCTCTAAAGATGCATTTACACACACAGATAATTGCTCAAAATTCATCAGAAACTGACAGTTTTGAGCGATCATAATGGGCTAATCAGCCCCTTAGTACTTCATGTGCATGTATTTAGAGAATAGCGGGTGGTCTGTTCTCCAAATACATCACTATTGTTCTCCAGCGGGACAGCAGACTTTTATTGCAGAATTACTAAGAAGCTAAGAAATGCACAACAATTATCCTGCAAGACATCCGTAATTCCACAGCAGAAAGCTTTTTGACTGCAGAACGTAATATTGCAGTATTGAAGTAAAGACACGTGGATTTTAACAGGTGCGGAATTCAAGCCCCAAAAGGATAACATTGTGACACAGGAATGTCTGCGCAGACCAATTCTATCCCGTGTGAAAGGTCCCCAAAGACTGCTTGCACGAGTCAGTGAATGCTGTAATCACAGCTGACCATTCTCTAAAGACACGCAAACTGCTTGTATATCTTACCCAAACAGGGAGCTACAAGTTATATTAGTAGCTATCACTTCTGGAAGAAACAGTACATTCACACCTGCTTTAGGCTTTTAGTCACAATTCTGTTTCTCCGTTTCATTTTTAGGTCAAGAAATAAAAAGAATGCTTTCATTTTGCTTTATTTCCGTTTGTTTTATTTAAAAAAGGAAACCTAACAGCTCAGTCTGCAGTGCTACTTGTTCCGTTAAAAAAGTGGAAGCCAAATGGAGCAGAAGCAAACAAAACATTGATCATACGTTAAAGGGGTTGTCCCGCGCCGAAACGGCTTTTTTTTTTTTTTCAATAGGCCCCCCGTTCGGCGCTAGACAAACACAAGGGATGGGTTAAAAAAAAAAGTTTAGTACTTACCCGAATCCCCGCTCTGCGGCGACTTCTTACTTACCTTACCAAGATGGCCGCCGGGATCTTCACCCACGATGCACCGCGGGTCTTCTCCCATGGTGCACCGTGGGCTCTGTGCAGTCCATTGCCGATTCCAGCCTCCTGATTGGCTGGAATCGGCACACGTGACGGGGTGGAGCTACGCGATGATGCGTAGAAGGGGCGGAGCCAGAACACCGCTCGTGCCGAGACCCAAGAGAAGGGAGAAGACCCTTCTGCGCAAGCGTGTCTAATCGGGAGATTAGACGCTGAAATTAGACGGCACCATGGCGACGGGGATGCCAGCAACGGAGCAGGTAAGTGAATAACTTCTGTATGGCTCATATTTAATGCACGATGTATATTACAAAGTGCATTAATATGGCCATACAGAAGTGCTTACCCCCACTTGCTTTCTCGGGACAACCCCTTTAAGTAGTCCCATACTAACAAGCAAACTGGTAATGAACATGTTTGGCTGAAAAACAGAGCTGCTAAAAGCCTTCGTCATCAACTCATCTGAAAGGAAAAAGAATACAAGTTGGAAGTTAATAAACTAAGTAAGGCCTTACTCAGATGGATGAGTGCAAGCTATACCCAAGAATCTTGGGCGTAACTCTGATTGAACACCCATCCACATGCCGTCTGATCTCCATGAACATTGCATGTGCTATTCTCGCCCAAGAATATGAATGAGAATAGGACATGCAGATATTTTTTTCTTGGCAAAAACTCACTCGTGTATATAGCCTCAGACTATAATGGTCTGTGTGCCATCTGTGAAATACAAGGAAAGCACAGGGACAGAAAATACACCTGTCTGAATAAAGCTCAAGTTTACCATCTAGTTTTATGAGAATTCTTCCTTACCAATTGTTTCTTCCACTGCTGTCTTTACCTCTTGATCATCTCTATATACTGAGGATATTTGGACAAAAGCCTGTACTACCTTATCAGGGTCTGCAACATCAGTCTGGAAATAAGTACAGAATATTAGGAATAAACCTAAACAAAACGTTTTAACACACACAGTAGGTGCTCAGTTAGCAGGCATACAGCAAGTGTTCCAATTCACTATACCGTTAATTATTTGTATTGGGGATTTAGTAACACAGAATACCTGAGCTATAATTGCTGAACGCCTAGGACCCATGTTCAAGAGTTTTTCAGGAGAAGGAAAGTTGAGGAAAGTGGATGCATCAACAGGAGGGCGGGGAGAGGCAGCCGGTGTAGACTCCTTGCAGAAAACAGAAATCAACAGGTATACTTTAAATTCAAGAAAACAAAGTTTTAGCAAGTCTCTGGTCACACTGCTTTCATTCAAGGCTTCTGTGGGGGTTTTTTAACCCCTTAATGACATGGCCTATTTTGGCGTTGAGGACCAAGCGATTTTTGGTATTTTTCCATCTCCATAACTTTTAGTTTTCCGTCGACGCGGCCTTATAAGGGCTTGTTTTTTGCGTAGTGAACTGTAGATTTTTTTGGTACCATTTTTGGGTACATAGACCACATTGTAAAACTGTTATTTTTTTATGATCGTAGGGAAGAGAAAACGCATCAATTCTGCCATAGATTTTTAGTTTTGTTTTTTTTTGGGTTTTTTTTAAGCGTTAATTATGCAGCATAAAATGATACAACACATTTTTTTCTGCGGGCCGGTACGGTTACAACGATACCAAAATTATTATTTTTTTTTAGGTTTTTTTCCACGATAAAAACCCTTTTTTTGGAAATTCTTATAGCATTCAAAGTGCTATAACTTTTTTATTTTTCCATGTACAGAGCTCTGTGAGGGCTTATTTTTTGCGAGACGAGCTGTATTTTTATTTGTACCATTTTGGGGTACATCTGTTTTTTTTAATCACTTTTATTGCGCCTTATGGGAGGCAAAATGCTAAAAATGAGCATTTTCCCTGTTTTTTACGCTTTTTGCCGTGCAGGATAAAAAGCATGTTTGATGTATTGTAGGCGTTATTACGGACGCGTCAATACCAAATATGTGGGGTTTTTAATTTTTTCCTTTTTTTTTTAATGCTAATATGAGAAAAAGCATAAAAAAAATTTTTTGACTTTTTTTTTGACATTTTTATTTTTATCATATGTGATCCTGCGCTATCCCCAGGACGCAAGTTTACGTCCTGTTACGGGAAGTACCCTGCTGCAGGACGTAAACTTACGTCCTGCAGCGGGAATGGGTTAACACCCTTTAGCCAAGTAGAGTGGTAGTCATATTCCATCATACAGTGAGCAAGAGCTCTATAAACAATGAAAAGTGGAGAAACAGCCCAGGACACTTCGCAACGGAAGCAATCTGAAAATATAGTGAAGAAGCCAATAGTTTTTCAAATCGCCCATAGTTGTTCCAAGTTCTCTACATCAAACTGAATAGTCTTACAGTCTTCTGCTTCCTACCAAGAGAAGCAAGTCTGCTAACAGTATTTTTATGCATTTCCCAAGCTTTTATGAAACATCCAACACACAGGTCCGTTTTGTACTGTGCATCATAAACTGCAATCTTGAACTAGACTATTTTATTTAAACGATTACCTGAGGAAGAAATTTCTTGGGCTTTTCTTGCTCATTTTCCTCCCCTTCATCAAATTCCTCAGTTTCTTCTCCTTCATCGGTTTCGTCCCCTTCATCTGCGTCATCCGTTTCCTCCTCTTCATCATCTTCACCATCTTCCTCATCATTCCCTTCATCATCACTAAGAAAAAATATATAAACAGAGCATAAGATATTGTTAATGGGCAAAAAAGAGTTAGAAGCTTATTTGAGTAAGTTCAGCAAGCATGAAGACCAACATCTTTGAAAGGGTGTCCATATTTACATACAGAAGGAAAAACAGCTAGGGAAAACTTGAATTTCAAGTTAACAATTGATGCATTCTGTAAAAATAAATAAATAAAGACACCAAATCAGTTAAAAGGGTTGTCCCGCGGCAGCAAGTGGGGTTCAGCACTTCTGTATGGCCATATTAATGCACTTTGTAATATACATCGTGCATTAAATATGAGCCATACAGAAGTTATTCACTTACCTTCCCTGCACTGGCGTTCCCCGTCTCCATGGCTCCATCTAACTTCAGCGTCTAATCGCCCGATTAGACGCGCTTGCGCAGAAGGGTCTTCTGCCTTCGGGTCTGTCCGGCAGCATCGGCGTTCTGGCTCCGCCCCCTTCTACGCGTCATCGCGTAGCTCCGCCCCGTGTGCCGATTCCAGCCTCCTGATTGGCTGGAATCGGCACACGTGACGGGGCGGAGCTACGCGATGCCGCGTAGAAGGGGCGGAGCCAGAACGACGATGCTGCCGGACAGCATATTAACACATTCTGCCGCAGTTCTCCGGCGCGGCCGATTCACCCAATCAGCTGGCTGGAATCGGCACATGTGACTACACAGCGTGCACGCGGATTGCCTGCAGCAGCCGTGTGCACTACACAGTACAGTTAAGCAGCCGTGCACTACACACTACACTTAAGCAGCACGGGGTTAGGGTTTAGGGTTAGGTTTACCGTTAGTGTTTAGGGTTGGGGTTAGGGTTAAGCTTTAGGGTTAAGGTTTAGGGTTAAGGTTTAGGGTTGGGGTTTGGGTTAGGTTTAGTTAACCCTAACCCTAAACCTAACCCCGTGCTGCTTAAGTGTAGTGTGTAGTGCACGGCTGCTTAACTGTACTGTGTAGTGCACACGGCTGCTGCAGGCAATCCGCGTGCACGCTGTGTAGTCACATGTGCCGATTCCAGCCAGCTGATTGGGTGAATCGGCCGCGCCGGAGAACTGCGGCAGAATGTGTTAATATGCTGCCGGACAGACCCGAAGGCAGAAGACCCTTCTGCGCAAGCGCGTCTAATCGGGCGATTAGACGCTGAAGTTAGACGGAGCCATGGAGACGGGGACGCCAGCGCAGGGAAGGTAAGTGAATAACTTCTGTATGGCTCATATTTAATGCACGATGTATATTACAAAGTGCATGAATTGAGAACCTTAGACGAATAGATTACTTTGCTTTTTATAAAATGTCTGAATTGTATTCAAAATCCTTATTGTGCATGTGCCCTCAATCTTCCATAGATTGGTTCCAATTAGATCAGGCCTGCGACAGTTTCTTGCGCAAGTTGAAATTACGTATGCTTTTTGCCGATAGAGATGTACCACTGTCTGGGCTCTCTGCTGCACAGTCCAACACCCGTGAGGGATTTACCTCGGTGGGTGTCAGACTGCGCAGCAAGAGCCATTTTCCACTCCCTGTAGTGGATGCTATGGTTGAGACCTTTATGAGGTTAAAGGTGATCTATGCAAACTTAAAAAAAAGGAATATAATAAACAGATTACAAGTACTTTGAGTAGGGAAGAAACCGTGGCATTGAATGATCTGAGGGCGGATAGCTCTATCGCTATAAAGCCCGCAGACAAGGGTGGAGCGGTGGTCCTGATGCACAGCACAATATAGGATGGAGATATTAAAGCAACTAAGAGATCTGAATGTATATAAATTATTGAGGGGCGATCCCACATAACAATATCAGACCCAATTGAGAATGATAGTGGATGAGGCCCTGGTGCTGGGTACTGTTGACCAGGCCTTGGTGGATTTTTTGTCTATTAAATATCCAGTTACACCTTGCATTTATGTATTAACCAAAATACACAAGAGGTTAGAAAATTCGCCCGGAAAGCGAATTACATCCAGCCGGGGCTCTATTTTCAACAATCCATCTAGATTTTTAGGTAAGGTCCTTAGGAAACATGTGGTTATGGCACAGACATATATTAGAGACACAAGCGACTTCTTGGTAAAAACTGAACCAAGTTGAGGTAGAGATCGTGACATCATATTGGTAACTTTTGATACAAACCCTTTATACCATTATTTCACACTCCGATGGTGTGGAGGCAGTGCGTGGGTGCCTCGTTGGATCCCATCTGTCTAATTCATCTATACAATTTGCCCTGGCACTGTTGGAGTTTATGTTACATAATAATAATTTTATTTTTGAGGAGAGGTTTTACCGACAATGCCAGGGTAGTGCGATGGGGTCCAACGTGGCCCCTACGTACGCCAACATCTTTATGGATCATGTTGAGAGGACAAAAATTTACAACTTGGAATTGTGGCCAAGAGTCCGTACATGGTGGCGCTTCATAGACGATATTTTTAAGCTTTGGAGCGGCACCATTGAAGAAGTTCAAGTGTTTCATAGCATATTGAATGGCATTCTTCAAGATTAAAATTTTACGATGTCATATTCACAGGACAAGATCCAGTACCTGGATGTACTAGTAATCAAGACTAACAGGTTTAGAAACGGATCGTAACAATCTGCTACTCTACGGCAGCTGTCATCCCATTTTACAGAAAGGGGTCATTCAATTGGTCAGCTCCGCTTTAGAGTGACAGATTATGTCCCGAGTAACATAAGCGGAAGAACAGAGAAAGAACACTAAAGAATGAAGAACTTGAGTGGATATTTAGATTGGACACCCTATCTCCAAGAATTATGTTTTGCCTTACGCTATTTAGCATATGCCTTTTGGGGCATGCTATGTAAATGGGCGTGATTGCTATACTGCCGCAACGTAGGGTTGCTGTGAATGTCCGTAGAAGCATCTGATGGTCTATGACAACCACAATGATGCGAGGGGTATGGCCACCTGAGATGGATATCTCTGTGACGTGTGGTTCGAGCCTGCTCTGTGAGTGCTGTGAACGGCTCGCTTGCCGCTGCTGATCCTGCGCATGCACTGAACATTGCGATATTACGTCTATACACCTATAATCATATAGAATCTGCGCATGCGTGTGGATATATCTGAGTGGCCAATGGGATGCTGGGAGATCCTGTGCGCTTAAGCACATTAGTACATGCACAATAAGGATTTTGAATACAATTCAGACATTTTATAATAAGCAATGTAATCTATTGGACTAACTTTCTGTCATTCACATGCTGACCTATGGTATGTAAGTGGTAATGATTGGAAATATGTGGATGGGAGGTTTTGTAATTAGCAATGTAAAAATGATTGGAAGTAGTCTTGCATAAAGGTTGGGGCACCCCGCTTGTCTTCTGCATCCTCTACTGGCAGCGCAAGGTGATCGCTCATTGTGGGCTGCAAATAACACAACGATTATCACTCAAAAGTTGCTTGAGCGATAATCGTTGTGTCTAAATGGGCCTTAGCTGTGACATTCGCGCTCGCACAGTGGTTTAGCTGTCTGTAGTCCCATGTAAAAGGGCCATAACAGTAAAGAAGAAAAAAAAAAGACAAAACAAAACACAAGATATGGATCCCAGATTAGACAGACAAGGATTCCATACCTCAGGGATGTCAGCACTGAACTCATGTGGTAGCCATCCAAAACTTCGTGAACATGTTCACATCCTTCTTCACCCAGGTTATTTCCTGCAAAACAAGCATTCCTATAGTAAGAACGTGCATGAACACAATTATTAAAGTGCAAGTCCACTTTTAAATTTAGGTTAAAAGAAATTGGATGTTAAAAAGTGGACATTTATATCTAGTTATTGTTATGGAGAAGCAACAATGTAATTAACCCCTTCATGACATGGCCTATTTTGGGCTTAAAGGGGTTGTCCCGCGAAAGCAAGTGGGTCTATACACTTCTGTATGGCCATATTAATGCACTTTGTAATGTACATTGTGCATTAATTATGAGCCATACAGAAGTTATCAGAAGTTATTCACTTACCTGTTCCGTTGCTAGCGTCCTCGTCTCCATGGTGCCGTCTAATTTTCAGCGTCTAATCGCCAGATTAGACGCGCTTGCGCAGTCCGGGTCTTTTTCTTTTCTCAATGGGGCCGCTCGTGCCTGAGAGCGGCTCCTGGTAGCTCCACCCCGTCACATGCCGATTCCAGCCAATCAGGAGGCTGGAATCGGCAATGGACCGCACAGAAGCCCTGCGGTCCACCGAGGGAGAAGATCCCGGCGGCCATCTTCAACCGGTAAGTAAGAAGTCACCGGAGCGCGGGGATTCAGGTAAGCGCGGTGCAGATTTTTTTTTAGGTCCCTGCATCGGGTTTGTCTCGCGCCGAACGGTGGGGCTGTTGAAAAAAAAAAAAAACCCGTTTCGGCGCGGGACAACCTCTTTAAGGACGCACCAATTTTTGGCGGATTTTCTTCTCCGTTTATCAAGAGTCATAACTTTTTTATTTTTCCGTCGACGCGGCCATATGGGGGCTTGTTTTTTGCGTGGCGAACTGTAGTTTTTATTGGTGCCACTTTTGGGTACATTAACTATATTGTAAAACTTTTATTTTTTTTTTAATGATAGCAGGGAGAGAAAACGCATCAATTCTGCCATAGATTTTTTTTTTTTTTTACAGTGTTAATCATACAGCATAAATGAGACATTCCATTTTTTCTGCGGACCGGTACGGTTACAACAATACCAAAATTCTTACATTTCTTTAGGTTTTCCCACTTTTCTGCAATAAAAACCCTTTTTCTTTTAAATCTTTTTTTTTTCTAAATTGCTGCATTCAAAGTCCTGTAACTTTTTTATTTTTTGATGTACGGTGCTCTGTGAGGGCTTATTTTTTGCGAGACGAGATGTAGATTTTATTGGTACCATTTTGGGGTACATACGGCTTTTTTGATCACTTTTATTGCGTTTTTAGTGAGGCAAAATGCTAAAAATTAGCATTTTGCCTCAGTTTTTTAGCGTTTTTTTCCGTGCACAGTCAAAAGCATGTGCAACTTATTGTACACGTCGTTACGGACGCGACAATACCAAATATGTGGGATTTTATTTATTTTTTACCTTTTTTTATGCTAATCTGAGAAAAAGTATAAAAAAATGTTTTTTTTACTCTTTTTTTTACATTTTTTTTAAATTCTTTTTTTAATCTTTGTTTTTTTTACACTGTTTGTGTCCCTCTGAGGGACTTTAACCACTGCCCTGATGATCGCTGTCATAAGGCATGGCAGAGCTACTGCTCTGCCATGCTTTATCGCTTATACAGCGATCTCAGGCATAGGCAATACAGGACGCCAGTGTCTGGCGTCCTGTTGCCATGGTGACAGGCCGGGCTCTCGCGATGACATCGCGAGTTCCGGCCGGAGACACAGAGGGAGCCGCGCTCCCTCTGTGAACCCTTTCTCTGCCGCGATCTACTTAGATCGCGGCAGGGAAGGGGTTAACAGCGGGGGGCGTATCTCCGATGCCCCCCCGCTGTTGCAGCGGGACGCCGGCTGTGACTGACAGCCGGCTCCCACTGCGGGATAGCGTGGGATCACATATGATCCCGCGCTCTCTCCAGGACGTAAGTTTACGTCCTGTTGCGGGAAGTACCAGGCTGCCAGGACGTAAACTTACGCCCTGCAGCGGGAAGGGGTTAAAAACCAGTAAGAGGAGAAAGGCAAAAGTACTTAAAGATCAAACAAACATTTTTTGATAACATTTAAAAGCAGGAGTTTACATTTAAAGGGATTCAGTCATCAGATTCATGCTGCCTGCACAGGAAGCATGCCCCCGTAAGAGTTTTATTCTGAAACACTGCAGCATTTCAGAATACACACAATTTGAAGTTTGACTGGGGGTGAGCTCCGAGTCTCAGAGGGGGGCCACTCAGGCCTCTCCCTGACCAATGTATGGAGAGCGACTGCTCTCTCACTATACACAAAAGTTATGAGAGCTGTCACTCTGCAAGATGCAGGTGGGGAGAGGCAGGGATGGCCCGTCCCGTGACTCAGACCTCAGCTCCCAGTCAAACTTCAAAATAAAACATGGGGGCAATAGCCATCTCTTGCTCCGATTAATGATGACAAAATGCCTTTAAATTACCCAAAGCTTACCATTTATATCCAATTTCTCCAGCTCAGATTTATCTTCTACAGATTCAGCCAAACATACGGCTGCTTCCCGCTTAATTTCACAAAAGGAAAGGTTAAGCTCCTGTCATGAAGGTCAAAGACAAAATTAAACTATGAACTACATTCATGGAATCATTTATCAACTGCTATACAGGCTTTACAAAAGTTTATAGACACTTTTCTACAGATTATTACAAATCTGGTTTCAGGAGAGAACATTATGCAGTGCAGACAATACGAGGAGAGAAGTCTAGCTCAGACATTAGTGAATTCAGACAAACATGCTGAATAAAAAATACCAACCTTTACAAATAAACCCAAAATGATATCATTTAAAATGACAAATCACTGATCTAGCTCTGTCTTCTATTATAGGCTAATGAGATGCAGATCTGTTAGCAACAGCAAATGAGAATAAAAAAAAAAACATTTAGCATGAGATCAGCTTTTCCACAGACACATGCTTTTATTAAGCATCCGTTAAAAGTATTTGTTACATGAAACGAGGCAGAAAACGGCTTAAAGGGTTGTCTGTGACAAAAAAACAAAACAAAAAAAAATAAAAAACACGCGAACGGCTTAAAAGGAAATAAAACTGAATACTCCCCTACCTCGGTTGCTTCCCATCCACTGCTGTAGCCCCAGTGCCCGTAGCACAGAACCCCAAAAAAATAAAGCGGGCGGTCATGTGCCGTTCATTGTGCACAGGATTGCTAAACCACTCACAGCCTTCAGCAGCCATAAAAGAATCGCCACTGAAGCCTGTGAAGGGTTGAGCAATTATGTGTACAATAAACAGCACATGACCACCCGCTCCTTCTGGGTTCAATGGGCATAGACGTGTATTTTATAAATGAACAAAATGTTCGCGCCGCTACTTTAGCGCACAATAGAAGAAAAATAGCGTGTCACAACCCGGCCAAACGGCTGTTTTTGGTGGGGGTGTATTTCAAAACTTGGGTCAAAAGCATGGTAGTTATAATGCTCGTCGTGCATGTAATCATGCTACAGCGCACTACAAGGTGTAATAACTTGCTACTGTGATAAGTTAAAATGCTTATTTGTCCCTTTTACCACAGCAAAAAGACATTTACCCCAAAGAAAATCACTGCACTCATACATACAGATTTGTGACCACCAATAGCTCAGGTGCACACTACCACCCAGGCTGTTTGCCTTTATATTTGTCAAAGGTTGGACATGGCCGAATACTCGAGTTTATCACCACACACGCCAATGTTACACGACGAAAAAGTTCCGGCCGATCCAAGATTCATGCGCATTTTGATGCGCACGGCAATTTTTCTCAGGTCAGACGGCCGTTTTGCTGCGACGATAAACGCGGCTATGTGCAGATTTTTCGGCGAATCGTCAGCCCCGGTCACGCGATTTGCGGATGTGCATCAGTTATGCGATCCACAAAATCGCACCAAAAAACACCCGTGTGACTGAGGCCTAAAAGCATACAGCGATTTTGAAAAACAAGCCATACACCAAACAGTAAAAAAAAAAAAAATTATAATAATATGTATTGGCCTAAATCAATCTTTTTGAGCATTGAAAATCTCTGAAGTCTGACCAGCTTTGGCAGCAGATTATCCTCTCCATACAGACTAGTAATTTAGAAGTAGTAAGTACCTGCGTTAATCATAGTAATAGCATTTTTCAGAAGGGGAAAGTCTCATAATCACCAGCCTAGTATCTACCTTTATTTTATGCAAACCCTCTTTCAGAGCACCAGCGATGGCCATTGCTCCTCTAGAACGCACCAAACAATCCCCAAAATTTATCTGCTCCACTTGCCTTAAAGTCTTTAATGCCTAAAACAAGAAATTTCATTTGCTTAAACAGTTCATTGGAAACTGACTGATATTCAAATCAATCGCAAATGCCTACTAAATATTACCTCTGCCATAGCAATGCCGCCTTTATCCGTAAATGTGTTATCGTTGAGATTAATGACTTTTAATAGCGGATTCACTTTGAAGGCTTCAGCCAAAGCGGTGATGCCTGCATGGTTTATTCCATTCTGGGGCATGTGTACTTCCTCCAAAGTGCCGATCAACTAGGGACAAAATAAGAGGTTTAATTTGAGATACAGGCAGCCTTCTTACTGTAAATTATACAAGTAGCACATACCCGAAATGCCTCTGCCAGAGCTGTGGCACCATCGTTTTCCAAACTATTCCTTCCAGCCACAAATACTTTGAGCACTAGGGGTTTGCCAAGAGAACTGGATTTTTTGTGACACTCAATAAGTGCTGCAGCCAGAATCTGAAGGAAACAGGTAAAATTAGTGTACAAAATAAGTAGTCTTTCATTTATACCTTCCCCCTGAAAAGAATCCCTGAAAGCATCTTTTGTTTGGGGATGACAGAGTAGACCCTGCAGGAAAAACAAAGTACAAGAAGACCTAAACTGCTGCAAACAGTTTTTTGGCAGTTACAGCCCGCTACCCTGGAAGTTCTCAGCTTAGCAAATACTAAGTTGGATAAAAGTTAACGTACAATCCAAGCGTCGGCCAGAAATACAAAAGGGGGTTGAGGGACCACACATGAGATAGGGGGGTCTTACCACATGGGTCAGAGACCCCACTGATGGAACATTAGTCGCACATCCTAGCACTATGCTAGTTTCTTTGTTGTGACAATCCCTTTACATGTGCAGCAGACAGAATGATGAAACTGTTTCCACTATAAAACTGGCATTAAAGTACCTTTCCTCCACCAATTCCCATGCCACAGTTATTTAGTCTCAGTTCTTGAAGGGTGTAGCATGTGGGACTCTTCAGCAAAGCCTCAAATCCTCGGACACCGTCCGGTCCAAAAGCATTGTCACTCAGATCAAGGTCTGTCAGCTGCGCATCGGCTGTTGTCAGCGCCTCGCCTAAAGAGATCTGTAAGGAAATACATGCAAGTACTCACATACACACATAACGGCAGTACTCTGAAAACAGCACAATAAACACTTGTATTCCACTGCATTGCGATAACACCATAGATCAGCATACTCACCAGCTATGGAGGAATCTCAGATCTTAATCTTCCAGTAAACATATCACTCCAGTGACATCTCTGAAAGGAAAAGGAACCAGCATTTACTAAAGCAATAAATATAGTTTGCCTAATCAGCTTAAAATGCAAATATCAGACAGACGTAAAAGTGATGCTGTTAGGGTTGCTTTCACACTTGCAGAGTATACTGCTTTTTTGCTCCGTTCGGGAAGCAGGGAAGAGGAACTAGACAGCGCCATACGGAACCCATTGGTTATAATGGGTTCTGCCCACTTTCTGCCCAGCTACCAGGTTTTGGAATGCAAGGAAAAGTCCTGCATGCAGCGCTTTTTCTTTTGGTATTTGCAGCCGGATCTGCGACAGAACGTCTGGACGGAGGCTCCGACACAGACGTGAAACCAACCCAAACTCAAAAAACATCCATCTGAAAAAAAAATCCCAAATTAAAAAAATGTATGGTCCAGGACAATAGCTGAAGATGCAAGGGCATAAGGACGATGTAGATGTAGATTCCCTGACTGAGAAAAACGTAGAAATCAAAGATAGTGTACTAACCACGACATAAAACATCTAGTTCTTAAATCTTAAAATTTGGGAAACACAGCCTCAGATGAAAACCACCACATGACAAATTAAAGCATGTCACCATGTAACAAAAACTAGTTCAAAATGCAGAAGCACTGTGTGAAAAATTAAACGTTATGTACACCTTTTTTTCTTTAATCAAAGTGTCTTTGGAAATGAAAACTTTTTGTAATTGGGTTTCATTAACCATTTCTAACTGTAAGGGCTCTTTACCACGAGCGTATATCGGCCACTTTTTTCATGGCCGGCAGAGTTATGCTACGTTCTGAAGCATTGGATTCCAATGCATCAAATCACATGGCTGTATTCCAACAGCGTAAAAGCGCCTGGCGCTTTCATGGCGGGCCAAAAAGATAGTCCCGGAACTATCTTTCCGGACCGAATAAGTCAGCCACTGCATGGGCTCCTATGGATGGAATGATTAAAGATTCATTCACTTAATTGTTTGTCGTTTAGTTTGCACAGGCATAAAACAACTGGCCCGTGTAAACAGGTAGTCATTCTTTGAGGGGGAAGAACACACACACACCATTTTTCAATATATTTTACATTACCATAAGTAGTCTCACCTTGAGGTCAGGCTTTTTCTCCAAGGCCTTTGCTATTGCTTTGGCTGCTTCAACACCCACAGTGTTGCATTCAAGACGCAAAGCTTGAAGTCCTTCGAATCTCTCAATTTCTTGAACAACTTCCTCAGCTGCAAATGGAGGGAGAAACAGATTTAAAGGAAGTCCATCACCTATATGTGCTATATGATGCTAATCCCCAGTATACGCTGTGCTGACTACAGATGACAGCAACTGTACCTTCCTTACTTTTCTGCATGATTTCAGTCACAGAAAATTAGACTTCCCATATGGTATGCTAATTGATATATGTGCTGGCACCGTACATCCAGCTTTACTGCGTGCCCAATGGCGTCTAGTCATCTCTCCATAACCTCAGTGATGTCACACGAATATGTCAATCATCAGAGTAGGGGGCGTTCTTGCAAGTATGAAGGGGGACAGAGCCGAAACAACTTCAGCTGTGAAACCGCCCAACAGAGGGTTCTACAGAGATTTGCCTACCATGTGGAAAGCAGCAAGTGTCTAATTTTTCACAACGAAAAGCACACAGGTAAAAAAGGTACAATGACCGCCATCTGTAGTTAGCATAGAGTATAATGGGATTAGCCTCATATAGTACATATAGGTAACAGACTTTCTTTAAAATGTAGTAGAAACAAACCAAAAGAAAAAAAAGGTTGAAGGAAACTCACTACATTGGGACAAAACTAATGGAGGCTTGTCCAGAGAGGAGAAAAAAAAAAAAAACTTACCCAACTGAATCTAGCAGTTCTGATACCAGGTCACAAGGTATGGATTACTCCTCCCCTCCTGTCGATGGTGATGTAATTGCTGGGGCTGACTGGTTTATTTCACTCACTAAACCGGCCCCTTTCAGTCTCTGTGTCGGCTTAGTTATTAAAATGCACCAGACAGCCAACCGCCTGGAACGGATCCATACCGTGTGATCGGTACCAGAAACAGACTAGAAGCAGAGTACTGAACAGACTGGATCATCTATGGCTCCCTGGACAACCCCTTTAATAGGCCATGTATAGACCCAGTCAGTGAAGGAAGTCTGAATTAGAGCTATGGAAACCCACAACTACTCAGAGGTCCTACGGTTGGAGACGTCAAGGTTATTTATATTATACTTTCAGGACATAAAAGCTGTTCTGCAGTAGCATGGGGATACTACAGAACATCTTGGGTGAGGAGGACTGTGAACAATAATCTTATGTTAGACTTTGCTGATAAAACACCACTTACCATCTTGAGCGGTGTTCAGTTTCAGAGTTCGTCCTTTAAAGCTCAGCTCTCCTCCTCCCACCTTGGTCTTTGCCAGAGAATCGGCTAACTGTGAGATATCTTCAGATGCCATCTTCTAGGCCAAGACAACACTAGAATTATAGAAAACAGAAATCAAAGTCAGAAAAAAATAATTGATTCCGACACAAAAAAAAGTCTACAGTAAAAAAAATCCCTCAGGGCTGGACCCCGGAAGTCTGTTCTTTTCTGCCTGTTTTTTCTGGGGTACACTCCACTGATGAGAAAAGTCTTACATAATAGGCTCGAAATTGGTGTATTTAAAGTGAATCTTCCACGTCCCACAACACCATAAAAGTTAGTGCTACCAGGGGAGGTGACGGGGAGCTGGTGATGTATTGTTTATATTTACCGGCTCCCGTGATCTAGCGATGTCAAAATGCGGCAAGAAAATCTAACTTTTCAGAGCCCCACACACGCTCTCCCATAGAATCTGGGGGGGAGAAATCATATTTTTATGGTGCGCACCAACATCACAGGATGGCATCACCAGATCGCAGGAGAGGATGAGCATAAGCAGCACATGTGAAAAAGACTTGGGTATACTAATAGATCATATACTGAACATGAGTCAACGATGTGATGCAACAGCCAAAAAGGCAAACACAATTCTGGGGTGTATTAAGAGAAGCATAGAGTCTAGATCAGGTAATTATCCCCCTCTACTCTTCCTTAGTCAGACCTCATCTGGAATAACTGTGTCCAATTCTGGGTACCCCACTTTGAAAAAAACAGACAAACTGGAGTAAGTTCAGAGAAGAGTTACCAAGATGGTGAGCGGTCTGCAAATCATGTGCTATGAAGAACGGTTAAAGGATCTGGGAATATTTAGCTTGCAAAAAAGAAGGCTGAGAGGAGACTTAATAGCGGTCTACAAATATCTGAAGGGCTGTCACAGTGCAGAGGGATCAGCCCTATTCTCATTTGTACAAGGAAAGACCAGAAGCAATGGGATAAAACTGAAAGGGAGGAGACACAGATTAGATATTAGAAAAAATACTTTCTGATGGTGAGGGTGATCAATGAGTGGAACAGGTTACCATGAGAGGTGGTGAGTTCTCCTTTATTGGAAGTGTTCAAACAAAGGCTGGACAAATATCTGTCTGGGATGATTTAGGCCTCATGTCCACGGGGAAAAGAAGAATTAAAATCTGCAGCGGATTTTAACTCTTCTCCCACCAACGGATCCGCACCCCATAGGGATGCATTGACCACCCGCGGGTAGATAAATACCCACGGATGGTCAATAAAAGGGAATTTAAAAAAATATGGAGCATGAAAAAAATGGACATGCTCCATTTTCGTGCGGGTCTCCCGCAGGCTTCTATTGAAGCCTATGGAAGCCGTCCGGATCCGCGGGAGACCTAAAATAAGAATAAACTTACCGCAGCGGACCGGGCAGATCTTCTCTTCTTCGCGGCCAGATCTTCTTTCTTCGGTCCAGCAGATGTGCCCGGCGCAGGCATGCCAAGCACATCCGCCGGTGGAAGAAAAAAAGATCCGGCCGCGAAGAAGAGAAGATCTGTCCACTGTGGTAAGTTTATTCTTATTTTCAGCGCTCATTTCCGCAGAGCAGGAGGGACCCGCTACGGATTCTCCATGGAGAATCCGTAGCGGGCCTGATTTTCCCCGTGGACATGAGGCCTTAGTAAAGCCTGCAGTGAGCAGGTGGTTTGACCCGATAACCCTGGAGGTCCCTTCCAACCATTCTATGACCTCCCCAACAGTACAACTTATTGTATGGCATTGTGGGGAGGTGACAGTTTCCTACTTTGGACAACCCTTATACAGTCATCATTGCAGGAACAGGCAGAACTAGTTCTGATTAGTAACAGCTAATTACCTCTACAACTACTTACTCATTTATATTCTGTTATAATAGCTCTTTAGATGAATAGAAGAGACCGAAATCAGTGTGGCTTCAGCTGTTCAGCCACGGCTTGTGAGCGCTACTCCAGGACGGAATCCCCTCAATCACTTGTACGCAGCGCTCCTGCAGCCCGTCAGCCATGGCTTGTGAGCGCTACCCCGGGACGGGATCCCCCCCGAGCTCTTGTACGCAGCGTTCCTGCAGACCCTCAGCCGTGGCTTGTAAGCGCTACCCCGGGAGGGAATCCCCCCAAGCTCTTGTACGCAGCGCTCCTGCAGCTCGTCGGCCATGGCTTGTGAGTGCTGCCCCGGGAGGGAATCCCCCCAAGCTCTTGTATGCAGCCTACTGAGAGCTCCAGAATAAGGCTCTGTTCACACGAGTGTTTCAGGTTACCAGCAAAACTGAATCTGAGAAACAAAGCAGTCTAAGGATGAAGACAAATGGTGCCGTATGGACCCCTGACTGTAACACGGGCTGTCTGCAGGACAATAGAGCACAGGATGCTGAGCCGTTATGTCCAGGTCTGGGGGGCGGACCTGCGCCAGAAGCCCCTCCTGCAGATGCTAACATAGCCTAGAGCCCCGTAGCGGTCCCTCATCTGAACCCACCGATAACCGTGCTGCTGGACGACTTAACTTCTCCCTAACAGATGACGTAAGGATTGGGGACCCGTAATATCAACGCCCACTACCTGACGTCATCACCTGCCGGCAAACGTATGGCCATTCATACAAACGGCTGTATCCCGCCAAAACCAGAGCTGTCATGTCACCCGGTTTGGGGGCCCCGTATACCGGTCCCCGGTGCTACCCTCACACCCCGTCAGCGGTACAAACAAAACATGGGAACCCGCCTATACTTACCGCACTTCCCGGCCGCTTTAGTCGTTGTCCACACCGTAGAGGATGGAGTGGGATGGGTAAAAGGAGGGCTAACGTAAAAGGCCACGTGACATCCCCCGGTGACATGACTCTGGCAGAGGCGTGCTCTGGAGCAGATGCAGGCGGGTGGTGGGTTAGTTACACAGTACATGAGGGGCTGTGGGAAGGTGTGTGGTGGGCACAGGAGGCGATGTGAAAGTGCATGGAGGCAGTGGAGGGAGATTTATAAAGCTGTCTGAAACGGTTTGGGTTGCCCATAGCAACCAATCACAGGGCAGCTTTCATTTTGTGTTCTGCTCTGGTAAAATGAAAGCTGCGTGCTGATTGGTTGCTGTGAACAACTAAGACCATTTTTCTTTTGGACAGTTTAATAAATCTGCCCGTGTGTGTTTGCAGTGTGAAAAGTGTATAGGAGTATTGGCCCCTGAGTGCAGGGCTGATGACGTCACAGAGGCAGCGTCTTCCTTAAAGAAGAGATATCACATGCAATATAATTTATTGAGGGGGGCACAACGTGTAGTATAATTTGTTACAATGGGGGGCCCAGTAAATTATCATTTATTTCTGGGGGCACAGTGTGTAGCATAATGTACATGAGAGTACAGTGTAGATTATGGTCTATTCCTTAGGCCGCCTGCAGACGGGCGGGTCGGATCCGGTGGCGAGAATTCTCACCGCGGGACCCGACCCGAGAGCCTGCAGGGACGAGCGCGTACTCACCCGCGCCTGGCAGCCCCAGCTCTTTCATGTGCCGGCTGCCGGGCAGCATGCGCAGACCGGAGCCGGCGGCCGGGTGAGTGATGTTTCTGTGCGAGGCTCTGCGAGCCCCGCACAGAAATAGGACATGCCGCGGTTTGTTTGCCGCGCGGCCAAACCGTGGCCGTCTGCATAGGAGTGCGTATTGTAATGCACTCCTATGCAGGCTTTTAGCAGCGGAAATCCCGCGGATAATCCCGCCGCGGGATTTCCACCCGTGTGCAGGCGGCCTTAGGGCACAGGTGATACAGTGTCTGATGCTCTTATTTTCAGAGGAGACTGCTGAGGCAAGGAATAGCTGGAGAAGTCATGAGCATTTTGGAGCAGATGGGGAAGAAAAGTAATGATGTCACTTGTGGGTCACTCAATGTGATTGTGTATTTCTGTTTGATTGCAACACATCCGTGTTTCGTTCACATGTAAGGTGCACTGCATTGTTGTACTACAACTCTCAGCATATGCTTACCAATGTTACGTTCACACGGGGAGTTGTAGTGTCTATAGAACAGAACGGGCACAGTGGTGATGTGCTGAGTATACCACAGCATTACTGGCCGCCCAAGTGGACAACACCACCTGACCGCAGCGTCCGTCTTTCTCTCTCACTCTTATTTTCTTTCCTGCTGTAGGTTAGCTCCGCCCTCAAAGGCCACGCCCACCACCCCGTGAAAGGTGTTGGCGTTTCGGCATCCGTCTCCCAAAAACGGAAAGCAGGAATAATATCCATCCCCGACCCTGTCCCCACACTCGCATCATTAGCTCTGCTGGGCTACTTGAACTTCATGTCATTCATTGACAGCGGTTTCTCCATTCCCTGCGCAGCTTCGGGCTCATTCACCGGAACTTGGAGAGAACTGCAATTCACTAACTATACGTATCAAACTCCAAGCAGACAGTCCACCGCGCTACATGAGCGTGCCTCCGCTAGAGCAGAGGTCCCCAACTCCAGTCCTCAGGGACCACCAACAGGTCATGTTTTCAGGATATCCTATAGTAAGAACGCCTGTGGTAATGTCTGAGGCGCTGGCAATAATTACATCACCTGTGTCACACTGAGGAAATCCTGAAAACATGACCTGTTGGTGGTCCCTGAGGACTGGAGTTGGGGAACACTGCGCTAGAGGACCTGTGTGTTAAATGAAACCGTCCTTGTTTCAGCCGCTATTTTGAAGTTTCCCATTGTACACGTCTCAATGATAGTAGGCTTCCAGAACACGTTGGTCAAGCGCAACTTGAAAGAAAACTGGGGCAAAAACTGAAGAAATTAAATTCTAAAATCCTCTGCTCTAAGCAGATGGGACATCTACCTATCAACAGTGCTTAGAGATGAGCGAGCAAACTCGATAAGGCAAACTACTCGAGCGAGTAGTGCCTTATGCGAGTACCTGCCCGCTCGTCTCTAAAGATTCGGCTGCCGGTGCGGGTGACAGGTGAGTTGCGGCGGTGAGCAGGGGAGAGCGGGGGGATGAGAGAGAGATCTCCCCTCCGTTCCTCCCCGCTCTCCCCCGCTGCTCCCCGCCCCCTGCCGGCACCCGAATCTTTAGAGACGAGCGGGCAGGTACTCGCATAAGGCACTACTCGCTCGAGTAGTTTGCCTTATCGAGTATGCTCGCTCATCTCTAACAGTGCTTTAACCCTGAATCTGCCAGAAGCAAGACCGCTACTAACGTGATACATGTTAACAGGTCCAGAGTACTAGGAACAAGAAAGTGAGCGCAGATATGCTTCAGTTTACCAAACAGTACACATTCTAGCTCACAGTCTGACTACTGTAAATAGTCCTCTGCAGATGGGACGCCCACCAGGAGAGTTCATGTACATAGGACTGTTAATTTTGTTATGCAGACACCGCAATTAAGTCCAGGACAGGAAGTAGCATCCAATTCTTAGCGGGTAACAAACTTCCTGCTGCACTCTCCTCCGTACCCTGCCGCCAGCCATGCACTCCTGAGGAGCCGCGAGTACAACGTGTTCTACCCCATGGATTTGGCTACTTTTATGGACAGTTGAGGCTCCATCTACCTCAGCGGCTCCAGTGCGCAGTCATAGAGCCGGCCGGCTATCACTGCCTTGTGTCAGGTCAGGCTGGACTGAGTTAATTTTAATACCCTTTTTGGGGATTTTTTTTTTTTAATACAAAACTCCGAACATCTGAGGAGGGAAATATTAAGGAGCGACCGAGCTCCAATTCATGATTTATACTAATAAGACATGGAAGAACGGATTTCCTGAATGTGATGTCAAATGGATCTTAAGGATGCTTTTGTCGTGTTTATTTAAGTCTAAAATAAATGATTCCTGATAATGATATTCTTGGAAAGTATCTACCACCAAGTAAAGGTGCCCTCGCCCAGGACAACTGTTGGGCGTAGTAGTGAGCAACCGTCTTCCCAACGATTATCACTCCTGTGCTTTCTCATGGGAGCGACGGTTGTTCGGTAAAGGGAGGTGAAGCGCGCTGGGATCTCTCCTGCTTACACGCAGTGAGAAGTTGCTCACTAATTACTTTGTATTGGTGAGCTGAAGTGAAGCAACTAATGAGGCCTTTTCCTCTCAGTTCCATACTCTGTCCATATGCAATACATTGAATATTAGCAGCGTTTTCATACGCATCACAGCTCTGAAACAGAGCAGAGATTAAAAAAAAAAAGTCACGCTGTGCATGTCCATGTAATATGCGGTGAAGCGCAGTGCAATCGCAGCCATATGCGGTCTCTGCAAGAAGAGCCACTGTTTACAAAATCCATAAAATGCAGCAGGGAGATCCTATGGGCGGACTCACACGGGTGTATGTGCAAAAGCAAATTGTGCGGTACAATGGATTTGCGCTGTGATGTAGTCTTTTCTGGACATTTTACTTTTTTTACTAGTGGGGTGATTTCGCATGGGCGCAATTCCCAGCCATTCCCCAATGTAAAAGGCTATTTAGCCTTATTAATTCTAGATGTGGTGTTTCTCCTGTGAACTTGCGCAGCGTAATCTACAATTGCGTGGATATTGGTGTGCATTTGTGCACCCCTCATAGACCTATGGGGCCTTTGGTGCACAAATGCACAATAAAATAGAGCATGTTGGTTTTTTTTTCTTTCACGCGCGTGCAAAAACAAAACAAAAAAGGGAATGAACCCGTTGAAATCAACCTATTGTACTTTTAGTACATGCGTTTAAATCCACCCTAAACGTACCTTAACAAGGTTTTACGAGGGCAGGGTATTCTCAGTAAATAGACGTGACATTGGGAACCTTGTACTCGTGCAGGCATGACTGCAGCTCCATTTATTCAGAGATTTTTCAGATCTCCCTTCTTTTTCGTACACGTTTTTCATGCAATTTTTTTTTTTAGTCAAAGGCAGAAGATTCAAAGTGAATGGGAAATGTAAAGGAAGAACATAGGCTGGCTTCACACTGGCGATGGGGATATCGAGCTGTGATTCACAGTCCAATATCGCCCTCGCAATTCTTCTGAAAACTTATGGATGCGAGGTGTTTTCACATGGAAACAGACTTGCATCACTGCGGGGCTGAAGGAATTCCCTGCCGCAGCTGTCATAGCTGCAGCAGGAGATAGCCACCTTCTCCCACTGATTTCAGTGGGGCCGACACTGCTGCTGCCACCGGCCTAACTAAAAACAATGGGCAATATTGCAGAGTTTTTTTCATTGTAACTTCAGTGAAAACATTGCAAAAGAGAAGGAAAGCATTGAAAATCATTGGTTTCATAATCTTGCATATTCACTCACTCTCGCATTACGCAATTTTATCAGTGTGAAGCCGACCTTAGTCACACATCGGGAACTTGGAGTTATGGAATCTGCAATGAAATGCCATAACAAAGTATGGAGCAATATTTGTGTATGAAGTTTTAACACTACCCATTGACTCACAGTAATTACCCTGCAGCAGATTCTAGGCAGACTGCAAGTTTCCAAGTGGAAGCGTCTTATCTTTTGGGGGAACTGCAGAGCCAATGTGCTACACATTTAATTCATTGCAATGGAGAGCTGAAAATCTGCATGGAACACATGCAGATTTCATTGTGATTTTTTAGATTGTTTCCCGAAGTTTTATGCAAAGTGTGTTTAGCCAACGTTATATTCCTTCTTGCCAGATTCACTTTTGTCTGGTTTTGCCTAAAAAAAAACCAAAACTTCAGTGGCTTTAAAAAAAAAAAAAAAAAAAAAACAATGCTGGATGGCACTACCCTTGCAATGGTGTGTCTTTGCTTTTCTTTATCAAACGCATTAGCTTACCCCTTAGTGATGAAGCCTGTTTGCGCCCTAATGACTGAGCAAAATTTTGGAAATCTGACATGTGTCACAAGGTTTTGCATATCCAAGTAATTCTAAGGGTGCATTCAGATGACTGTATATCGGCCGGGTATTCACGCAGTGCTCTGAGCTCCCGCCCCCTCTCTGCCTCCTCTCCGCCCCTCTGCACTATTTGCAATAAGAGGAGGCGGGACAGGGGCGGGGCTAAGGTTTTTGTGAATTAGCTCTGCACCCCTCCTGCCTCTCCTCATGGAAAATAGTGCAGGGGGGTTGAGAAGAGGCAGAGAGGGGGCGGGAGCTCAGAGCACTGCTCCCAGTTCTTCCAGCCTCCTCCCCCTGCAGAGAGAGACGCCGTATATCGGCCGAGCATGAAAACCCAGCCGATATACGTTTGTGTGAAGGTGCCCTAACATTGTTTTTTCGCCAAATATTGTACTTCATTTAGGTGGTAAAAATAGACTGATAGAATTTGTGTATATTTATTAAAAGTGCCAAAATTGGGAAAAATTTGAAAAAATTTTTAACTGCAATATCTCAAATATGTGCAAACAAATGTTTGATGAGATATATATTTCCATCTGTTTACCTTATTCTGGACTCACATTTGAAAAACTTTAGTTTTTGTTAACAATTTAGGAGACGTACAAACTTAGCATTACTTATTAACATTTTAAGGAACATTTTGTTTTCCTACACCAAGTTAGGGGCTTATTCACACGGGCATATATCGGCCAGGTTTTCAAAACTGGACCAATATACGCTGCCCCTCTGATGGATTGGTTTACAATGCATCAGTGCACAGGGGCGTATCTCCGTGGCGTAAAAGCGCCTGGTTGGAGTGCATTTACGTCGGTAGCGGCAGCTGCATTGACTCCTATGGGAGCCTTTGACAGCTGCAGGAGAAGGGAGGTGGGAGGGAGTTTAGCAGCGTGACTCCTAAACTCTGTCCCCCTTCTCTTCTCCTCTATGCCCTTTGCCACTGTTTGCAATGGGAGGGTCGGGAGCGGAGTTAGCCCCGCCCCCGTCCCTTTCATTGCAAACAGCAGAGAGGAGCAGGAACTCAGCACACTAGCTCCTGCCCCGTCCCACCTCCTCCCCTTGCAGAGAGTCGACGAGGCGGAAAGAAGGGGAAGACAGCCCGACGGCGTATACACTGCCCCGTACATCACACGATAGCGTATATTGTCTGGCCGATATACGCTCGTGTGAATAAGCCCTAAAATTGCAAAGTTTCATAGGCATCAAAATGATAAATACCCCCGCAAATGACTCCATTTTAAAAAATACACATCTTGATGTATTCACTGAGGGGGGTCAGGTGTATTTTGATCCCATGGGGTTTTTTTCAGGAATTAAAGGGGTTGTCTCGCGGCAGCAAGTGGGGTTATACACTTCTGTATGGCCATATTAATGCATTTTGTAATATACATCGTGCATTAAATATGAGCCATACAGAAGTTATTCACTTACCTGCTCCGTTGCTAGCGTCCCCGTCGCCATGGATCTGTCTAATTCTGATGTCTTCTTGCCTTTTTAGACGCGCTTGCGCAGTCCGGTCTTCTTCCTGGTGAATGGGGCCGCTCGTGCCGGAGAGCTGGTCCTCGTAGCTCCGCCCCGTCACGTGTGCCGATTCCAGTCAATCAGGAGGCTGGAATCGGCAATGGACCGCACAGAGCCCACGGTGCACCATGGGAAAGGACCCGCGGTGCAACGTGGGTGAAGATCCCGGCGGCCATCTTGGTGAAGGAAGAAGAAGGAAGAAGGAAGACGTCGCAGAGCGGGGATTCGGATAAGTAATAAAAATTTTTTTTTTTTTAACACATCCTTTGGGGTTGTCCTGCGCCGAACGGGGGGGCCTATGGAAAAAAAACAAAAAACGTTTCGGCGCGAGACAACCCCTTTAATGCAATCTAGAGGAGAAAAAATAATATTTTATATTTTTTGCAAATATGTCATTGTAAAGAGTGCACATGAAAATAAGGATTTCCACCCCAAAATGAATACCCCTGTTTGTTTAGAAACATACCAATTCTGGCCCTAATATGTCTGTATGCACAACGGGGCCCAAACCGAAAGGAGCAGCCGGTGGCTTTCAGAACAGACATTTTTCTTGAAGGTGATTTAGGCCCCATTGCCCACTTGTAGAGCCCTTGAGCGGCCAAACCCATGGAGAACCCCCACAAATGATCCCATTTTCAAAATTAAACCCCTTAACAAATTCCTCTAGAGGAGTAATGCCTATTTTGACGCCACAGTTTTTGAATGAATCTAAGCAATGCAGAAGGGAAAAATTACGATTTTCATTTTTTTGGCAATTGTGTGATTTGATTGAGCCACGTATTACCACGGATCAAACGCATGTGTAATCCGCAATTCCCATCCAGTCGTGTGAGACCAACCTCAGGTAGATCGCTACCTTTTTATCACGTGACCGGTAACTGCTCAATGAGGCCTCCGGTCACTGCTCCAGGCTCTCTGTTGCCTTTGTTAGCCAGGAGCAAGGAGATTTTAAATTTCCTAGGCCCTCCCCGACTCCTGCGCATGTGTCTGACATTTTGCCAGCGAGTGCATGTGTAGAAGCTGGGGAGGGTCCATGGAGGATGATCGCGTCGGGGTTCAAATGCGGAGGCCTCCGTAAGAAGTTTCATCTCCTCTCAACGATCGCATTTAACTGTTACGTGATCGCCATTATCTATTGGATAACAGCAATCACGTGCCCGGGGACCACTCACCGCATTCCTCGATCACTGCTCCAGGCTCTCAGCTACCTTTAGTAGCCAGGAGCAAGGAGATTTTAAATTTCCCAGGCCCTCCCCAGCTTCTGCGCTTGCGTCCGGGTCAGCCGAATCTGACCATGTGCCCAGCTGGCGTTCGCACTTACCTGTATTTTCTGTACTGCAGATGGTCTGGAAGGCTTGCCATCAGACATGCACAGTACAGATATTATTTTTTTTCTATTTTTTGTTTGCATGCCTTCGCTAGGCGATAATGCGGAGTCCGCAACTTTTCCGCAATGTCAATTGCGGAAGTGCTGCGGGTCAGATGGTTTCCATCAGAAGCCGTCCGTGCAGAATCCGCACAAAAATAGAGCATGTTGCCATTTTTCCTCCACTTACGAAAATCGCAATTCGATTCCGCGAGTGTACAGGAAAAAGAAATTTTCCATAGCATGGTATGAACAGTATTCAGTGTGGACGCCAACCACGTATTCCGCAGTGCAAATCCATTCGTGTGCAGGCGGCCTTAGATGTGTAAAGTGGGTATAATATCGAACTCTCCTGGATGGAATATTTACAATTATCCTTTTTTCTAAAAACCATTTCTGTTCCCCACCAATCAAACACTTTATCTAAATACCTATTTCTACTAAAGAATTCCCCCACCCACGACCTCCCCAAGATCTACAGCATTATATTATCGCAGGTCACCCAGGGATACCCCCAGTTTGTGGGAGAGCTAGTTGTCTGTTTCGATATCGGACTCTGATCGAGATAGGGCATTTACAGTTAATGTTGCCTTGCGCCACACAGGAAAATAATAAATCGCTCACCAGGCAGTATAGGTGTCCAGACCTCATTCACCGGATTTATCTGGCAATATCGGACTCCTGCTGGCGCTGTGGGAGGTGCCTAGCGTGCCGTTCTAAGCCAATTGCTGGTTCAGACAATGTGAGAGGGGCGATGACTGTTTGCCATATGCAGCGTGTGAAGTGACGCCTAAAGACCGCCAAATGGTGAGTTATTCAACATCCATGTAGCTTAGCGTAATTGACTGAGAAAATCAGCGGAGCAGCTAGTCCGGGAGAGGGGGGCACAGTCCAGTTTTGCAGAGACATCATCCTTGGCGAGCCTTTCATAGGACGGTGAGGGTGGAGGGCAGAATTAGATGGAGAGAATGACATGAAGTGCAAGTAGCGCTGTGGAGCTGATGCTGAGGGTGTGGGGTCAGTGCCCTGGACCGATATCATTACTGCTTCCCATTTTTTGGACAACTGATGCAGAGAAGTCCGCCTGGGCGCGCCTTTCACAGGGCGGTGGGCAGAGCTAACCTAGAAGAGGGAATAAGGCCTGATGCACACGGATTTGAACTGCTTTTCCTAGCGATGACGCAGGAGTTTAAAAAGAATCTGTACTGCGCATGTCCATTGGCGAGCTGTGCGGACCATCCGCAGTACAGATGAAGAAAAGAAAAGCAGGTACTCGCGGACACCGCTGCTGCCAGGCACGGATTCCCCATGCCTGCTCTCACACAGCCCACTTTTTAATGTGGCGTTTTAAATGCTGCGCTAACCGTGGTAAAACTCTGCCATTGATTTCATTGGATTTTCGCAGACCAGTCTTTGAACGCCGCGTTGCGATTTTTGAGCTCTGTCTGCTTGATTTTTGCGCATTTTGATCACAATGATGGGGTGTGTTAAAAAGTACTGTGAACGCTGTGACATCCATTTGAAAATGGTGGTAAAAAAGCTGCGCTAACCGTGGTACACCACTCTCAGTGATTTCAATGGGGCCTCGCAGACCTGCATTCAAATGTGGCGTTTTCTAATGTCTCGATTTTCAAATGCTGCCTGCTTTATTTTGGTGCATTTTCTTGTTTTTTAATGCATCTCATCACAATGATGGGGTATGTTAAAATACACTGTAAACGCTTTGACATGCATTCGAAAATGGCGGTAAAAATTGCGACGTGTTGCCGATGCCATGTGTGAGAGTGGCCTATAAGGGTGCCTTCACACTTGCAATAAAATCATGCGATGCGAGAGTGAAAATGCAGAATTATAAAACCAATGATTTTTAATGGTTTCATTCCCATTTGCAATGTTTTCACTCATGCGATGTGGCGTTAAAAAAAATTGCGGCATATCGTATCTTTCTGCGTTTTGCTTTTTTTCCTAGCCCATGTTTCCTTATGGAGCGTCATTTTTATTGCAACGCACGAGCTTGCGATTTTTGTGCGATGTGATGCGTTTTTAACATTAGAAACTCCTATTGACTTTCGCTGGAGAAAATTGTGGGCGGAAGCGATGCGCGATTTTTCACAATAAAAAGCATTGCTGATGCTCAAAAATCGCCAGAACAAAACTGATTTTTGCTGCAATTTTTTTCCTGCGGCGATATTGTGATCGGCAGTGTGAAGGAGCCTCCCTCACGCAGACTTTTTTTTACAGCTCTAAGTGCTACCTTTTCAGCATAGTGCTAAACAGTATACGACGCTCCCATTCATTTCAGTAGGACTGTTCACACAAGCATTAAAACGCTGCGCTTTGACAGCGATGCATGTTCTATCGTCAGCCCTGACGGTGAGCTCTGATTGGCTGAACCAGTCAATGAATGGCTGTGATTGGGCATCGAGCCAGCCGCGAGAACCAATCACAGCAATCTATTGCTGGAGGCGAGGTTCTCAAAGCTTGCTTATGGCAGCCTGCAGACAGCCAGGTTGGATCCCGCTGCGAGAATTCTAGCAGCGGGATGTGGTCCCGTGCCCCTGCAGAGCCCTGCGGATTACCCGCTCCCGGTGTCTCCCCTCTGTGCTGTGTCGGCTGCCAGAGAAATAAAACATGCCACGATTTGTTTTCCGTGTGATTTCACACGGACAAATCGCGTCCGTCTGCCTAGGATTGCATTTTCTAATGCAATCCTATGGCAGCAGCTACAGGTGGAAATTCTACAGGAATTTCCGCCCGGGTGCAGGGGGCCTATAGCAATAATCTGTCGCTGCTTTACCGCGGATCCGCAACCCATCCACAGCAAAAGCTGCGAGTGGTCCGTGGATCAGACTGTTTACATTTACTTCAATGGCAGCTGTTTGCGCGGGATCCACAGAAAAATGGAGCATGCTGCGATTTCTTCACGCGTGCAATCCAGGAAAAAATGACATCCACATGCTTTTTATTGCCCTGCAGACACTAATACATCCCTATGGGCAGCTTGACTTGTGGATCTCCCGTGCGGGTGCACAAATCAAGTCCGCCTGTGTGCATTGGGCCTTATTAGAAATAGAAACGCTGCGGTCAGGTGGTGTTGTCCACCTGCGTGGCCAGTAATGCCGTGGTATACTCAGCATATCACTACCGTACCAGTTCTGTTCTATAGAAGGTTTTACCACCTAAGAGCGCCCACCCACTGGCGATTTTTTTTCCCTGCGAAATTCGCAGCATTTTTTTCTCTGCAGGGGTCTATGGGACTTGTAATGTTAAAATTGCGATCGCGCAAAATCGCAATTTACCGCGAAATCGCGATTTTGCGCGATCGCGATTTTAACATTACAAGTCCCATAGACCCCTGCAGAGGAAAAAATGCTGCGAATTTCGCAGGGAAAAAAAATCGCCAGTGGGTGGGCGCCCTTACACTACAACTCCCCGTGTGACCCATCATCTCCCCGGTCACTCTGTGCCCATCACACTCCTCTACACACCCCCTCATGCATTGTGTGACTAGTCCCCCTGCTTCAGAGCCCGCCTCTGCCACAGAGTCATGTGACCGGGAGATGTCACGTGGCCTTCTGACGTCAGACCTCCTTTTACCCACTTCACTCTATCCTCCACCGTGTGGGCAGTGACTGAAGCGGCCGGGAAGAGCGGTGAGTATAAGCAGGGCTCTAAGGAATTTTTGACCGCTGACCGGGTGTGAGAGTAGCACCAGGAGAGGGGTCCCAAGCCTGGGTGACATGATGGATCTGGTTTTGGCGGGAAACAGCCGTCTGGATGAATGGCTATAGGTTTGCCGGCAGGTGATGACGTCAGGTAGTGGGGTGACGGGGCTTATAATGACGGTGTTAGAAGGTCTGCCCTCCGGCGCTGTGGTGTCACTATTATGTTACAGACATATTAGTGGTCCTGACGCTCTCCATGTGAGGACAGTGGCCACCAGCCGGAGCTTCTACCGCCTCCTGTGTGTTCTGTGGTGACAGGAGTGCCGGCTGTCTCTTCTTTCCCTCTGTCCTGGGCTGCTAGCAGTAATAGCATCGCGTCTGACCCGCCCTCTAACGCCGCCGGACCGCATTGCGTCGTCCCGCCCTCGAAGACTCTGTTCTGACTCCTATGTTAGGAGTCTATCCTGCTGGTGCTGGTCTGACACGAAACTGCTGCCTCGCATACCCCGTGGGCTATAATGGCGTCCATCGTGTTCCGTCGCACTGCCTGACGCTTGACTAGACAGGATCGCCGCGCTGTTACATCTGGTGTTTGGTGCAGATCTGCGCCGGAGCCTCAAACGTAGATGTGAATGCAGCCTAAAATAATTTGCCATGACAATGGGGCCTGACCACCCCAGTGGTTTATAATGGCGTCTGCGGGGTTCTGGCGCGGTCTCCATCGTGTTACCATCAACAATTGGGGAACTACTCAGAGAGCGCGGGAAGCACAGTGTGAATACCGCCTTATACCTGGTACCTCTCCTGTTTCTTCGTTCAAAAAGAAATGTGCGTAACCCTAAAAACGCTCCAGAAATCTGAGCGCCTCGCTTGTCACGTGAATTCCTGCGCTTTTACCGTGACTGTCTGTGCCGGCAGCTTTATACATCGGGTTGCTTTGCCTTTAACCCCGACTGCCCATGCGCCTTTTTTACGGTGGTCGTTAAGGGGTGTTGTTACAGCGCTAACTCAGAATCCTGGCACAGGAGCGGAGGCTCAGGCGGTAGCGCCAATCTCTGCTGTTTAACCCTTTACATTCCGCAGTCACTTGACATTTCACCAGTTGGACCCTGTAATGTGATTGTAGTGCCCCAATGGGTTGCTATGGCACCCAGAGGCTTGAAGATGGCCTCCAGGTCTGCCAGTGGCCTGTGAGGGTCATCCTCTGGCTGAGTCATAGGCTTTATAATACACCGCAATACTGAAGTGTTTTAGTGACTCTCACTCCTTTAGGTCAGTGTAATAATATAAGGCCGCTGGTGGGACAAAAGTAAATAGTGTGAAAAAATATGAAAAACCCCATCTTTCCCCACATTAGTGTCACCACACATTTGGTGTCACTGCGGTCGTAACGACCCACGTGTACAGTTAGTGCATTATCCTGTACGGTGCAAGCCGTGAAAAAGAAGATACAAATGGCTAATCTGGCCTTACAAACAACAGAATAGAAAGAAATTAAAAAATGGTGCCAATTGAATGTACAACATTTCCTGACAAAGCAGCCCTCTACCGACACCGTAAACAAAAATCTATGGGGTCTTTAAGTGCAGCGATAGGAAAAAATATTCGTGAAAAAATTAAACATAAACAAATGCAAAAGCCTTAAGCGGGCAGCAATGAAAGGCTCAACAATCTGCTGTGCGCTCCGGTCCGTGGCTGCTCAAGATGTGGACAGGATTGTGGGAGACACCAGACACGTCCAGCGCGGGACGCCGTGGGCAGCGCAGGCGTCCAGCCGGGGAGCGGGGGGACATCTGTTTGTGTGCCATTCAATATACGCTGGCTTTGCACATCAAAGTTCATTGCATTGTCCTAGTTCTTGTCTGTGAAATGGACATGCCATCTGTTTTATTTGTTTTGAGGGTTTTTTTTTCCAATCCCTGGTGTAGCCCGGCACTGACAGCCGGCGCGGCGGGAAAAACCCTTTAACCCATTAAGGATCAGGCTGTTTTGTGCCAGACACTTTTTAGGGATTTTACCCATGTGGTGGTTTAACTGCCCTATTTTTTTTTTTTTTTCATCCAGCATTATTAGTGACCACTAATGCTTATGGGGGCTTTAGGCTATGTTATCATCTGCAGGCGAGGCTCTATTCGGGCGCAGATCTGTCCTGCTCTCCTGGACGCAATAGCTCAGCTCTTTTCTAGATGATGTAGATGTAATTAGCTGTTAACTAGTTCTGCCTGTTCTTGCAATGGTGACTGTATAAGGATTGTCCAAAGGACAATCCCTTTTTAAATGGAACCTGTCCTGTCCCGCAGCACCATAGTGTTATACTGCTGTTGGAAGATGTGACGGGGAGCTGGAAATGTATTCTTTATGCTCGTCCTCTCCTGCAATCCGGTGCTGTCTTCCGGTAAGTTGGTGCACACCACGAAAATATGACTTTTTTTTTTCACTCTATAGGAGAGTGCACGGGATTCTGAAAAGTCAGATTTTCGTGCCGTCTTAATTGGGAGACATCTCTGGAGCCGGTAAATATTAGAGTTGAGCGAGCATACTCGTTAAGGACAGATACTCGAGCGAGTATCGTCCTTTTCGAGTACCTGCCTGCTCCTCCGCAAAGATTCGGGTGCCGGTGTGGGTGAGCGATGGGTTGCGGACGAGCAGGCAGGTACTCGAAAAGGACGATACTGGCTTGGGTATCTGTCCTTAACGAGTATGCTCGCTCATCTCTAGTAAATATAAAGAATACATCAGCAGCTCCCCGTCACCTCCCCTGTTAGCATTATAACTTTGTGGTGCTGTGGGACATGGCAGGTTCCCTTTTAATACACCAAATGTGAGCCTATTACGTAAGACTTTTCTCATCAGTGGAGTGTACCCCAGAAAAGAACAGACTTCCGGGGTCCAGCCCTGAGGGATTTTTTTTTCGTACTGTAGACTTTTTTTGTGTCGGAATCAATTATTTTTTTTCTGGCTTTGATTTCTGTTTTCTATAATTCTAGTGTTGTCTTGGCCTAGAAGATGGCATCTGAAGATATCTCACAGTTGGCCGATTCCCTGGCAAAGACCAAGGTGGGAGGAGGAGAGCTGAGCTTTAAAGGACGAACTCTGAAACTGAACACCGCTCAAGATGGTAAGTGGTGTTTTATCAGCAAAGTTGAACGTAAGATTGTTGGGTACTTGTGGGTAATCTGTCAGCACATTTTTAATCTATACCATTGACGCTATAACGCTATCTTGTAGGCTATTACTGCTTTTATACCACCTGAATAATATTATAAAGAGTTATTTGGAGGAAATAAAGAGTTTAAGAAAGTGGTTTTTTGTTTCTTCGTTTTTTACGCATACGCCTTGGTGAAACATTTGTGAAATTATATTAGGAAGTGGTGACGGATAACCCCCAAGTCCTGACTCTTGTTCAGTCTTACCCACTCAGGATGCTCAGTAATATTTTCTCTATGATTTATTTTAAATTTCAGGAGATAAAGGCTGCTCTGCAATAATGTTCACATGTCAGCCAATCATACGACCTCCAAGTAGTCGTTGGTTTCTGTATTTCTAATTTAGACTGACTGTATGAACAACAGTAGGTTGGTTCACAGTTTCCCTCTGACAGGATCTATACATGGCCCATTAAAGGGGTTGTTCGGTAGCCATACACCCGACCTGTTCATACTGTTGGCACCTCCACTTCTAGTCTTTCTGGTACCGATCACACGGTATGGATCCGTTCCAGGCGGTTGGCTGTCTAGCGCATTTTAATAACTAAGCCAACACAGAGACTGAAACAGCCCGGCTAAGTGAAATAAACCAGTCAGCCCCAGCAATTACATCACCATCGATGGGATGTGGGAGGAGGAATCCATACCATGTGACCGGGTATTGGAACTGCTAGATCCAGCCTCTGTTGCCAAAGTTTTTCTCTCTCTGAACAAC
Source organism: Eleutherodactylus coqui (assembly GCF_035609145.1). NCBI lineage: Eukaryota > Metazoa > Chordata > Amphibia > Anura > Eleutherodactylidae > Eleutherodactylus > Eleutherodactylus coqui. The sequence goes on from NC_089839.1 coordinate 145,871,442, forward strand.
CCCACAAAAGGCCAAGCAGGAAAATGTGTCTGTGAAGTCTCCCTGGATGTGGCCAGACTCTTGGCTTGCACTGTGGTAGCTATACACCAGACTCTTTGGCTCAAATCCTCTAAGACAGTGGTCCCCAAACTTTTTGGCACCAGGGACCGACTTCCAGCAAGACCATTTTTACAAGGCCCAGCAGGGTTGGGTGGGACATGGGCGGGGCTTTGGTTATATAGGGCGGGGTTATGAAGGGGGTTGGAGTTTAGTCCATTCTTATTTAATTATGACATTTAGAATGTCCTGGCAGTACACACATAGGGCAGTATATAATTTAGCACCCCACCCCCAGTAATAAGCAGCCGCTTCCCCTGTAATAACTAGCCCCCCCTCCCAGTAATAAGCAGCCCCCACAGTAAGCGTCCCCCCCTCCCCGTAATAGGCAGCCCCCCCAGTAGTAAGTAGCCCCCACCCACCCCAGTAATAGGGAGCCCCGCGTAATAGGCAGCCCCTTCCCCTGTAATAAGTAGCCCCCCCCAGTAATAGGCGGCCCCTTCCCCCTGTAATAACCAGCCCCCCCAGTAATAAGCAGCCCCTTACCCTGTAATAAGTAGCCCCCCCCCCCCCCCCGTAATAGGTAGCGCCCCCCCCCCCAGTAGTAAGCAGCCCCTCCAACCCATATACTTACCTCCTCCCTGCTGCCGCTCTCTGTCTGCTTGCCCTGACGTCAGCCCGGAACGCTTCCTCCCCGAGTCCTCTCCTGCGAAACTAATGAGCAGGGGACTCGGGGAGGAGAATCCTGGCTGCACAGGCGTCAGTGTGCGCCGGGATCAGCGTGATTACCAGCGGGGAGCTGCGGCGCCCCCGCTGGTAATCGCTTCAGTGGTGAGCGGCGTCCGCACGCCGCGGGCCACAAAACACAAGGCAGCGGGCCGGATTCGGGCCGCGGGCCTTGTGTTTAGAGCAAAATTTCCCGGCGGTGCCGCGGACCGGTGCTAATCATCCAACGGCCCGGTCCGCGGCCCGGAGGTTGGGGACCCCTGCTCTAAGAGATCATTAACAGATCGTCCTTTTGTGGGAACACTGCTCTTCAGCGCTGTGATGGTTCGTGATCATTCTTGAGGCCACTGGTGGTTAGAGCTGTGCAAATCCAGAACAAATCCAGCTATGCAAACTCTTAGGCTCGCTCTTTTTGTCGCTGCAAACCCTGGATAACAAGAAAACCTTCCAGGAACAAAAATAAAAGCCCTCCTTTAAACCACAACCCCCCTGACCACAGCCCTGCTCTACCAAATTCTCTGCATGAAGGGCGACCTTAACTCAAACCATCCAGGGTATGGGGATGACTTTCCTTATTCAAGGAGACCTAGCTCGTTCACATCTCAGAGGCCTGGGTTCGGGAGGTAATTTCCTCGGCTATGCTATTGAAATTTTCTGCCCGTCCTCCAGATGGCTTTTTCAGCTCCAGGATTATGGTGTAGCCTTCAACGGCCAACGCTTTGGCTCATGGTATTCATACTCTATCCTCAAGGTGTCATTGTTCGGGTCTCTCCTTTTTAGAATAATTCAAAGTAGTCTATTCCAATCTCTTTGTGGTACCTAAGAAGGATGGCACTATCAGATCCATTCATCCATCATGCATTTCAAGAAGTTAAATCAGTATGTCGAGGATCAACACTTCCGCATGGAGTCGTTGAGATCTGAAATCCATCGACATCAAGGATGTCTGTCTTCATGTCCTCATCTGCTGTGTGCATCAGTGATTTCGCCAACTGGTCGGAACACTACCAATTCACAGTTGTTCCATTCGGGTAGGCTATGGCCCCCTGAGTCTTCACAAAGGTTCTGGCATCAGTGATTGCTCTTCTCCGCCTCAAAGGTGATAGTGGCCATCCTCTATCTTAACAACATCTGGCTGAAAGCTCAAACGAGGTCAAAAACCTGAAGCCTCCATCACTTTTGAACATGCTATCTTGTTTTGGATGGACCATCAACCAACCCAAGCCCTCCCTTGCACTACTGCAACATATGGACTTTCTGTGCCTATCCCTCGGCACGTGCTTGTCTTACTCCCGCCACAAAAAGTACATCCCCTCCAGAAGCTGATACTCTCTGCAAACTCAGAATCCTGTGACTGTTCAATCCCGTGACTCTGAATGAGAGTGCTGGTGCTCTTGGTCTCCTCCTTCAAGGCAATTCCATCTGACCAATTCCATGCTCTGCTTCTCCAGTGAGCCTTTCTCTCCCTATGGGACAAATCCACCTTCCCCTTCAAGACTATCTTCTCTTACAGGGACCCCTCTTCCATCCAACTTTATCCACGCTTTGTTTAATGGTTGAAGCTGTGGCGCTGAGAGCCTGGGAATTTGTGGAACCCATCATACAGACTATGACGAAAACTTGAAAACCCTTCTCTTCTGGGGTTTACCATCATGTCTGGAAAACCCACATTCCTCACGTGTGAGCAATGCAGCTTCCATCCTATGTGCTTCTCTTTATCCCACCTCCTGTCCTTTCTCCAGGAGGGTCAGGATATGGGCTTAAGTCTCAGGTGTCTATGCTGTGCATACTTTTCAATACCTTTCTACAGGGGGTCACTCACACCGCCCCTCTATACCATTCGCTTGTCTCACCTTGGGACCTCTGTCTTGTACTTGACGTGCTGCGGTCTCATGGTTTTAAGCTACATTATGGTTTTAATGTTTTACATTGACGACTTTATCTTTTTCTATCCTACCGTGCATACAAACTGGTTAGCTTGGTACCTGCTAGTAGGAGAAGCTCACACTTTTTTGCTTAGTGTTGGCTCCTAGTGACGGTAGCTGTACTCAGTCTTCAGCTGTGTCCCCACAAGAAAGGGCTTTCACGGTAATTACAAAAATATCATTTTTCTGTGATTTGAAATCATGCAGAAAAGTAAGGAAGGTACAGTTGCTGTCATCTATAGTCAGCACAGTGTGTACTGGGATTAGCATCATATAGCACATATAGGTGATGGACTTCCTTTAAATCTGTTTCTCCCTCCATTTGCAGCTGAGGAAGTTGTTCAAGAAATTGAGAGCTTCGAAGGACTTCAAGCTTTGCGTCTTGAAGGCAACACTGTGGGTGTTGAAGCAGCCAAAGCAATAGCAAAGGCCTTGGAGAATAAGCCTGACCTCAAGGTGAGACTACTTATAGTAATGTAAAATATATCAAAACTATGCTACCATACCGGAGTGCACTACAGGATAGGAGACATGCTGAGTTTAGTAATAATATATAGTTTACTAAGGTGACTTGGTATTTCCATGTAAAAAATTGTTGAAATACATAAGATGTAAAGGCCTGTGACTCCTGCTTGCCTTAGGCCAGCTTCACATGGGCGGGATCCACGGCAAAACACGGGCATTGAAGGGCATGACCTGTCATTTTTTTCCCTTCAAACTCAGTTACAAATTGTGTATTCCGTAAGTAGAAAAAAAATCGCAGCATGCTTTATTTTGCCGCGCAGGTCAATGGAGGCTGTTGGACCCGTAGCCTATATGCAATTAACATTGCGTATGGCTGCGGAACGGCAGGGGAAATACCTTAAAAAAAACAAAAAATGTACTGCGTATGACCAACAACAAGCAATATAGACAATTTAAGTATGCGGAGTCGCCAGCCTGGCTCAGACGGAATTCACTGTGGGCCTCCAGCATGCGGAATCCCACACCTGGCCGTGTGTGTGTGTTTGTAAAATATATATAATATTTGTACAAGTTTGTTCTGTATATTGTGAGAGCTATCAGCAGGAAAAGCTGAATTTTTGAGGCTTTATCAGTAGTTTACTGCCAGGGACAGAATCTATAAGATGATGATAAAGGGTTAAGACAGAAGAAAATTCTTAAAGCACTTAAGGTAAGGAGTACATTTGTTGTCATTTTTCAATTTATTTGGGTTTAATTTAGACCTCATGGCATGTTTCCTTAATTATTATAGAAGGGGGCTGTTTAATGTCCCTTTTCCACGGGCCGACAGTCGGATAAATGACTGCACGAGCGCCAACATCCTCACTAAAATCATTGGCGCTCATGCAGTGCGTTTACACTGACAGACTTCACCACTTGATCGCAGGATTCTTGCTGGTTTCTCGCTTAGCGCTTCACCTTCTATGTGAAGTCTGAAGCGTTTAGACAGAACGACAAGCCTGTGATCCAATGATGGTTTTTAACCCCTTAAGGACCAAGCGCAATAAATATACGGCGCTAAGTCCTGGGCTTTAATCCCTGCCAATAGCAAAAGTATAGAGCAGCATTAAAGCCTCTGCAATCAAGCAGGAGCAGGTCGGGTCCCCAGCTGTTAGTCATAGCTGAGAACCCGGAAGAGAAAGGAGAAGCGTTTACCTGCTTTTACCATCTCCTTTCCTAGCTACATATCACTCAATGAGCTCTATGTACTAAGAAGTTCAAGTGAAAGTGTTTCCACTACATACCCAGGGGCCCCCTGTTAGAGCAGAGCTACAGTCATTGAATGGCTGTGATTGGCTAACGCAACGCTGGCTTTCATTGGCTGATGCCGCACTGAGTTAGCTAATGAGAGCATTAGCTTTCTGGAGGCGGGGCATTCAAGCCCCGCATCCAGAAAGCAACACTCTGTCGGCGAGGAGGTGGGAGCGACAGCCTGCAGCAGCGCCGTGGAAGGTGAGTATTGTTTTTCTTTTTGTTTTTTTTCTACACCATATTCCCGGCGTATAAGTCGACAGTTGAGGGGTTGTCTTATATGCCGGACAATACGGTGTCTATATATATTAATATATATCAAAACATCCAAAACAAAATGAGAAACCCATTCCTGTACTTTAAGTGTAAATATACTTTTTAAAAAAAGCTATAAATGTTGAAGAAAAAAACTCCATACCTTTTTAATAACTTTGGATTTTTTTAGATGCATGTTTCTGATAACAGCATCACTTTTACGTCTGTCTGATATTTGCATTTTAAGCTGATTAGGCAAACAATTTTTATTGCTTTAGTTGATGTTGGTTCATTTTTCTTTCAGAGATGTCATTGGAGTGATATGTTTACTGGAAGATTAAGATCTGAGATTCCTCCATCGCTGGTAAGTATGCTGGTCTATGGTGTTATCGCAATGCAATAAAATTATTTAAAGGAGTTGTACTATGATAAGTTATTTCCTATCCACAGGATAGGGGATAACTTGCTGATCAGTAGAGGTCTCACTGCTGAGACCCCTACTGATCTTGAACAGGGGTTTTGTGCCCCCCTCTGCCTGTCACTGTGCAGCCACTTCCCCCACATTGGCATCACAACGAATGGGCCTTTAGCTGAGCATGCATGATCGCCACTCCTTTCATTTCAATGGAGCAAACAGAAATGCCCAAGCATTTGCCACTCTATTTACGGCAGTCTCATTAAAAGTGAATGCAGTGGCAATGTGCTTGCACAATCAGTACTCTATTCAGTCTTCTCACTGGAGGGGGATGCATTAAGCCTGCAACGGGGACCCCCATTTTAAGGATCAATGAGGGTCTCTGCAGTGAGACCCCAATGATCAGTTTGTTATCCCCTATCCTGTGGATAGAAGATAATTGGTGATCCTGATTCAAGCTCTTTAACTCATTCTCTCTGCAGTTAGTTTTTACCTTCCCTACCAGGCCCCATTTTTCATCTGACACAAATCACCTTAAGTGGTAGTAACTTTGGAATGCTTTTACTTATGTAAGTGAATCTGAGCGTGTTTATTCGTGACACATCCTACTTTGTTAGTGTTCCATTTTTTTTTCCAATACCTCCCCCACCCCTTTTTTTTTTTAAATCCTAAATTGACAGAATATTTCAAAGTCTGCAACTTTCAAACTTTAATTTTTCTGCTTGTAAGACAGAATCATACCAACCAAAATAAGTGATTGTTGGATCACTTGGATAATACACAGGGCATTATCTGACATTGTCACATTTATCACTGACAGTAAGGTCTATTATTGTTAGTGATGACACTGACCCTCATAGGCCACTGTACATAGCAGACCTGGAGGTCATGATTTCACTTTCAGTTGCTATGGTAACCATCTGCACCACATAGCAGGTTTGCTGATTGGCTGAAGGAGAGAGCCTCTTCCCTCTCCAAACCCTTTAGATGCCACTGCCTGCATAGGCAGTGACATCTAAAGGGTTAAATCACGTGGATCTGAACTAAGCCCTATCCTGGTGGTTGTACCCCTGCTGTAACTTACAACCACGATCCCACTTCGTTTACTGGGGGCACTGTTTCTGAACCCTCAGGTAATTTGCACCATACATGTACAACATGATTTGGGAACTACTGGCCCAGTGCACCATATATGTACAGTGCATGTTGGAAAAGGCTTAATAAGCTGTTTTCAGAGTACTGCCGTTCTTATGTGTGTATGTGAGAACTTACATGTATTTCCTTACAGATCTCTTTAGGCGAGGCGCTGACAACAGCCGGTGCGCAGCTGACAGAACTTGATCTGAGTGACAATGCTTTTGGACCGGACGGTGTCCGAGGATTTGAGGCTTTGCTGAAGAGTCCCACATGTTACACGCTTCAAGAACTGAGACTAAACAACTGTGGCATGGGAATTGGTGGAGGAAAGGTACTTTAATGCCAGTTTTATAGTGGAAACAGTTTCATCATTCTTTCTGCTGCACATGTAAAGGGATTGTCACAACAAAGAAACTAGCCTAGTGCTAGGATGTGCGACTAATGTTCCATCAGTGGGGTCTCTGACCCATGTGGTAAGACCCCTATCCCATGTGTCGTCCCCCCAACCTCCCTTGTCTATTACTGGCCAACCATTCTGCTGGTTTCTGCTTTAACGTTCATCTTAACTCCTTATTTGCTAAGCTGAGAACTTCCAGGGTAGCGGGCTGTAACTGCCGAAAAACTGTTTGCAGCAGTTTAGGTCTTCTTGTACTTTGTTTTTCCTGCAGGGGTTCTACTCTGTCATCTCCAAACAAAAGATGCTTTCAGGGATTCTTTTCAGAGGGAAGGTATAAAGGAAAGACTACGTATTTTGTACACTAATTTTACCTGTTTCCTTCAGATTCTGGCTGCAGCACTTATTGAGTGTCACAAAAAGTCCAGTTCTCTTGGCAAACCCCTGGCGCTCAAAGTATTTGTGGCTGGAAGGAATCGTTTGGAAAACGATGGTGCCACAGCTCTGGCAGAGGCATTTCGGGTATGTGCTACTTGTATAATTTACAGTAAGACGGCTGCCTGTATCTCAAATTAAACCTCTTATTTTGTCCCTAGTTGATCGGCACTTTGGAGGAAGTACACATGCCCCAGAATGGAATAAACCATGCAGGCATCACCGCTTTGGCTGAAGCCTTCAAAGTGAATCCGCTATTAAAAGTCATTAATCTCAACGATAACACATTTACAGATAAAGGCGGCATTGCTATGGCAGAGGTAATATTTAGTAGGCATTTGCGATTGATTTGAATATCAGTCAGTTTCCAATGAACTGTTTAAGCAAATGAAATTTTTTGTTTTAGGCATTAAAGACTTTAAGGCAAGTGGAGCAGATAAATTTTGGGGATTGTTTGGTGCGTTCTAGAGGAGCAATGGCCATTGCTGGTGCTCTGAAAGAGGGTTTGCATAAAATAAAGGTACGTACCAGGCTGTTGTATTTCAGGTGGTGAAGTCTTGTTATTAAAAAAAAAAACACTTTTTTTTTTTGAGTTGCTTCTGACACTTGCAAATGTTGTAACTGGAATAAACGCAGGTTCTTGCTACACTTAAAGTGCTAGTGTCTGTGGCCGGGATGATCTGTTACTAAAGCTGGGCAGACTTTAGAGATTTTGAATGATCAAAAAGGCTTACTTAAACTTTTACTATTGCTTTTTTTTCTGTTGCTTCTGTGTTTTCCTATTGGGTTCTCCATAGGAGAAATAAACACCACCCTAAAGAGCGCCTATACCAACAAACTGATGGGTTTTTGCTTTGCAGAAGCACCACATTTGTTATTTTGATGCAGTGATGTTTTGTTTTTTTTTTGGCAAAAAAGTACTGTGTCCAGAATATGTTCGCAGTAGGTCAGTAGTAGAGATGAGCGAGTATACTCGCTAAAGGTAATTGCTCGAGCGAGCATTGCCTTTAGCGAGGACCTACCCGCTCGAGACAGAAGGTTCAGGTGCCGGCGGCGGGCAGGGAGCTACGGGGCAGAACGGAGGGGAGATCTCTCTCTCCCTCTCTCCCCCCCCCCCCCCCCCCCCCCCCGCTCCCTCCTGCTGACAGCCGCTACTCACCGCTCCCCCGCGCCAGCACCCGAACCTTCTGTCTCGAACGGGCAGGTACTCGCTAAAGGCAATGCTCGCTCGAGCAATTGCCTTTAGCGAGTATACTCGCTCATCTCTAGTCAGTAGTAAAGCGCAAAATGTCCTACAACATTACTTTTTTTTTTTTTTTTATATTGGCGTTATTTCTCCTTTTGATGTGTTTTTGAGTCCATAGCATTTTTTTTTTGTAGATCACAACACACCCTGGGTATAGCATTGTGTTTTCTCCTTTATCTGGCAGTTTTCCATAGGCATCTCTATAGAGCAAAAAAAAACTGAAAGAATTGTGAATAAAAAGAACACACAGGCCTCATCCAAAACAGTGTGTGTGTTCTTTTTGGGTTTCTATTTCTTTTCTTTTTCTTGTGTGCGGGTATACTTAAGCCATTTTCTGCTCCTGTTCATGTAACAAATGCATGTGACAGTTGGGGAATGGAAGCATGATGTATATGTGGTATAGCTGATCTGTCATGTTGGATTTTTTTCAAATCTGTTGTTTAGTACAGTTATTAGAAAGCCGTTCAGGCCGACAGCGGATCTGCATCCTATCACTAGAAGCCCAGATGAAGACAGAGATTGATTAGTTAAAAACACAAATAACTGATGTCGTTCCTGGTTGGTGATTTGGATGAAAAGTTGTTTAGAAAGGCTGTCTGAATTCTCTAACATATGAGCTTCACTTACAGTCTTGGATTGGTCCCACTGCATAATGTCATTTCCTGAAGCCAGTTCTATAACTATCTGAAAAAAAAATTCACAAGAACATATATTTTAAAAAAGTGTCTAAACTTTAGTAAGGACTTAAGGCCCATTTACTCAGAGCGATGATCGTTTTAGCGATAATCCTTGCGTCTAAATGTGCGCCTATCGTGCGCTTTACGTGCATTGCTAGCTGATCGTTAAATTCAGGCCAACCTAAAAATCGTCCTTCAGCCTTAACAGCACTTGGGCTATTAACTGCATTCAGCTAAGGCTTCATTTGCACACTTAATTGCTTTTAAGTAGCTACTTAAAAGTTTCTACCAAAAGATCGCTCAAAGCTGTCACTCAAACTGTCTGAGCGATCATTGGGCCCTGTAAATGGGCCTTTAATCTGTATAGCAGCTGATAAACTACATTCATGGAAGTATTTGTTTTAATTTTCTTTGACTTTCATGACAGGAGCTCAACCTTTCCTTTTGTGAAATAAAGTGTGAAGCAGCCGTATGTTTGGCTGAATCTGTAGAAGATAAATCTGAGCTGGAGAAATTGGATATAAATGGTAAGCTTTGGTTAATTTAAATTAACATTTAAAAGCAGTTTTATCAAAATTCTTTAAAATGTAGATCTGTAAATACTTTGCTTTTCTCATTTTACAACAGTTTTAAAAGGAACCTGTCACGCCCCTACAGAACCATACACTACATTATGGTGCTGCTGGGGAGGTGACAGGAAGCCGGGTGATGGATTATACTCGCCCACTCCCTGGTTCCGGTGGTACCCATCGTTGAAGATCGCATCAGCACTGCAAATATACGACTTCGCAGTGCCGTTCACGCAATCTCCTCTATAAGTCTGTGGGAGAGTGCGGCTATGACATTGTGAAAAGACAGTTTTGCAGTGCCAGCATGATCGTAGGAGCGGGTGTTTGTAAAAAATAAAAATCACCCAGCTCCCTGTCACGTCCATAACAGCACCATAACTTACTTTATCATGCTGTAGGGATGTGGCAGGTTCCCTTTTAAATTTACATTTTTTCTTCATAACAATAACTAGATGTAAGTGACCACATTTTAACATCCTCCTGTTTTAAAACTAAATAATTTAATTAAAAGTGGAATTGCACTTTAATTGTGTTCATGCACGTTCTTACTATAGGAATGCTTTGAACTCTGCATGCTTGTTTTGCAGGAAATAACCTGGGTGAAGAAGGATGTGAACATGTTCAGGAAATTTTGGATGGCTACAACATGAGTTCTGTGCTGGCATCCCTGAGGTAGGGAATATTTGGTCTCCTTTTCTTATACTGTTCTGTGCTGTTACTGCAAACCTCCACCTTCAGTGACCCAAAGAAACCTCTTGTAAAGGCCCATATGCACTCAACAATAATTGTTTTGTGATAAATGTACAGAACAGTCCGTTACAAAAAATTGTTTATCATTGATACATGGAATTGATAGATGTAGTTTGTCCCATTGTCAAATCTAAGTGTTCATTGGCCAAATCCATTTCCTATACAGGTAAATTGCATTTCAGTTTCAAACTCAAATTTCATCCTATGGTGCGTGTATGATAGCATGTTGTGAACATACTTGAGTGTTGTAACAATTTGGCGTGACACTCACTTGCTCCCGCGGCCCCAGCTTTTTCATGCCGGCGCATGCGCAAAGCCGAGTCGGCAGCCGGTGAGTGACGTTTCTGTGTGGGGCTCTGCAAGCCCCGCACAGAATTAGAGCATGCCGTGATTTGTTTGCCGCGCGAGATTTCGTGCGGCTGTCTGCATAGGATTGCGTTTGCTAACACAATCCTATGGCAGCTTCCAGGGGCAGAAATTCAGCGGGAAATCCCACCGCATCTGCAGGCGGCCTATCACTATGACTAATCTATTACCTGAAAAGTTCCTTTCAGAGGGAACCTGTTACAGGGATGTCATGATGAAACCACCGCCAGCCAGTTCTTGTGGTGTTTATTACGTAAGCATGTCTGTAAAATTGTTACAGGATAATGGGTGGAGGGAGTTTTAATTCAGCGTGCAGTATATCCCGATTAGTCATCTTAGCAGGTCGGCTTCAGGGATTAGTCACGTTGTGTGTGGGCTGTACTCGCGTGTAATTGACATGCTAGAGAGGTTCCCCAACATTAGCAGTTCCTCTTCTGAAATCTTTCTTCCTGGCCATACTCAGTAAAGCAGGGTGTACTTGCTGCAGCTTCATCTGCACATATGCTAGAAGCCAGGTGAGGTATTTGTGATGTAAAGCTGAGCACCATGTTCTATCAGCAATGCTGTAGGGCAGGAAACGAGAGCTCATGGTCAAAATTTCATGATTGAATCTGCTGACGTCAGACTCTCTGACAAGTAATTTTCACCACAATTGGCCTGATTACCGCCAACACAATGTGGTTATTCCCTGAAGTGGACTCGCCCAGATGACGACCCAGTTTACCTGACAGAAGACAAAACTAATGGCCTCCTTTCTTTGACTTGCTTGTCTATAGTCCACACTATCAGATACCGAACATTTAAGGTGGCTGACTAAGCAACCAAATGTCAGGCTCCACCTCATTGGTCTTTCTTTTGAATGAGGAACTGTAAAATGATCTAAAAAATTCTCTACACGGCACTGAAGTTGTTGGACATCTACGTGAAGGATCTCGTTCAGCTTTGTCAACTTCCTTTTTGTCCAATGAGCCTCTGCTTTGTATATCAACGAGGCAATTGTTCAACATTAAAGTAATTCTATCACCTACTTTTATGGCCCTTTTACATGGGCTGACAGCCTTTTAAACAACTGCACGAGCGCTGATGCCACCGCTAAGGTCGTCAGCATTCGTGCAGAGCTTTTACACACAGACTTGCCGGCGGCTCTTGGGCTTCTCATTTGCTTCTCACTCAGCACTTCACATCTTATGTGAAGTGCTGAGCAGCGAGCGTTTATTCGGGACAAGAAGCCAGCGGGCCAATGAGGTTTTTAAGCTGACTTAAAAATGAACTTAACAAACCGCAAATGACAGGTGAGCTATTTTGGTGTATTTACGTTGAATAATTATCGCTCAAATTAGTTCGTTTGAATGAATTTTAAGCAATAATTTTTACGTGTAAATAAGCCTTTAGCCCAATAAACTAAGCTTGTGGGCTGAAAGTAAGTGACCCATGAAGTCCAAGGATGTAAGTGTTATTCTTCCCCTGTCGTTTTCCTGGTGTGAGCGGTAAAAGCCGTCTCTGCAGTGCATTGAGCAGCACACTAAGTAATCTGCCCATTATAAAATTAGTACTGGGGAAGTACTTGGTGCACAGCCCAATGGATTGAGCAGCGGCTTTTTAGTGCTCACATGGGGGGGAATGACGGTAAATATAACACTTCCCAAGACTTGGAGGGTCACCTACTTTCACCCCGTAAGCTTACTGGGCTATAAGTAGGTGACTGTTTCCCTTTAATACTGGTTATGAATCCGGATTAACCAGTTGTATCTTTCCATAATACTAAAGTATGTGAGTCATGAAATTGACAAGTGCTCTTATAAACTACATTATTTGCATTTGCCTAAGTAAAAGTTGTGAAATCGTATTAAGTTTACTAAAATATTACATAATTCTCAGTGCAAACTACTAAGAAGCTGACCTTTTGCAGTACATACAAAGATAAGTGTGGGTAAACATTCCTTCATGCCATACACTATCTCCATCTTACTGGGTCTAGCCATAAACTAATGCCAGATGACATGGGAGCCTTGAGCTGAAATATTTGGTGAGCACAAACAGCATGTGCCTAGGTTAAAGTTAACCTCTACTATGATTGGTAATATGTTAATGGGTTATTAGTATATACATTAAGACAAATACAAGTTATGATTGGTTTTATGTTATCAAAAAGCTAGCTTTTCTCCTGATTGGCCCACTGTAGAGAGTTGTTTCTAATATCAACTGCTGACCAATAAACATAGCAGAAATCTCTTTATGAACACATCTTGTGTGGTACGTGTGTTGATTCTCTGAGCTCGTACCAAGCACACATAATTTGAACAGAAAGATTTGGATTTCTGTGTTTTACACCTGTTACAGTATTTTGGTCAGTATTTGTAAGCCAAAATCAGGAAGTGTCAATGAGGTTTTATACCATTCCTCTTTTATTCAGTCAAAATGTACGAATAGTGGAGGGGAAAGGTGTCCTTTTTTTTGCCTTTTTTGAGCCAGTATATGCTGCCATACCTTTTTTGTCAACTGTACGGACCAGCCTAGTCTGCTGCACTATTCTATACAGAGGCATCCCACAAAAATATACCATGCAGTATACTCTTTATATAAAGGGAAGAAATGTGGCCTGTGATAATACATGCTCTGCTGTGTGCTGCAAACACTATGTGAACAGGCCCTTAGCTGAATCCATCAACTGTTATCCAGTTAAATCTTGAAACTGTTGAACTTTTTGGTTATTGGTTAACCCTAAATTCAGGTTTTCCCTAGCGGTTTTGACTTCTGCATGTAAATATGGGCACACTTTCAAAGATGTTGGTCTTCATGCTTAGTGAAATTAACCTTTATTTCAATCTAAATCTTTGTGCCCTTTCACAATATTTTAATGTTCTGTTTATATATTTTTCTTTTTAGTGATGACGAAGGGGACGATGAGGAAGATGGTGAAGATGATGACGATGATGAGGAAGAGGATGAGGATGAAGGGGATACGGATGATGCAGATGAAGGGGAGGAAACAGATGACGGAGAGGAAACAGAGGAAGGAGATGAAGGGGAGGAAAATGAGCAAGAAAAGCCCAAGAAATTTCTTCCTCAGGTAATAGTTTAAATAAAATAGTCTAGTTCAAGATTGCAGTTTATGATGCACAGTACAAAACGGACATGTGTGTTGGATGTTTCATAAAGGCTTGTGAATTGCAGAATTGCACAAACTGTTAGCAGACTAGCTTCTCTTGGTAGGAAGCAGAAGACTTGAAAGACTATTCAGTTTGGTGTAGGAAACTTGGAACAACTATGGAGAATTTGAAAAACCATTAGCTTCCCCTCTCTATTTTCAGATAGCTTCCGTTGCTAACGAGCAGTTCTGTGAGCAACAAATATATTATGGAATTGCACTGTAAGCCAGGGACTCCCAACCTGCCCGCTATATGATGGCCGCTTTAGATCAACGCGTTGCATTCACTGACCTGGGCCACACCTCCACTTTTCTTTGTTTCTCTAGCTCCTGTTCACTATATAATGGAAGATTATATCTCTCTACTGTAAACAATGGACACTGTTTCTTAGTTGGAGTCCAACTGCTGGGACCCCCTTCTTCCCCCAATAATCCAGTCATGCATCGTTATTAATGTGCATGATGGGGAAACTTCTGTAATAGGGCTTAAAATGCTCACACACATTAAGAAAGGAAGTTGGCAACAAGTTACAGAGCATTGTATTTATAGTGTACCTAAAGCCGCATTTACACACAGCGATTATCGCTCAAACTATGTCTTTTGAGTGATAAATGTTACGTGTAAATGCTACCATAGTTTGCTTTTCGTCCGAACAATGACTCTTAGCTGAATTTAAAATCTATTGTTCGGACAGAGAGCTGATAGCAGGGACTGCATGCTGCGATTCTCCACGGGAGCACTGATGCCATTGTAATCAGCTTGTGGCAGAACAAAGGGCTATATGCAGATAACAGACCACCTGCTGTTCTCTGCATACAGCTCAGGGAGGCTCATGTACATGCAAATGAAGCTAATAAAGCTGCTTATGGGCATTATTGCGCATTAGCAGCCTATACAAAATGATCGCTCAAATGGTCATTCTCCCTATCCTTTGAGCGAATTTTGAGCGATCATCTTTGTGTGTAAATGGGGCTTTACTTTTAAGACAACTTGCGTTCATCTAATAGCCTGTGTGTCTCATCATTCATGTAATATGCTTTCATTAAACTTTTTTGTCTTACTGCTATAAATTAAGGCTGAAATGCAGCCCCTCAACAAGCCACTGCTTGTTGTTAGGCATTGAGCTTCCCTAGTTACTGGCACGTTAGGACATCATCTTGGCGCTGTGTGGAGGGGCTGACTTCTCAGGCTTGGCTTCCCTGCACCCTCGCTGCTCTGGGATCTGCAGTCAGTGTGAAACTGTACTACAAAGTTTGATTATAGAGCTGCATACTTTCCAAATGGTTCAGTATACAGTGGAAAGATGGTAGCTGCAGAGTGAGCAACACAAGTTTCATGCAAGCGCCAGTTGCCTGTTACTGATATGAGTTCTCTTTTAGCGGAGCAATTGTATGATTTGCAGTCCACACAGAAGCAGCTGACATTGTGTACTTTTTGTTTTATAAATATTTTACACAAACGTAGTAAATTTTAAATTGAAAGCCAGAATCCTCCCCTAAATAACTGTTAACATGAAGCGAAGATCAGAAAAAGTACAATTAGTTTTTTACACATTAGGTTCTACTCACACTTGGTGAGACTTGCTAAAAATGTGTTTTGTTTTTTATTTAAAGTATACCTATTGATTTTTGTTTTCTGCAAGGAGTCTACACCGGCTGCCTCTCCCCGCCCTCCTGTTGATGCATCCACTTTCCTCAACTTTCCTTCTCCTGAAAAACTCTTGAACATGGGTCCTAGGCGCTCAGCAATTATAGCTCAGGTATTCTGTGTTACTACAATACAAATAATTAACGGTATAGTGACTTAAATACTTAAGCCGCTCTCCCACAGCCCACTTTTCCTCCCGATTTAGCAGAGTATTTCAAACAACGCTATCATTGATTTCAATGGGGCTTCGCAAACAAGAGCTGTCTGCTCTATTTTCGTGCTTTTTAACGCACCCAATACAATGTTGAGGTGCATTAAAAAAATGCTGTCAAATACATTCGAAAATGCAGTGCAAAATCCTGGTAAAACGCCACAGTTTTGAACACACGTTTTAGTAACACGTGTGCGCGAGTGGGTCTCACTGTATGCCTGGTAACTGAGAACATACTGTATGTTTTTAAACCTTTTTTTGTTTTAGTTTTTTTTTAAATTTTTTTAAATATGCTGTATTTCCTTATTTGCAGACTGATGTTGCAGACACTGATAAGGTAGTACAGGCTTTTGTCCAAATATCCTCAGTATATAGAGATGATCAAGAGGTAAAGACAGCAGTGGAAGAAACAATTGGTAAGGAAGAATTCTCATAAAGCTAGATGGTAAACTTGGGCTTTATTCAGATGGGTGTATTTTTTTTCCCCGTATATTGTCCTTGTAGTTAACAGCACATGGAACTATTATAGCCGATGAGGTTATAAAAAAAAAAAAAAACACTCTGCATGTCCTGCTCTCATTCATATTCATGGATGAGAATGGCCTATACAATGTGCACTGTCCATGGACATTGACGGGTGGCCATGTGTTGTCCAATCCAAGTTGTGCCTAAGGTTCCTGGGCGCAACGCACATTTGTTAATCTAACAAAGGCCTTACTTGGTTGGTTAATTCTTTCAACTTTGTATTCTTTTTCATTTCAGATGAGTTGATGACGAAGGCTTTTAGCAGCTCCGTTTTCCAGCCAAACATGTTCATTACCAGTTTGCTTGTTAGGATGGGACTACTTAAGGTATGACCACTTTTACTTTTTGCTCTCATGGAGTCGCTAGATCAGCTATATAGGCTGACCATCCTGCAAGCTGTAACTGAGATTTTTTTTTCCAGCTTCAGATATTTAAATTAAGGAAAAAAACTCCCAGGTCCTTCTTGGGAATATAGTTTGTATGAGAAAATGTGGTTTATTAGCTTCATTCACTTTTGTACTGCACACACTATATATCTAAATATGGGGCAAAGTAGAATGGAATTACTGCAGACCTTTACTTGGGGTACATTCACACCTGCAGTAGGCTTTCATTCACAATTCCATTTTTCAGTTTTTTTCTCCCCATTGCTTTTAATGGGTTTTCAGTACATTTTTGAAGCCTGGAAGGAAACCAATATATCCAGAGGAAATCCAGGCAAATATACGGAGGATCAAAAAACTCTCCGCAGATGTGGTCTTGGTTAGATTTTACCCAAAGGCCCTCCAGTGTTGCAAGGCAACCACTGTGCTGCTAGATGAGCTTTGTTGTACAGTCCCTGTTCTCTTGCATGGGTTCTTGCTTTCTGTTAGTTGCTTGTAATGAGGATTTCTAATGCTTCTATTCATGTGTTTATCTCTTTATAGAGCGAGGAGAAGATTAAAGCCGTCCCACACTTGTATGGACCATTACTGTCCTTAAATCATGTTGTGCAACAGGATTATTTTCAGAAGTCTCTCGTTCCTATTCTGTTGGCTTTTATTTCCAAGTATGTATTCAAGACTAAATACTGGTTTTTCTATTGTGCAGTTTACATTGTTTGTCTTTTAAGTGAATTTGTCTCCTGAACTAAAGTCTGAAAATTATTTAGTTCCTCTACTTGGCTAGAATCTCTATAAAGATATTTATTTTTTTGTAGGCCAAATCGTGCACTTGAATCTCAGCCTCAAGCCCGGCACATCCTGATGCAAACTCTTCATAAGTTGTAATCCTTCCAGCACGATTGGACTCTGGTGGCTACAAGCTGCAGAAAGGGGGAAATAATATCACAAACGTTGCTAAGAGACTTCAGACCGTGCAGAGAGTCAAACTCCTTCAGCCCTTCTCCACAGCCCCTTTTCCAGTCTTTGTTTACACATGATTGGGGTTTATGCCCTACCTCTCCATACTGAACGACCCAGATAACTTGGTCTGAATCTCAGGAAACAAAAGGTCTAAAGCTGGACATTTATTAAATGTGTCTTTAATGCCGTGCAGAAAAACACTTGATGGTGTGTTCGCTGCATTGCAATGATTGATGTGAAGCTCCTGTTTAATGCCTACTATTTGAGTATAGATGTTCTTCATTTGGAATGTGATGCATAACTAATTGTCTTAAATATGCAACTAGGGAGTCCATTGATTTGCTAGTTTGTTTTAAAGGGAACCTATCACGACTTTAGTGGATCTGAAACCACCTATACCAGTTAAACAACAAAATAATGCACATTTACAATATTACTGTGTTAGTCATTCCATTAAAAGTGTACGTTTTCGGTTTTAATGTTACCGTGCTGCATGTAAATGCCCAGCAAGCAGTCTAGTGGGCGGGCCAGACTGTCTCTGGTGGTCTGGCTGGACCATCTCTAGTGCGCTGCATACCTCACCTTACGCTGCCTCCTTTTGCTGCTGTGAGCTGAGATATTCTCCATGTCATGAATGTGAAGATCTAACTCTTGTGTATACACTAGGATCTCTGATACTGGTGCATGCAGTTTCTCTTCCCTACTGTGGGTAGAATCAGTTGATTCAACTGTGCATGTGCCGCTCCCGGCAACATTAGACCTGGACCACTCACTGGGCATTTTCATGCAGGCCAGGAAATGTTAAAAGCATTCTTTTTTTTTAAAGCATGCTTTTACTGGAATAACTAACACAGTAATGTTGTAAATGTTCATGACTTTGTTTTAAATTTCATATCTACACAATTAGTGACAGGTTCCCTTTAAGAAGGCAGGTATGCTATTTCAACAGAAATCAATCTGAGTAACAGGCACAAATGAAAAAGCCATTTGATAGCAACTTCATATGTAAAGTGTATCTTTTAAAATGAAGGCCTGCAAATTTAGATAAAAGCAAAGCCCATGCCCTGGATCTCAAGGGATCGGTGTAAATTTATGTGTAAATACTCAGTTTTTTTTTTAATCGTGTCACAATGTTTTCTTACGCTTGTAGAACTAAAACATTTTTAACATTCGTTTTTGCCAATATGGGACTTGCGGTAGTTTTACATCTCCATTGGAACCTTCCTCTGGAGATTCTGTTGCAGATCCGGCTTCCAATACCGGAAGAGAAAGCACAGCATGCAGCGCTTTTTCTTCCGTCCCAGATATAGGCAGAAAGCGGGTTCTGTCCAGAGTTGGAACTGTTCGGCTGTGGGGATTCCCCTTTCCTGATCCCAGAATGGAGCAGATTTCCCAGTGTAAGTGTGAAAGCACCCTTATCCATATTACCCTGACTCCTTTTATGACTATGTTATTGAATGAGATGTGGATTGTTTTTTTTTTTTGTTTTTTTTATTATTTATTTCTTTAATTTTAAGCCACATCCTGAAGTTTCACACTAACACAAAATATAATGCAGGATGCATGTTCTGCAGAACTAAATTAAAGGGTCACATAGAAAGTTGCTAAAAAAAAACACAAACCTCTAAAGAACTAAAGGGAAACTATTGTCCCTTTATGATTTGATCCCATCATCTCCTCAAGCTGTCAATGGATGAGAAATTTCGTAGTCCTAGTGGCCTTGTTGACATTACAAAAAGGTCTTAATAAACTGTATTCTCACGATACTTGGCTTATTTATATGTAGTAGATAAGACTCATGTAGTGTTTGAATTGCTGGGATTTTGGCTGTCTAATGGCCCTTTTATACGGGCCGAGAATCTCGTGTGCCCAATGGAACGAGCTGGTCACGTAATCACCAGATCGACTGCACTTGGGCAGCCCATGTAGGTTTCACGATTCTCGTTCAAAGTTTCAACAGCACAGTAAGCCCACGAGCCGGGGCTGGTTTTTATGCCGGCTGAAACTGAACAACAAGCGAGAACCTCATGATTCTCGCTCATCGTTCAGTCGTTTGCCCGCGTTTAAACTGAAAGATTTATTGTTCAGTTTCATTCGTTTTAATGATTTTCTGAACAGTAATCGTTCTGTCTAAACGGGGCATTAGAAACCTCTCTTCAGGGAATCTGAACCCTTAGGGGTAAGTAAACGCACAATAGAAATGCTGCAGCTGCTACCTGTGGATTTGGACAGATGAAATCTACAACATGATACAGTAGCAGGCATGTAGATGAGGATTTTACAAATCTTATCTATGTGCTGTGGAATTTTTGTGTATTGAAGTTGTCTTGCATTGTGAATTTAGAAATCTGCAGAATGTTTAAATGTTTTTGTTTCAGACTTCATCCCTTCTGTTGTAGCATGGGTGAAATTCATGGTGTATCAGCTGCAAAATCCACATGTGGATCTGCCCTCATTGCCATGTTGTTGTATGGTCCATAACACTACGTTGTTTAGTATTGATCATAAGCATCATTGGACAGATCCCAGCAGTCACACTCTGCAATTTGCAAGTCCTTTCTACAGGATTCTATTTTTTTTTTTTCTTGCAAACTCCTATTTGAAGGACTCGTACCTGATACTTCACTGTTAAACACGAGTGGACAAAATATCAATCTTGACTGGTTAAATAAACTGTTCACCTCTTCTAAGGGGATTTTGTTTTCATTAATGTGAAGTAAAATGTGTTTTTGTATCATTAGGGGATTGAGATTACATTTCGTATAAACCCCTGATGCTAGAAGGTGGTTATCCCTCCTATGCTGGCAGTTTGGATGATCTCTCTACAGGAACTCACAACAAAGTGGCCACTAAGCAGCAAAAATAATCTATTTTGCTCCATAGAACTTTTAATATTTACTGACAATAAAACCATTAGTTGGCAACACAGCACCTTTTTATCAAGGTGATGGAAAAATTCACCCAAACATTTTCTCCAGCCAGCAAACTGCTGTTAAAAATTCCAACGACCACCTATCCGTGAGTGAGTTACATTTAATGATGTCACCGTCATGTGATCAGTCAATTGGCCTCTGAGCTCCGCCCCTGATCACATGAGGGTGATGTCATCACAGGTCCTTCATCCCTGTGCACTGAATGAGGGATTTCATGTGATGAGTCACTGGGGCTTTGAGCTTCACCCCTAATCACATGACGGTGACATCATCACAGGTCTTTCATCCCTGTGCACTAAATGAGGGATTTTATGTGTTCAGTCACCAGGTCTCCACACCGATGGAGGGCTGCATATTAACTTTTTCCACAACATTTCTGCCCTATTCAGCAATTCCAGCAACCTGATTGGTTGTTTGGGTTGGCTGATTCACTGCCCCCTTTTGATGAGATGTGCACAAGAAGGACGTGCTGAGCTGTCAGTGGCAGTCACCGGAGCGCGATCATTGCATAAACATGACCAGATGCTAGCACACCACGCATACTCCACCTCCGCTCCTCTCCAGCTTTCCAAGCTTCCGATCGCGCTCTGGCCCTATGTGGTTCCAAACAGTATAAGCACACTTGTCGGTGTGTGACTCTCACAAGGCCATGTTCATGTATATTAAGCATCTGATCAGATCCGGCTCCTCCAGTTCCCTCTGAAGATGGGACTTCCTTTTCCACAACCTTCTACATGATGGACTCTGGTAACTGGCAGCCTGGGGCCAGTTGTACAGTCCTTGGCTTCTTCCACCTCCCCTCCAGAGGCTTTTTCCAAAGTCTCTCTAAAGTATCGCTCAAATGTGAACAATTCTGACCGGTATGCTAAACTTTCTTCCGTGATTGACAGCCTCCTCATGCATGTACATGGGAACCGACTGAACCCTCCTCCATCCAAGAAGGCTAATGCAACTGGTAGGAAGTAAAAGGAAGCACAGCTGTGACTGCTCAGAGTAAAAAGGTACTACTGGAAGAAGGTAGAACTCTACTTTGATCACAGTTAAAGGGAGAGGTACAGGTGTTGTAACCACGTAATTAAAATGTAAGATGGAACAATGCCTCTACAGCGCCACCTATTAGAAGGCAACATTCCTGCAAGTCACTATTTGACCTTTTTAATAGGCCTTGTAACAATGACAGGGAATAGAAGCCGGAGTCTCAACAAAAGAACCATGAACAGACTGACTGTTTCAGGGTTTTTGCCTCTCATCAGCGTACAGTAGGTTGCTGGGCGAGAGGCCTATGATGTGGATCAGGATGGGTACAGTTTCTCCGTAGGGAGCGCAACTAGTAAGTGTGAGGAGACTTACAAATCCATGCATGCTCCTCTGAGAAATGTATTTATATGGGAAGATGAAACAATGCCTCTACAGCATTCCTGGAAGTCAATGTCTAACTTTTTGAAGGGAAGCATGTTGCCCCAGTGTGTGTTTTATTCTGAAACACTGTGGCATTTCAGAAAAAAAATTCACTTTTGGAGTTTGACTCAGAGTCAGGGGGGGTGGGCTGCACTAGCCAACATTATGAAGAATAACCACGCTCTCTATACACAAGAGGGGAGAGAGCTGTCGGGACCAGCAAGGATAAGGGGAGCAGCGCACCTCAGTGATGCAGTTCTGAATCAAACTTCCAAGTGTGTGTGTATTCTGAAATGCTGCAGTGTTTCAGAATAAGATCTCTATGGGGGCAACCAGCATCCCTGTCTTAGTTTCAAGCTGCCTGTGCTTTGGGAAGCATAAATCTAGTAACAGAATACCGTGACTTCTCTTAGAATTTATGTGACTTCTGGAAATGAAAGGGGTGCAGCTGCACTGACCAAGGAGAGTATAGCTGTGAGCGATATGTAGTTCAAATTCACTACATTTTGGTTTTTCTGGGATATGTTTAGAGTTTTCAGTTGCTCCTATTCTAAAACTATGACTATATACAGCTTGAGGCTCAGTTCATGCAGTGTTACTTCTTTAATTCCTTTTTTTTTGTCCTAGTATAACTTTCTGGATTGCTACAGGTTCTTGTAATGTCTACGTTGTAGATTCTGCACAATGCAACATACATGGAGGTCAAAGAGAAACATACTCTGAAACAGAAGGTAAAGCTATCGGCTCAGCCAAGTTACAATCAAGTCTTTCATTATCCATTCCCCATAAACTGGATGAAGTAACATATATGTGTCTATCTTCATCTATGTTTTCATAGGCACTATCCCACTTATATGGATCCGTTTCCTCTTGCTTGCCGTCATTCAGTTCATCTTCATTGTGATAACGTTGGAACTGAAAGTTGCCAGATCGCATGTTATAGGCAGTGATGATAACTGCTGCTAAAATGATCACGCCAGCCATGATTGATCCAATAATCACAAATGGAGAAGTTGTGTCCTTAGGTGGAGAATTGATACGATATGCTGTTTCTGGCAATCCACTGGTTTTACCACTTGCACACTGCTTGGGTTTGGGGTTTTCACATGTCATAATGTACTTATTTTGTGGGATAATGCAAACAGAGTAGTTTGTACCAGGAAACAGGTGGACAAGTTGGACATGTGTTTGTCCTCCTGAGAGGTGCAGTGCATCCTTGTGGTCACCATTAGTATATTTTAAGTGGAAGAGTCTGTAATCTCTGTAGCTAGACCATGAAACATCAAGGGAATCCTCTCCCATTGGTTTCACCAAGATGTTGGATATGTCATCAGCAAGACATGGATCCTCCGGTAATATGTTAATCCATACAGTAGATGTTTGTGTGCTTGTTTTGTATTTGAGAACGTCTTTAGTGGCCGTTACCGCTGACTGAGATGTATTTATCAACTGCCCTCCAGTTGGGTTGGCTGGGGAAAAGCTTGTAGCTTCCACGACAAATGATTTGCATTTAAGGTTTAATATCTGTCAGATAAGAGAAATAATAAAAAACAAAACATTCTATGTAAGTTTGTTATATTAATTACATATATACTTTTTATGTCAACTGGTTGTACGTGTATCACTATGAAAACACTAAGAGGTCTGATAAGATGATCAAAAAAGACACAATATCCTTTGCCATCTGCCCAATTCATATTATACTAGTAATTATTAGAAATTAGAGCACAAGTGTTTCTGATGGCACAATGGGCCACATAGCTCTAATACATGCATGTCACAAAGCTCTGCTACATGCACATCAGACAAACACACATACGGCTGCTGTTCGGCTCTGCAAGCTTTTAATAAAGGACCGGTGATGACGTCATGTCATGTGCTCAAGGGCGGAGCTCAGAGCCCCGGTGACTACTCCCAGGATAGTAGCAGCTTTACATGTAACTCACACAGTCAGTCACTCACTTACAGACAGGTGGTCATTAGTATTCCACAGCAACTGAGGGGGGCGGGGGTTTGTAGGGAATGTAGTCCGCCAATAATCTCCACAGGGATAAATGACCTGGGATGACATCACAGTCATGTGATCAGGGGCGGAGCATGTAGCATGTTGATGTTTTTGGACAATGAGTGTATATTGACAACAGAGATTTTTAGTCAGCTGCCTGAATGATCAGGAAGCTGTATTTTAGGTCCCCAACATACCCAAAATATCATGAACCTGAATCAGTTAAAGGGGTTTTGTAATTAAAAAAAATATTTTTTTCTAAACCCACCTATTCCTTCCCAGGCAGAATTCTTCCCGCATCTGCCCCCCACACACCCTTAACGATCTTCTCCAGTCCACTGGGTCACCTCATGGTAAGCCAGCCAGATTCTCTTCTTATTATGAAGCGTGCATTTCTTTCATTCTTCTTCCTACCCGGCGAAGTACGCTATGTCACTATGACCTACTGTTCACTGGCTAGGAAGGAAAGCTGATCTATTGCAGAGGCAGCACACATGCACAATCTCTGAGAAAGTTTGGCACTCCCTGCTAGGCTGTGAAGACTGCCTTTGAATGGACACGTCGTCACAGGAAGCAGAAGAATCAGCCAGCTGGAGGTGAGGTGATGCCTCAAGGACTGCAGGAGACGGGAGAAGATCAGAGAGAAGATGCAGTATGTAGACTGTCTGGGGAGGAATAGGGTTGTATAGAATTTTTTTTTTATTTTTTTTTATTTTTTTAATGACAGAACCCCTTTAAGGGAATGTTGCCACACCCAGACAGATAATTAAACATGGCATTATTCACTTTGGAAAATTGGAAAAATATCTTAGATGTAATCTGATTGTAACAGAATACTTTTGAGGGTTTCCGTCCCTCTTTTATATGCTAAACATATTCCTGTTCCTCCATAAGATGTAATCTAATTGTAATGTACTAATACATGACCAAAGGCCCTTTTACACACAAAGATAATCTTTCAAACAACTGAAAGATTTAACAATCTATTTGCATGAAGTGTTGATGTCCATTAACACTTTATCATCTTCATTTGCATGTAAAAGGATCTGTAGGAGTTGTTTGCGGAGCCCAACATATGTTTAAATACAAGCCCAGCTGTGCAAACAGCTGCTACCAAAATGCATCATTCTCCTTGTTGCTAGTGTAAACATGCCCTGGGGAGAAAATAGTGCAGTCTTTTGAAAGATGTGCGAAATACATTCAAATGGAATGTATTTCCTCAGTCCTTCAGCAGCTGAACGATGGTTTTTAAATGAACTAAAATCCATAGTTCAAACGAAAAGTGCACGATGCCTGCCTTTACACGTAACGATTATTGCTCATTTCCAGCCGTTTGGATGAATTTTGAGCGATAATCGTTGCGTGTAGAAGGGCCTTAAGATCTAATGGTCTTTATATACCCAAAATTGTAAGCATAACCTGAGGAAAGGAGGTTTCACCATCATCATAAAGAACCATTCTAGGTGCTTTGGCCCAGAACCGATAGTGTCTAGATTCAAACCTGTTGCAGTGTTCGGAGCAGACATCAGTTTGACAACTGAGCAGGTAGACCAGGTGGAGGACTCACTGGGTTCATACATTGCACTCCCTTATGGGGTTCTCAATGTGGTCATGTTGTGTTGTAACTACTTATTTATAGTTCACTCCAAATGGCATGTAACTTGCATTACCTGAGCTTTCAAGGTCTATAGTTTAAAATATTGCTAGACCTTTTAAAATAGACCTTTTTGAGATTACTTGCCAAATGGCCTTTTAACCTCATGAGGACCCTGACCCGATTACCTTTAATGCTGACCCTACATATACTGATACACTTACGTTTATTGTAGTCAGATTTCTTCCCTCAAAACCTTTGGGGCTCTTGCATTGCACCTCCTGCTCGGGGTCATTTTTGTTACCCATCAGTAAGCGAATGTAGAGTTCAGTAATAGAGCAATCACATTTCCATGGGTTGCCACTTAGGTAAACTATTGTGGAGCTCTTGAGTCGAGACACAGAGAGAGATGTCAAGCTGTTGTTCCTTAAGTCAAGCACTTCAAGCCTACGCAATCTACTAAAGACTAAGTTTGTCACTTTTTTAAGTCCCATATTGTCAACATACAGTTCTCTGATAGTTTTAAGGTTTCTACTAAAGGAAGCAGAGGACAATTTTCTTATCCTGTTTCCACTCAGGTGCAGCATCTGAAGGTTGATTTTGAAATTAAAGGAAGGAACGCTGGTGAGGAGGTTGTTCTGCAGATCCAGTTTTCGAAGAAAAACTGAGTCATCAAAAGCTTTCACAGATATGTTAGCGATCATATTAAACCCCAAGTCAAGCCATCGTAATTGGGTCAGACTCTTCAAGGACCTGTCGGATATCTCGGTCAGTAGGTTGTACCTCAAATAGAGTGCAACTAGATTTTTCAGTGATGAAAAAATACCTAGAAGAAAGAATTGCACAAGAAATCGTCATGGACGGAAATAATGAAACATTTAGTAGAAACACTATATGGTCAAAAATATGTGGAAACTTAACTGTCACGTCTGTATGAGCTTGTTCATCATCCCATTCCCAAACCATATAAGTTAATATAGACTTGAGCCCCTTTTACAGTTCTAATAGTCTCCACTCTCCTGCAAAGCCTTTCCACAACATTTTGCCTGTTTCTACCTACCTTGTTGATCCAGAGGAAGGCAAAAAACCCCAATGAGGCAGAAGCCAATTTAGCCCATTGGGGAAAAATTCCTTTCCCACTCCATAATGGCAATCAGAATAATCCCTTGATCAACATTTGAAAGTTCCTATCTGACTTCTACACCCGGATCAACAACCCCGCTGGTTATTTAGTGCCTATATCCTAGCGCTCTAGAAATGCATCTAGTCTCCTCTTAAACTCCTCTATTGTTTTTTGCCATCACCATGTCTCTCGCCCCCCCCCCCCCCCTTTGAGAAAATCCTGCTTACGTCAGTGGCTTTATAAACCTTACTTTCACCTTTTCACAAACGTTATACATATATATTCATTTGTGAGAATTATATGAAGTGGGCTTGGGAGTTGAGCCCACTCCATACGCAGCCATAATTTAACTACCTGTAGCTCTGATTGCAACTGTTTAGATTCCACGGATAAACCTGATCGCGGTGACAAAGCAGCTAGCAGAAGGGGAAGACCCCTCCAGCAGCCCATTAAACCCTCTGGAACATTATCACTGGGTGTCATTGGGGTAGCTCAGCAGCCAGAGGCCTAAATGAAAGCTCCCAGGGCTGCCATGCATTGATGTCTATTAGGGCTTATGGTGATTGTCCAGGACTTTTTTTTTTGCTATTGATAACCCAGCAATAGGGGTCTGTCTCTCAGATCCCCAACGGTCAGCTGATTACCATCGCTGCTGTCACTATGGAAAGCACAGGAAGCACATCATGCTGGCGATAGTGCAGCAGCCTGGTTTGGTATTGCAGGCGCTGCCCCCATTGAATTCATACCCGCATTTGGATGCGGCGAAAAAGGTGTCCAAAAGTGCCTAAAGCATATTATAAATGTGGTGCAAAGCATGCAAGTCAGGTTTCTGGCCCTTTGTACCTCTTTCTACCTATATACAGTAAATAATGCTAGGATACAATTACGCTGTATGTTAGTAGTTACTATAAATGCATAAGATAACTATAACTTCATATTTCCACTGTACCTGATGGCAGATAGCTGATTCTATTCTTCTGTAGGTACAAATAAAGTAAATTGCTCAGATTGTCAAATGTGCCATTCTCCAATTCCTCTATCTCGTTGCTGTCTAAAAACAGGTGTTGTACGCCGGTTGCTTTTTGGAATGCATCTGACTTGATGATTTTGATATTACAATTTCTCAGGAAGAGGGACCTCATGTCTGGCAAATCCTGGTGAAAACGCTGAAGAAACGTTAAGTTGTTGTATTCCATATTCAACTCTACGGTGCTGTTGGCTATTTCAGGTGGTATAGATGTGAGATTGGCATGAGTGCATATGATGTGCTGCTGAATAGGAAGACAGGTGCATTTTTCAGGACATTGAGCAAATGGTTCCACTGACACCCAGGTGTTTACTAATAATCCCAGAAGCATCAGAACTGACCAACCCATAATTACCTGTGAAGAAAAACATTGCACATTAGAAATCCTGCTCAAATTAAGACAACGTATCCAATAACTTTTTATGCGTTTCAACCTTTTGTCTTACTGTAAAAAATATGCACCACTGAGGAGTTCCATGTGTTGAATTAATCCTTAATTTAGGTAATACTCAAGTGGTATTGTAGCCTTATCAATCCGGTATGCTTAATTATAGCTAGACGATGCAGCGGAGAAGAAAATGAGAAACACTCAAGTGATGTTGCCAAGCTCATTTTGCATTGCAACAATAAAACGGAGGTTATATAGTGTAACAGCCCCCACAAAGTCAATAAATCAACAATTCAAAGTCCACAGCATGTGTGATACTTCTATCTTAGTAAAACATTACAAAGGTCGATTATGACAAAGCTGCATGCTCAGCGTCTAAGACTTTGTCAGTAAAACAACAATATATATATTTTGTACACATACTTCTTGCTACGCACACGACACTACTGTATAAAAATATAACTCAATACTTTCACACATGGTTATATAAAATCATGAGGTTTCAAGCCCAAATAAAGGATTCACCTCCCTCCCCCCAAAAAAACAGCTCCCCACTGAGAAGCAATGTGCTGTTCCTCTCAACACAGGGCAGTAAATTTCTGTTTAATGATAACAAAATAATCTACAACTATTGTGGTAGCTCTGCCATCTAAGCTCCACCAAGTTCTGGAATGGGAACCTCCACAAATTTATATGAAATGGCTGTTTTCTGCAAAGTTCTATCTTTCCATTGCGCATTTTGCGCCATAGTCTGGCAAAAATAATTTTGAGAAGTAGGAACTATCTACAGAGCTGTAAAAATGTATTTACCCCTTACACAAATTTATCTATGCTGATCTGTCCCATTTAAATTTGCATCCAACTAATTGTAATATAAAATACAGATAACACAAAATATGGCTATTATTCCATTTATTTTGAATCCTATTGATGGTTTTTTTTGTTTTTTGCAAATGCAAGACAAGTCTTTCTGTTGCTTTTTTGTCAGCAGTGGGTTGTGCCTTGCAACTCTCCCATGGATGCCATTTTTGTCCTTATTGTGAAATTGTGTCATTGGTTGGCTGCCTATGTTTGAGTCGTTGATGCGCTATTGGTGAATTTTAGTAGGCCAGCCACACCTGGGAAGCGTCCCAACTCTTCCAGGTTTTCTCCATTTGTGAATAATGACTGTTGCTGTGATTTGCTGGAGTCCAAGAGCCTTAGCAATTATTTTGTAACTAATTCCAAATTGGTAGATTTCAAGGACTTTGTTTCACATCTGTATTTTAATCTCTATGGAACGTGCCATCATGTGCACAGTTTTCTTTTTTTTCCCGCTGCTGCCAACATCCCACGCGGCAGGCCTAACTCCTCCAGATAGAGGAGTGAGCAGGCCAAGCTTCTCCAGAGCAGGGAATGGCCATGTGTGAGGCTCCACATGCGACCAGTGGTGCATGGAACAACAGCAAGACCCGGCCCACACCACAACCCTGTTGCATGCAGCCCGTGCACCCACCGATCACCGCTGTCAGCAACCGTTTGCTGCGAAGCATGAATTGGGGCCCGTCCCCCACCAACCAGAAGCGAACATGGGCCACAAAGGTTGGCCGAAATGGCCCATCATGAACAACAGACACCTGGCCCTCAACATCCCAGGATACGCTGCAACCAAAAGCATTACGATGCTCCGCCTGTCCAATGCCTCCAATCCGTGAAACAAAGTCGCAAGCAACAAGGAGCCCAGTGGGCACATCCTGTCTACAATCCTGCCCGCATCGGCGCTGCACTCTGCCAAATGCAGACGCCCAGCAAAAAGAACGCCTCGACCCAGGGAAAACCCGACCCACAGAACGATCCAGGGCAAGCAAACCCATCCGCCAGTGCATGCAACATGTGCAACTTTTTGAGACCAACTAGCCTACATCATCATTGCAAAATAAAAAGTAAGTGAGCCCTTTGAAATTATCTGAGTTTCTGCACTAATTACTAATAGGATGTTGTCTGATTGTCTTCGATAATAAACACCATATCTAGCTAAACTAATAACACACAAATAGTTAGGTAAGCATCCGCAGAGAAGAGAGAAAAAGTAACTGAACCGCTGCGTTAATAGCTTCAAAAACGGATTGGCAAAAGTGTTTCAAATAAAGAGATGAGATTGGAAGTGTGGCTTTCACAGTGCTTTGGTGATTAAATAAAGGCACACAAAGCCTGGTTACTGATACATCTTGTCTTCTCTAGAAACAATGGTTAATGTGAACCAAGCCTCAATACAAATAACTTTCAGTTGATCTTAAAATACATCTTATAGAGATGCAATAGCTGGAAAAGGCTACAAAAGCATTGCTAAAAACCCTGATGTACGTAAATTTATGGATAGACAAACTAGCTGGAGAGTATTCAGAACCATTCAGCTCCAATCCCTAGGAGTGGACATCCTGTTAAGATCACTCCAAGAGCATAATTGGGATTCCTAAAAGAGATGCAAAAAAAAACAAGTGTAACAGCAAAAGACCTACAGAACACTTTACAAACTGAACTGCAAAAACCTCTGCATGTGTCCCCTGCTAGGGAAGCATTAAACGAGAATGGTAATTATAGAAGAGCACCACGAAGGAAGCCACTGCTGTCTTTAAGATAAAAACATTTTGGTCCCTCTCAAGTTTGTCCAAAACCACCTGGATGTTACAAAATGCTTCTGTGAAAATGTTGTATAGACAGATGAGACAAAAGTGGGACTTTTGCATAAAGCTAAAACAGACACTGAGTGATTCAACAAGACAACGTCTCAAAGCACACAAGCAAATCAACTAAAGAATGGTTAAAAATGATTTGTATTTTGGAAAGGCCAATTCAGAGACCTGACTTAAACCCTATTGAGATGCTGTGGCATGACCTCAAGAAGACTATGCATGTATGGCATCTTAGAAAGATTGATGAAAAGACACACATTTGCAAGGGACAAAATGGTCCAAAACTCATCCTTAACATTGTGCAAATCTTATTTGCAGCTATAGCAAACATTAAGTGCCAGCTATTGCTACTAAGGGGCAGCTATTGGTTATTAAATTTAGGGTCTGTTTTACTTTTTTCCTTGCATTGTAGATGTTTACTCAGCGTGTTCAATAAACGCATGAACCAGGGCTGTATTGGGATTAAAAAGCAGTCCTGGCACACAAACCCCACCAGTCCACATACAATAATATCATCCCCCATTTACCCATACTGTGGAAAAACAGTGGCACACAATGTATGCTGCAGCAAATGTTGCTTCACTCTTTCAGCTGATAGTATCATTTTCTATTATCTTCTGGGTAAGTTCAAGACTTCTCAAACTTTTTCTACTCCGGTTTCACCAGCCTGCATAGAACATCCTGATGCTAGCCAGTGGCTATTTGTAGGGGTGGGATACAAATTTTAAACAACTGGTTCCCTACTTGACTGATTAAAACAGGCATGCAAGGTGACCGTGATGTCATGCAATACAGAACATTATCCCTCAAATAAAACAATTAAAATACCCCAAATATACCGTGTGATGTAATGAATACTAGAACATACATAAATACAGCACCAGAATAAAGCTCAGTACATAAATACAGCACCAGAACCAAGATCATGACCAAATTCAAAATATAAATACAGAACCACACTCATAAATACAGCACCAGAACTAAGATCAATAAAGGGAAAAACTGTAAAATCAAGTCAGCCTTTCTATATAAGTTCTTACCATGTGAAATAAATCTTCCCAATATAAACTTAACAATGGAAAGCATGATGGATAGGGGTTGTTAGTTTACAAACAAGAATGCTATCAGGAGGCTCATCTTGTCCCTGACTATACTTCTATAAAGAAACTACACATGGCTGGGCTGCACTGCTCTTCGTCCACATCTATTGCATTGCTCACACAGTACACAGGCTTGTGTCTTATATCAACCTTTCCCTTCTTGTGCATCACTAAATTCTTCCCCCAAGTAACCATTTTTCTTCATGTCGTGCCCCCTAGGACAAGTTACACCTGCTCTTCTGTTTACTTAAGTAATCACCTGGTCATACATAGAGCAACATTCAGTGCAACATATATACACATGTGGCATTATATTACTAACAGTCATAACAGTGCAGTATGTACTCGTACATAATAACCAGTGCAACAACATAACTAGAAGCATTTAGACGCACAGTACACAATAAACATATATTTGCCCCGGGCACGCCTTGTATCTGTCTAAAATGTCATAAATCGCATTAATTCCACAACACAGTTACAATAACATTGGCACTGCCAGATCTTTGCATTGTGTTTGTACTCTTTAGATCGTATAGATCCCCACAATCCTATGATATCTCTACATCTTGAGGCTACTTACCAGTATGGTGCAGAATGGCTTTCCTCTGCAGCTCGTTAGCGGTGGATTCCCTTCTCTGCTCTCACACAGGAACAGGACTGTTAAATAGCTTTATTTTCCTAACACATTTACAGGAGGAAGACACAGGGATGTGGAGGGTTCACATTCTTTCCTGCCATTGTCACGACTTCTTTTCAACAAGGGAAAGTGACTGGAAACTTTTAGGAAACCGATTTTCCTGTTCTGCTGATTGTGAGAATGAGTTCAGTCAGTTCTTTAATAATTAGCTTATAATGCCAGGAGTATACCTGTGGGATGGAATATTGGGGCATATGCCCTAAGTGTTGGGTTCCAAAGGGTAGGATACTTAGATACAGGTCTAGGGCAGCGAACTGAACCTTTGCCACGAATGAAGGAAGGCCTGAGCTACGGTTCTTATATAGTTCAGATGAATATGGTTCTAATTAGTGTACACATCACTATATCCTATTATATAATGTGTACTATATACCAGGGGCTTCATTTTCTGTTTGCACCTTGCACATATCACCTCCCCAGCAGTGATAAAAATATCACCAGGTGGCACCCATATTTACTTCCCAATAGTGCTAAATAAATGCCACTGCTCATTACGTAATTTCTCCAGAAGTCACCTACTGAAACCCCACATGGGGTCCTTAATACATACTCAGTTATCCTTTTTTAACATAGTCCTTCCATTTTCACAGGCTCGAAAGTAATTGCACAAACTTGTATGCAATAATTATAAATATAATATACATTACTTTGAATACCTAGACGAAAATACTTTGCAGAAAATGAATTCTGTAACACGTAGACATCACCCCAATTTAAGTTGATTTGCCAAATCTTTATTGCAGCCGCCTTCAGTTGCTGCTTGTTTGTAGTCTTTCTGTCTTAGAGGAGCTTTTTACTTACTAAAGCCATAACCAATCAGTGTGAGGTCAGATATATCCCAATTCTTTGGTTTAAGAAGCTCTTGGATCACTGAAGAAGGGGAGTGCCATTACCGGGGAACCGGCAGCCAATTGCAGGCTGCAGACTCTCCGGCCGTGAGCTCCTCCTTTTTCCTGAGAGATTGCGGTTTTGATTGGTCACAACTGTAGTCTATCAGTGCACTGCCGGCCGTGTGACTGGTCCAGCCAGCGAGGCACTGGCAGTGTCAGAGACCAGAGTAGGAGTAAGGAGTGCAGGAGAAGTACACATATATGTACATATATAATTATATACCGGAGATATGCAGGTGATGCCCCAGCATGGTCCATATCACTATGCACAGGAGATGTATATATCTCCTGTGTATAGTGAGATGTGAGCATGCTGGTATAACCTGGGTATCTTCAGTATATAATTAGATATGTACAGCTGGTATAACTTATATACAGGTGACTACAACTATACAGATGATATTCAGGTTATACAGTACCAGCATGCTCGCATATCCCTATATACAGGGGAATATACATTTTCTGTATACACAGATATGGCCCATGCTGGTATAAGGCTAACTTCACACGGGCAAGTGCGATATTGCGCTTGCCAACATGCGATTTCCCCATGAATGTGTAGCGTTTTTATATCATAACTGCCTCGCATTACTTCGGGGAGGCAGCGATCCTACCCTACAGCTAAAAGCCGCAGCGCAGGATTGCACAGTTTCTCCCATTGCTTTCAATAGATTGTACTATGTATTTTTACCCCACAGTTTTTGAATGAATCGAATCGAAGCAAAGCAGAAGGAAAAGAATTATGATTTTCATTTTTTTTTGGCAATTGTGTCATTTTAAAAACTGTCTTTTTTGTACAGCACACATATGAATGAAGACTTGCGCCCCAAAATGGATATCCCTGTTTGTCCTGTGTTCAGAAACATAGCCATGAGCTGTGGCAGCGACGCCTTCCACTCAAGGATGTCTTCCACTAATACTAATTTAAATATTGTCTCCATTAACGCACAGGGCCTGAATATACCGGAGAAAAGGTCCTCTCTCCTCCGTCTTTTGGGGCAAAAAAGAGCAAACTTCGCCTTTATTTAGGAAACGCATTTCTGGGCAGATTCTATTTCTAAACTGAAGAATGCTTGGTATCCAGATGTCTACCACAGCGCATGTCCGGTCTCCAAAACCAAGGGAGTCTTCATCCTTGTGGCCAGCTCCATCCTATGGGAACATCTGGATACGCTGGAGAACGGTGCAGGTAGATACCTCTTCATCAAGGGTAAGTTGGCAGATACACCAGTCACCCTGGCTTCACTTTATCTACCCAACTCTTCCCAGGTTCCCTTCCTTGAGAGGGCCTTGGAGGACCTGGCGGAATTCCGGAAGGGCGCCCTGATACTAGGGGGATCTAAATATCCCTCTTAACCCACCCATGGACACATCTAGAGGGGTTAGTAGCATGCTTGGACCTACACATAGCAAGTTTCGCAAGATACTACATGAGCATCAGTTAGTGGACGCATGGAGAATTATTCACCCCTCCACAAAGGACTACACTTTCTTTTCACGTCCTCATAATTCGTACTCCAGAATAGACTATTTTCTGACTGAGCAGGTGAGCCTTCCCCTAATCACATCCGCACACATTGACAATATATCCTTTTCAGATCATGCCCTTGTCTCTATCTCACTTTCTTTCCCCTCACTACATTGCAGGACCTGGCAGTGGCATCTCAACGAATCCCTCCTACAAGACCCTTTAATTAAAAGTGAGATCCAAAACGCCCTAGAGGAATACTTTAATAACACAAACCAAGGGACAGCCCCGATCAGCGCGTGAGAAGCCTATAAGTGCGTTATTAGGGGATCACTCATCAATATCGGGTCCAGAGTGAAAAAAGAACGCAGTGCCCAATTAAAAAATCTTTTTAATCGCATTCAGATCCTGGAGTCAGTGCATAAACAAACCTGAGATGCTACATCAGGGTCAGAATTAATGCAACTGAGGGATAAGGCACGCTCACTGTACATGACGCGAGCCAAGGGCATGTTAGCAAAATGCAGGAGACACTTCTACGAGTATGACAATAAGCCTAGCCGTACTCTGGCCCGGGCTTTAGGAAACAGAGAACCCGCACATATATACCACAAATTTTCTCCTCTTCTGGCCACAGCCTCCACATACCACGACAGATCGCTGAGGCCTTCAATGATTATTTCCAGTCTCTCTATAATCTGTCCCCTCCTGTCTCTGAACAAGACCGTTCCTCCTGTAGATTATTGATTCAAGATTATCTCCAAAATTCGGGCATGCCTCAGCTCTCGCAAGATATAATTCAAACATTAGAATCTCCCATTTCACAAGAAGAACTCGCTCAGGTACTAAAAGAATCCCACACAGGAAAAGCACCAGGCCCGGGTGGTCTTACCCTCCGTTACTATAAGACATTTGCCGAAACTCTTTCCCCTCACTTCCTTCTAGCCTTCAATTCCCTTACCTCCGGTACCCCCCCCCCCCCCCCCGCAAGACATACTTTGAAAGCATATATCACGGTAATCTCTAAAGAAGGTAAAGATCCCTCGCAATGCCAGAGCTACCGTCCCATCTCCCTCCTAAATGTAGACTAAAACGTTTCTTGAAGATTCTCGCCAATTGTTTATCACCCTATCTCGGTGATATAATTCACCAAGTGGGGTTCGTGCCACTGCGGGAGGCACGGGACAATACTGTCAGGGCTATTAATATCATCCATCAGGCCAACAAAAAATCAGGGAGAGCGCCTCACACGTCATGCAAGAACACCAAAAATGTAGAAAATCCTGTTCAACTTACCCGGTGCCAGGCGGAACATTTGTAAGAATATCCCGCCTGTACTTCGACTCCAGGTTGGCTTTCAGATGGTATCTTTAGAGGTTTCTTCCACTTATCCAAATTCTGGGAGATGCTTGACAAAGGTGTCTTAGATGCCGAAACGCGTTGCATATACCTTGTTGTTTTTTAAATAGAGGTATTGTATTGCCTCTTATTTCCTTTATATGTAAATAAATTTTGATCTAATGTATGATAAAATCTACCTTCTGTTTTGAACTTTGAGGCTGATCCATTGCACCGCAGTGAAAAAGGGTTTTTTATTACATACTATCCATCAGGCCAAAATAGCTTCCATGCCCATATGCCTCCTTTCTACGGATGCTGATAAGGCCTTCAACAGGATTGACTGGGATTTCTTGGGAGAAACACTCTGCCATTTAGGATTGGGGCATAACATGTTAAATTGGATCTTTAGTCTATACTCCTCCCCTACTGCCTCAGTTAAAGCAAACGGCGTGTTCTCCTCCTCTTTTAAAATATCTAACGGCACGTGACAGGGTTGCCCTCTTTCCCCTCTCCTTTGTATCCTGTGCCTAGAACCCCTCCTCGGCTACATTAGAAGCAACGTCCGCATCGGAGGAGTCCAGATAGGGGGTGCTGTGCATAAGGTAGCCGCATACGTGGATGACTTGCTGTTCTTTCTCTCTTCCCCGAGGGTCTCTCTTCCTGTTCTCCTGAACGAACTCCGTCTCTATCCAACGGTCTCAAATTTCAAAATTAATTATCAAAAATCGACGGCCCTCAATATTTCCCTCCCCCGCTCCCTGGTGGATGAGATACAAGACTCCTTCGCTTTTAGGTGGGCCAGAGACAATATCAAATACCTGGGGGTCCACCTTACAGCAGACATCGCTAGTCTCTATGCAGCCAATTTCCCGGGCCTTCTGAACAATATTAAGAGACCTAACCTCCTGGACGAAGGGCTTTTTCTCTTGGTTAGGCAGGTGCTCAATATTTAAGATGAATATCTTGCCCAGAGTATTGTACACCCTCCAAGCTTTACCTATTGACGTTCCAAGACTCCTTTCCTGACACCTGTCTTCCTTACTCACAAAGTTTGTCTGGGCGGATAAACCAACACGGATAGCGCAGAGCCTCCTGTCGAGGCCCAAGGTGATGGGGGCATTCGGCCTCCCAGACTTTGTGGCTTACCATCAGGCCTCCCAACTAGTGAGAGTGGTGGACTGTCTTAGACATGCAGATAGTAGGCAATGGATCTCAATGGAACAGACGTTTTCCTCAATACCCTTGTCGGTCCTCCCTTGGATATAGGGAGACATCCTGTCAGAGATTAGGCTGCATCCCACAATAGGGCCCACCCTTAGAGTAATCTCCCGAGCTCTTCACGAAACAGGGGTCTCACTTGGGCCATCTCCCTTATTTCCCATTTTGGATAACTCGGCCTTCCCTCTGAGTCTAGAGGGGGGTGGGTTTCAATGTTGGTTCCGAAATGGTAGGTTTAGAGCATTCCACTTTATCTCGGAAGGGCAATCGCTACCTGTAGATTAGCTGGCCAATGTCACAGACCCGGTACCACTGAACTTCTGGCAGATCCATCAAATTAGGCATTTCCTCCTTTCTCTACCCCCGGCACAGGGATTCTCGCGAGCAAAGACCCCTTTGAGCAATTATGTAGTGTGACGGGCCCCTCTCGCCATACCCTGTCATGCATATATAATATTCTAATGTTTGACATGGAGAACACTACACCATCTTATGACCTGGCCTGGGAGAAGGAGTTGGGGATATCGTTTACACCTGAACAGCTAACAAAAATATACACCTACACACATAAGTCCTCCATCTCAAGTAAACTTCAGGAAGCAGGATTCAAGGTCCTCTCTCAGTGGTACAGGGTGCCCTCCGATTACATAAAATGTATCCCACGGTCTCCCCTCTTTGTTGGAGGTGCGGTGCAGGCCAGGGGACCCTACTGCACATTTCCTGGGATTGCCCAGTGTTGACTGGTTTCTGGTCGGAGGTTTGGCGTATTACCACTAAATTCATGGATTTTACCTTGCCAAAATCTCCCGTATTCTTCCTCCTGCATCTCACTGACATCCCGGAATATACCTACAGGCGCTCTGTGGTGAGACACCTGGTGAAAGCAGCAAGGGCACGTATCCCCAAACTCTGGAGACAAACTCTACCGCCCTCCATTGTTTTGTGGTTCCATCTTATTCGCGAAATCAAGGAAATGGAGGACCTAATGGCATCTCTCAAAGACACTTGGGAAAAGTTTACCAAAATGTGGCATCATTGGGTGGAGTTCCAAGGTTCAGATGAATATAAGAATCTCGCTGGATAGAGTGCTAAGTAGGTTTCCCAACATTGGTTACCGCTTAAATGATACGTAGGGACAGGCACCTGTACCATCCCCTTCCTTTTGTATTAATTTTTTTTCTTTTCTTTCCCTCCTTTTCCTCATCAGCCTGGGGTCCCGTCTGTTTGGTTTCCCCGCCAGCACCAACCTTTCCTTCCCCCTTCTTTTCCCCCTGCAGGTCGGAACCCCTCTTTTCTCCTTTAATCGCAATGGATCGGGATTTACCACTGTTTTATATTTTGAAAGGAGCATTGGTTTTCAGCAAATTAGAATATTAGTTTATTGTTTATTTGTTTACTACCAAATAGAAACATTTTCCTCTTTTCAACAGTATATTATGCCATGATCTCTGTTTTATATTTTGTCGGATGTTCTGGTAGAATATGCTATTTGTGTATCACCTTTGCATTATATCATTGTTGAACCAAAGTTTAATATGGCAAATGACTAAATAAAGAATTTTAAAAATTTTAAAAAAGAAACCGCCATTGTAGCGCCAATCTACTCACGGGACACATGGCTCAGCCCTGTAATGGAGGGAACAGCCTTTGGCTTTCAGGTTACAACTGAATACATTCCAGGCCCCATTGCTCACAGCCATCAAGGTGCCAAAACTAGACAATGCCACCCACAAGTGACAGCATTTTTACATCTAGTCCTCTTAGTCCATTTATCTAGGTGTGTACTAAAGATTCTGACCTCACAGTTTTTTGCAAATTTTTATTTTATTTTTTCATAAATGTCACTTTCATGGCCGTTTCTGTTGTTTCAAGAAGGAAAACTGGGGAGATGCACCCCAGGTTTTATATCACTAGTTCTTCTGTGTTTGGGGCTACAATGAGGGTATTGCTAATTTACTTATAGGACACATGGCTAGGCCTATAATGGTGGAAACACCCATTGGATTTTAGGGCAAAACTGAATAAATTCTAGGCCCCATTGCTCACTTGTGCAGAAAAAAAAATTGACTCCCTAAAAATAACCCCCCCACACCCCTCCTTCGCGCCCTTTTTGGCATTCCTTAAATCTTAGATAGAAATAATAATGTAAAACTGTGTGGTATGTCTCAAAACAGAGGTAATTACAGAGGGCTGGTTGGGACGGGCAATAAAACCGGGTATCCCTCCTTCCCCCATGCTTGCTGCAAACCCAACACTTTTTTTGGGAGTATTTCTTGACCTCAGCAGCAGGGATGGGGTGTAAAGTGGCGTTCTGTGAGTCTTCGTAAGCTTGCTGAGGTGCAGCGGTCTCACACAGAAGGCGCTCAACAAGCTGATCCTGGAACTGCAGGAAGGTGAGCGTTCCCGGGGACTTCTTGTAAATCGTAGGCATTACAGGTAGCGATCTGAATAATGCCAGGCTCACAGCGGATCCCAGCTGTGGCCCTGCATACGACTGCATAATGTACTGCGCATAACTGCGTATTCACGCAGGCGGTCATGCGTAGTACATCTTTTTTTGTTTGTCTATATTTCCTGCGCCATAGATTAGTGATGATGCAGATATCTGCAGCCCAAACACAATGTAATTACGTATGGGCTGCTGGTATATCTGCGCCCACAGAACACAATGGGCTTTATGTCATGGATATCCACAGTAAAATAAAACATGCTGCATTCTGTTTTCTATGAGTGTATTACGTAACTCTGTCTCGCTAATGTGAGCTGAATTGTGTAATTTAGTACATTTGATTGTTCCGCGTATTACCGCAGATCAAACGCATGTGGAATCCGCAATTTATACTCAGTCATGTAAGACTGGCCTAAGGTAGAGTGCTACTTTTTTATGCTATTTGACAATGGCGATCACGTGACTGGGGTCTACTGAATGAGGCCACCGGTCACCGGTCACTGCTCCAGGCTCTCAGCTATCTTTGGTAGCCAGGAGAAATTAGATTTTAAATTTCCCAGGCCCTGCACATGTGTCTATCATTGTTCCAGGGAGCGCATGCGCAGAAGACGAGGGAGGTCCGTAGAGGATGATTGCTTTGGGGGTTCAAATGCAGAGGCATTTGATGAGGGGAGATTAAACGTCAACTTATTTTTAACTTTTACATGATTGCCATTATCCATTGGATAACGGCGATTACATGACCAGGGACCGCTCACCATGGCCCTTGGTCACTGCTCCAGGTCCTCTGCTACCAGGTAGCCAGGAGATTTTCAATTTCCTGGGCAATTTATTTGGCTCTCTGAAATCAAGGCAAGGCTGCAAACCCCTGTCCTTTTTCTTGACGAAAAAGAACCCGGCGACCAGTGGAGAATTTGAGTGACATATATGCCCCTTCCTTAAACTGTCCTGGACATAGACCTTAAGAGCCTGTCTCTCAAGAGCCGTTGTACATACAGCTTTTCGGTAGCTTACAGTCTGGAATAAGTACAATGAAGCAATCCCCTTCCCTGTGAGGCAGTAACTCATCTGCCCCTCCTGAGCAAAGACATTAGAGAAATCAGCAATATATTCAGGCAACTCATGAACTTGCACGGAAGATACCTTTAGAGATATACAAGAAGAATTACAGTAAGGACTCCCTTTAGAGACGTCTCCCTTCTCCCAATCCACCACAGGATTATGCAAACTCAACTAAGGCAAACCTAAGACTACCTTCGTTGGGAGGGATTCCATGATAAATAGAATTCTCAGTATGGAATAATCTAATTTTTTAAACACACATCTGGAACACAGAACTTCAAACACTTCTGTGACAATGGGGAGGCGTTCATGGCGGACACAGGAATAGGTGAATCCAGAGGTTTTACCTCTAACCCTAAGCGTTTGACTGTTTCATGAGGGATTAAGTTGACACCCGATACACAATCTAGAAAAACTGTTATTGGATCACTATCACCCCCAAGAAGGATCTGAGCGGGAAGAACTAGCATGGAGGACGCCATCAAAGCAATTTGTAGACCTCCAGAAAATCTCACCCTTAACTCCAAGCCACCTAGTCTTTCTCCGACTGATATCTACGATGACAATTTTGAACAAAATGTCAAATATGATTACAGAAGTACCACCATCCTCTCAACTGAACCTTCTTCTCTCTCTTGCCACTGCCAGCTACTAAACCCAAATACATAGGTTTCTCCCTATCAGCAGGCATGAAAGGTGAAGTAGAGGAAAGCTCATTGTGTCTCTCTCTAAGCAATCAACCAACTCTGATGGCTAAAATCATAGTATCATCGAGACTGCAAGGCACAGGATACACAAGCAATAAATATTTAATTTTATTAATCAGACCACAATAAAACTGGCTTCAAAAAACAGGGTCATTCCACTGAGTCTCTGTTGTGCAACAGCAGAATTCGGTGCAGAAACCCTCACCTCTGAGTCTTCCCTCTGCGAGACGCACCTTATTGGGATCGACATAGATTAATCCTAGAGCAGAGAAAAAACTAGCCACAGAGGACAAGGCTTCAGAGGAGGGAGGTAAGGAAAAAGCCCACGTCTGGGGATCCCCCTGCAGCCTGGAGATAATGTTGCCCACCTTCTGTGACTTGTCACCTGAGGAAACATGACGTAACCAGAAATAAAGCTGGCAAGACTCTTTGCAGGAAACAAATTCCTGTCTATTTCCAGAGAATAGGTCAGATAATTCGAGTTTAGGCTCCTTTCCTGGAGCCACCAAAGTCAGATGCCGCTATTTAACCTCAGTGACATCAATTGTTAGCGCCCTTAGCTGGTTTGACAAAACCGCAATGGAATCCATAACAGATATAAATAAAGGTATCCCACCGAGTAAGTGCAGGCTGTTTAATATGTCGCGTCCAGACCAGATTCTCTGGAACCGTAACCTGAAATACATACACAAATGCACACCAAACTGTGGTAAACAATACAGACAACCACTGAGGGGGAGGGAAGGAGCGACCGAATGGCAGCCTCAGCGTATATGCGCCAAGGCCCATGCCGTCTGAACGGGTGCACAAACGTTAGATTTGTGCACCCGTTCACGAGTCTAACTACGTGAAAACAGCGGCCGATATACGCTTGTGGAAACAAAGCCAAAGACTGAAAATTAAACAGCACTTGAGCTAAGCCCCATTCAAGGCTAAATAGTCCTGACAAATTACCCACAGGTAAGGCCAAGTATGTCTCATCTAATACCACTCCCATCAGAGCCAGAAGATAGAGAAACACTTAAAAAACCTATACCATATTATTTAGAAAGGAAGCAATCCCAAAACTGCCGCATCACTATCACTGAACAAATACTTATAGCTATGTTTACTAAGGGCTAGGAGTTGGAAAAAGGACAACTTTATTGCAGCACTGATACTGGACGTTTTTATGGTTCCCTAATGGGACACAAGTCTGCAAGATGGCCTAGGGATCTTGTGTATAGAGGCTGGTATATGGCCAACTCAACACTTGG
The DNA here is from genome assembly GCF_035609145.1 of Eleutherodactylus coqui. Lineage (NCBI taxonomy): Eukaryota > Metazoa > Chordata > Amphibia > Anura > Eleutherodactylidae > Eleutherodactylus > Eleutherodactylus coqui. Next base: position 145,914,334 of record NC_089839.1, read on the forward strand.
ATTTATATGGTTAAATTGGGGCATCCAATAGAGTGCTAGATTCCTGCCTAAGGTTGCTTGTGTTGTCTGTTGGTGGGAAGAGATGTAGCTATATAATCCCTATAATCCCTATTTATAAATGTTATTCCAAGGTTTGAATAACAGGATAGCTGTATAATATGGTTGTCACTGATGATACTTTGGATTATTACCACCCTTGTTTTCTGCTGACACTTTATCAGACCAATTTCCTACTATCTCTTACAGAATTTCAGCCTGGAAGCCTCTCATCTGCTCGCTGACACATTCTTTCATCTTTTTTGGGAAGGAAGGTACAGGTCACAGACGGTGTGAGGAAAACACAATGGATTCGTTTTCTTCAGACGTTTATTAGGAAAGTATGTGCAGGATCCTGATAGAAATGTTTTCCCCTATTCTAAAGGTATAGAAAATAACAGATCATTGAACTAAACTGTACAGTCAGTATTAACCCCTGCCGTTACAGTGGGCCTATAGCCACACACTGCAAAATAGGAGTCTATACAAAACAGTTTGTCACCATCGATGCTCAAATTCTGACTTGTGTTCGGCACAAATGCCATCCAAAATATTATCAATATTGATATTTCAGAGTAATGCTTTATAATAAATACACTTGTTTTTATGAACACACCATTTTTAGCCACACCAATTGCAAACAGATGTATATTAACCCCTTAATGACACGGCCCCTTTTTCTCTTTCCATTTTCGTTTTTTCCTCCCCCCTTCAAAAAAATCGTAACTCCTTTATTTATCCATCGACGTCGCTGTATAAGGGCTTGTTTTTTGTGGGACGAGTTGTATCTTTCAATGGTGCTATTTAGTGTAATGTACTGAAAAACTTTCAAAAAATTCTAAGTGGAGTAAAATGAAAAAAGAAACGACATTTCGACATCCTTCAGTGCGTCTTGTTTCTACGGCGCACAAACGGCAGCAAAAGCGACATGATAACTTCATTCTATGCGTCGGTACGATTACTACGATACCAAATTTCTATAGGTTTTTTTTACTGTACTACTCTTTTTTTGTTTTTCAAAGACATTTAATTTTTTTCAATTATTTTCTGCGGTCATTTTGTGCGCGCGATAACTTTTTTTATTTTTCCGTCGACGTAGTTCAGCAAGGGCTCATTTTTTGCAGGATGTCCTGTAGTTTCTGATAGTACCAATTTGGAATACATACAGACTTTTTGATTGCTTTTTATTGCGTTTTTTCTGGGAGACAGGGTAACTGAAAAAGTGCATCTCTGGCGTTCTTTATTTTTTTTTTCAGACGACGTTCACCATGCAGGAAAAATAATGCACTACTTTGATAGATCGGACTTTTACGGATGCGGCGATACCAAATACATATTTTTATTTTATGATTTAGATTTTTTAATAATAGATATGGCAAAAAGGGGGGTGATTTTAACTTTTATAACTTTTTTTTTTTTTTACAATTAAAAAAACCTCATTGATTTTTTTTTTTACTTTACTTTAAAGTCCTCCTGGGGGACTACAACCAGCGATGCCTTAATCGCTCCTGCAGTATGACGTAATGCTATAGCATTACGTCATACTGCCATTTAACCGGCAGTCTATCAAGCCACCCCACGGGGATGGCTTGATAGGCAGTCTGCTAAGGCAGCCCCGGGGCCTTTCTAAAGGCCCCCGGCTGCCATGACACCTGCACGGCTCCCCCGATCTCACCGCGGGGGGCCGTGCGGGACTCGGGGGATTTAAATACCGCTGATTTAAATGGTTAATAGCCGCGAACGACCGATAGCGGCTATTACCCGCGGGTTTCAGCTGTTATAAACAGCTGACGTCTGCACTGTATGAAGAGAGGTTGCCCCGCAACCTCTCTTCATACATACCCCGCCGCTCCATGACATACCTATACGTCATGGAGAGGGAAGGGGTTAAGCATGCAGCCATACAATCTTTATAGACAAATACTGGTAGTAGTATGGGTCATACTAAAGTGTTCCGTAAGTGACACTGTTCTTGGATGCCATAAACGTGTAATGGCTGATCTGCTCGATAAATTGTAGATGCCAATATTGGGAAGTGGAAGCTTCCAGGAATAACAACAGTTCAGCCACCAAGCTTTGGCCAGCTGGGTGCTGAATGAGTAGTGCATAAAAAATCTGTAAAGCTCTTCTGAGGAGTCGAACCTGCCGTTGGCAGAGGCGTCAGTATGAGAACTGTGCGGTGGAAGCTTCAACTGCAAAAAAGCCTAAGACCAGTATGTACAAAGCAGCTGCAATGTAAAATAATGCTACTGGACCCTGGAGCAAGAAAAATGCATTCTTTGTAATGATGAACCACGTTTCACTATCTGATAGGATAGGCAGATTTGGTTTTGGAGGAAGGTCATAGAATGCCATTTCATAAAATGGTAGGGTTGGGACTGCCAGGGTCATCGGGTCCAAATCCCTGCTCTATGCAGGATCACTATATTATCCCAGACAGATCTCTGTCCAGCATCTATTTGAGGACTTCGATTAAAGAACTCACCACCTCCTGTGGCAACCTGTTTCAATCCTTAATCACTCTCACTGTGCAATATCTAACTTGTGTCTCTTCCCTTTCAGTTTCATCATAATGCTTCTAGTCTTTCCTTGTACAAATTTAATATATATGACCTCATGCGGTGTCGATACGTAAAATCAGTAAAGAATATCTTAGTATTACTTACTTCAAAGAGGGGGGAGGTCTCCTCTGGCTGGAAGGTAAGGCTGACCCCCTCCCCTTGGCCCAAATGATTTGTAGATAGGTTCCAGGTGATTATTTGAATACACTTTATTTTTCACAAACAGGTAGACAGGGTAATTGCAACACGTTTTGGCGTGATATACACACCTTTATCGAGCATGATATGATCAGTGGGGCACAAACATTTATAACATACACATGTTTTGAAAAAAAACTCACCAGAACTTAGTTTGTGGTGAGATTCTCCATCCGGACGCCAGGCGGAAGTGACGTAGCGCGGGCGTCTAATGTGACATGCTGAAGTAAGCATATCCGCTGTTTGGAATGCAGATCTGTTCTAAATAACGGGATGTGAAGTGCTGTGAGACCACGGGTGGAGGCTGATGCTTTTTCAAGTAAGTAATACTAAAACAGGTAGACAGGGTAATTGCAACACGTTTTGGCGTGATATACACACCTTTATCGAGCATGATATGATCAGTGGGGCACAAACATTTATAACATACACATGTTTTGAAAAAAAACTCACCAGAACTTAGTTTGTGGTGAGATTCTCCATCCGGACGCCAGGCGGAAGTGACGTAGCCCGGGCGTCTCATGTGACATGCTGAAGTAAGCATATCCGCTGTTTGGAATGCAAATCTGTTCTAAATAACGGGATGTGAAGTGCTGTGAGACCACGGGTGGAGGCCGATGCTTTTTCAAGTAAGTAATACTAAGATATTCCTTACTGATTTTACGTATTGACACCGCATGAGCGCATATATATTACTAGCTGATATACCTGGCTTTGCCCGAGTTAATTTGGTACAGGTGTTTACCAGTTGTTTGCATGGAAAATTTTCATGAAGTCAGGCTTAATTCAGAGGAACCGAGGAATAAAATATGTATCAACATAGAGGAGCGTTAGATTCTCCTCAGACTGCATGTACAGATGTCACTCTGCAGAATGTGCCACCACTCTCCTCACTTTTTACGCTTAAAGGTAACACCCTTTTTTATTCAAATTTAACCCCAGACTAGAGGTTGCAGCCCTTTCTTAGCCCTAAAGGCATGCTCCATCCCTGCAGTCCATGGCGTGCCAAATTTCATGCTTGAACAACACCAGGAAGTTACATTACATAGGGGTGTCAATACTTTTGCACTTAGCATTGAATAAATCGAGTAGTGACCCCTTTACTTATTCTACTTAGGACCTAAAGAATGCGCGTGCCAAATTTCACGCTTGTACGACACTGGGAAGTTACATAACATAGGGGTGCACTTACTTTTGCAGTTAGAATTGAATAATTGAGTAGTGACCCCTTCACTTTTTCTATTTTGGACCTAAAGAATGGTTGTTACAAATATCGCTTTGTATGACACCAGGAAGTTAGAGAACTAGTGGCGAGTCATTTCGCATTTATATATAGATTTTAATTGATTTTCTTTACCCCATTTTTAAATTTGGTGGCGTTTTTTTTCTATTGTATATGCTGCTCTCCCGCCAATGGATTCTATGTGAAGACGAAAGGAGATTTTCCTAAAGATCTGTACTGTATTACCATGTAGCCACATTTGCATCAAGGTGCTGTCCTGCACCTGTTTTGAAATTTCCTTGTAGAAATGAGAATAAGGCTGATCCCTCTGCACTGTGACAGCCCTTCAGATATTTGTAGACAGCTATTAAGTCTCCTCTCAGCCTTCTTTTTTGCAAGCTAAACATTCCCATATCCTTTAACCGTTCCTCATAGGACATGATTTGTAGACCGCTTACCATCTTGGTAACTCTTCTCTGAACTTGCTCCAGTTTGTCAATGTCTTTTTTAAATTGGGGTGCCCAGAATTGGACACAGTATTCCATATGAGGTCTGACTAATGGCCCTTTTACATCGACCGACAGTCGGGTAAACAACTACACAAGGGTTGACATCAATGCTAAGGTCGTCAGTGCTCATGCAGAGTGTTTACACTGGCAAACTTCACCGCTGCATTGCGAGTTTCTCGCTCAGTGCTTCACCTTCTAGGTGAAGCACTGAGCAGGGAGTATTTACACACAATGACAAGTCCGTGATCCAGTGATGGTTTTTAAGCTGACTGAAAAGTCAGCTTACCAACCTGTGAACAAAAAGGGAGCAATTTTTGTGCATTAACACTGTATGATTATCGCTCAAATTCGTTAGAGATAATCGTCCCATGTAAATGGCGCATAGGGAAGAGGAGGATAATTACTCATGTGATCTAGCCTTGATGCTTCTCCTAATACATCCCAGAATTGTGTTTGCCTTTTTGACTGCTGCATCACACTGTTGACTCATGTTCAGTCTGAGATATATTAGTATACCCAAGTCTTTCACATGTGATGTTGCTTAGCTCAATAACTACTATACTGTATATGCTTTTTTCATTTTTCTTGCCCAGATGTACGACCTTTCATTTCTCATTGTTAGATACTATTCTGTTAGTCGCTGCCCACTCTTCAAGCTTATTTAGATCTTTTTGAATCCACTCTCAATGGCCAAACTGTGATGACTATGGCATCATGCATTTTCATTCTTGTAGAAAGCACCACTATTCATCCTCACTATAGGAGTAGTTCCTATATATGGAACGCACACGCATTTTCAGTGACTGCATGATTTCAGTCCACGGCAGTGTGGGTACAACTCGGCAGGTTCCGGGGCTTACTGCTCCTTTTTCTCTAGTGCCACCAATGGGACTAAGGCAACCTAAGGTAATTGTGTGAGTTATTTCTGCTAATTCCTTGCTATATCTTGTCTTTCCTGTGTACTTGATAACAGAGCTATGTCCTCTGAAACACATCATACTATATCACAGTACCTTCTTCCAATAAACTGGTCCTGTCTGACATTTCTGGATTACCCATCTGAAAGGAGTTCTTCGCAGTAATTGGGCTGTTTACAAGCGATCCTGGTTGATTGTGGGGGGGGGGGGGGGGCATATCAGTTATTAAACACCATTTCACGTGCTTTACGCAATTTTTTCATTTTCAGTTCTCCCTACACCTGAAGCGCAGGGATCGATCGTCTTATTTCTGGGTTTACATTCTACGAATGATGCCTGTTTATGCTGAATGGAGGCAGACAGCAGGAAGAGATCTCAGTCTTCATTCAGTAAACAATCATCACTCCTGTGTAAAAGCATATGAGTGCTCGAAAGTCATCCCGGGTAAAACTCCCCTTTGAGTAAAATTCTCTGTTACCCATAGCAACAAATCACTATAGTGCTTTTGGAAAATGCTCTGCTTTGGCTTTCTCTCTGGCCAGCCACATGTTTGGCACAGTGCAGCCAACAGTGCACTGAAGGTGCATTTGTACATGGCGGACAGCAACCTCTGGGCCCTCACAGTGCAGGGGCCAGGTTGCCATTGCAACCTTTGATGGTACGCCTATGTATGGAGCCATCTGGGACACCAACTTCCACAGCCTACAACTTTGCACAATCTAGAGGCTCAGTAGCAGCAAATGTGCAGCGACATGTTGCAGGATACCATACAGAACCTCTATGCCTCCATGCCCGCCCGTATCACATCTTGTTTCCAAGCTAGAAGGGGGTACAACAGAGTTCTAGAGTCTCCATGCCCCCCATATCACATCTTATACCCAAGCTAGAGGCAGTACAACAGGGTACTAGAGCATCCATGTCCCCCGTATCACATCTTGTATCCATGCTAGAAGCAGTATAGCAGGGTACTAGAGCCTCCTTGGCCCCATATCACATCTTGTATCCAAGCTAGAGGTGGTACAACTGGATACTAGAGCCTCCATGCCCGCCCATATCACATCTTGTATCCAAGCTAGAGGTGAAACAACAGGGTATTACAGCCTTCATGCCCACCCGTATCACATCTTGCACCACTTCTAGCCTGGATACAACAGGGTACTAGAGTCTCCATGCCACCATGTATCACATATTGTATCCAAGATAGAGATTGTACAACAGGATACTAACGCCTCCATGCCAGCCGTATCCGATCTTGTATCCAAGCTAGAGGTTATACAATAGTGTACTAGGGCCTCCATGCCTACTCATATTACATCTTGTATCCAAGCTAGAGGCGGTACAACAGGGTACTAGAGCCTCCATGCCCATCCGTTCCACATCTTGTATCCAAGCTAGAAGCAGTACAACAGGGTACTAGAGCCTACATGCCCACCCGTATCACATCTTGTATCCAGGCTAGAGGCTGTACAAGAGGGTACTAGAGCTTCCATGCTGTATTACATCTTGTATCCAAGCTAGAAGCTCAGCAACCAATCACAGCACAGCTCTCGTTTCCTATACTGCTGAGGTAAAATGAGAGTTGCGTCTTTGGGCTCTGCATGTGGGGATCTTTCTGTCCCCTCTTAACTTTTCACTACCTGTATGAGACGCCCCGGCTGTGAGGTGACTGATAGCAGCGGCTTTCCCCCCTCTCCAAGATGACTCTGAGGATGATGGGGGTTATCTTCTGTCAGCATCCCTTCCTCACCTCCCGCAACAGCTACACACTGCTGGCTGGCTGCTTGATTGGCGACTAGACGGCAATGCATTCTGTATATGGTGGGGGCCGCTGGGCTGGGTCGCAATTGGGACCCCTAACTTTACGCCAATGATGTATGGTAAATGAAGGGAACATTAGATGATAATTGGGTGAGTAGGCAGGCAGTGCTGGAATTGTGCTTCATTGCCCTAATTAAGCTATCTTTAATAAAGAAACATGAATATAATAATGTACCTCATTGGACTTGTATAATCCATCAGTCAGCATGTTTGATACCAATATGTGTACTTTGCTGCATACTATAATGTCACTGTACAATACATGTTTTTATGTTAGGGCATATATAAAATGTATATATGCATCCATTGACTAGGTACTGCTGCATCTTGTCTCCACCAGAAATATGGGTGGAGACCTGCACACTGACAGGTACCGCTTACTGCACGCCCCCAAAGCTCCGGATTGGCTGACGTCTTGGTGGAGGGCAGACAGGATCCTGAGCTTCCCTGCGGTTTAATTTTAGTAGGCAAGTGCTCCTGCACCAGCCAATGCTGCCTCCCTGAAGAGCAGTTTGATGCTCTTGCAGCCCTAAAGCAGCTGACGGAGCTGCTTCCAGGAGCTTTGCAGCCAGGGCCGCAGCGGGACACTCGTGACAGAAGCCTAGCTAATGCTGTGGTGACCTACATACATCAGGTCACAGCACGCCCGGCTTCACATTTTGTCGGAGGATGGGACCAAAGACGGCGGCTGGGAGAGGGTCAGCGGCGGAACAGAGAGCAGATGAGGCTGAACGGGGGAATGCGTGACAGGAGGCAGGAAGGGGAGATTATGGTACAGCCATGGAAAAACCTACAACGGGATTTGAAGTGCAAATAACAGGCGTCTGGTAGGACACTCACAGCGGGGACAGAAGCTACACAATTTTTTTCTCTATCCCTGCCCAGACCACCATGAAGACTCCTTTCAGCCATGATTTGTCTGTGCACACTTTCCCAGTCACAATTGTGACGCTTACGACCACTATAGCTATGCTAGTAATCAATGCAGAAATCCAGGTAACTCCAAAGGCTTCACATACTTTTTCTCGCATCTGTATTTTAGACTTGGTCCATATCTTGTTTTTATTCTTAGATTTCAATATTAAATTTTAATTGCAAAATTAAGGGCATGCAGCAACTTAAAGGAAAAACAATATGTCCTAAAATTGATTCAAATGGAAATGGAGCCACTGGGCTTTCTACTGACAATATGAATGACCATCAGTGAGCAGGTCACTTAACGATTACTAACCACTAGGAAATGGGCCACCGAACATGTCACTGATTACCAGAGATCACTAACCCCACCAGCCATACCCACTGACAACATGCTGAATATTTCCACCCTACACTACCAGATTCAGCTCAGAGACATCTTGAGGAAACCTTCACTGTGTTGGCTATAATACAGGCTTTATTATGGCTAACCATATGACAGTGTGGCCGGCCCCTTACTGATGTGTGAAAGTGGTATTCGAGGAAGGCCCCTTTTTACGTGTTTGATAATTGCTCAGTGTAAATGCATGCCCCGATTCAACGACAAATATGAATGTTTGCTTCTCGTTTGTCGTTCAGTTTCTACATACAGAACACTGAAAGATGGATCGGCCCGTGTAAACCAGCAGGCGTTCACTGTTTATTGTGAATGGCGGTGGCCCACTTCATCTGGCTTCAGTGAGCCATGCTCGTTCCTGTGTAAAAGCATAGCATAGATATCGCTGGCACAACCTGATGGGCATCTGCACCCAACAGGTTGTCCCATGTAAAATGTCCCTAAGTGCTCCAAAAAGCTCTAAAATTGTTTTGTAGGGGTTATACAGGTTTAGCATAACACAGTTGCTCTTTGACCATGGGCTGTGACTGTTACTGCTGCTCAAATTCATTGAAATGAAGGCTGAGCTGCCATACTACACTGATCTACAGACAAGTGTGGCGCTGTTTTCTGGAAACTTTCCAGGACTAGCTCCACTGCCCATAGTAATATAGCCCGGAAGATTTCCGGGCTATGTTTCACTATGGGACCGTGCAGAACACAATGCCATAAGCTGTGGCATTGTGTTTTGCCTGCACAGCCCCACAGAGAACCAGTGCAGAACTTTAAAAAAAGAAGCAGGAACATATAACCGATCTGCCGGCAACTTCATGCTTCTTTTTTGAACTCCTGCATTGTTTACATGTTGCCACTGAGACCATCGGCTTGTCAGAAGCTCGTCAATGGTCCCCGTGGCAGGGAAAGCTGGTAATCTGCTGTCAGATGATAGTCGGGCACCAGCTCTTACAGTGGAGAACGGAGAAAACCTCTGATCTCTGCTGTTTAACCCTTTACATGCCACGGTCTGTGCGACCGCAGCATGTAAACGGCTGACAGAGGGAGGGGGCTCCCTCTGTCACCATTGTACCCCCTGCAATGTGATCAGGGTGTCCTGATGGGTCTTTGTGGCACCCAGAGGCTTGAATATAGCCTCTGGGTCAGCCAGCTAAATTAGGCTATGATGCTCAGAATCTCAGCATAGCAGAGTATTAGAAGAATGAAAAAAAAAAGTATTATGCAAAGGGACTAAAGGGACAGAAATTTTTAAAAAGTTGAAAAAAAATAAAAATAAGAATGCCAAAACCCCACCTTTCTCCCTTTACTTTAAAAATTAAAAACAAAATTACACATGTGGTATCCCTACGTTCGTAATGACCCAGAGAAGGCAGTTAGTACATTATTTAAATAAACGTGGCAAAAATAGCTAATTTAGCCTATCTCACCATACAAAAAATGGAATAGAAATTGATCAAAATGCTGCATGGATCAAAAATGGTACTAATAAAAAGTACAACTCATCCCACAAAATAAAAACCCTTACACAGCTCCGTTGATAAAAACATTTAAATGCTAGGGGTCTTTGAATGCAGCTCTAAAAAAAATTATCTTTGTTTTTCTAAAGTGTGAAAAGTAGCGAAAAAGAAAAAAACTATTACAATTTGGTATTGACATATCATACTGACCTGTAGAATTACTTTAATGTATTATTTATATTGCTGAGAAAATGCAGTGAGAAATAAAAAACATGCCAGAGTTACAGATTTTGTTAATCTTGCCACTAAAAAAAGCGATCAAAATTTTACATGTTCCCAAAAATTAGATAAATAAAGACTAGATTTGATCCTGCAAAAAACAGGCCCTTCTAGAGCTCTGGCAATGGAAAAATAAACTTAATACGGCTCTTGGAATGTGGCGACACAAAAGCAAACCTTTACGAAAAAAAAACGTTTTAAATGTATAAAAAATAGCAAAACATAAAAAGATTAGTCATTATTCAAACTATAACCTAGAATCGAGCTTGCTGCACCCCTGGAATCTTAACACCCTCCTACACACAGGATTCGCTAACCTCCCTCAGGGGCTAAATACTCCATTATGGCAAGGGATACTATTGCAGCTTGAAAAATTACCCGCAAAGCTTACAGATTACTATTTAAAGTATCAAAACATATGGATTTATGGGGGCATCCGGAGTTTAAGGAGGGGTGAGAAAATAAAATGTTTGAGTTGTGGCGTAAAAAGGGTATTGAGAAGGTTCAACATCTCCTTCATCAGGAAGAACCCAGATATAGAACTTTCGAGGAAATGCGTGAGATATATAACTTACCTGCATCACAATTTTTGGCATACGCACAAATACGGAGCTTTTGTAAGCATTAGACTGGTTGATGTCTCTAAGGAGGCAATACTTAAAGGGGTTGTCCCGCGCCGAAACGGGTTTTTTTTTTTTTTAAACCCCCCCCCCCATTCGGCGCGAGACAACCCCGATGCAGGGGTTAAAAAAACCACCCGCACAGCGCTTACCTGAATCCCGGCGGTCCGGCGTCTTCATACTCACCTGCTGAAGATGGCCGCCGGGATCCTCTGTCTTCATGGACCGCAGGGCTTCTGTGCGGTCCATTGCCGATTCCAGCCTCCTGATTGGCTGGAATCGGCACGTGACGGGGCGGAGCTACACGGAGCTACACGGAGCCCCATTCAGAAAAGAAGAAGACCTGGACTGCGCAAGCGCGGCTAATTTGGCCATCGGAGGGCGAAAATTAGTCGGCACCCTGGAGACGAGGACGCCAGCAACGGAGCAGGTAAGTATAAAACTTTTTATAACTTCTGTATGGCTCATAATTAATGCACAATGTACATTACAAAGTGCATTATTATGGCCATGCAGAAGTGTATAGACCCACTTGCTGCCTCGGGACAACCCCTTTAATCCTATTGATTTATTAATATGTGCACATACGCAGAGGCTCTCTATATCTGATTTGTATAGTCGCTTTAGGGACGGATGGATAGTACAGGATGATGCTTCCTTGTTCAGAAAATGGGCACGAGAACTTCGCGACCCCGAGATACCCCAAAAACTGATAGAGGGCTGGACCTCTGTAAGAAAAGCCATAACCAATGAAAGATGGCGAGAAACCTATTTCACAATTATACATGGGGCGATATACGGTTTTGATATTCCCCCACACCCTGGTAATCCAGAAAGACTGCTGGCATGCCCTAGATGCTGTCAATCAAAATCTGATTTCATACATGGCATTTGGAATTGCCCCAAAATCAAATCATTCTGAGCAGAGGTCCAGTCCTTGATACATGAGATTGGAGAATCGCTCGTACCTTTAACTCCACAAACCTACGTGTTTCATGATATCCCTAGCCAAACGATAAACACTAATATTGTACATACTATTCTTATAATAAGCAAGAGATGTCTGCTATCAAAATTGCTACAAGCCAAGCCCCCAACATCATCCAAAATATTACAACAGCTAAAATACAATCTAAAAATGGAACGACTGGAGATAGAAAAATGCGCGGAATCCCACGCATCGAAATTTTTCAATAAATGGAAGGTTTTCATGGAAAAGTTTTTAGACCCAAACGAGATTGCTGAATGTATGCGACCATTTAGCAATACAACATGGTATTATACCCAATTGGATGCAAATCGCTTGGGGAAATTAAAGATCACGGTTTAAAATTTAAAATTAAAGCTAATGTAAAGCAACATTTATTGGCTACAATAGGAGAAATTATACAAAGACAAGAACTATAGCTAATCATAATACAAATTCTAAAGGGGGGTAACACTATACTAATACTGAGCTGGGGGGAGGAGGAGAAGGAGAAGGAAAAAAAGGAGGGGAAAGAAAAGTAAGAGGGAAAAATTTAAGAAGATACATTTTTCTTGCATTCCACCTGTGTATATATATACTCGCTAATTTAGTGGTTTTAGTGATAAAATTGTTAGGTTATAGGTTAACAGACATAATAAAGGAAAGTAGAACAGATGATATATGTTCTTGTAGAATAGCCACTATGTGTGTCATGATGCTTTTAGTTATGTGTTTAACTCTGTTACATACATACAGAAAGAGAATGTTGTATATGTGAAGGCATATAACTTGTGGAAAACAATATGTACTTGGTAAGTAAACAAATAAGGCACCACGCAGATATAATAAGTTATGCTGTTTATATTGAGAATATTTTCATATATATGACACATGGCAGCAATTTATGTCAAAGGTATTATGTCACACATCCACTGTACTGTTCTGTGTTTCTTTCTTTGAAATATGAAAATGCAATAAAAAAGTTTTTAAAAAAAACATAAAAAGATTGTATAAACTTGGTATCTCCAGAATCGTGCTGACTCAGAGAATAATGTTATCCCATTATTTATTCTGCACACCGAACACCGTAAAAATGAAATCCAAAAACAAATAGCAGAATTTCTTTTTTTCCCCCCCAATCTCCCTACAAATTTTTTACAAAACTTATGCAATACATTATATATACCCAAAAATGATGCCATCAAAAAATACAACTTGTCCCGCAAAAACAAGCCCCTCATATGGCTGTGTCAATGGAAAAATGAAAAAGTTATGGCTCTTGGAACGCGACTGCAAAATTAGTTGAAATTAAATGATTGACCCATTTAAAAAACCTGCCCTGGTGGGCACAACAGGGTGGAAAGAAACCCGCAACTGAAGGGGTTAAAGCACCCTGACTGTAAGTACCACAACCCCCCCCCCCCCCCCCCCCAAGGTACTTAGAAGCAACTGCATAGAGTGACAGATGTTATATGAGAAAATGAACCTACCATGTCAGAGACATCCCTTTAATTCTTCTGGCCTGGCACCATCCATGGACACTTTGTAACAAATATGGACCATCCAAAAAACACATTTGTGACCATGTAAGGTGAGATAAGAGTGCAGCTTCCCTTTACATCACCTGTGGTCTGAACCATCATGGTACATGCCACCAGCAGCAGCCAATAGAATCGCAGGATTTGGATTCAAACTGCAAAGGAAAACGTCAGTTGGTGCCAGTCAGCGATTGCTCTTCATAGAGAATAGACCGGCTCCCCTTTATTCTTACAGCGATTTGCAAAACTTCTATTTTCGATTGTGACGCGGATTATCATCACCAAGAAGGAGGATTTACCACCAACCGACAGCCAAGAAAGGTAAGAGGCCAAAATGTGACCAATGTTATTACTGCTTTATGTATTTCTAGGTAGTGAGTGTTTGTCAACCTGTATTAGTGGGAAACTGTAAATGATCCATATGCTTAACCAGAAAATGGGAAAACTAAAATGTATAAATATGGGCAGTTTTAGGTGATTATGAGTAATAATAGAGATTTTGGGCTGAATGATAAATATGAAGATATTTAGGTAATAATGAATAAATATGGAGGTTTTTATATAGTTCTGAATTAATATAAAGATATTTGGGTGACTGTATGAATATAGCTGTGAAGTTTATTATGGTGGTCAGTTATTATACAGGGAGGGACAGGACATATACTAATGCAATGACAGGGCCTATAGGGACCCACACTTTAGTTATGGTGGACCTGTAGGGGCAGATTTAGGAAACTGTCTAAAAGAAGGACTGTCTTAGTTCCCTCCAGCAACCAATCACAGAGCAGCTTTCATTCTGCATTCTGCTCTGGTAAAATGAAAGCTGATCTTTGATTGGTTACTAAGGGCAACTAAGACCATTTTTCTTTTAAGACAGTTTCATAAATCTGCCCTTTTATCTTTGAATAGTTGGTGCTAATAGAATAATTTATTCACATTTCCGCTGTTAAGGATTATGGACGCCATGATCAAGTTCCTACGATTCCTGTTTGGGAGAGACGACGTGAGCTCCAGGTAAGCTATGAGGTTTATTATAGTGTCAGGGCAGTAGGCAGCAGAGGTCCAGTGCCTAGGGCGGCCAGTTACTGGGGGAGGGGCGACTCCAAGAGCAGAAAAATGTATTTATGCATTTTTCATGTTTTCAACTCCCTCCCTCTGAAGTGTTTGTCCTTACAGAATATTCCCTTTCCTCTTCCCCTGGATAAGGATAAGGGACACCATACAAGAGTTATCATGATAAAATAAAAACGAATTCATAGTTATTTCAGTTTTAGCTCGGTAATGATCCCCATGTAGTGAAATGTATAATACATTTAGTGTAAGTTAGGGTGCCTTTTTTTTTACTTGCGTTTTTTAGCGCTGCGTTAACGCTGGCAGAGGAATGGGGATTCAGTATCATATAGTGTCGGCTTTTAGTATGATAAATGTATATAAATCTTCAGGAGGAGCTGCATCCCTACATCTTCATGCTAATGTTTCCTCCTCTTTCAGCTTCCCAGGAAAAGGAGAAGACAGCGGCCGAATGATGAAGAGAGAGCGCAGTCCGTGCGAGGAAGAGGTCCAAGAATGCCCGCAGAAGAGAAGGAAGGAGGACCGGACCCTACAGCAGGAGGAGATGGCTGCATTCTTCAGAGTGCTTGGTAAAACCCATTACTCCTTCCAATAGTTCTATTGTTGTACAAGGTCTACAGAACACTATCATATACAGTAGTGCCTTGACATACAAGTTTAATCCGTTCCGTCATGGAGCTCGTAAGCCAAAAAACTTGTATGTCAAATCACTGGGGGTTTATTGCGTTCTGTATTAATGGCGTGTAATTCAGTCCAATGGGGAAACTAACTACAAGTCAAAAAAAAAATCAATACTCACCTACTGCCGGCAATCTGCGATGATGGTCTGTAGCGCTGGCTGTAGGCTGTCACGTCCTCCACGCCAACAGAGCATTGCTTTCTGGATGCAGGGTTTGAATGCCTTGCCTCTAGCAAGCTAATGCTGTGATTGGTTAACTTAGCGTCGTGTCAGCCAATGAAAGCCGGCACTGGGTTAACCAATCACAGCCATTCAGTGACATCATTGAATGGCTGTGAATTGTTAACCCAGCGTCATCTTCCATTGGCTGATGCGGCGCTGAGTTAACCAATCAGAGCATTAGCTTGCTGGAGGCGAGGCATTCAAGTCCCCCATCCAGAAAGGAATGCTCTGTCAGCGTGGAAGAGGACAAGACATCCTGTAGTAGCGCCGCAGATCATCACGAGGACCGAAACTCTGGTGATAGGTGAGTATTAGAACCCCCCCTGGGCCTCATTGTGCAATTTTTTTGACTTGCAAGCAGGCTCATAACCCGAGTTTTTGCTCTTAAATCAGAGCAAAAATTTGGGAGATAGCCTGCTCGCAAATCACAAAACTCAAAAGCTGAGGCACGCGCCTCCCGAGGTACCACTGTATAGATATATTCTAGAGACAGACAGAAACTGAACAGACCCCATTATATTCAATGATGTCCATTTGTTGATTCTTTCATAAAACAGATCCGTTCAGCCAGTGGATTCCATTTTCCCATAACATTGATATTTGTCCTGTTTTCCTAGAGGATAGAAACATTCAGACATTTCTCGCCTCAGACAGCTGTATGAGTATTTATGACAAGATAATATGAGTGTGTGTACATTTGTTTTCTGTCAGTTCCCATTCCTGTTTTGTCCCTGTCCTTTCCTGCATCTGTGTGCATGTCTGTTTACTGCTACTGCCTACGTTCAATACCCCATCAGGGATAAACCTGAGGTTCCAGTGCAGGGCTACCCTTATCGGGGCGATCACCTGGCTTGTAGATCAGTGTCTTCCCATTCCCTTTGCAACCAAGGGTCAGGCTCTCATTTCCTGGTAGCAGTCTCTCTTACTGCAGGAGCCAGCTGACAACCACACCAGGACAGGTCTAGGCCAGACTGGTTGGTTGGTCCAATGTGTCCACACTCTTAATCAGTAACACATTTATGGAGGTAGACAGGATATAGAAAGGCTCTTCAATAGGAAAATCAGGTGGCACTAAAGAATCTGTCCTTCTCATCCCACTAGTATCTCCTGGCGATGGTCTTTGTTTACTTCAGGAGAGCTGGACTGCAGCCTGAGGAATATCATACGAACCTCTTCCCAGCTCTGTGAGTTTTCTTTATAACAGTTATGTATATACATGCTGATGAAAAGATATAAAATGAATACTGAAATATGTAGCAGTTCATCATTTTGTTTAACTTTTTTTCTACCAGATTCTTAGCCAACCAGGTGGAAGAGGAAGTCGACTTTCGTCGCGAGATCTACTGATGAGCCTCGGGATACACCTGGATACAGAAGAGACAACAAATCCTCCATGAACGCAACCTGTTGCTCCTCCAGATTGGATTCAGAGCTTGGGTGGACCGGGACACCTGTGAGCAGGTTAGTACAAATGATACAAAGCACTTCAGTTTGTGATGAAGGGTCTGCGGTGATAATAATGTTATCCATGTATTATTTGATCCTACATCATGGCAGTAGAACCTCTACACTGGGCATGGAGAAGAGAGAGACCCATCCATCACAGCCATGCTTTTCCCATGTTCAGGAGGAATGTTCAGCAGGTCACCACCTATGGCCCATGGAGCAGCCTTCTACCCTGCATGCTTTGTAGGACCATGCGTCTCCCTCTATGCAAGGGGTACGTTTGAAGGTCAACCATAAAAGAAATGACCACTACGAACCAGCAAGATCAAGAAGGTGTGACAGATGAAGACCATCTATATCCTCTTTATAGTCACACAGATCCCATTTCACACATTCATGGCACATACTCATATAGGTACATATACACACACAATCACTGTTCTTGAGTGTCTTGCACACATCTTATAGTGTTACCGTCCCTTAGTATGCCCGAAGGAAGGGCAGTACAGCAGCCACGGTTTCCCTACAGATTTCCTCCACTGGGGGTTTTCCTGTCCTGCGTGTTGCTGCACCCTCTTTGTGAGTGATGGGAGGTAACAACAAGAACATATTTATAATAAATTTCATATTATTTAACTTACAATAAAATGACTCGGTCAAGTAGAGTATGTGTGTGAAAGTAAAATTTCATTTTCTGTGTAAAAGAGACCAGTCTTAGTCACCTGTGTGACTGCATTCCCATGCTGGGAAGCGGTCAGGGGCGAGTAGTGACTGGTGAGGGCAAGGAAGATCCGGTCCCAGTCAGGTGGGTCCAAGTGAGAGATAGAGGGCAGAATGGTTCAAGCTCAAGTAGGGATATGTTGACACGGGAGGATACAGCGGGGGCCTGGGAATCACCTTGCCCCGAATTAAATGGCTGTTAAGCCAAACGACATGCTAGTGTTGGCAGTATGCGCAGGGTTTTGCGTGTACCCACTTATACATATGTGCGCATTTGTGCACCTTCCATGGACCTCTACGGGGCTCTTTGGTGCGAAATGTGCGCAAAATAAAGCAGGTCCTATTGGAGAAGCATGCACACAAAAAAAATGACATGTGAATGTACCCACTGAAATCAATGAATCCTACTCTCCACAGAAAAACGTGCTAAAATATGCTCATCTGAAGGAGCCTGTGGGGCCAATGAACCAGACTTGGGCCTCCTTCACACGAGCGTTGTTTTGACGCAGAATAGGCATGTCAAAAAATCTTGTCTAAAAGAAGCCATGATTTCCTAGGAGTTCTTTCAGATAAACGATTTTTTGATGCGCCAACAACAACAAAAAAAGCACGTGTGTGCAATAGGCATGATTCTTTTGATGCCGAGATTTCCCTACGTGAAAAGATAGGACTTACCCTATCTTTTGACAGCACAACCCTGGCGGCTCCATAGACTCCTTTGGGAGATTATGCAAGCTGGCCAGCAAAGGGAGAGAGTTTAACACTGCGGGGATGAAGGGCTTCCCAGCGGGAATTCCCTTCACTGTTCTGGCAGCTGAGGAATTTCAGGGGTGCGGTATGAGTGCACTGCAAGACGCCGCAGGTAGCCTGGTAAACTCATTCTTCGTTCACCCGATTTAATGCTCCGATAGCCTCGCTGTTTTAGTGCCCGTATCACATCTTGTATGCAAGCTAGAGGCGGTACAACAGGGTAGCGGCAGCCAGGCTCATTTTCCTGTCCAGCCGCTAGTCAGACGCCTCTGCCCTGTGCCAGTCACTGCACTGGCTGGCCGTTAAATTCAGAATTCAATTTAAACTCGTTACCTTCATCCACAAAGCCCTCCACAGTGCAGCACCCCCCTATATTGCTTCCCTCATCTCAATCCATCACCCAGCCCAGGCTCTCCGCTCTGCTAATGAAACCAGACTGAGTGCCTCTTTAATTCGAACTTCTCATTCCTGCCTCCAAGACTTCTCCAGAGCAGCACCGGTCCTCTGGAATGTACTACCAAAGGATACTGGGGCAATCCAGGACTCGCAGAACTTCAGGCGTGCTCTAAGAACGCACCTCTTCAGGGAGGCATACCGCATTCCCTAAACAAACCCCTCTGTACGCCACCTGATAACATGCTCCCTGACCTACCGACTGCAATCCCTGCTAGCCACCATATACCGCTCCTGCAGTCATACCGCTTCGGCCGTCACACGGCTAAATGCCTGACCATTGTCTGTGTGTATAACATCGCTCACTCTTCCACCTTGCCATACAGTGCACATCTCCAGCCCATTTACCTTCTGCATCACCCCACTATTGGTAGCATGTAAGCTCGTTGGAGCAGGACCCGCACCCCTATTGTTTCCACCAACTGATTACTATGTAACCGTGGTTCTGTAATGTTTGTATTTTGTCTTTCTGTATTCCCCGTCTATGTAAGCGCTGCGGAATATGTTGGCGCTATACAAATAAAGTTTTTTATTATTATTACTAGAGCCTCTATATCTAGCCCTTTGGTGCAATTTTTCCAAACATGACATTTCCTGCACTACATGAAAATTTGTTTGTAGCCCCGTACGCTGCTCTCAACCAGTTTTTACCACTATTAGCGCAGCATCCCGGTTGCTGTGCTAACCACAGTCCAGCGCTGCCATGAATTTTAATGGGGGTTACTCAGACCGGAGCTCGAACATGGTGTTTTTAACGTCGCATTTTTCAAGCACTGTATGTTCTATTTTTGCGTTTCCAAATTTTAGTGTACCTCTTCACCCGTCACAATGATGGGGTGCATTTAGTGCTGTCAAATGCTGTGCCAAGTGTTCAAAAACTCTGTTTGAAATTGCAGTAAATATGCCACAATTTCGAGCTGTGTCTTCTGAACACGTGTGAGTATACGTAGGGTGTGCATGTTTTTTTTTTTTTTTTGGAACCACAATTAAAAAAACGTAAAATAGCTGCATTCAGTATTCAAAGACCACATACGTTTTTAAGAAACTGCATAAACTATAAAAAAAAAAAACACGTGTTTTTGATGCGTTTCTTAATTGTGTGTAAGTGTGCAATTATATACAGGGAGATGTATAACTGATACCAGCGATAGATGCCCCAAACCACTTTTCTGTGAGAGAGGAGCAGCAGGGCACGCAGACGTGACCATCATACACTGTGTCAGCAGGATGATATTCTGCTCCTCTCCGTGCCATACATCTGCCTCCTTCCTCCCCCCTGCTCTGCTTTGGCTTCCTCTCTAGCTGGCCGTGTGATTGGCAGAGTGCGGCCAAAAGTGCAATGAAGGTGCATTTTTATATGGCGGGTGGCGGCCTCTGGGCCCCCACAGCGCAGAGGACCGGTTGCTGTTGCGATATTTGACAGTACGCCTATGTATGAAACCATCTAGGACTCCAACTTCCACAGCCTACAACTTTGCACGATCTAGAGGCTCAGTTACAGCAAATATGGAGCGAAATGTTGCAGGATACCATACAGAACATGTATGCCTCCATGCCCACCCGTATCACTTCTTGTATCCAAGCTCGAGGCGGTAGAACAGGGTTCTAGAGCCTCCATGCGCCCCGTATCACATCTTGTATTCAAGCTAGAGGCAGTATATTAGGGTACTAGAGCCTCCATGCCCACCCCCATCACATCTTGTATCCAAGCTACAGTCGGTTCAACAGGGTACTAGAGGCTCCATGCCCACCTGTATCACATCTTCTATCCAAGCTAGAGGAAGTACAACACGGTACTAGAGCCTCCATGCCCGCCTGTATTACATCTTGTATCCAAGCTAAAGGCCTAGAAACCAATCGCAGCGGAGCTCTCGTTTCTTATATTGCTGAGGTAAAATGAGAGCTACGATGTGATTGGTTGCTATGGGCAAAAGAGCTTTCTTTTAAATAGCTTTTATAACAGGGTGGTGCCGAGCAATTTTACGGTGATCCACTTCGTCTTTACATGCACAGGAGAAGCCATAATTTGTATATGTACACTACAAAAACACCTCCTTTGTTGCAAGGATAATAACTAGAGATTCGCAAGCGTACTCTAAGGACAGATGCTCGAGTGAGTGTCGTCCTTACAGAATACCTGCCTGCTCGCCCGCAAAGATTCGGGTGCCAGCGGGGAAGACCAGGAGGGAGATACCTCTCTCTCTCACCTCCGCTCACTCCCGCAACACAGCGCTCACCCACGCCGGCACCCGAATCTTTGCGGGCGAGCAAGCAGGTACTCGGTAAGGACGATACTTGCTCTAGTATCTGTCCTTACCGAGTACGCTCGCTCATCTCTAATAATAACACTCACACAGTTCTGCTACATCTAGCACTGGAGAGTCCTGGAGATAAGTGATCAACTCTGGGTCATGTGATCTGACTCCTCCCACACTGGTGACATCACAGGTCCTGGAAGCTGCTGTGGGTTCTGCAGGTGGAGATCTGTATGTCACCTCTTAACACCCTTCACTACCTGTGTGAGACACCCCGGCTGTGAGGTGACTGATAGCAGTCGTGTCCCCCGAATCCCCCACACCTCTCCAAAATGACTCCAGGGAGGATGATTGGCGACCAGCCAGCAATGCACTCAGTGTGCAATCTGAATATGGTAGGGGCTGCTGGGCCCCCCTTACCACAGCGGTCAGGTCGCGATTGCCACCCCTAGCAGTACGCCAATATTCTGAAGTGTTTAACCTTCCCAGAGGACAGTCTGGACACCTGTTGTTACGCTGTGATTGGTTTCTATAGGTTGTATTCACATGGGTGACTTTTCCCTCGTGTGTTCTGTCCCAATTCAGAAATTCAAACAACTTTCCTTTGAACGGGTTAATTCACATGAGCATTTTTCTCTTGGAACAATAATCCAAGTTAGGAAAATTGTTGTATGTCCTATTTCTGTGCAATTCATTAAGAACTGCCCCTTATTTTTTATGGGAGTATTAAGAAAAAACAACAACTTTTAAAACCCAGAACATCGCATTCACGGGCTATGTGATTTTCATGTGAGTTTTTAATGCAGGTTACTATAGGGGCACATGAAAAAAAAAAAGAACCAAGATGTGCAGAACAGAGAAAAATTGCATGTTTTCACACACTTTAGAATACTGCTGACAATTATGTGCAAAAAAATGAATGCTTTTTTAATTTCCAGTTTGGGTAACTCCTATTTACTATTGAGACTAATGGCGTTACTAGAGGGAAGAGAAAGATGCTTGCCAATCTATTCTCTTACATAACTCAATTTTTGCCATTACAGTCATCAGCCATCCCCGTCTAGTGGGAACAGTAACTGCATCAGGTCCACAATGGCTTTCAGGACAAGGGTGACCTGCCTGTGTAGTTATGGAGATCAGTCTGTTGCTTTTTTTACAACCTTCATGAAAAAAAACATAACTTGTACATACGCTGTAGAGCAGTTTTATTTAGGCACTGTATTTCATTCTAAAACAGATGGGATTTTGCAGGTGGGTGACAGACTTTCCCCACATGCTTCGTTGTCACATACAGAGGCCATCATTATTATTTTGGGACACTATGCTCTGGGTAACCCTTCCATTTTATCCCTGTATTCATTTTAATGGAGGAGCCTGATGCGATCACATGATGTAGTTACACATTTATAAGAGTAGGATGTACACATGCATTCAGCAGAAGGAGCATCAAGCCATTCTCTGTATTGTATTCTGTGCTTGGAAAGAAGTGGTTTTTCCAAAATTAACATTCACAAATATACATTCAGAAGTTCCAATAATATCGCAGCACTAGGAATACTAGTAATGTGATACTACTGAAATACTCACCGGGCTTTCAGGTTATTGAGACATTGTAGAGAATGCGGCTTGAATTCTATGAAAATGTCATATTTTGGATCAGCTTGTATTTTCACCTTGTTTAACACACGTAAAAAAATAGAACTGACAAAATACTGAAACATTCAAAACTCTGAGCGACTATTTTACAAGGGGAAGTTATGTCACAGCCAACTGGTCCTTTAATACTTTACCCAAAGTCATGGAAGGGACAAAGCTGTCCCCAGCATCTTGATAGAATACGATTCGTGGAGTCAGGGGCTCGGGTCACTTTTTTATGAAACAAAGGACAGAACTTAAACTTCTGAAAAATGTGGTTCAGTAGTGGAAGGAGAATGAGAGGAGGTAGGAAATGTGTTGGCAACAGAAAAAAAATCTAAATATTTCTTTCAAAATATACACTCATATATATTTCTCTATATTTTATATATACACAGCTATAGACTTATGATAAAGTGGACAGTCCAAGCTCATATCGGACTTGTCAACGGATGAGATGACAGGACTGGTCCAGTGCAGAGTCGTTGAATCTCATCCAGATCCTCTAGCGCCATTATGGTACATTCGAGGTTGAGGTCACATCCAGACATCCATTATATATTAACAAGAGATTTTTGAAGAGTTCTTGGCAGTAGAGCAGTAATAGAAAAAGTGCATTGCTGGAGTGAAGTTCCGTAAGACTCCATAGGGTCAGAAACTTGGTGAGCATGAGTAGATGACCACCATCAGCCGTCAATATCCCAGCTGAAGAGGTGATGTTTAACCAACATGTCTTGTACCCCTTCCTTCAATGGCTTCTTCTCCTTGTCCTGTAAGATTGTATGCATGTAGGACAAATTGTTACATTTTATAGGATTTTTGTGTGATGTATACATAGTATGCAAATCACACTTCTGCCTTAAAAAACAGCTGCAAAATCTACTCTTTTGCAGTAGCAGGACAAAGACAAGAAGCAGCTGCCTCCTCAAATCCTCAGTTGGCAGCCACTTTCTAGCTGTCACATAATCTATGGGTTGTCCACTTTACATTTAATATTAAAAAATACTTTGCAAATATTTAATTACTACTGTACTTTTTATTTATGCAAAAGTCCATTGTGCTGAATTTATGAAGCTGCGCCCCCTCCTGCCCCTCAGCCTGTTCGGACTGCTCCTCCAACTAGTAGATGGCTAAGTATGGAGAGGCATGTGACTCCTCTGCGTTTGCATGCGGTGTACTACTATGGAGGAGGCCGAGTGACATCTATGGCCCTCATTCAGCTATCTTATACACCCCTTTAAGGGTCATTTGCTCTGGCAGTATGATATTTCCGGAAGGAGATCAGTAATGTCAGCTGGCTACTGTGGTTCCAGAGTAAAAGCACCTCTTGAAGTTATACAGACTTACCTCTCTTTTCACAGGCAATTCCCAGTCTGGAGACAAACTGAAGGCAAACTTTGAAAGGACCCTGAAGAAGTAGGAGAAAAAAAAACCCTGTTTAAACCTATTTTGAGCGAGAGTATCTATGCTGGCGGGTCACAGAAAAGTTATGGCTTCTCAGTGCCTCTCTGCCTTCAGGAGGCAGTGAATCAGAAGGGGAGTTAGAGTAACCCTCATGTCCCTCCTCAGTAGAATAGATGGGAGATTCTGTCACACGATGAGCTGTAAAAGAACTCCAGGATGTGGAAGAACAGCAGCAAGGTCTGCCCCCTATGGACACTCAGCTAAAATAAATTTAGTGTAGTGGCTGCAGGATGTATAGCTGGTAGGAGGAGTTGGCTCTTCTTTGGCTTAGTGCCCGCCTCCTAGCGGCAGCAGCTATACCCAAGGCCCTCACTCATTCAACAGTTTATACAGGCAGAGAAATCTTTTAGATTGCGTTTGTTCTCTCCTTTAGTCGTTCACATTCCCTCTACAGTAAATGTGAAGGACTAAACGACTGCTGTTAACATGCAACAATGCAAACAAGCGACAGAGGATTTTTATGCCTGCATGAAATGGAAGATGAATGAGAAGCAAATATCTCATGAAATATCTTAAAGCTACATATGCTTACTGTAAAAAGCTTTGGACTCACCTTAGTTCACACTTTATTTGTACCCAACCTGGACTCCTCAGGAAAGACCACGGCTGGTACCATTTCTCAACTGTCTGTAAACTGGAGCAAAGTACTTCAAGCCACAAATGGATGACCTGCTCGCTGTAATTCAATGAAACGTGCAAATATATTTAACATTTACAACACTGACATTACGGTGTAGATCAGTAGTTCTTGAACAGTAGAATGATTTACGAGTGGGCACACTGCTGACTTACTTGAGGCCAATACAAATAAGTGAACGGAGCTTGACGTCCATCTGTGCATGAGCAGTATCATGGCTTACATTCACTGATTGTACTCCCTAAGGAAGAAAAAGACAATTTTTATTTTGCATTATATTAGAAAACATTATGTAAGGACTTCAAAAAGGTGTCCTAAAATATTTCTAGAGGCCTTGAATTACAATGAACACACTTCCCATGGCTCCACTGTTTTCACTACTCCATCAACGAGTGCTAAGACTGTGTCTGTGTGTCCAATGTTGCTATATCAACTATATTGGTGGATGTATTGTACTCTCTTTTCTTAAGGCCTAGCTTCAATGGGCAGACCGGATTTCGCAAGCAAGAGTCCCACAGCGGATTTTGGCTGTGAGCATGGCCGCTGATACCGCATACCTTATTTTCGTGCATTGCGGATGACTGTGGCAGCTCGCTGGTCGGTCATGCGCAGTACAGTTTTTCTTTTACTGTTTGTATTTTCCACACCCCCGCTTAGCGATGATGTGGGTAACCACGGCATATACTTGATGTTAATTGAAGTCAAAGGCAAAATAGAGCATGCTGCAATTTTTCCTCCACTCACAAAATACGAAATTTGTATCCGCTAGTGTGAGTGAAAAAGCGTTTTTACATGCTTTTCAATGTCTGCGTTTTGCCGAAGTGCCTCTGCATGGACACTGATTGCGGATTCCGGCCTATAGCTAATAAAAACCTACTGAAAACAAAACATTCCAGTTACAAAATAGAATTTTGATTCTAATTGCATCAAAATATTAACTGACTAACAAGTAGAATTTCACTTTTTTGCTTACACTTCAGTCTAGTGACCTTGTAATAATAAATTACACTTACCCTGTACAATAGTTCCTCCGGGGTTAACACTTTGCCGTCCTCATCTAATCTGTAATACAAATAATATACATGGCTGCATGGAAATAGTGAGCAATCTGGTATACACAGTAAAAGGTGCAGCGCAACCTGGAACATCTTGTAACAAACCACTTTCATGGCATCAATAGAAAGTGATACATGGGTCATCAAAAGTCCAGTATATAAAAACTCATAAGGCCACAGAATTGGTACATCTTGTCTCCACCGGAAGTATGGACAAAGAGGGGAGGGCCAGGTGATGCCCACAGGTGATGATTGGCTGCTGCATCTCCCATTGCGAGTTCACTGCTGTAAGTATGTCAGCTGCCACCTCCCCTGCTGTGACCCCGCTTGCGCTCAAAACCCACTCTCCATCCCGGATGTCAAGTTCCTGCTATGCCCCTGCTGTCAGTGTCTAGCAATCTGCGGGTGTGAAGCATCTGCAGCGCCTGTGCTCGCGGTCCCACTGTGACTCTCCCCTCCGCTGGCCTTCCTGCTTAGCAGTCACTGTGTTGCTATCCGGCTGACTGCCATCAGTCCTCCCTGGCCTGCTGATACAGTCCGCGGCACCCTCCCATCTTCGGTAAAGGCAGCATGCGATTTGCAAGCGGTGAGTCTCCCCGGCGGCCTCCACACGGCAGTGTGCTGCCTCCTCAGTGATAAAGCCATTCCTCCAGACACCGCTCAGCTGCCTCCTCGTCCTGCCATGTTGTGGGATCGACGGTACCTTGCACCACTGTGCTGTTCGTGGTCCTGCACCAGGGGCTAAATCTGTACTCATGCATGGCAGCCCATCCGCAAATGGGGGTGTGAACTGGCTGTTCCCTGTCAGAGCTCTAGGCCAAACCCATGTATCCACCCCTAGTTCCAGTGGAGACAAGATGCACCAGTACCCACAGAACTTTCTATAAGAATTTAAAGCATCTGCTACTGTTTTCTTTCTATGTGGAGCTCTTTGCACAGTCCAGATCTTCTTATCTTCTGAAATTCCACATTATATTGCAGTTCTGAGCAGGATTACCAGATTTTTTTGGTTGATTAAATGTAAAAGAATTTCGCCATCATTTGATTTTAACCAGCTTTCAGCACATTACCTGTAAGTCTTGCAGAGAACAAGACGTGAATATACAGAATCAAAGTCTCTCTCCACTTCACGACTGGCAGCCTTCAGGAAAGTAAATGCAAACGATTAACACGCTGCTTATTTATCATCTCAACTTTTCATTCCAAATCAGAAAAAAAATGTTTCACTACATGTGACATAAAATGTACATACACTGTATACAAGATATTCCTGCAACGACAGCACTATTAATTTACAGCTCACATTTATTTAGTCCACAGTAAGAGAAGTGGCATTATTGTTGTAAATGCTCAGTAGAATAGATGCTGGCTTATATGAAACAGTTTCTTAGTGGAACTTTAAATGGTTTCAAAGAACAAACAAGAAACAGGGCTGTGAAGTCTGAGTTGATAGAAATGTACTGATCCTGGCTTATTATATATAAAAAAAATAAAAAAAAAATAAAAAATATATATATATATATATATATATATATATATATATATATATATATATATATATATATATATATATATATATATATATATATATATATATATATATATATATATATATATATATATATATATATATATATATATATATAAAATTCTTTGCAGAATTTCTGGTATATTCCCTTTCATGGGAAGTTAGTAAACTTGTTTTTTTAAATTGGATTCTAATAAATATATTTTGTGCTATCTAAATAGCGTGATTATTTTTATCAAAATGCTGATAAAGAACCTGAAGTTACCATTTTAACCCTTTCCAATCCAGTGTCAGCCCTCACTGGACATTAAGGTTTCCCAGCATAGCTCCAATGTCAGACGAGGGCCTGTCACCTTCTATGGGAGAGTACACACACAGCAATCTGAAAAGAGTAAGTTTTTCATGTGGTGTGCGGACTTTACCAGGTGACACTGCGGGGGTCGGGAGAGTAGGTGAGTGTTTAAAAAAAAACAAAAAAAAAAAAACAACACACCACCAGCCACCCATCAGCTCCTCAAATAGAACCATAACTTAGGTTACCTTTAATACCACATTAAACAAGTAAAAACACCCACTTTAAACAGTAAAGCACATCAATTATCCTGGACTTCAAGGGTGTCAAGTTACCGTATCTGCAGAATATGTTCTTTTGAAAAGGTATAATAATTAACAGATTGCGTGAGGACTCGCTTACCTCTTCAATGAAAAGCCAAGGATGACATGGACCTCCTAACAGAGATGGTTTCTTTAGTCCATGCTCAAATATTGCCTTAATACTAGGACATAAAGTTCCTCGAACCAAGTCTGTAATTCCTTCTGTGACAGAGTCATCCCCAGCAATGGAATACTGAAATAAGAAAACAAAAGCCTCAGTGTTCCTGGGACAGCAGTGCATTACTATTATCTATGATTCTACGTAGCTACAAGGTCTGTCATTTCGAAGCATCACAAAGCACTTTAGAACTACTTATCTAAATGAATAACGCAGACAATAGTGGTAAGGCACTAGTCATCCATTCATTAGAGGAGTGGAATCATCAAGGACAATCCCTTTCAAAATGCAGCCCCGGGCCACACTCCCGTCACCCCTGGCAAAGAGCAGATTTTGCTGGCACAAGCCATGGCCAGTGAGGCATTTCCTGTACAGTGGCCACTGCAAGTCAAATGTAGTGTAATATGGCAGGTATTCACATGAAAGGCCATCCATGTAATACGGGCTCAAGTTTGCCAGAATGGTAGAACATTGAATAGCTGTGATTGGTTAACTCAGTGCGGCGTCAGCCAATGAAAGCTAGTGCTGGGTTAACCAATCACAGCATTAGCTTGCTGGAGGTGGGGCACTCAAGCCCCGCATCCAGAAAGCAATGCTCTGTTGGCGTGGAGGAGGGAGCGACAGCCTGCAGCAGCACCGCAGATCATCGGGATGACAACACGCCGGCGACAGGTGAGTATAGACTTCCCCCCCAGAGCCTCAGTTTGCGAGTTTTTTGACTTGCAAGCAGGCTCGTACCCCAAATTATTGCTTGTAAACCAGAGCAAAAATTTGGGAGAGAGCCTGCTCGCAAGTCAAAAAACTCGCAAGCTAAGGCACTCTTAAGCCGAGGTACCACTGTATATTAATCTTTGACTGTAATTTAGTTGCTATCTGGAGCCCATATAGGCATTATATGCTAAAAATAAATTACTGGACGCCGTGCACTCACCTCTTTACTCCGCTCATCAAGAATTTCCACGAACTTTGCAGGAAACCAACCTAAAATATTTAATATAGTCTTTTAAAAATGTATATAAAACAATAATAATCCTAAAATTATGGATGGCAATAACGTATCTAACAAATTTAAAAAAAAACAAGACAGTATATCCTAGTACAGCACAAATGTATTATATCCTTGCTCTACAAACATGTCATATTTCACGTCGGCCGGTTTCAGGTGAGTGTATTGTAAGATGTCCATAATATGGAAGGGTTACAGATAACATTGCATCATCTGTCATCAGCATTTCATTGTTATTTGATCTCTACTTGCTGCCATTGGTTTTATTTTCTACAAAGATCTGGCAAAGAGAAAGTAAATGGATGTACAGACTGATAACGGTGCAGCCGGAGGGGGTAAATGAAACATTGTCATTTGTATTCTTTTTGTAAATCATTACTCCCTTTTAGTCCACTGATGTATCTATAGAAGAAACTGACTTACATGTGTGTTTATTAATGACTTAATCTATTTTGAAGCAATTATTGAATTTGGGAGGGGGGCAGGGGCTTCTCGATGATGGCTGAAGTGATTAATGCATTTCTCTACCTTAGCTATACAATGTTAGATCTGGGGAATTGGGATGTATTCCAGCTGTGATATAGAACAGGAGTAGGGCAGATGATGGATGTAACGGATGAATTTATATTGGGTCTTGTTTTTCCTCTAATCCAGCACCAAGTATGTAAACCCAAAAAATTCCATTTCCAATAGGTCTTCAGAGCAGCAATGCACCATGTTAAAATCCAGATTTCAGAGCAATAGTTAATAAGACATTGATTATACATCAGAAAGTATTATAGGCTTGAATACATGCTTACCGCGGAGTCCATTTAATTCTCCAACCCAACAGTGTTCATCCTTCTGTGATATGATCTAAAAAAATTAAAAAAAATAACTCACTGACTTTATCCTAAACATTACATAAAATTACATGTGGTCCCTCATCTACGTTGTGTTTATACCGTGATGATGTCATTCTTGCGGAAGCCAAGCTCATCATCGTCATGACGCTCAAAATCTAGAAGCGCCTTTGCTCTACGGCGTCTGCTTCGTGAACATGACACGTAATTCTCGTGGTCTCTCTGATGACTCTCCATACTGTAATCAGGTGTCAGTTCCTGAAATGGTATCGACTGATTAACGATGATGTTGTACTAACATATTTGTAAATCTGACATCCATGACCCATGCTTCACTACAATACACAAAGTTGTACATTATTCTTTTGTTTAAAATGATGTTTGTAAGAGTTTCCTCCCTTATATCATATCAGTATAATAAGCAGTAACTTATTACCACTAATACAGTATTGGTGTGATATAATGATGGACAGTAAAAGTTTGTTTTGTTTTTTTTTGTTGACAATATTAGAAATAAGTCCCAAAACTATCTTACTCAAAGAGGAACTATCTTAGGAACACTGGGCATCCTAGACACTCTCCCATAAAAATAAGCACACCCCGTTTAAATCCGCCAATCTCAAGCATGGTAACTTTGTCTAATGCAAGTACAAAGAAATACTGGCGAGTCAATTCTTCCACTGTATTCTATGGACTGGTGAATCTGTAAATCAGACTGAGCAAGTCACTCCAGAGTTTTGGGTGTCCCATCATGTGACCATTAATGCATGTAAATATTTTTTTTAGATTTAAAGGGGTTTTCTGAGACTTCCTTAGGATAGGTAGTAAATATATCAGATAAGTGGGGGACCCCCATTGATCAGCTGTTTGAAGAGACCAGTCTGCTTGAGCCATTGCTGCAGAGTCTTCTTCAGCTTGTGCTGCGACATCCACGCTCACATGGCCTTTCTGCAGCTCAGTCTTATTCAAGTGAATAAGTTGCAATACCAGAACAGATGCAACAAAATGTTTGGCACCGGGCCTGGTATACAATGAGGAGACTGAAGCGATTGGCCGAACACTGTGGCCCCTTTAAATAATTGATTTGCAGCGGTGTTAGGATCGGTGGGAGTCCCGCTCTCAAGGATAGCTCACGAATATCAAAGTCCAGGATTAGTTTTTAGAAAAAGCTGTGTATCTCTGTAAATACATTATATTACTTACCTAGTCCTGATCCTGACTTTACAGCCTGTATTACAAGCTAGAGCTGCAGTCACTATTCTGAAGGCAGTAGTGTGGAAAACTCACATGATGTTGTGATGTCTGAACAGATCACTATGGTGGTCTGCATGACGGGAATTTTTATCTTTACACCAGGCCCTTTATAGTTATGGGCCCATTTACATGGGACGATTATCGCTCAAAATTCATTTGAACAAAATTGAGCCATAATCGTTCAGTTTAAATGCAAAAAAGTAGTTTCCCATTCATTATCGCTGACATTCAGTCAGCAAAAAACACCCTCCTTTTCGCGAGCTTGTCGTTCGGTGTAAAGGCTCCCTGCTCAGCACTTCACATAGAAGATAAGAACAGAGTAAGAAGCCAGCGAGAAACCCACA
Source organism: Eleutherodactylus coqui (assembly GCF_035609145.1). Classification (NCBI taxonomy): domain Eukaryota; kingdom Metazoa; phylum Chordata; class Amphibia; order Anura; family Eleutherodactylidae; genus Eleutherodactylus; species Eleutherodactylus coqui. The sequence goes on from NC_089839.1 coordinate 145,945,895, forward strand.
ATCCAGCGGTGAAGTCTGTCAATCTAACCGTTCTGCAAGAGATCTAACGTCCCTAGTGTTGAGGTCAGCTCTTGTGCAGTCGTTTAGACAACTGGTGTCTTGTGTAAAAAGGACATTATTCAATGTAGAAGAAGCTATCTTTCACACTGCATTATAAGAGATGAGTTAGGGCTCGTTCACACTGCTGCTATTTCTTTCCATTGTTTAGCTCAATCATAGAACCCAAACAATGGTAAAACCAGAACTGCTGGATTCAGCATATGCAGGACGTACCCCCCCCAAATGATTATAATAGGGTCCATCCAGCTTCTGTTACGCCTTCCTGCATTTTCTCTGATGAAATAGTGCTACATGCAGCTCTGAATTTTAACGGAAATTTACAAAGCTGGCTCCAAATGATAAAGTCAACGCAGATGTGACTGAGTCCTTAAGCTGCTATTGGTGTGCCTGATGACTAACTCGCACAGATTAATTCTATAGCTAAACCGTTCATTGGGGTGGAAAAATGAATGTTCACTTTGTCAATAAAGCTCTAAATTTTAGATATTAATTTAGGTTAACTTAATAGCAATAACTGACAAGTTATTTAATGCATTGTATCAACCTCATCAGCAGGAAGACATAACAAGACTTACAATATTACAGTTTTTAGGGTCAGAGCATTGGAAGTGACGAGCAACTTGCAAGATGGCCTCTCTCAGATCTGCCACCAGAGCGGTCTGCTTGATGTTCTTGGCTTTTAGGGCCTCAAAGTCATCATCACCTGGGAAAAAATATATGACCTATTTATGCATTGAATCATCATACTCTTTGTTCTGTAATCAAAAGGGATTGGAGACAAATACCAGTATACATTCTGTGCATTTACAATGACGTAAACTGGCAGATTACAACCACAGCATACAAGCCATTGCAATACTGTAGGATTAGAACTGGGAAGATTTTTGTATTTACTGTAAAATTTCTCTCTGGTCTCGTTCTTTGGGGAACGCAGCCTAAGACTGAGTATAGCTACTGCCACTAGGAGGTGCACACTAAACAGAAAAGTGTTAGCTCCTCTTACTAGCTAAACCCCTCCTGCAGTCACCAAGCTAACCAGTTTGTATGCAAGCAGTATGAGCAGCCCAGCAGGATACAAAAAATTAACAGTCAATATAATAAATATGTCAAAAAATTATTAAAAATTGAAACTCACTGTAGCACCATGTGCAACTGCAAAGAGAATGCTCCAACGAGGAGGAGAATATGTGAAAATAGTAACCCAATGGGTGGGTACTGAGTCTCCCAATGAACAAGACGAGAAAGATTTTACATTCAAGTACAAAAATTTAGTTTTCTCATCTCTATCATTGGGGGACACAGCTGAAAACCAAGGGATGTTCCAAAGCAGTACCTTGGGGGCTGGGAAAATATGAAACGACGCATGAGGTCAATTTATAGCGGTTGGTAAAACTCTTGTACTGAGAGAGGTGTCTGCAGAAGCAAAAGTATGCACCCAGTAAAACTTTGAAAAGATGAGCAAAGAGGCCCATGTTGCAGTCTCACGCACCTGCACAGCGGAAGCCCTGTAGCATACCGCCCACAAGGCATCCACTGCCTGAGTTGAAAGCGACGCAATGCGTAATGGAAGCGTTTTGCCCTTGGTACGGTATGCCTCTACCACCGCTGATTGGATTCAGCGAGAGATGACCACCTTGGAAGCCGCAAAGCCACATATTGGGCCATCAGGGTTCATGAACAGAATCAAAGCATCTGGAAGAGTTGGTTTGAGAGAGATATGTCTGCAAGGCTTGTTCTAGATCTAGTTTGTAAAAAGTGTGTTCTCTCAGATGAACAGCGAAGGGACAAAATGAAGGCAGAATGAGGTCTTCATTGATGTGAAATGCTTAAACCACCTTAGGTAGAAAGAAGAAAACAGGTCGCAGGATGACCTTGTGCAGATGAAAGATGGTAAATGGAGGCTGCGAGCTCTGAAACCCGGTGGATAGAGGTGTGACTGTTACCAAAAAGGCCACCTTCCAGGCCAACAGGCGAACTGAAACTTTACCTAACGGCCTGAGGGATGAGATTGTAGTACATCCAGTACAAAATTAAGGCCCAAGGTAGGAAAGGTATGGAGGGCGGCATGAGCAACCCCCTGTAGAAAAGTATGGATAGCCAACTTTGAGGCCAGCGGATGTTGGAAAAGTATGGTTAGTGTAGATACCTGACCCTTTAAGGTACTAAGACTCAATTCCATATCCAAGCCCTCCTGTAGGAAACACAGGAGGTGGAATAAACAAACACATAGGATGGAAGTTGCGTTGTTCAAACCAGTGAAATAACATTTTTCCAAAAACGCAATGATAAACCTCTGGGGCGATGAGAATCATCGGAAGGCCTTGAAACTTTATCTTCTTGAGAAGTTGTGGGATTAGTGGGAAGTGAAAAAAGATATATGGGAACCAGAATTCTGTACATGGAATTAGTAGTGGATCCACTACTCAATTTTGGGGGCCATGAGACCTGGCCACAAAAATTGGCAGCTTGCAATTGATTCTGGACGCCATGTCGTCGACATCTGGTTCACCCCACTGTTAAGAAAATTGTAGATCAATATATCAGTTAATTGGTTTTGATATTAGATTGTAGATTAGAAAGATATAGCATCTTGCTAGTATAAGTAGTAAAGGGGTTAAATGTAACCATTTCTATATACCAGTGAGTGTATAGGACAGAGATAAGAAAGTCCTGTAGACCCCTCCCCCCCCTTGCATTTCTTCCTCATGAAATAATAACGGTTTCTTTGTTATAGTTACACCTTAAAAGGTGTGAACGTATGTTAAACATTTTAGTTATAGCCCATCATGTATTCCTATTATTTTTGGAGGTATATACTTTTCCCGTGATGTCATTTATGATATATAGACAACATGCAACTTTGAATACATTAGAAATCATTTGATACCGCAACAAGGCTGGTGTGATTTGTATTTCTTCTAGGGGCCCATGCTTCTATACGGGATCTGAGATTGTCTTCTCCTTCATAAACATAACAAATTCTTACCACACCCACCTTCGACAAAGTGCTCGAAAGACTTCAGGCTGTAGTTCCCATTCTCCCAAGTCAATTGTCTCTTTGCCGAGGAAGGTGGCTATCCAGTTGTCTATTCTCAGTATGTGGACTACCGAGAGCGCTGGAATGAGATATTCAGCCCAAGTCAAGATCTTTACTGCTTCCTCAATGACTTTGATGCTCCGAGTCCTGCCTTCATGATTTATGTAAGCGATGGCTGTTCTGTTGTCGGTATGAAACCAAACTGGTAGCCCTGTCAGCGGGATTACAAAGTGATGAAGGGACAGGATAATGGCCCAAAGTTCCACCACATTTATTGGTAGTGTAGATGGCATCCATAGTGAGTACTTGCCATTAGAGGGTCAGAAAGGAGTGCCTCAGATAGATCTGTGGGGACTCCAGCCACCAAAGCAGGGAGTGCTGAGTCTGCAGATGTATTCAAATCTTTTGATCTCCAAGGGACCATCCTCTCAGAGCGTGTAATTGGCCGAAAGGAATCGCCTCAAAAGGACGAGACCATCAACCCAAGCACTCTCATGCAGCGATGAAAGGTCACAGGAATCGAAGTTTGTAGAAAGCGCACGTGTTTCTGGAGGAGAAGTAGTTTTGGCATCGGCTGTAGTACATGGGCTTGTGCCGTGTTGAAGGAGAGACCCAGAAAATTCAGCTGTTGCAACGGTGTGAAGGAAGACTTGGGATGGTTGATCATCCTTCTGAAACTAGACAGTGTATCCAGAGTGATGTGGAGACTCTCCACACTGGCCGACAGGGTTGGGGCTTTTACCAGGATATCATCGAAAAATGGAATGGCCACTATCCCCTTAGAGTGGAAGATAGCCATTAGTGACCCTAGAACATTCGTGAAGACTCAGAGGGCCATGGTCAACCCGAATGGAAGGGCCTTGAATTAATAGTAATTTGAATGAATGACCAAGTGGAGAAAGGCACAGAGTGCAGTGTTTGGTGGAGAACAGAGGAAATCCTGCCTTACATTGTTTTGTGCCTGCCGGAGCTGAATCTGTAGTGCTGTCTGGCGAAGCAGTAGCAAGGAAGGGAGGAGAAAACGCAGCTGTCAGAGATGTCAACCATGGGCCGATTAAGGCCCAACCTCCCACCCCTGTCTGAGGGAAAAGGCATTGCAGGACACAAGCAGCTGTGGCCCTGTGCAAAGATCCAACACCAAAAGGCAGCTTAGAAAGTACCACCCCTGCAAACTGCAGGTGGCTGGTACAAATTCCTCATGGCTGCAACTGACCAGAGGAGACCCCTGAAAAGGTAAACCTTAGAGGTCCTTGTTCAGGTATGCTGATGCATATGATAGTCCTGCAGCTTTTGTCCCTATTTGTTCTCTTAGTAAGAGGACGGGGACTGTAGTGGTCAGGAAAGGGAAGGAGAGCGAATAATTACCTCTTTGCAGGGTTGATACCCCTTAGGAGAAGGAGGAAAATGGACTCTGTAGCTCCAGCAGTGTACACTCCTGTATTCGCCTGTCATTAAATAGGAAGGAGGTGCTCCAATAAAAAGACGCACATTATGGCTCGCAGGTAATGTCCAAGTTAATGCCTCCTTTTCTTTTGAGGTTAGGGCAGGCAACAGAAGGGTAAACTTTACTCTGTTCATCCTCCTCGGTGGGGTAATAGAGAATCCTGTGCCCTGTATTCCCTGAATTCAAGAGGTTTTTGAAGACCGTTGATAAAAATGCCTGTCTCCTACGGACACCAAGCTAAAACTGGTTGGCTTGGTGCCTGCAGAAGGAAAATGGCAAGTAGAAGGAGCCAACGCTTACATCCGCCTCCTAATGCCAGTAGCTAAACCCACCGCCTTCAACTGTGTCCTCCTACGATACGGACGAGAAAGACTACTTTTTTTTGTCCAGAAACTATGCCACTCTGTGGAAGGTATTATAGTGCTACCGATTTCTGTAAATTTGGGTGCAGTTGCAATGTCAGCCACAGCATAAGGACAAAATTGGCAGAGTTGCTGGAAAAAAAACACTTTAAATACAGTTTCCTCCACAAGAATAAAAATGGGTATACAACATATAATTATGTTAGAAGTTAGAGAGATAACCGTAGCTTGTTAACATTTTCTTTTCACTTAAGGAGTATAGTTTTAATTAACTTTTCAACAACTAGCAACCAACTTTCTTAGCATGTTTTCTTAGTTTCATATTTCTGTTTCTTTAGTGTGTGACTTGAGATTAGTCACTTTAGATTCAGGGACTTTATTATATTTATTTAGTGCTTATTTAAATTTTCACTTGCATATATTACTTTTATCTAACCTATCTGTACGATCCCCATTTGGAATGAGCTCCATGATTGACAATGAGGTCCAGTGCACATCTTGTGCCATGCATGCAATCCTTGAACAGCCGGGTGTATACTGCTGTATGAAATGTGAGCGTGTTGTGCATTTGGAAGCCCAGATCCTGGATGTAAATGTGCAGCTTGCAACACAGATTCATTGGCACCACAGAAACAAGTCTGCTGCTCACTGAGCAGGCACTCGTTGGGAAGAATGATCAGGCAGCTAGCTGAGTGACAGTTAGAAGGAAGAGTGCCAGGGCAGCTAGTCCTGAACTGGCATACCCAAACAGTTTTTCAAAGTTGGCAAATGAGTGTAATGCCATTACAGAGTGAGCACTGCTGCAGCACAACATGCCTTCGGACCACCAGTTGGATATCTACTCCAGCAAGAAGGGGAATAGGAGCGCAGGGCAGGCTTGACAGGTCCTGAGTAGGCGTCTCTACCATGGGGAAAGACAAGGAAATTTGTCACAAAGACCGGATTGTCGAACAGTGTGTTGTCTTCCAGGCACTTGAGCTTGACACATCACGGAGTGGGTTTATACGGACCTAGTGGTCATGATGCATATTGGAGTCTGAAAGGAATTTTCTTTCTCCCAAAATGAGGAAATTTGGCTTCTACCTCATTTAGAAAAAAAAAAAAAAAGCTCCTCTTTGGAGAGGGAGATACAGCATCTAAAGTGGGCAGGAAGGAGTTCATTGTATATACTACAGATCACACAGAAGGATGGAGATCAGAAGTTATCATCTAATATGAAATTCTAGCAGTAACCTGATTATGTATCAGTTTCTTTATAAAGAGGCTTTTAACAACCATAACTTTTTAGAAGTGTCCTTTGACAAACTTAGCAAAAAGTGTGCCCATGCTGGGACCCCTGAAAATCAGCACTAATAAGAGGTGAAACCAGGAGATAAGAATTACACACTCCCTATTCAAAACAATGTACAGTCTGTAATGGACAACAGGACAGGTCATCCAGAACAAGACACGCTTCTGTAACTGTTCTCCATCCAGGCAAACAGATGGGGATTCTGAACAGAATTCTCTAACAGAGTATATGAGAACAGGATTTCTAAACAAAAACCTTTTTAAATGTATAATACTAAGGCAGCATGAATATGTTAAATCACAGGTAAAATACCTACCAAATAAAAGTGTGGTAATCCCAGACTTCCTGCGCTGACTCTGCCTTCTCATAATCTGAAGACATACAGAAAAAAAAAAAAAGATTATTTTCTTAGTACTGTAATAGGCCAAAGTGGCTTATTGCCATATTTAGCTACTTATCACATATAGTCCAGGAGGATAAGGATACTGTATGTGTAACCAGCAGATCAACTAAATAAATGTCACAGCTGAACACAACATAGCACAAAGGGACGGAATAACAAGTTATATAAGGTTAACACTAAACAACGTGATACATTGTTTAAGAAAGTATGTGAAAGAAAAGACAACCCTCCTGGAGTCCCTTGTCCACACACCTCACAGTCCTCCTATACAAAATCCTGTGCATGAAGGACAGCCACCACCCCAGTCAGTGAAGGTGGTTGGGTGAATTTTCTGATTCAGAAACACTTGGTTAACCCATTTGTCAGACGCCAGAGTCCAGGAAGTCATTTCCTCAGGCTATGCCATAGGGTTTGTTAACTGTCCTCCGGACCATTTCTTGAGGTCCAGACTTCTGACATTCCCTTCATCGATCAACACTTTGGATCAGGCAATATGCGATCTGTTCGGCCAGAGAGTCATCATTCCAGTTCCTCCTGCAGAGCGTTTCACTGGGTTTTATTTCAGGGCTTTTGTGGTGCTGAAGAAGAACGAATCCGTCCGCCCCTTCTGGATTTGAAAAAAAGTGAATATATAAATTGTAAAAGTCGAGCATTTTCTCATGCAGTCGCTGCAGTCTGTCATTGTATCCATGGAATGAGGGGAATTCCTGTAGTTAATCGACATCAAAGACGCATACATCCATGTGCCCATCCACAAAGTGCATCAGTGTTTTCTCTGCTTTGCAATTCAATCGGAACACTACCAGTTTGTGGCTCTCCTGTTTGGATCGGCAACGGTTTCCTGAAGGTTCACAAAAAATTCTGGCATCAGTGGTGGCTCTTCTCCACTCCAAGGGGATTGTGGCTGTCCCCTTTCTCAACAACATATTTCCCCTGTTCCCACTCATACCTAGACTCCTGAAAAAGAACAAACTGGAAGATCTTCTAGTGGTCCTTCTGGCTCTGGATTGGTCTCACAGAGCCTGGTACGTGGATCTCGTTGACCTACTCATCAACTCCCTGTGGCACCTACCCCTTCAAGACAATCTTCTCTTACAGTTGTGTTTCCCGGTCTTCAGTTGTGTTTCCCAATGAACGTGACGAGAATCATTTTATGGTAAGTCCAAAAAAAAAAAAAGCTTGCTTTAAATATATATTCTCCCATAGTAATTGTAACTTCGTATGTTATTAGCATTCTATGAAGAGTAAGTAGAATGTGTATATTGTACACCACCACCAGTGGTTGCTATGTTTGTTTTAAAAGTGTTTTTAGCTTATATGTAGTTTCTTAATAAAGATTTCTTGATTTTTATATTATTGTGCATGTTATTCAGTCAGCTTCTCTTGCACACACTCTCTCATTGTGTATGTTCATTGCTTAAGGCCCATTTAGATGGGACAAGTGTTAGGCAAATGATGCCCGACACTCGTCCCCGCACATACTAGCTCTCATGCACTTGCACAGGCGCTAGTATTGCTGTCTCATAGCGGGGCAGCAGGAGGAGATTTCTCTCCTTGTACTCCCCTGCCCCTCTCCATTGCCTTAAAATAGCGGCCGTTCAGTATTGAACGACTGCTATCTACACTGAGTGATCAGCGATCTGGTCATCATCCATCGTTTATGCAGTATAAACGATGGACGATGAGCAAATCGCTGAGTGTAAATAGCAGCCATTCAGTATTGAACAGCCGCTACGTTAGGTCAATGGAGAGGGGTGGAAGAGCACGAGGAGTGAAATCCCCTCCTGCTGCCCCTCTGTGAGACAGTGATACCAGTGCCCGTGAACAGGAGCTAGCATGTGGAGGGACGAGTACCGGGCATCGTTTGCCCGACACTCGTCCCATCTAAATGGGTCTTTAGTCCAGTGTGCAGAAGTTTATCATCATGAACTGTGTGGTGCCAGTCATTTTCTGTACATTGTTTTAAACGATACAGACAAGAACATGTATGTATATATCCCTATGGAGACAACAAATATATCTGTTCGTTAACAGTCCTAGACCATATTTTGCCTTCCACCAAACAGATAGCACCGTACATTTGTTTAGGAAGTGATCAATATTTTCTTATAGACATTTCCATTTCACAAAACCAGCATTTATAGGCTTTACCTAGCATCTCTAACCACAATATCCATAAAATCACTTCCCCTCACCTTAGAAAGGTTAGTGACAGCAGCAGTTGAATTAAGCAGCTGACCCTGGTCTGCAATGAGGTAAGCCAGATGTTTGCGTCTCTGAGCTTCAATCATAACTTCCGTGAGGGTTCCTGCAATCATCATGGCTTCCCGCAACAGAACATCTGCATCCTCAATATGAGTAGGAATATCCGACAGAGTGTTAAAGATAGCAGCAGAGTTTTCAGACTGGATGAGCTCTTCCTCCTTTAGGCAGGAAAAATATCAGGAAAAACCTGTTACAGCAATTCTACAAAGAGAGGCTAGTACCTGTATCTCATTTTCAAGAATGCTGGTTTATGCGGCTCTATGTCCAACATACAACTACTATCATAACATTAACTGTGCCCAGCATCAGGAATATGGTTTCTAATGCTACATGTACTTCCTTTACCATGGAGCAAATATCAGCCACTTCTGCATATCTAAGTAACTACATTACAACACAATGGATTCACAAAAAGGCGAATGGTTAGCAAAATATTTTTTCACAGACCAAACGTTACCTTAAGTTTTAGCATGCCTAGGGTGGTTTGGAACAGGACAAGAGAACCTTGGTAGAAGAAAACATCCCAGATCCGTAAGAGCAGTTTGATGTGCACTACACTGGCAAATGCAGTGAGGAACCAGTGCAAAGTGATGAGGGACAGCTCTGCAGATAGCAAGACATAAGAGACAAGAGAAGAGGTAATTCATGCACAATGGTAAGCAAATATCCAAATAATGCAGCAAGAACGTGTGCGACTTGGGCATCCATAAAAAAGTGCCTAAAATGGCCAAGCACCAGAAAAAAAAAACTATAGCGTAATCAATGCTAGCATTCCTTAGAATGCAGGATAATCCTGCTCGGTATTCATATTAGAACTGCGCATTAGAGTTAGCAAATAAAGAATCCATGTTATAGCACATACAGAAAGTCTCACCAATGTCATGTTCCTGTAGTAGCTTGTCCAGTCGTGGGAGGTATTGAACAATGAGGTGTCTTAGTACCCGCTGATCTGTTTGAACACCAATCAGGGTGGTGCTAAAATAAGAAGCTGGCACCAAGTCTTCTACGATAGCACTCATCATCCAGAAAGCATCTTCCTCCTCTAAGAAGAGCAGTAAGCATGCAGCCACCTGAAAACATGGAGATCGTCAAAGAGTGCACATCTCAGTTACAACAATGCATGCTATAAAATGCAACCAGTCATGTGAAACTTACCATGCCTGTGCCTTGACAATACCCAATGTCTGGGTATAACCATGCCAAGCCACGTAGCAATCTTCTGAGACGAGGCACACCCACACTTTGCAGATTGGAGAAACAAGCATTGCTGGGCATAGTGCGAAGCAAATCCTTTTCGATCTGAATACAAGGCAAGAACATTTATATCTCAGCTGGGTCAATGAATTGCAGTCAGGATGCCAGACAACACATTTGTATAATACTGGCATGTACGCATATTAAATAGGTTCTCCAGTAGCGTCAAATACACCACTTTCACAGAACAATTATTTTTTGCAATGCTGATGGCAGATATATACATGAATATGTACTGTAGGTGTCTGTGCAAATGTCTTTTTACTGTACTGAAAACTGTATATAGTAATCTCCTATGTTGGGAGGCAACAGAAAGACACATAGAAGCAGTGGGAGTGAATAAAGAAACATATGGGATAAGGCAGTTGCCAGCCAAGGACATCCATGAATACTGCTCTTTCATACCTTACAATAGTATTCAGTTACATGTACTGAAGCCGCACAATTTAAGAACTGCAGTGCAGTGTCAACACCAAATACAGAAGGGAAGGAAAAAACACAACTGTTCTAAGAAAATATTCCTATAGTTCTCTCTATGGAGAGCTACATTGCAGTATCATACATCAAAACTGAGCAACTAAGCAGTATCCAGTTCTCAATAGGTACATATTTTGCCATTGTATGAAGGCCAGAAAAACATTGTCAACATGGGAAGTATGAACAAGCCCCAAGTAACAGGAGGTGAAAATGTCATATCTGGTTGTGTAAACGTGGATCAATGCCTTCTGTACCTGTTTAGCAGCTAGAGTCTCATCGTTGGAGCTGTTCCGAACGATATCTCGGTACGTCATCTCTGAATTCCTCTTCTTCTGTAAGGCACCTGAGAGTCGCATCCAAAGCTGGAGAATAACAAGAGTTCCATGTTTGCAGTACTTTACACAACCACTGGAAATAACTGAATTGTAAACTGAGAGAATAGAGATTGCTAATTATTCCAGAAAAAGCTTCTGAAGTCTGGTTATAAAGCCAGGGAAAGTGGGAAGGCATTTAAAATGAATGGAAGTGTGAACAACTGCCACTCTTAATTGCATCTGGTCCAATGCCACAGAGCCAGCGGTTGTGGTGATCTCCGGTCGCTCAGCTGCTGCCTTATGCAGGATGGAGAACTCTGACAGGCACCTATTACAGGGGAGGACACTATATGGAGGTACACTCTGTGTAAGGAAGACCTGTCAGGCACAGTAATATTCATTGTTTAACCCCATAGTGACAGCCAATATGCCCATTTACTGACTTCCCTAATGGACTTCTGCTCTAACCACCAGGAGCGGGAAAACCGCAGATCCTGAGAGCTAACCCCTTATATACCACAATCAATGGCAACTTCAGCATGTACGCCCGAGGAACACGGGCTCCTTTTATCACCCATTGGCACCCCACAGTACGATTGCAAGGTAGTTACGAGTTTCTTTGGCAGCCAGAAGCCTGACAAAGACCTCCATGTCTGCCGTGTAACTTAATGTATTAGGCCCACCTCCTGCAGAAGCTAATAGACCGCTATCATAAGGCTTAGTAGAATGCACTACATAAGCAGAATTCTAGAGTGGTAGAAAGATAAAATGCCAATTTTTCCCCCAAAAAAATCAGCACATAATAGTATTACTGTGTTTGTAATTACCCAGTAAATGAAAATATTTCATTATTTATTATGCAAGGTGAACACTGTAAAAAATGTTTTTAAAACATCATTTAAAAATCTATATAAACTTGGTATAACAGTAATCATGTTGACCCAGATAAGAAAGTCATCATTTTTCACTCCAATCTGCACATACAGCTATTTGCTTTTGCTCTTGCAATGCAAAAAATGAAAATCGCTTCGTCCTTAAAGGGGTTATCCAGGAAGCACGCTCCAGGATACAGCTGGGTCAGAGTGGAAGTGCTGTTCCGACCCCTGTGTAGTGGCTGGCGCTCGTTAATGAAAGCGCAGCTTTCATTAAAATCAATGGGAGCTGCACTTGCAATAATGAGCACCAGCCACTACACAGGGGTTGGAGCAGCGCTTCCGCTCTGACCCAGATGTATCCTGGCGGGTGCTTCCTGGATAACCCCTTTAAAGCAAACAAATAGGCTTGTTACTAAGGGGGTTAAAAGAGATTAATCCTTTTGGTGTAAAATATCTTTATATAGATTACCTGTGGTCTCATGCTGTGGGGGATTCCAGCTAACACGAGGGAGCGCAACTTGTCAGAATGGGGGAGAGTTACATCAATCTTATCCCACGTGAGGTCTCCTACATCATGGTTGTGAGTGAATTCTAGATGGGCCTGCCACTTTAACCTTTGCTGGGGATCTTCTGTGAGCGGAATTCCCAATAACTTACTTGAATTTGGTTCTGCACCATCTGCAACATATGAAGAGTATAAAGTAATGCAAAGTTAACAGGTAACACAAAAAGAATCCTAATCCCACACTGCATAGAAAGTTCCATGACATTACTTAATACCCAGGATTCTCACCTTCTTTATCTACTCGAAATCCAAACTCATCATAGCGAAACTCTGGCTGATCTACAGTCTGCTCCTTCTGGGGAGAAGAAAAAAAATTCATAGCAAACACTTGAACAGAAAATGCTTTAGAACAAGAATGTATAAACAACTGTAAATTTTTAAAAATATCCTCTGATAATTCAGAAATTCTGACAATCTGGCATGTTCCATAATAGATCGGATCCATGGCAATCTTGAATTTAACCCCTTCACGTCGCACATACCTTGTGCATTTAGCACGTATATAGTTGCCTACAATGTGTGCGGAGCAGGTTCAGGAGCTGAAACCACTCCATACATAATGGATATCGTCTGTCTTTGACAGCAGACTCTCACCGGCAACAGCTGCATTTAAATGTCCCAATTGGGATATAAATGTCCCAAATGGCCCCCCTGCAATATGATCGTGGGTTTGCCATCCAGGTGTCATGGCAGCCTGGGAACTTCTGAAGGTTCCCAGAGCTGCCATGACTGTTTACTTATTAAAGAACTGCCTGTGTCTTTAATAGGCAGGCTGTTAAAATATAGTATAATGCAATATACAGCATAAGTGATCAGAAAAATCGCAAGTTCAACTCCCCTATGGGGACTAAGGCCCAATTCCCACGAACGGATTTCCGCCACGTATCACGCAGCGGAAATCCAGGGCGTTGCCCCGCAGCTATTAGGTTCTATTGAACCTAATAGCGCAATGCTCACCGTGGAATTCCGCCCCGTGAAATCACCCGCGGCATGTTCTATTTGCCGTGGGCGTATGCGCGGACGGCTTCCATTGCAGTCAATGAAAGCTGTCCGCCACGCTATCTTCCGCTGTAGCACAGCGGTAGATAGCATGAAAACGTTTTCCCGTCCACCGACGCCCGGGTCACGTGACATGGACGGCGGGTTCACGCGCTGTACTGTGCATACGAGCCGCCACGGGATGCAGGACATCGGGCAGCAGATCCGGAGGAGAGTATGGGGTCTCTAGGGTAGGGGGGCGCGATGGACTCCGCTGCGGAATTCCGCTTGCGAAGCCTGTCATAGCCGTGGGCACTAGGCCTAATAAAAAAAATTTATAATTAAATAAAAGATCCTTATTTTATCTTCATGTAAAGATAAAAAAAAAGTAAAACAAAAACACCCTTTCCAACTGCATGCAGTAAATTGGTATCCCTACATCCATAACTATCCAGTTTATTAAAATATCCCATTATTAATCCTGCATAATTAACTCAGTCAGAAGAATGTGTCGCCCAGCACAAACAGCAACCACCAACCCTGGCAAACAACTGCTGAAATGCGTTGGGTTGTAACCCTTTCACTGCTGGAAAGGTGGAGTGCTCCTCACACAGCAGTGAAGACAATTTGGATGTCAGGATAATTCAGTGTAAACATTCCATGGCCGACTGAGACCTGTAGTACATATAGCAGGGCTGGGAGGGCACATTACACACCGAGTCTACCGAGAGATTTTCAATAGGTGACAGCTCAGGGGCCTTCTGTAGTGACAGGAAGAAGGCAGCACATTGTTTATCGTGTGCAAGTTCATGTTAGTAGTGGGAGGGCCCTGCAATTACGATCCCTGCAACTCCTATTCCTACTTCACTGCTCAGGGAGGGTGTCGCAACATGTCTGTACACTTAGACATTGGCATTGCCTCAGATTGTCTGGGGGCCCCCTTGGGGTGGAACCCCTGAGCAGAGGCCCAGCTTGACCCCCACCCATACCCAGTCTTGACCACTACATGTGGGTGGAATTTTCAAAACTCCATGCATGTGTACGGCACTGGATCCCCACTAAAAATCTGCAACAAATCTCTGATATCTAAGGAAATTTGTCATCGGGTTCATGCTGACACCAGCTGACTATCAGAGCTGATGTATTAATTTGTTATTTTCTTTTTCTAACATCAGTTCACCATCAGGACTGATGTCTGTATCTGCTTATACGACATTCATTGCCTAATAATGTTTGAATGTGCATCTTAGGTTTATTCCCCCGCCTCCATCTGCCTTGTCCGATATATATACAGGGCGATTGTGCCTCAGGTGTATATTAGCAACTCCAGGGTGTCAATGGAGAGGATTGGGTCTCAGCCCTGTGTCTTTTTAAAGACATGTTAGGAGGCCTCCGTTTTCCATAGAAGTTACCCAACTGTGGGTTAACACGACTAAGGTTTGGCTCCGCCTGAAACCAAGTACTACATCATTAACTACCAAGAGCGGTTCTGTGATATTTTCACATTAAGCTGCTGATGTTCTGTCCGTATGGCCAAAGAAACGCTTCAAGCATAAGCCATATCTGTGGATTTTATAATTGGATTATTAAGAGCTCTGTCATTTTTAAGAGCGCATCCCAATATCATACTTTGGAGCATTAAAGGCCTTTTTGAGCATCCAATATATCTACATACTGTTGGAACATCAATCCAATAGTTTTGTAGCATACTGTTCAATCTGTACCTCTCTGTGGGCCTGGTTTAACAGTCGGCGGTATCTCACTCAGGTCCTTTGCTGGACACCGCTAAGGCCTCCTTCCAACAGGCTTTTTTTTTTTTTTTTTTACAGAGTTTAGTTCTGCCTTTTCAGTGCTGCGGTCAACGCTGTACAAGGCTCCAATTCAAAGCTCAGTGCCGAGTCAACTTCAAAGTATGTTTATAATGAAATGCTGCAGCATTTCAGAATAAAACATCCACGGGGGTAATGTACATATCTATCTCGGGTTTATGCTGCTCGTGATTTGGTGACAAATTCCCTTTAACTCACCACAGCAGTCATCTGAAAATTGCTCTCCGATAGCAGAAATCAGATATAATTTTAACTTTAACCATGTGGACAGAGCACACCACAGCAAGTTTCCGTAACACAGCTCTGTATGCATATTGTGTAACTGCCTAATAATGCAAAATGTAGCCAAGTGGAGTTTTTGCTTCTACTTCATACTTACTTGAGTATATTTTGCAAGTATGTCCTGTGGCCACATGCTTGGTGTAAGGGCCGAGAAAGGACCACCTGGAGACGGGGTGTAACTCCCTAAAAATAGTTTGAATGCAAAAGAACATTAGCAGAAAACAGAGATTTTATTACAAAAACAGGTGTTAGAACAAATATACAAAGATACATCTAACATCAAGTAGGCAAACACTACATTTGGCCATTACACAAGTAATTTTGTACCAAATAGTACACATATTTCATGACGTTTCTACATTTCCTGAAGGGCATCCACTTCTAATTAGCTCAGAACTGGTTCTCTTGTTTTGTTCCATTTCCTCAATGAAAATCAATGTACTTTCATGGACTTCATTTATGTGTGCATAATACTCAGTTAAATTACGCCCATGTGAACTGGTGCTTATCTGAATCATTTCTTTCAGTGAAAGCCAACTACCTGATGTTACACAGTTCACTGTATTTCTTGTCTGGAACATTTGTCTACACTGATGGACAACGTGTGGTAGCTCCAATAAAGTGACCAACATATGGTGACCCCTGAGATAAGTGTTGAAGGCTATCTAGATGCAGAACCCCTTTTGTAGATAGTGTTTGGAGACTGCCTGAAACTATTCTTATGGGCCATTAACATGGGGCATTTATCACTCAAAAACCATTCAATCGAATGAATTTAAGTGATAATCGTCCTGTGTAAACACAAAAAAACCCAAAAACACTCACTATTCGTTCACAGGTTTTTAATTGCTGACTTCGGCCCAATGCACACGGGCGTATTTGCATTGCGGAATCCGAAGCAGGCATCCACCTCCAAATTCCGCAGCAAATACTGCCAATAAACATGCTATAGAAAAATCGCTTTTTTATGTCCGCAAGCGGAAACCAATTGTGATTTTCCGCTTGCGGAGGGAAAATTGCGGCGTGTTGTATTTCAGCGTGGATTCCACGCGGACGGCTTCCATTGAAGTGACTGTGGATGGGCCGCGGAATCCGCCTCATTGCAGCGTGGCATTATCTGTACTGCACGTGTGCCAGCCGAGACATCCTCATACAAATAAGAAGAAATCTGGACAGGTACACAGGGGTCACCGCTGAGCACCGGGTCAGATTTCGCTGCGGGATCCGACCCAGCCGTGTGCATTCGGCCTTTCAGTCAGCATAAAAAACACCATTGGATCACGGGCTTGTCATTCTGTATAAACGCCCCCGCTCAGTGCTTCAAATAGAAGGTGAAGCGCTGAGCAATAAGCCCACGATCCAGCGGTGAAGGCTGTCAGTGTAAATGCTCTGCACGAGTGCTAATAGCCTTAGAGGTGACATCAGCGCTCGTGCATTCGTTTACCCGACAGTCCGTGTAAAAGGGCCACTACACTGTTCAGTGTGTGGATAGTACATACATATGATGAAACAAACAGACTAAGCCATCTGAAACCGTTGTTTGCATGTTTAGGGTGTAGCTATCACTTTATATCTATTGCGCATAAAAACTAACAATCAGTGTGCCTCAATAGAACAGAGACTATACCTGAGCCACCCGTACCTGACATTGTGCCAGAGTAAATTCTGCAGGCACCGTATGTATTGTTGCCTCAGGAAATGTACAAGGATGCAGTCTTCAGAGGATTGTATTGAGCATAGGGAAGGGACTGGTGGTGATCACGAGGTGTGGATGTGGCATCGGGAGTTCATAGGAGGTGGAACTTTGGCAGCAGATGTTACCTGTAAAAACCAAAAACAAATGTGAGGGTTTAACAATTCCTGGCCAAGCCTGAGGTTGTGGTTTTGTTCTCATTCTATGCACCCTAAGGGCAAGCCCAATGCACACAAGCTTAGTGATGATTCACCGAGTCACTGCATGTCAAGTCTATACAAATGGCTTCATAAATAATACATACACTGTCCAGAATATAAAGTGTTACCAGACTAAAGGCCCTTTTATGTGGGCAGATTTCCAGCATATTAAAAGGAGCATAAACGGACTATATAGCATCTCGATCGGCGCTTGTCACTGCCATTTACACCCAGCAGATGACTGCTAGTATTGGGACGATCATTAAAACAATAGCTTGCTCCCATATAGCTGTCACTGATCAGCAGCTTTTCCCTGTTTACACAGAGAGGTGCGCTGCTGACGAGCGAGCATTTTATTTGCTCACGTAAATGATGCAATCAGGCATCAATGAAGCGTTTGTTGGCTGATTGCTGACATGTTTACATTGGCCATTGATTGGGAAATCGAAGGTGCATGCGCAATCATCGATCTGTGTAAAAAGGCCTTTAGGGACAAGATAATGTGTAATTGCTTATTAAAGGGATTTTCCAGCCAAAAATTATTAATCAATCACTGGGGACATGCCGCTCAAGATCATCGCCAATGAACTGATCGCCTGGCCCACTGTCATAGGGAACGGGAGCGCCCAGGCTAGCTTCAATCCCATTGAAATGATCAGGAGCTGAAGCAGATATTACACTTTCACGTCCGCCCCCAATGTCAGAGGCGGAAGTGCTGCAAGTGTAATAGCCAGCTTCAGCTCCTGATGAATGAAGCCAGCTAGGGCCCTTCCGCCAAACTCCATGACGACATCCGGCTGCACTGGCAGTGTTCCAGGTGATCAGCTCATCACCAAGGATCTCCAGCGGTGGGTCCCCAAGCAATTAACAATTGATGAGTTATCCCAAGAAAAAAAAAAAGCTTCCCCTCCTTTTTTAAATTCCTGACTGCATACACACCAGTTTGACTAGGAAAATGACAACACCAACCTATCAAAGTACCATGTCTGTGCTTTACCACAATGAATAACGGTATAACAGAGTTTCAAGAAAAGATGCTCCAAAATTGTTATTTCACTGCCAGGGTTTTGTTTTGTTTTTTTTAAAGATATTTTGCACCTCCCGCAGGCAGGACAAGTTTCACACTTTTGATATGCAGAGATAAATTCTAACCCCTTAGTTACCACCCATAGGTGTTTTCATGTCCTGGGTGTCTGGACTTTAATCTGCAGGGCTGTAAAAACACGCTTGCCCTGCAGACTAAAGCTGCGGGGTTTTGGAGCATGACCGTTCTCTGCTATCGGCCATCGGGGGCTATCTAATGGATAACGGCGATCGCAAAAAAGTTTTTTTTTTTAAAGTTAAATAAGTTTTAAGTTTCATCTTCTCTCATGGATCAGACCTATGAGGGGAACTGAAACTACTCCCCTTCATCCTCCGTGATGTCCCATGGCTTTTTGGTCCTGCAAGGACCTGACACCGTCTTCTGTGCGCATGCGCCAGACGTAAAAGGTCAGGCATATGCGCAGAAGCTCTGGAAGCCCGGGAAATTTAAAACCTCCTTGCTTCTGGGTCAAAAAGTTAGCCAAGAGCAGGGAGAGGTCAACGGGAGCTCGTTATGCGGCCCCTGGTCTCGCGAACGCCTTTAACTAACAGCGATCATGTAAAGAAAAAAAAAAATTTGAGAAAAAAAGTGTAAGAAGTTTTTTTTTCCCCATCTCCCATAATGGATCATAGATGAAATTACATACCTAAGGTGCCCTGGATCTATCTGAGGACCTTATCCCGGCTTCTGCACATGCGTCCATTGACAAAATGTTGAACACATGCGCAAAAGCCGAGGACTGCCAAACGTAGCACGTGATCGCAGTTATCCAGTGGATAATGGCGATCATGTAAAAGTAAAAAGTTTCACCTCCCATCATAGATCCAATCTGTGAGGGGAGGTGAAATTACTTACCTAAGGCCACCGGCGATGTCCCAGGATGGGATTTTTATCTGCGGACCTTTCCCCAGCTTTGGCATATGCGCCCGTTGGCAAAGTGGCGGACGAAAGCGCAGAATTGGGGAAGGCCTGGGAAATTTAAAATCTCCTTGCTACTGGCTACTAAAGGTGGCAGAGAGCCTGCAGCAGCGACCAAGGGCAGCGGTGAGCGGTCTCCGGTCACGTGATAGCTGTTATCCAATGGATAATAGCGATCACATAAAAGTTAAAAAAAAAGTTGAAGTTTATTCTCCCCTCTTCGATTCAATCAGTTAGAGGAGGCACCCAGACACCATCAACTTCCACAGACCTTCCCTGGCTTCTGCGCACACACCCACTGGCAAAATGACGGACACATGTGCAGGACCTAGGGGGGGGGGGGGGGGCCCTGGAAATTTTAAATCTCCTTGCTCTTGGCTACCAAAGGTAGACGAGAGCCTGGAGCAGTGACCGGCGGCCTCGATGAGCGGTTCTCGGTCACATGATAAAAAAGTACCAATCTAATTTAGGCCGGTCTCACATGACCGGGCAGGAATTGTGGATTACGCATGCGTTTGATCCGTGGGAGTACGCGGATCAATCAATCGCAATGGATTACACAATTCTGCTCACATTAGCGGGTCGGAATTATGTAATTCACTTGTAGAAAAAAAGAACGCAATGTTCTATTTTACCATAGATATCTGCGACAGAGCACAATGGGCTCTATGTTTGCGGATATACCCGCAGCCTATACGCAATTACACTGTGTATCGGCTGCGGGTACCCGCGTCAGCGCTAAGCGACTGCACAGGAAATAAACAAAGAAGGTGTACTGCGCATGACTGCCTGCGTGAGTACGCAGTTATGCACAGTACATCACACGGCCGTACACAGGGCCACGGCCGGGCTCACAGCTAAGAGCCGCTGCGGGCATTCGCAAGCGGATTCCACATCTGGCCCTGTGAGCCCGGCGTTATTCAGAGCCCTACCTGTAATACGTAGTTTACAAGAAGCCCGGGAACGCTCACCATCCGGCAGTTCCAGCAGCAGCTTGTTGAACGCCTTCTGTGTGTGACTGCCGCACCTCTGCAAGCTTACGAAGCCTCACAGAGCGCCACTTTTTACACCCCATCCCTGCAGCAGATGTCAAGAAATCCCCCCCCCCCCCCCCAAAAGTGTCGGGTTTGTAGCAAGCATGGGGACAGGAGGAATACCCGGTTTTATTGCCCTATGCGCCCATCCCAACCAGGCCTCTGTAATTATTCCTGTTTTCAGACATACCACACAGTTTACATTATTACTTTTATCTAAGATTTAGAGAATGCCAAAAAGAAGGGGATGGGGGGATAATTTTAGGGAGTCAATTTCTCTGCACAAGTGAGCATTAAGGCTAGAAATTTATTCAGTTGTGCCCTGAGATCCAAAGGGTGTTCCCTCCATTACAGGCCTAGCCATGTGTCCTGTAAGCAGACTGGGGCTACAATGGCTATGTTTCTGAACACAGGACAAAGAGGGGTATCCATTTTGGGGTGAAAGTCTTCATTCTTGTGTGTGCTGTACAAAAACAAAACTTTTCAAAGTGACACAATTGCCAAAAATTAAAATCGTAATTTTTTCCTTCTGCTTTGCTCAGATTCGTTCAAAAACTGGGGAGTCAAAATACACCTCTATATGAATTCGTGAAGGGGTTAAGTTTTCAAAATGGGGTCATTTGTGGGGGTTCTCCATTGTTTTGGCCGCTCAAGGGCTCTACAAGTGGGCAATGGGGCCTAAATCACCTTCAAGCAAAATGTCTGTTCTGAAAACCACCGGCTGCTCCTTTCAGTTGGTCCCAGTTATGCATATAGACAGAAGAGTAGGGCCAAAATGGGTGTGTTGTTGAACACAGGACAAATTTTAGGGAGCAAATCCTCATTTTCATGTGCACTATAGAAAAAAAAAAGTCTTTAAAATGACATATTTGCAAAAATATAAAATGTTATTGTTTCTCCTCTAAATTGCATTAACTCCTGAAAAGAAACTGTGGGGTCAAAATACTCCTGACCCCCCTCAGTGATTACATTTGTATTTCTGTGTATTTTTTAAAATGGGGTCATTTCAGGGGGTATCTAACCTTCTGACACCTATGAGCCTTTACAATCTTGACTTGGTGCAGGAAACCAAAATGTTCATGTTAAATTTGTACGTCTCCTAAATAATTTAAAAAAAAAAGTTTTTCCAATGTGCTTTCCAATCTTATTCTCTGGCCACTAGCAACATCATACCTGACCCCTAAAATGCCATTCCTTCTCTATGTAGTTAGTCCCATTACCTGCGCCATTTCACAATTTTCAGATTATTGAAAAATCACTTCTTCCTATGACTTCTAAACCAACTTCTCTGTTCTGTGAGCACATCTTCAGATCACATAAATGGCGCAAGGAGGTGAACATTACAACAGAATGCGGCTGCATAAGGGCCTTGCTCCATCGTGTGCAGTAAGAGCACTGAGTCTAGAATGGTTTCCGCTCCAGCTCAAAAATCCCCATCATCTGGGTTACAACAATGACATGAGGATAATCTAGTGTGTAGAAACATGGAGGACTGCTTATGTTGTCACTAAAAATGGCTCAAAGGTGTTCTGCCAACCTGTGCAATTCCTTTAAATATGTGAGGGTTGTGGTGAACCGCTAATTATGCCAAGTCCCACTCACGGCATACCTGGCAAACAGCTGATTTTGCTGGGATAACCGCATGTGGCGTCTGATACAGAAGATGAACGGACATCCTATAATACACGACAGGCCAATGTCCGAGTGGTTCTTTGTTCTAGCCATAGAGAGGGGAGCCAAACAGGGACAACCATATGTCCTAAGAGGACATCTGAAGAGGAGTTGCGAGGCCTGTGCAAGCCCTTTAAAAGTACGACCTGTGTTCTGTTCTGCTGCATACATGTGAATCTACCTTAAAGAAATTATCCGGTCCCTCTCCCCCAGTAGATCGAACATCAGGCATGGAGAGATGGGACAATTGCCAAAGCAACCATCCGATGCTCAGCTGGTATGATGCACATGTCCTAGTAACTAGAATGGATCATGTGCACAATCCTTACTAGGCAGGGACTGTTACTGCAGGCCGGGTGGGACAGTGTTTGCGGCATCTCCATACCCAATACAGAGGGGCTGCGGAACCGCTTTAAAGAGGTATTATACGATTGTGTCTGTTCCTGTTTTTTTTTTTTTAATAGGCTTTAGAAAGTATATCCGTTCGATATAAAATCCCGGATGCTGCTCAGTGAGCCACTAAGGTCACGGTGACATGGGAGCTGAGCAGCGAATAGCAGGCAGCATGTAAGGTTGAATGCGTGGAACTTGGCATGGAGACTTACGGCATCTGTGTGCCACCATCGGCAAGGCTTGCTAGAATATTCCTGTATATACACCGCTGGACCTCGATGTGCCACAATGTTGTCTCCATTGGATTCAAATGGAATCAAACAGAAAGTTCTCTGTGTGTCTCCTTATTAATTCGTCCCTGTAATTGCATTTGGACGGATGGACCTGCAACCTTCACCACATTTGCGGTTTCTCTGCTTCTGTAGCTGCTCTCAGCGGCAATATACGTTACAAAGAGTTAATTCGCAAGAGGATATTTTTTACTACATATTAGTTTGGTAGCCCCCTGCATACACCGCCAAGATGTCAGCAGCACCAAACATTCACACGGAAAGGGGACACAAGCAGCAACTACCAACATGACACAATCTTCACCTGAATTGTCATTATAGTAAAGATCCCCAACACTAAGGCCACCCGTTTTGCCGCGATTTTCCCACCATTTTGGACACAGGTTACTGCCTCCAACAGCGGGTTTCAGCACACCCCATCATTCTGATGGGTGATGTGGTGTGCTAAATGCGGCAGAAAGCGCTCGAAAATCGTGGCGAAAGAAAACGCCACGATCGAGCGCAGGTCTGCGAGGCCCCATTGAAATCAATGGCAGCCTTGTTCAAAATGCTGTGATAATCGCAGTAAAAAACGGATGTGTAAAAGTGGCCTTATGTCAGTTTGTCCAGATATCAGCAAATTCCACACGTGATCACATATTAACACTATATCCACGTCACGTATATCCCCCATTCTATAGGTATACACACAATGACAAGACGTTTGGCCTTTAATATTGGCTATTTCTACTGCAAAGAGTTAAGCATTATTCAGCTGTAAATGACAAAAAGGCATCTGGGAAGGGGTCAGACTGGTTTTTCTTGCTGGCCTGCCATCTCCTTGGAAACCTATCTGTAATGTACAGGAGGTGTGGGAGACATAAAGCAGAAGATAATCATTCCTCATTTATCTCCCAGTGCCTGCAGATCCACAGGCCTGTCTCTCCAGCTGCCATGTACGGAGCGTGCCAATTAGAGGACACTCAGGGCACAGAGCGTTGGCATTTACTGGCACAGCTATCTTCATGGAGATCAGCCAGAGCCTTCTATTGTGAGCTCAGCTATACAAAGCTTTTCTTATTTATTTAGGAGGTATTACAACAACACATTTCAGCCTTAAAGTGCACCGGCATCTGGAAGCTCCGCATGACGTGGGGGGGCAGACTAAACACAGACGGGTCGCTCCGGTTTGAGAGCTTTCTTTTTTACCAGCCCGAAATCAGACATCAAAATAGACTGCAAAGAGGGCATTGCCAAAGATTTTCATACAATTTTATATCCGTACTGGCACCCTTTTATACGGATCGTACAAAACAAAATAATTGTTCTTTGTTACCACGGCATAAAGCAGTTGTTCAGACGTTCCCTGCACTGGTACAGACCAATGATCAAGCGAACGAGTGAGGCCTCCCCCGAACAGGCGCTATGTTCCACGATTAACGCGTTTTCAGCACCGGGCTAGTCGCAGTATAACGCTTCCACTGTTTTCAATGGAGCCTCTCAGATAGCGGCTCGATTTTCGAGCGAAGGCAATTTTGTTTTTCGCCGTTTAGCGCACTTCATTAAAGATTAGGTATGCTAAACCCAGCTGTAGGCCGCAGGGAGCTGCAGCCAAACACGAAAGTAAAATTGCGGTGCTTTGCCGAACGCCTGCGTGAGGGAGTCCTTAAAGGGGTTGTCTCGTGGCAGCAAGTGGGGTTGTACACTTCTGTATGGCCATATTAATGCACTTTGTAATATACATCGTGCATTAATTATGAGCCATACAGAAGTTATTCACTTACCTGCTCCGTTGCTAGCGTCCCCGTCGCCATGGATCCGTCTAATTCTGATATCTTCTTGCCTTTTTAGACGCGCTTGCGCTGTGCGGTCTTCTTCCTGGTGAATGGGGCCGCTCGTGTCGGAGAGCTGGTCCTCGTAGCTCCGCCCCGTCACGTGTGCCGATTCCAGCCAATCAGGAGGCTGGAATCAGCAATGGACCGCACAGAGCCCACGGTGCACCATGGGAAAGGACCCGCAGTGCATCGTGGGTGAAGATCCCGGCGGCCATCTTGGTGAAGGAAGAAGAAGGAAGACGTCGCAGAGCGGGGATTCGGGTAAGTAATATGTTGTTTTTTTTTTGTCCTGCGCCGAACGGGGGGGCTATGGAAAAAAAAAAAAAACGTTTCGGCGCGAGACAACCACTTTAATGACGAAGAATGTAAATCGATGGCATTTTAAAGCAAAAGATTGTTATCGTTCACTCCCTTCAAGGATTTCTTACTTTGTGTAAAAGGACCCCTAAGACATCACCTATAAGACAGTAAAGGGGTTATTGGGGGACGTAGCACTGCGTCACATCCATGGCCTTTCAGCAGCTCAGTCCCATTGAAGTGAATGCCACTGAGCCCAATACCATGCTACTACCAGATGTACAGTGCTGGTATACAATAAGGAGCCCACAGTGCTGGCCCAGGCGCTGCAGCCCCTTCAAACAGCTGATCAGCGGGGGCTCCTTACCCCAGTGTTGTCATGTTGAGGCCCTATCCTAAGGGTAGATCAACAATATGTAGGTTTCAGATAATGTTTTCAAGTCAAGGTTTCCGTCAATAGATTCCTAATTTTATGTTATGGGGACATCCACATTTCATAGTTTCCTGACCCAACCCAATCTCCTTACAATATCCCCATCTACACTCACATGGGAATCGGCTCTGGGAGTCAGTCCAAACTTCCCGGCATGCTTAGTTTCTTCGTACAGCCCTCCATGACAGCTTACGCATCATAAGAGCTCACGGCTCTGACCACATTAGCGCCGTCTACAGCAATAATACTGTAGTTATCACGTGTAACTGCTGTAATAATACTGTAGACTGCGCTTGTCTGTCAGACGTAAGATCTCGCAATGGCTGGATAACCAGAGCGATATTGCATTTTGAGGCTCTATGCCCCTATGAGAAGACGCTGGGCATTAGAAATCTGCAAACCAAAAAGTTCAGTTCCTTCTTGAAGTCAGGCCATTTGTATTCTGGGCACACAATATTTAGAGGAAGGGGGAGGGGGGGGGGTCTTTTTTTGCAACATTTTTTAATAATTTGTATTGAGAATTTTTTGGGGGGAGGGGCACTAATACATTTTCAATTAAGATAGGTAGGGTATTCTTTTCTAGAAGTCCTCTTTAAAGGTGTTTTCTGGAGGTAAACTAATTAGGACCTATCCTTAAGACAGGTCATCAGTAGTTGATCAACTGGGGTCATCCACTCAGGATCCCTAGCTATCACATGACTGAAGTGACAGTAGCGTCCCAAGGGAAGGACCCTTGCCGATCAATAGTCCTGGAAAATCCATTTAAGCAACTATGATTATTCATATTTATGTCAACCCATATACCTGACTGTTCTGTCTCCAATTTTTTTAACCTATTCTCTGCATTTGTATGGATCAAAATGTAAGTACAATTTATATCTACATGCTTGTTATACACAACATTGTAACTTCCAGGGTTGCCAACCATCCAGAAATTACTGGACAGTCTGGTAACCTCTAAGTTGGCAACCTTTACTACTTGTATATAATAAAATGTATATATTAAAGGGGTTTTCCCAGCAAAATACTATTGATAACGTATCCTTAGGATAAGTCATCAACAGTAGATCGACCAGGGTCTGCCGTTCACACGCCAGTTGTCAGCGCCGCAATACACAAAGGTCGGAATGAAAGCCACTGCTCTGTCCCTGTGTAGTGGCCGGTGCCTGTAACTGCAGGTGCAGATCTTGTTGAAGACAATGACAGTCGCACCTGCATTTACAAGCACCGTCCACTACACAGGGGGACAGAGCAATGGCTTCCATTCCAACTCTTCTGTATTGCAGCACTGACAGTAGATGCTCAGCCAGTCAATAGGATTTTGCATAAAAAAAAATAAAATTTAAAAAGCAGCAGCTGAATTAGACAAGTAGGTAGGCCAGTAGGGTATAAGTGTATCTTGACGCCACCAGGAAGTACTGGTGGAGTCAAGATTGACAGGGGGTGACGCCCCCTGAACCTGATTGGCTGAAAGCGTTGGCTGTGTTGCAGGTCCTGGCAGCCCAGTAAGCGGAGGCTGCAGCTGAAAATGTGGGATCCCTTTACCTTTGTTAGTTTCCCAGGCGCACATTGAGCCAGCTTAAATGCACTCTGCCTCATGCAGCCAGAATGGGGGACCCCGCTGCTATGCAGGGCAGCTAAAACAGCCTCCTGGCCGGCCTAAAAGAAGGCGCCCTGCGGCAATCCATGGAAGTCTGCACCGCGCATTGCCATTGCTCAAAACCCCTCTGCAGCGGCAGCCAAGAACAACGCACTTCACTGTGCGTGACAGCGCTGAGCGGGTGCCGTTGAGGAAACCCACAGCGCCGGTAAGCACCTTTGCCGGCAGCGCCGCTGAAGGCGTTCCCCCTCCACCCTCCCTTTCTTTACCCACGGTCGCCATTTGTCCGGACACAGCGGTGGCCCGTCCACCCACAGCAGCACTACAGCTGAGAGGCAGCAACGGAGGGCCAGCATTTCACACAAGCGCCGCTCGCACACTGCCTCAGACAGCAGAAATATGAGGACGACAGCTGGGAGGACAGGGAACTGGCGCTTACAGCGGTGCAGGTGAGCGCCGCTAATAGACACCCACCATGCACTTTAGCTCATTCCAGAACCTTAGCTTCTTGAACCAATCGGGAGCTAGGGGTGTAAGAGGGCTGTTCCCTCCTGTCAAACCCGTAGCTTCCGGTGGCGTCAAGATACACTAATACCGGCCAGTAGTTAGAACCTTCGAAGATTCGCTTACGTGGTATCCCCCACACAGTTTCACCCTGCTAATTCAACTGGTAATTGGAGGGAGGTATGTGGCCTTTCAAAATATAGTTCGGAGGGATATACAAGGGGAAATCTAAAGATGCAAACCCCAATAATGTGTTATGCCCTTGTTTAAAGTGAACCTCTGTAAAGACAGGTCAACCCAGCAATTATGCTGTGGACAGTCCATGACCTGAAGTTCTTACTTCTCCAAGGAGTACCTTTCCCTGACAAGCGAGGGCAGCATTTTAGCAGGCATGCAGCCCACAACAGCAGGACCATACTCAACCCTGCAGAATTGCTACAAGTTGCTCATGATGAGGCTGGAACCAATCCTACATAGAGCACGGCATGCTGCAGAATTCAAGCAACCCGTACCGCCAGGCCACAGAAAGACCCGAATCACCCTACAGCCATAACCTTGTCCGTGAGCGATCTTGGCAGCAACTCTTCAAGCGTTACATAGATGAGATACAAAGTTTAGGGCTAATAATTCTTGATGATGCTGAAGTCAAAGACCTCAACAGAACTATGTATGCTGATAAGGTTGTGAACCGACAAAATGAAATCGTCCTTGTAATGTCCTAGAATTGTATTATTTATTTGTGCTATCCCGGTGGATCTAGCAGGACACACACCTATCTCCACCCTTATAAAACATCTACCAGGATTGCTTCAAATGAAACCAGCGAGCAAGATACATAAAGCCTGTAAGAAAAGGGAGTTACCACCAATAAAGCTGGAGTGACACGTTGTAGACAGCCCGTAAACTACTAATTATTAGTAATCTGCTGTCAGCGTTAGGAGTAAAGCGCCAGTGAAACAAGACCGGACAATCTCTGGGCCATAGACACAGCTAAGAATCTGTACGTAGTCACTGACGTGTCCCTAAATCTCCAGGTGCGGCTCTGGAGGACAGGATCAAATTTACCGCACTCTATGCACATCAGGTAAACTGCAAGTTCTCATCCAATATCCCTAGAGAGGATTAGTATCAAGAAATAGCAGAAAACGTTGATGGGGTTACAATGCAAACACTCAGAGAGGAGTAACAGGTGCATGGGAAGGAACAGCTGGAAGTCCTACCTGCCGTATGGGAAGGAGCAGTACTAACTGAGGAGGCTCAGGTCCCCGGGCTTCTCTGTCAGAGGGGCTGCACTTCTACCGTAGATGCTTCTTGCTTCCCTCCCCTTCCTTCTTGGTTGTTCGTGCATTAGCACAGGAAAGAATTCCCCGAGCCGCACATCCTGCTTCAGTGCTCCTAATATTTACTCTTCTTGATCTCCCTCCTCCCCCTCGCTGTGCACAAACCTGCAGCCACTTTACTATGCCTGTTGGGCAGAAGCAGGTTATTATGGATGCTGCGTGCCATGCTGATTGTTGCAATACCACCACGGTTGCAATTACTGCATTGAATAATCTAAATTAACAATCTTCCTTTTAACCCCTTAACGACCAAGCCCTGTTTGTGTCTTAACGAGCAGGCCACATTTTGGAAATCTGACATGTGTCACTTAAACATAGAATAACTCTGTAAAGGTTTTGCATTTCCAAGTGATTCTGACATTGTTTTTCCACCACATATTGTGTTTTATTTTAGGTGGTAAAAATAGACCGATACAATTTGTGGATATTTATTAAAACCGCCAAAATTGGGAACATTTTTTAAAAAATTCGCGATTTTCTTTTCATATTTTCAACTGCAATTTGTCAAATATGTGCAAGCATACTGTACACATTTTTGATAAGATATATATTTTTATCTGCTTACTTTATTTTGGGTGCACATTGGAAAAGCGTTAGTTTTTTAACCATTTAGAAGTACAAATTTAACATTAACATTTTGAGGAACACTGTTTTCTTATACAAAGCCAAGATTGCAAAGGCTCATAGGTGTCAGAATGATAGATACCCCCACAAATGACATTTAAAAAAAAACAAAAACAAAAAAAACCAAACACCTATTAATGTAGTCACTGAGGGCCGTCATGAGTATTTTGACCCCAGTTTTTTTTCATGAGTTCATGCAATTTAGAAGTGCAAATATGTTTCTGCAAATAAGTCATTTTACAGAGGTTTTTCTTCTATAGCGCACATGAAAATGAGGATTTGCACCAAAAAATGGATACTTCTGTTTGTCCTGTGTTCAGAAAAATACCCATTGTAGCCCTAATCTTATATCTCTATGCACAACGGGGCCCAAACCAAAAGCAGCAGCCGGTGGCTTCAGAACAGAAATTTTTCTTGAAGGTGTTTAGGCCCCATAGCCCACTTGTAGAGCCCTTAAGCGGCCAAAACAATGGAGAACCCCCACAAATGAGCCAGTTTTAAATCTAGACCCCTTAGCCTATTTATCTAGGGGTGGACTGAGCATTCTGACCCCACAGTTTTTTGCAAGAATCAATATAAAGCAGGTAAGAATCAATAAAAATTTCATTTTATCACAAATATGTTACTTTCATGGCAGTTTTCTTTACCTCAAGTAGAAAAACTGGGGAGACACACCCCAAATTTTATAGCACTAGTTCTTCTGTGTTCAGCTTTTATAGCCTCAAGCTGCTTACAGGACACATGGCTAGGCCTGTAATGGAGGGAACACCCGCTGGATTTCGGGGCACAACTGAATAAATTCCAGGCCCCATTGCTCACTTGTGCAGAGAAAAAAAATAAAAAGACTCTCTAAAAAGAACACCCCCCTACCCTGGCATTCCCTAAATGGGTACCCCTCCTCCTCCCATGCTTTCTGCAAACCCGACACTTTTTTGGGGGGTATTTCTTGACTTCAGCAGCAGGGATGGGGTGTAAAACGTGGCGCCCTGTGAGGCTTTATAAGCTCGCTGAGGTGCGGCGGTCTCAAACAGAAGGCGCTCAAACAAGCTGCTCCTGGAACTGCAGGAAGGCGAGTGTTCCCGGGGACTACTTGTAAATTACATAGGCATTACAGGTAGTGATAATGGTGATCATGTGACCGGGGGCCGCTTACCGGTGCTACTCCAGGACTTCCGGTCACTGCTCCAGGCTCTCAACCACCTTTGGTAGCCGGGAGCAAGGAGGTTTTAAATTTGCCGGGCCCTTCAAGGCTTCTGTGCTCGCGTCCACCATTTTTACAACGGGAGCATGCACAGAAGTCAGGGAAAGCTCACTGGAAAAAGATCCTGTCGGGGGACATCGCAGAGGCCTTCGGTAAGTAGTTTCATCTCCCCTCATTAAACGAATCCATAAAGGGAAATGAAAAACTTTCTAAACTTTTTTTACTTTTACGTGATCAACGTTATTCATTGGATAACTGCGATCATGTGACCGGAACCACACACCGCGGCCCCCAGTGACAGCTCCGCTAGGCGTTAGCAGGGAGCTGTCACTTCCAGACCCCAGGACTTTATTTTATATGGCCAACAAGTTTTCACGGCCCTGTAGAAAAAAAAAGCCCAGACAGGACGTAAAACCACGCATGGGTGGTCACTAAGGGGTTAATTAAAAGTGTTGGAGAGTCTGAGTGTTGGAGGACAGTAACACAGCAAGTAAAGTGCACAGAACTCCATGTATGGACTGTTAACAAGTGTCAGTTTGGTGGTGCTTCCAAAAAGATCCCACCCACTTATGACTGAGACCTGCATGCACATCTTATCAGCGCCCAATGTCCCTGACAGCAGAACTGTTCATTCAGTCCTTGAATGCTAATCTCTGGACTTGGTATAAGAGGACAACATCTGAATTGTATTTGGAAGTGTAGCATTTAACCATTTGTGAAAGGCTTGCCTCCCCACGGACCCTGTAGGGTCTATCCACATGGGTGAGTTTAACTATTGATAAAACTCTGACCCATTAAAGTGAACGCAGTCATTGACACGTGCAAATTTGTTTTGATGGATTAATGTTAAAAATTATTGATTATATAGCAGTATAACCAATTATGGTGTGTTTTCACATACCAATATCGCCTGGTAAAGGGGTATTTCGAGACTTGTTTTTACTTTTTATATTGATGAACAGGTGGGGGACCTGCTACTTGAATCCCCACCGATTAGCCGATTCCCAGGTCAGTTGTCGTTGCGGAGAGCAAAGGCATCGACCTTAGTGTAGTGGCCCAGGTTGGTATTGCAGTGGAGCTCCCACTGAATTCAACAGAAGCTGTGCCTGCAATACTAACCTGGGTCATTGTGCTATTGTCAGTGCCTTCCATCTCCTGCGCTGACCAGTGTCACCGGTCCTGAGAATCAGCTGCATTGGTGGGGGTCTGAATGGCGGGTTACTTTTGGTCATCAATAGCGACAAAGAAAAGTCCCGAAATTGTCCTTTGATGTCAATACGTGTGTTAAAAATAAAAAAAGTAACGTACTGGCCTGCCCAGTTTCCTTTCTCCCTCGCTCCCACCAATTGACTTCAAAAGGACATTTTAAATTACATCAATTAGGACACCTTCAATTATGACGTGTAAAATATATATTAGATTATGATATGTGCACGTTAAAAACACCAAAACGTCTAAAACGTACATACACCCGTGGTGAAATTGGTGAGTTTTTCACTGACTGAAATTACACTCGTCTGTGCGAATAAGGCCTTAATCTGGCAGCCACTACTGAACGTGCCCCCTCTATGACAGCTAAATGAACAGGGTTGGCAGCATTTAAAGGGCTTCGTCCCCAGGATAGGCATCCCATTATTAGAGATCTAACCACCAGAATCCCCACCAATCATAAAAATGGGGGTTCTAAATGTCCCTGCAAGAACGGCGCAGTGGCCATGCGTGTGCATGAACGTCCCACTCATTTCAGTGGAACTGTCGGAGATCGTCGAGTACAAGATGATATTCCACAGATTCATAGGTTGTGGTGAAGAACCTCGTCATCTCTGGAGAGTTCATTTTTTATCATTTCCAGTTGGAGCGAGCGCCCGCATAGGGTGACACGTCGCCAACAAAGGGTGAAGTCCACAGGAGTTGGAAAAAACTTTGGGATTTTTCATAATCTCAAATGTAAACACGAAGAGAAAGTACCATTGTGAGCTGCTTGTACGACAGCAGACAGGAGCAGACATCTGCCCAGAGCGTCAGACACACCGGACACGGGTACAGTGCCGGGCAGATCTACCAGCGCCCCACAGCCTGCGGACTTAGCAGCAGCTAGGGGGCGTGACTAGCGGGCGCAGAGGATGTCATCGTCCGAGGCCATGGAGCCATAAG
Source organism: Eleutherodactylus coqui (assembly GCF_035609145.1). Taxonomy (NCBI): domain Eukaryota; kingdom Metazoa; phylum Chordata; class Amphibia; order Anura; family Eleutherodactylidae; genus Eleutherodactylus; species Eleutherodactylus coqui. The sequence goes on from NC_089839.1 coordinate 145,978,581, forward strand.
CCCCTCTCACCTGTCATGCACGGAATACGCAGGACTAAACCTCCATGTATTTCAATTCGACTTCTCACACTAGTATTTTTACATGTCAGAATCACACGTATGTCCCGTTTTAGCGCGCATTTCACAAATAAATTGCTCATTGGAATGAATGTTGTGCATTAAAAAAAACGCAGCAAATATGCAGTTGCACGTGTAATGTCGCATTTTTTTAATGCAGGTTTCTATGCTACCAGGAGGAGGGGAAAACGTAGTGACATCATCAGCAAAGATACGGAGTAAAAACAGAAGCAAACGTGCACAAAAATGCTGGTCTGTACAAGCAGTAAGCCGCTGCGTAAAAGACAAAGCGTTTTTATATAAGGTTGTGTAAGAGTGACCCTAGGCAGCGGACAAGAACTCTCTGCGCCATAGATCAGTATAGAAGGTCGCCTTCTCACATACAGCAGTGGGAACCCGCAGCATTACGCCATAAACCCGCAGTGGCCAAGTCCGCGCATAAATGGCGCAGATCTGCTGCGGGATTTATGCCTTGTATTTCAAAGGTTGAATTCTGCAGGATACATGGGCACGTTGTGGGCTCCGACTCCGGAGTATCTTTCAAAAAGACTGCAGGTTCGTTGCGTAAAGTTGTTGCACCATGTGAGATTTCTGGGGTCCCCTCTGCACGGCTCGTACTGTAAATGCTGAGGAATGTCCGCACGTTTATGGTCCGTGTGAAGGCGGCCCTACAGTTGGGGCCCCGTTACAGATTTTACATTGAGACCTATGGGATTGAAGCTACGCCTCTGATGGTGGCAGCGTCCGCACCCTGACAACCGTCACCTCAGCGATGGCTCCAGGTCATCCGTTACCCGACGCCAAAGCGCTGATGTTCACCGGACGCTCTGACAGCGAAGACCTGCTGACACATAAATGCGCCACTTCCAACATTATCGGCCACGGCGCACCTGGTAAGGGTGGCATCACATCTACTGCAGGGTTCCACTTTCAGCTCCGAACGGCTCAGGACGGAACCAAAGAGCGTTGAACGGACCCGACTGATAGAATGGGATCCGCTCAGCTGCCCGGCTTTTAGACGGGAAAAAAGTGCAACATGCATTATTTTTTCTTCCGGTATTTTGAGCCGGACCTGCGGCGGAACCTCCGAAATGTAAGTGTGACACCCCCACCCCACCCCCCTCCCCCGAGGCCAACTTCACAGGGGCAAGTGCGGTATAGGGCCATGAATCATAGCCTGATATCGCGCTCCCCACATGCGATATCCCGGTGGATGTGAAGCGCTTTTATATCAAAACCGCCTCACATCACTTGGGGGAAGTAGCGGTCCTCACAGCCGGTCAGCGGCGGACCACGGAGTGTCTCACATTGTTTTCAATGGGCAGGCCTCCACTTGCACCACCTAGCATGAGGTGCGGTGCTGCCGCCGGTGCCACTGGGAGCAACGGGTAGTGCGATGCAAGATCACGCCAAAGATAGGACGGCCGTGGGCTACTTCAAAAGAACAGAGTTCATATTTGTGCGTCCCGCAGTGTAACCATAGCGTCACCTTTACTGTGCGCATACATCCCGTGAACACGCAGGCTTCCTACGTATGTCATACGCATTTACACAAGCTCACCAATATCACTGAGCGCCTGCGGTGCACCCGATGGGTCGCGTCACGTATTTTTCACGCGATGATCCTATTCGCCGCCGATTACGCCTGCAATCTTTGTGCGCCTACTACGCTGCGGCGATACGCACGAGCCCTGCGTTTGTGCTTTCCCTCTGACTTCTGCCGCTGCCATCAGTAATCTCCGTCTCTCCGGGACGCACGGCGACGACATACCTTCTATTACATCCCTGATGACGCCAATGGGAATCAGCAGATGGCCGCTCAGCCCACCGTGCGCTGTGACAGCAGACACTGTGATTAAGCCGTGAGTCACCGGCTCCTCCGTCAGCACACGGGGGCCACGTTAACCCCTCCGCTGCTAGTGACAGGCACACCGCTGCCACCAGCTGACAGTGCCCACTGTGGTGCCAGGGGGAAGCTGCAGCAATCATCACACCCAACCGTCCCTGTAGTCCCCTACACAGCGGCACTCTCGTCAGCTGTCATGTCTCCCTCCACACAGCACTCACTGCCAGTTACATCCCGCACACATGACTGCCATGCCTGCACCTGTCGTCCTCCTGCAGGCTCCCCGCCGCCCCTCACACATCCCATGGAGGAGCTCAGCAGTCTCTCACCTGTCTACGAGGTCTCGTCACGGAGCTCCTCCAGTCTCCAGCCAGCTGCGTCACCAGTGCGCCTGCGCAGCACCAACACCCGACAGAGCGAGCGCCTGCTGCCTCTACTGCGCCTGCGCTGCCGATAGAGTCGCTGAGTGGATGAGGGGCTGTGCACGCAGCAGATGTTTGCCGCGCAATTTGACACTGGATGCTCTATAGCTTCCACACAGGCATAGTCCTCAGCAGCGTGCGGAGCATATCCGCAAAAAAAGGCGTGCGGCGAATTGAAAATAGCGCTATCCTGCTGGCAATTTGGCATCAAAATTAAGTGCGGATTTTGGTGGGGAATTTAGGGGCGGCCTATTTCACAACACTGTTACGGAATATTCCGTCCCATGGGAAAGGTCTCTTAGGCCGGCTGCACACGGCCGTGACGGGCTCCGCCGCAAAATTCCGTGGCGGAGCCCGTCACGGCGCCCCCCAGGAGGCCCCATACTTATCTGCGGATCCGGCGTCCTCGCTCCCGCATGACGCTTCCCAGCCCATCTCCGCCACGTCATATGACGCGCCGGCGGTGGGCAGGGAAGCGTTTTCACGCTATCTTCCGCTGTGCTACAGCGGAAGATAGCGTGAACGGACGGCTTCCATTGACTGCAATGGGAGCCGTCCGCGCGTACACCCGCGGCAAATAGAGCATGCCACAGGTGAATTCACGGTGGAATTCCACACCGTGAGCACTGAGCTATTAGGTTCAATAGAACAGAATATTCCGCAGGCGAGTATATTACAAGACGCGGTTACAGAATATCTTCCTGACGGGTATATTACACAACGCGGTTACAGAATATTCTGCGGATCGGTACATTACACAACGCGGTTACAGAATATTCCGCAGGCAGGTATATTACACAACGCAGTTACAGAATATTTTGCAGGCAGGTATATTACACGATGCGGTTACAGAATATCTTGCTGACGGGTATATTACACAATGCCGTTACAGAATATTCTGCGGATCGGTACATTACACAACGCGGTTACAGAATATTCCGCAGGCAGGTATATTACACAACGCAGTTACAGAATATTTTGCAGGCGGGTATATTACACGACGCGGTTACAGAATATTTCGCAGGCGGGTATATTACACGACGCGGTTACAGAATATCTTGCTGACGGGTATATTACACAATGCCGTTACAGAATATTCCGCGGATCGGTATATTACACAACACGATTACAGAATATTCCGCAGGCGGGTATATTACACAACGCGGTTACAGAAAATCTTGCTGATGGGTATATTACACAACGCGATTACAGAATATTCCGCTGGCAGGTATATTACACGACGCGGTTATAGAATATTCTGCAGATGGGTATATTACACGACGCGGTTACAGAATATCTCGCTGACGGATATATTACACAACGTGGTTACAGAATATCACGCTGACGGATATATTACACAACGTGGTTACAGAATATTCCGCGGATGGGTATATTACACAACACGCTTACAGAATATTCCGCAGGCGAGTATATTACACAACGCGGTTACAGAATATTCCGCAGATGGGTATATTGCACAACGCGGTTACAGAATATCTCGCTGACAGGTATATTACACAACGCGGTTACAGAATATTCAGCGGATGGGTATATTACACAACGCGGTTACAGAATATTCCGCAGACAGGTATATTACACAACGCAGTTACAGAATATTCTGCAGATGGGTATATTACACGATGCGGTTACAGAATATCTCGCTGACGGATATATTACACGACGCGGTTACAGAATATCTCGCTGACGGATATATTATACAACGCGGTTACAGAATATTCCGCGGATGGGTATATTACACAACGCGCTTACAGAATATTCCGCAGGCGGGTATATTACACAACGCGGTTACAGAATATTCCGCAGATGGGTATATTGCACAACGCGGTTACAGAATATCTCGCTGACAGGTATATTACACAACGCGGTTACAGAATATTCAGCGGATGGGTATATTACACAACGCGGTTACAGAATATTCCGCAGGCAGGTATATTACACAACGCAGTTACAGAATATCTCGCTGACGGATATATTACACGACGCGGTTACAGAATATCTCGCTGACGGATATATTACACGACGCGGTTACAGAATATCTCGCTGACGGATATATTACACAACACGGTTACAGAATATTCCGCAGGCGGATATATTACACAACGCGGTTACAGAATATTCCGCAGATGTGTATATTGCACAACGCGGTTACAGAATATCTCGCTGACAGGTATATTACACAACGTGGTTACAGAATATTCAGCGGATGGGTATATTACACAACGCGGTTACAGAATATTCCGCAGGCAGGTATATTACACAACGCGGTTACAGAATATTCCGCAGATGGCTATATTACACAAGGCGGTTACAGAATATTCCGCAGGCGGGTATATTACACAACGCGGTTACAGAATATTCCCCAGGTGGGTATATTACACAATGCGGTTACAGAATATTCCCCAGGTGGGTATATTACACAACGCGGTTACAGAATATTCTGCAGATGGGTATATTACACAAGGCGGTTACAGAATATCCCGCAGACGGGTATTTTACACAACGCGGTTACAGAATATCCCGCAGGCAGGTATATTACACAATGTGGTTACAGAATATCTCGCTGACGAGTATATTACACAACGCGGTTACAGAATATTCCGCAGGCGGGTATATTGCACAACGCGGTTACAGAATATTCCACAGGGGCTACATTACTTGAAGTGATGGGAGGCATTTTTAAAGAAAAACGCCCTGCATCAGCTTGAAAATCGAACAATGGCGAGCGTGATATCGGCCCGAGTTTCACGGCTTATATTGCACTTGCCCGTGTGTAGGAAGCCTTAGGGTATGTTTGCTCAGGACAGATTTGCTGCAGTGTCAACAGTGGGCATTCCACAGCAGATCCAATGTGTAAAATCCACGTCAAAATCACCCCCTTGGGCTAATTTCACATGGACGAGGGCGATATCTCGGCCCAATATTGCACCAATGTGCAATTCTAATGTGATGCATTTTTGTGTCACTAACGCCTTGCATCACTTCAGTACAGTGGCGATCCTCCGGGAACGGCTGACAACCATGCTGGCGGATCAGCGTTTCCCATTGCTTTTAATAGGAAACCTTGCATCGCACTTGTGTGCATATCGCGCACGGTGCAAAGCTTTCCGTTGCGTTGAAAACAATTGGCAATGCATTCCAAGGGAACACCCAAAGATAGGACATACCATAATTTTTTCCCCTCAACACGATGGGCTGTATGTCCCTACTCAAAAGAATGGGGTTCAAATTTTTGTGTCGTGTGACAATTTTCTTGCAGCGATTTCCTTGGCCGTGTGAAAGTGGCCTTGTTTGAAGAAGTGGTATCAACAAAATGTGCTGCATGTAAATGACATGTTGCGGATTTAAATTCCTCACCGCACGTGAATTTCTGCACAGATTTTCTCTTCATTGTGATTCACCTTGCTGCTGTTGTAAATGCTACAGATTCTCAATGCGGAAAATCTGTGACAAATCTGCCCCATGTGGAGATAACTCGAGACTACATTCACAGGAGCGAGCTTGTCAGGGTCGAGCTCCTCTGAAATTGCGATCTTTCGGCATTTCTTTCACTCGCGTCGGAGGATCGGCAAGTGTTTTCCATTGATTTTAATGGGAAACTTCACAACGCAGTGGCGTGTACATCACATGTCATGTGATATGTTTGACTGTCCCATGTAAAACAATGGGCGATGCATTCCAAGGGACGCGAAAAAACAGCACATGCAGCGATTTGTTTAGCTGACAGCAATGCAGGAAAGAAAACACAAACACTAATGTGTATGAACCCATTCAAAACAAGAGTGTTCATATTTGTGTGTCCCAATTATTTGTGTGTAATTTCTGAGCGATACGACAGTGCGAGAAAACGCAGAATTTTGAAACTCATGCTTTTGAATAACTTCATTCCCATCCGCGATGTTTTCTATCACGTGATGTTGCGAGATTCAAAAATCGCTGCATGCATTATCTTTCTGCATTTTGCTATTTTTTTCTCGCCCATATTATCCAATGGAGCCTCCGATTTATCGCATCGCACGAACTTGCGATGTTCGCGCAATGCGTTTTTAACTTTGGCAGCTGCTGTTATCTATCGCACGAGAAATGCGATATGTTTTTCCAGGAAAAAGCTTTGCTGACACTCAAACATCGCATGAACAAAAATGTGATATTGCTGCGATTTTCTCATGGTGATATCGCACTCGCCCGTGTGAAGGAGCCCTAAGGGTTTTGAATTAGCAGCTTATTTACCAAATAATCCACAACCATGAAATCCATATGTCCATATTTACATCCCACATAATTGATTTGCGGCAGATTTTTGCTCATGGATTCTCACCATGCTTTTTTAAATTTACATGCAGATTGTGACAGATTTAGAGGAGTTTTTAAAATAAAAACTATTGATCACTTATCCTAAGGACAGGTCATATTTAATTGCCAGGGCTGCACCTCTTAGCATCCTTGGTGATAAACGGATTGTCCACCTGGCTAGTTACTGCAGGTGCAGCTCCCATTGATTTGAATATACCGGCCAGTAAACGGGTTGGAGCAGCAGCTAAGAGCAAGACAACGGACCCCAGCTGATCAACTATTGATGATTTAGGACGTATTTACACGAGTGTATATCGGTCAGGTTTTCACGCCCGGTTGATATACGCTCCCATCTAAGCAGTTCCCCCCTCTCCTCCCCTCCGAGCGGTTTGCAATGGGAGTGGGCAGGACGGGGGTGCAGCTAAGCTCCCATCCCCTCCCCTGGTCTATAGCCAGCAATGGGAGTGGGCGGGACAAAGCAGACCTTAGCTCTGCCCCATCCCACCCACTCTCATGGCAAATGCCAGACTGGAGGAGAGAGGCAGAGAAGGAACTAAGGTCTGCTTAGATGGGAGTGTATATTGGCAGGGGATGAAAACCCAACAAATATACGCTTGTGTAAATAAGTCCTTATCCTAAGGACTAGTCATCCATCGTATTTTCATCTTTAAGATGCGCACATGAAATAAATCTGTACCAATGAATTCAACAGAAGTTGTATCCATATTCAGTGAGCTTCATCTAGTGGGGGGACAGGCATCCAGAATGTTTTACCGTATCAGAAAACAAGAGTTGAAAATTTATAATTTCCACTCCAAATTTCCCATATACTCCCAAATACATACATATGGATCTACCTTAAAGGGGTTATCTCCCAAAATTATGCTACCCTCTATCCACAGAATATGGAATAATTCTCTGATTTGTAGGTCCCAAAATGAATTGGGCTTTTGTTGTATATGTGCATGGCACTGCCACTCCATTACCCGTTAAATGAAGTGAAGCTAAAAAGCAGTCAGCACTGGTGGGAATAAATAGAAGATATGTATTATTTTTAATCCCACAACTGAACATCCAATTTAGGAGTGCAAACAACACAGATCAGCACTGGACACACATGGATTCAATCCAAATATAGATTGGTCAAAAATATAAGATGTTGGAAGCAGCCAATTTCCATTTAATAAAGACAAAGTAAGGAGCCTTTTCCAATGGAGTTTTGGCATTATTCTCTTGCTAGAACTCGGAGAACATTAGTGCCGCTTTCTAACGACCTCGTTCATCTTCAACGACAATAAAGTTCCCTGATTAACAGGCAATGGGATGTATTACCTCTTTTAGACCTGTAAAGGTTATTGATGGTAGTTGAATGACAATCTCTGATGTCCCTTTAGTGCATCATCCTGTTACTGGGGATTATAATAAGTGATAAAGCAGTGGTCATCCCAGTTCACACAAAAAGGTTTACATTTTATTTGAAATTCCAGCAAACTTTGCATAAATCAATTGTACAGATGGATATAAGAAACCTTGCAATATATATTTAAGAAAAATGCTTCTTTCTACACTTTCAGCCTCCTTTCACCCCCAAATTGATCACTGACTGTTAACATCAGTTTTGAGAGATACAATAGACCGGCAGATCGGATTAAATGATGCACATAGAAGTCTATGAGGAGGCTAAAGAGAGAAGGAGCTGAGTGTGAGACACACATATGGTGCTGTAGCCACCAGTAGGGATCCGAGGCTGTTTTCACATGAAAACGCCTCGCATCTAGGGGTTTCCCATGGATTGCAGGAGCATTATCGGGCCGTGAATCACGGCCCAATATCGCTTTTGTCAGTGTGCAGGAGGCCTATGAGAGATAGTGAAAGGGAGCCAGACCTCTTCTTCTATATGTGCAGTGTATGGGAGACATCACAGCAGCAGCCACCAACCATTAGCTCAGGGAAAACTGAGAAACAGATATAGAGCCTACAGAGGGGAAAGCTGGTAAAAAATGCAGGATACAAGGTACATAGTGGTCAGAAATGTTATTCTTTATGTACACACAACATATTTTGAAAAGTCATCTCAAATTACAGGTATGCTTTAACCCCTTAGTGACTGGCCTATAGTGCTTTTATTTCCTGCAGCTGCAGGACGTGTATAGAGGGAGATTGCACGGTGATCTCCCTCTATACATCGTGGGCAACAGGCGTTTCTTACAGCTGACACCCGCCGGTGACAGCTCTGATGAGACACGTGGCTCATTGGACCTGTTAATCCTCTAAATGCCACTGTCAATTCTGACAGCAGCATTTAAATCCCCCGAACGATATTCAGAGTCCCGTACGGCCCCTCATGATGAGATCGCAGGGAGTCGTGTGAGTATCATGGCAGCCGTGGCAGTCTTGGTAGAATGTCTAACAAGCCATCCCCGTGGGGGTGGCTTGATAGACTGCCTACCTGATAGCAGTATGATGAAATATTGTGGCATTACATCATAGTACAGGAACTATCAAAGCACTGCAAGTTGTTGTCCCCTCTGGGTACTAAAAAGAAAAGTTAAAATAATAATAATAATAAAAGTAAAAAAAAAAAAAAACTTTTCATATTTATAATAAAAGAATCTAAATAATAAAACTGCATATTTTGTATTGCTGCAACCGTAAACGTCCAATCTATCGAAATAACGCATTATTTACCCCGCATGATGAACGTAGTCAGAAAAAAAAAAAAAAGAACGCCAGAAATGTGCTTTTTTTTGGTCATCTTGCCTCTAAGAAAAAATGCAATAAAAAGCAATCAAATAGTTGTATGTATTCCAAAATGGTACCAACACAAACTACAGGATGTCCTGCTAAAAATGAGCCCTCGACGGAAAAATAAAAAAGCTATTGAACGCAGAAGATGGCGGCAGAAAATAATTTTTAAAAATACAATATCTTTGAAAAAAAATACAAGTAGTACAGCAAAAAAAAAAAAAAAAAATACAAGCTTGGTATCGTAGTAATCGTACTGACCCATAGATAAAGTTATCATGTAATTTTTGTTGCAGTGTATATACGCCGTAAAAACAAGATGCACCAAATGATGGTGGAATTTCATTTTTTTTCCATTTCTCTCCACTTAAAATTTTTTTACATTTTTCAGTACATTATACGATACACTAAATCAGACCATTGAAAAATACAACTCGGCCCCTCAAAAAACAAGCCCTCATACAGCTATGTTGATGGATAAATAAAGGAGTCACGATTTTTCAAAAGGGGGGAGGAGCAAAAGCTTTGTCACAAAGGGGTTAAAGAAAACCTGCCAGGTTGACTATGCTGCCCTTAGGGGAACATAGGATAGAGAGCAATATATAGTAAAAGTTGCAGTAAGTGCTGCACATTGCTCATAAGTCCAGCTTCCATCACCCACGTTACATTGTTTAAGACATTTCCCTGGAGGAATACATATAGATATATACACTCTATACAAAAATCCAGCCCCTAGAATAAGTTGTCATTTTGCTGCAAAACCCAACATGCAGTTACATCTCAGGCAGATGTAGAGTTGTGATGTGATTAGATGAACGGTCTTGTCATCTGAGACCCTAAAAGTGGTTCTACCTTAACCTAAAAGGCTCTCGGAGGGTCCTTATGTGTAGTGACCTCTTCTTCCACTTGTATAGGGCTTGTTGACCACTAGACGTCTCTAAGGCTGCATCTGCATGGGCTACAAAATCTCACTACAAAGTGAAGCCCATGATTTCCAATGGGTTCTTTCATATTAGTGATGTTTTGTAGCGAGGTTTTGTAGCCCGTGCGGATGCAACCTAAGGCTTCTTTCCCACAAGTGTATATTGGCAACCTTTTTCACGGCCGGCCGATACACGCTACGATGGGAGAGATAAAACTGGTGAATGGGCACACAAATCAAACGTTTGTGCGCCCGTTCAGACGGCATAGGCCCCAGGGCATATACGGCGAGGCTACCATTCCGTCACCCCTTTCCCCTCCCTCCCCCTCGCAGGCTCACCTCTGCTCTCCTGCCGCTTGTTCTTTGCAATGGGAGGGGACCGGGACGGGGCTAAGCGAAGCCCCGTCCCGCCTCCTCCCATTGCTGGCTATGGACAGGGGATGGAATGGGGCAGAGCCTAGCTCCACCGCTGTCCCCTCCCATTGCAAAGAGCGAGCGGGAAGGAGAGCAGAGGGAGGGAGTTTACCAGCCACGCTGCTAAACTCCCTCCCACCTTCAGCCGCTGTCATTGGCTCCCATAGGAGCCCATGCAGCGGCCGATGTATTCCAGCCCAAAAGATAGTTCCAGGACTATCTTTTGGGCCCAACGTAAAAACGACCGGCGCTATATTGGCCAGACTGGGAAAGAGGCTTAAGATGTAGAGAGGATCGTCAAGTACTCGGATGAGCTGCTCTGTTTCTTTGTCCGCTATGCAGACAGGTGAAGGATATTCAGTGTCTCAGCCACCATTGCTTCAGTTTGCAGTGGTGTTGAGCCGCAAAACTGGAACTGGAACTCTGGAACAGAGTTGTCTTCAGCAATGAATCCAGGTTTAGTTTGGACACTGACAATAGCTGTTTTTGTGTCTGGAGACCTAGGGAAGAACGCCTTAATCCAGCCTTTGTTATGGAGCGGCACACTGCCCCTACTTCTGGTGTGATGGTTTTGGAGGCCATCGCATACGACAGTCTGTCACCTAGTAGTACGAGGGACAATGAGAGGTCAGCGATGTGTTCAGGACATCCTGCAGCCACATGTGTTACTTCTCGATGCTTCCAAGAGGCACAGGCACAGGTACAGACACAGGCACAGGCACAGGCACAGACACAGTTCCCGCTAGTGAAGTCCATGTGCGGTCTAAGAATCTGATTCTTTCAGAGCACAGTAAGAAGAATTACATATTCAGACCACACGTGGTCTTCACCAGCAGACATGGCTGACACTGGAAAGCCAGCAAGTATTAACCTCTTAAGGACCAGGCTGTTTTGAACCCTAATGACTAGACACTTATTATGTTTTTTACCCAGATGGTGGTTTTACTGCCCTATTTTCCTTTAGCTACCACAATTATTTTTGCTGAGTTTTGTTTTCTGTGACATATAGGGCTATTTTTTAAAATATCTTTTTCACTGAATTTTTTTGCAAGTTTTTTGGGTGTAAAAAGCTAAAAAAAAAAAAAAGGACTTTTGTTTTTAAATCAGTATATTTACGCTAAAATAAAGTATGGGAATGGGTTCCTCATTTTGTTTTGGACGTTTTGATATAGATTATGTATAGTTTCAGGTCATTTTCTTTTTTATGTACAGATTTTTATTTTAGTCTGTAATTTTTTTTCCTTATTCCCCCTGCTGGCCACTCCATGAACCAGCCAGCTCTGCTAGCTCCCTTGTGACAGCACAAGAGCGCGGACACACAGGGACAAGTGTCGGGCATCGCTTGCCCGACAGTCGTCCTGTGTAGATGGACCTTAAGTCAGTGCCGAAAAGTAGAAGGTGGATGTTGATGGTTGATTCCGGTGAACTTGTAGGGAGCTGAACAAGTGTTCAGCCGAGTTATTTTATGTATAAGGCTGGCTTCATAGTTCCGGATCCTGTAAACCACATACAGAGTGGTGGAAGTACCCAACAACTCCTTTTTAGCTTCTTTGAGTTGTATGACTATCGGACTGCTTTTAGACGGCCATAATGCAGCTGCGTTTTAGCATCTGTGGTCTATAGTAATCCAAGTTTGGTTTAGTTGAACTTTGGGAGGTACAATGTGGTAGTAATATGGCTTCAGTATGACCTAAAATAGAGAGAGTGAGGCATTTCTAGCTAAAAAATATTAATATTTGGGCGGGGAGGCAGTAGCAGGCATGTAGAGAAGAAAACAGCAGCTTAAAAAGAACCTGTCATGTTGAAAATGCAATCCACTCTACAGGCAGCAAGTTTCAGGGAAGAATTGGGCGAGTTATATATTATACTAGCGTACCCGTCGCACGTTGCTGCGAAGACAGACAGACATACATACATTTGTTTTTATATATCTAGATAGCAGCTTTCAAGTTACCTCAGCGGTATAATATATAACAACCAATCACAGCACAGCAGCTTTCATGTTACCTCAGCAGTATAATATATAGCAACCAAACACAGCACAGCTTTCATGTTACCTCAGTGGTATAATATATAGCAACCAATCACAGCACAGCTTTCATTTTACCTCAGCAGTATAAGAAATTGCAACCAATCACAGCACAGCTTTCATTTTACCTCAGCATTCTCAATAACCAGCAATTGTCTTGCGAAACGTTCAGCGGATGCATCATTTTGTAGTTGAACACTTATCCTGTTGCTCGTAATGCCTTTTGCTTTTGTGCTTGAGATGGAAATCAAACGATCTTTGTCTGGGGGGGCATAACTGTCGACGATGCTCGCAGGATAGGTGTACTATGCCAGTAATCTTACCAGGAGTGTACTCAACAACTTCCCAAAGTTTCATGGCGATTAGATGAATGGTGTAGTAGCGCAAAAAGGACAGACAGACATACATTCCTTTTTATATAAATAGATGACATCAGGAAGTGAGAGAATTAGATTCCGTACGTAAAATTTGGACGCTAATTATTTTGCGCTTAGAATTGAATAATCGTTCATGTGCTCGCTCCTACGCATATGGGACAATTTCGCAAACAAGGGAGGGCTGGTCACTGTCCCGGGCCCCTGGACCCCCCTGGTAGGAAACCCAGACTTCCCCCTGGGAATGGGAGGCCTGCCACTCCTAGAAAACCTGGGAGTCCATCTCCCGAGAATTAAAGATCTACTGTGGGAGGAGGGAATCAGACCCCTGAACTCGCTAGTGGGAGATGGGGGGGCCGTGACGGGTGCGTGGTTCCAATACCTGCAGCTCTGCCACTTCATTAGAGCACCGGAGCATCGGAGCTGATTGTCCCTCCCACCCCGTTCGAAGAGATGTGTGTAAAACCCCGGGAGTCGAGAGGCGAAATCTCCGTGGTCTATGGTATGTTGCTGGCCGGGGGGACCCGGGACTTGAGAGAGGGCTGCCGTAGGGCATGGGAGAAGGAGTTGGGACAGACCCTCTCTGACGAGGAGTGGGCTAAGGGCACCAATATGACCCACAGAATGTCGGTCTCGGGCAGGCACCACGAGCTAAATTATAAGCTCTTCACGAGGTGGTACCGCACCCCAGCATCACTAGCAAGAATATACCCTGACGCCTCAGCAACGTGCTGGAGATGCAAGGGGGAGACAGGATCACTCACACATATATGGTGGTCGTGCCCAGGGATCAGAGTTCTGTGGTCAGAGATTCAGGCCCTATACAACACCCTTAAAAAAAGCTCACTAGACCTCACCCCAAAAACTGCTCTTCTCTCAGTCATGCCGAGTTCCATCGCGGCTAGTAAAAAAGACATCTTGAGATTCTTTCTTTTAGCCATGAGAACAGTGATTCCTCGACTCTGGGAATCTCAGACGTCGCCGACACGCCTGAACTGGTCAACAGCCCTAGAGGATATTCGATACATGGAGGAGCTGAGAGCCAAAGACAATGACAAATGGTCCAAATACTACGCCCTATGGGAGGTATGGATGACGTTCCGTGGTTCCCCCAGGTTCAAACAATGGCTTGAGCATGGGGCCCTGCCCATTTAAAACAAACACACAAACCCCGATAAGGGCATACCTCCGAGACGCTACCTTTCTCTTACCCTATCTTTTCTCTCCCTTTTGCTCTCCACTCACTTCCACTCCCCCCCACCCTAACCCACCCCCCTTCTAAACGTAACCTTGGTCGCTCTTTCCTGCTCCCCGTCCTCCCTTACCCCACAGTGCTCTTTTCCTTTACACTACATTACCTAGGAGCCGAGGCCCACCTTGAGCTGCTCCGGCACCTACGTATTCCTTAAGGCGTCAACATCCAACAAGTGACGCACATAGTTTAATAAACCCAAGTTAAGTGTATCGACGTTACTTGGCTATCAACTTTAAACTCTGAAGCCTAGCGACATTTAACCAAGCGGCAGAACTTGAGGAGACACGGTTGTCTCATATACAGCTGCCCACACACACGGTTCTCCTGTTGGGTCACTGAAGTGACCATCGTAAATGCTACCACTACTTTTCCAAACGAACACGTTAATTAGACTTTGAGGCTTGTTAATTTGAATGTCACTTTACTGGTTTTCTCATTGTAAAATCTCAATAAACATATTTTGAAACTAGAATTGAATAATCGAATTGGGACCTATTAACTTTTCCTATTTATAATATAATCAATGCTCGTGCCAAATTTCAAGTTTCTATTACATTGGGAAGTGAGAGAATTAGATTCCGTACGTAAAATTTGGACGCTAATTCTTTGGCACTTAGAATTGAATAATCGAGTTGGGACCCATTAACTTTTCCTATTTATGACATAATCAATGCTTGTGCCAAATTTCAAGTTTCTATGACATTGGGAGGTGAGAAAATTAGATTCTGTACGTAAAATTTGGACGCTAATTCTTTGGTGCTTAGAATTGAATAATCGAGCTGGGACCCATTAAATTTTCCTATTTATGACATATTCAATGCTCGTGCCAAATTTCAAGTTTCTATGACATTGGGAAGCGAGAAAATTAGATTCCGTACGTAAAATTTGGACGCTAATTCTTTGGCGCTTAAAATTGAATAATCGAGTCGGGACCCATTAATTTTTCCTATTTATGACATAATCAATGCTTGTGCCAAATTTCATGTTTCTACAATATCGGGAAGTGAGAGAATTAGTGGCAATGATGGAAATCGAACGATCTACGTGGGGGGGGGCGTAACTGTCGACGACGCTCGCACGCGCGCCATTTATCGTAGCATAAATGTACTATGCCTATAATCTTCCCAGGAGTGTACTCAACAACTTCCCAAAGTTTCATGGCGATCGGATGAATGGTGTAGTAGCGCATAAAGGACAAACAGACAGACAGACATACATTCAATTTTATATATATAGATTTGTGGGAAATAATTCTGTATACCTTGTAATTTATTACAGAGATATCTGGTAATCACTAAGTAGAACTGCCCAATGGACTTTTAAGCCCAGAATGAGATGTTTAAATTAATAATAAACAACTAGTTATATATTTTTGTGAGTCATGATTGAATATATCAATCTGAGCTCCTCCTGCAGACTGGACTTGATTTTCAACATGAAAATCCAACCTGTTTGAAGCTTTAGGCAGTAACCGCTGTCATTCTATTCTGGATAGAATCAAATTAAATCAGTAGCATCCACAAATAAAATCACTGATGCATGCCCATTTCTGTCGAGGGGTCAGTGTTGACATGCGTGTATACTTTGCCAACTTAGTAGTCAGAGAAAAATAAATTACGTATTGAAGTTTAATTTATGACTTTCTCATTGTACAGCCTTTTCATGCAAATGTCTTACAGCAAGCCTGCTGCAAGTACCTGAATTACACAGTTTAGTGGGGAGAAGGCGATAAGAAAAACCCCACACAATTAAGGCCCATTTACCTGTGTATACTCGCTCCTGCACTGTTACACGGGAGCGAGTGTCGCTGGATCACTCACGGTGCGGCCTGCAGGGAGGCGAGGCGGACGGGGAGCGTTCTCCCCCCTCCCCGCCCACCTTCATTCACTGTAAGCAGCGGTCGTTCAGTACTGAACGGCTGCTGTTCACACTGAACAGCTTGTCGTTCGGTTGTCAAGCATGCTAAAACTGAACGACTGGACTTCAGTCTTTGCATGCGTTTACGCGGGCCAACTATTGTTCAAAACTCTGCAGGAGCATGGGGTTTTGAACAACTACCAATGATTATAATTCGAGATGAGCGAGCCTACTCAGTACGGCAGTTACTCGAGCAAGCATCGCTCTTCTTGAGTAACTGCTTAGTGATCCGAGCAGGCTCGGGTGGGCTGCGGGGGATGCGGAGCGGGAGGAAGAGTGAGAGAGATCTCTCTCTTCCCCCCACTCCGCTCGCCCCCTGCAGCCCACCCGAGCCTGCTCGGATCACTAAGCAGTTACTCAAGAAGAGCGATGCTTGCTCGAGTAACTGCCTTACCGAGTAGGCTCGCTCATCTCGAATTATAATCATCCTATGTATAAGGGCCCTTCGTGTATAACCATTTGCACTACTTTCATACTGTTTACATTCTTACTTAAGAACTACATGAAGCAATTTAGTAGAAAGAAAAAAATGATCTTCTGAGAAAGTGATCTTTAGGTTGGTCAAGTAAAATATCAAGGAAGTTGCAACAGTACATACAATAGTGAATATTTTCTAAAACCGTTGCAGGCAGTTAAGTTGAAGAACTGGATTCCCCAAGAAGGATCACTCAAATGCATTGGATTATTTTATTTCCAAAATAAATATTTCATCTTGGCACATATCAAAGGTCCAGCTCAATCTTCACATCCATTTTATTCTGGTAGGGAGTTAACAACGGAATCGCCTCTTCCTTCAAAAACTTCACCACCTAGCGAAACAGATAATGTAAAGCATTAAAGGGGTTGTCCCGCGCCGAAACGGGTTTTTTTTTTTTTCAACCCCCCCCCCCCCCGTTCGGCGCGAGACAACCCCGATGCAGGGAAGTAAAGAAAGTTTACCGGAGCGCTTACCTTAATCCCCGCGCTCCGGTGACTTCAATACTTACCGCTGAAGATGGCCGCCGGGATCCTCTGTCTTCGTGGACCGCAGCTCTTCTGTGCGGTCCACTGCCGATTCCAGCCTCCTGATTGGCTGGAATCGGCACGTGACGGGGCGGAGCTACACGGAGCCGCTCTCTGGCACGAGCGGCTCCATAGAAGACTGCTGAAGACCCGGACTGCGCAAGCGCGGCTAATTTGGCTATCGGAGGCCAAAAATTAGTCGGCACCATGGAGACGAGGACGCTAGCAACGGAGCAGGTAAGTAAAAAACTTTTTATAACTTCTGTATGGCTCATAATTAATGCACAATGTATATTCCAAAGTGCATTATTATGGCCATACAGAAGTGTATAGACCCACTTGCTGCCTCGGGACAACCCCTTTAAAGTGTAAATCTCATATCTGGATCAGAAACTTCCTTTCACCTCAGTAGATCCTATACAGAGCTCAAATTCAGAGGCCATATACTTACACTTAGGCTAGTTTCACACGGCCGAGTGTAATGTCCCCCGAGGATCCAAAGCATTTCTGTCAAAACCACCTCCCATCACTCCAGTACAGCTGCGATCAAGCGTGCAAGTGTTTTCCATTGTATTAAATAGGAAACCTTGCATCGCATGTCATGCCATGTGCTTTATGGTCCCATTGAAAACAATGGGTGATGCGTTCTGAGGGAACTCCCAAAGACAGGGTATGCAGCGATATTTCTTCCTGCACCGCGATGCAGGGAAAAAGCAATCGCTCATGTATATGACTTAATTCAAAAGAATGGGGTTCATATTCGTGCGTCTTGTAATGCAAAAATCTCACACGATTTTCTTAGCCATGTGAAAGCAGCCTTAGGGTATACCCAGCCCTGAGTGACATTTTACAGATCCATCATATGGTCCATCATCAAGTGCACAAGCCCTTACATATAATATCAGCAAAAGCAATTCCAGCCAATGACCAGGGAAAAAACAAAAACTAAAAACATACTCCACAGGTCCCCAGACTGCAAGCAACCTCCCCCATGAGTGAAGTGTGACAAAGGATCACCACTTCACATATGTGCATTATACTGTATGATAATATTAAAGCAGCTTTCTAGGGAACTACTACTGATTAACTATTTTCAGGATAAGTCAGCAACACTTGATCAGCACCACAACACACAAGGGTACTTAGCAGAAGTTATTGCTTAGACCCCTGTGTAGCTGCAACCGCTCATAACTGCAGCTTCCACTGATTGCAATGAGAGCTGCACCTGCAGTTATAAGTGCCAGCCACTACAAGAATCAGAGCAGCACCTTTTACTCCATATTCCTGTATCTGGCGGCACTGACAGCAGGCGCCCAATCAGCTGGGGTCCTGAGTGGTTGACTCCAGTGTATCAACTATTGATGACATATCCTAATATTTTCCTAAAGAACCCCTTTCATTGTGCACTTTATGGCGACATTGGATACTGTATTATCTATTAAAGCAGATGTCCAGGATTTGAAAACCATGGCTGGTCCCCTCCAAAAACTGTATCACATCTGTTCACAGTTTGCATGTGGTATTGCAGCTTAGTTTAATTCACTTCAACAAAGCTGAGGTGCCATACCATGTAAGAAGTCCTCCCAATATCTACCTCTACAAATACTGCAGGACAGTGTGTGAAAGCACTCTTAGTCGTCAGAGTAATATGGTGTTTAACGGAGCAATTTTTGTCTAATATGGTGATGAACCTTAGACTGTAGGAAATTTCTTTAAGTAGGGGACACATTATGAGACATTCTGCTCCATATGATAATAATTAACAAGTGCTGGTATTACTAGCTTACAAGATATGGTACCATATGCAAGTTATATTAATCTCACCTGTTGAGGAGCCCTGCCAACAAAAGATTTAGGGTCCAGCAATTGTTCCAGTTGTCCATGAATAGGAGCAAAGTAGGGGTCAGATCGAATTCTGCAGATGAGGTCATTATCTCCACCTTCCTGCTTTACTACAGCAGCAGCTTGTTGAGAGAGCACCCTGATGCGCTCATGGCAGTCCTAAAACAGAGAGGAACATAGGGCGTGTCACAACTAATTACCCCCTGTGTGTGTAGGCCTGCCTTTGGGTGCAATAGGATAACCCTGCATGTATAATACACCGCAATATTGAAGTGATTGCTTATTATGGTCTCCTAGTGAGGCTTAAAAAGTTATTCTTTCACGTTTTATTTAAAATCTGTTACCGCATTACAATTATATGTATAAATCTAGAAGAAGTTTTTTTAAAAAGCGCTCTTCCCTTTTCTTAGGTAAAAAAAAAAAAAACATAATTAGTATCACATCATTAATTCTTTCCAATGCAGTGAAGGACCTCGTCCAACATTGAGATTTCCCTGCATAGTTCCGCTGTGGGACGAGATCCGACATATGTTTCTAACACTATGTAGAAAAGAGCTGCGATGTCAGAGTTCTCTTCTGCATATGTATATTACAGTATACAGAGGAGAGATCCGATAATCGGACCTGTCTTCTGCATATTAAATGGTGCCATTAACAAAACATACAACTTATTCTATGTGAAAACCCCTCACAACCATGTTGACCCACAAAAAAAAAAAAGTTATGGCTATGATGAAACTATAGGATGGCAGTAGTGTCGTGCAAAGAACTGTAATGCTGATCAGTGCAGGGTTAGGAGTGGTGCTATGCAGAGGGTAAATCTAGAAGTGTGTACACTGCATTACCATTACTTTGTTCCCTGCGAACGAAGTGTAAAACATCTTCCTATAATACGGAAAGGATGATGTAGAGAATCTACCAACCTGCCTATTTCCTCCAGCTTTCACCATTGCCATAATTATGTTCTCTGTGGCCATGAATGGAAGCTCCTGGCGGATGCGCCTTTCGATCACCTGTGAAAGAAAATGATGGAATTTAAGGGTTGAAAGACCAAACTGGGAAAAATCAGATACCACTATTATGCTGGAATGATCAGCTCCACTTTTTATTCAGATAACACAAGACATACATTCATTTATATTTCATATTGCTACATGATTATGCAAATGATGCTGCAGCACTAAATAAATGATGCTGAGTGTTGACATTCTTTTAGGAAACATCCAGGCTGCATCACAATATTTAAAGCCACACTCTGGGCAAAATTAGCCCAACGTTCGCCTTCATCCCAGAGTAGAGGCACCCAGCTGACTCTGTCTCAACTGTGTAGTCCTTGGCCAGTGCTGGAGCCTGAATGTAGGCTCTAGGTCTGGGGATGTGTCTGGGTACCAGTATGAGGAATTACAGTTACATCTCCACATGTTTTCATGCAGTGAGCCATTTCTTCTGAAGGCAGCTGATGACAATAAGATCATGCGGCTATTAGCAGTCATGGCTGGATAGAGTCTCAGCTGCAAGTGGTTTTTGTTACGTATGAATGTATTATTATGCCACATTCACACGAGCGTATTTGTGAGCGCACAAGGGCAAAGTGTTTGCAGAACGAACAATTCTTTTTTGCACACGTATTAGCGTATTTTACTGTATTTTTTCCGTGTGCAAGGCATGTGTAAAAAAATACACACACAGATTTAAATGGCTTATTAGTCTTAGGAGTTCCAGACGAATTCTTTTTCCTGTGCAATTACGCAGTGTTTGGCGCATCTTCCAGCATATTATGCGTACATTTGCGCATCCTCATTGACTTCATGGAGATTTTTGGAAAGTTTTTTTGTGCAATCAGAAAGCGCAGGAAATTACACACGTGAACAAACCCATTGAAATCAATGGGTTTTATTCACTGCTTATTGTGCATGCAAATACGTGTGAAGCCGATCTAAAAGGGAACCTGTCAGCAGTTTTTCTGATGCAAAACTGCCGACAGCTATAGTAATTTCCTGTGTGGATGCTACGGCTCTCAACCAAAGATGTGGAGCAACCCCATAGACAAAGTAGAACAGAGAAGGTTTATCTCCAGAGAACTTGCAGTGACATGTGGGGAAGTAGAACTCCATTTCCTTTGTGTTACCAATACTGGACAAATGCTGGTATAATCCCTCTCCCCTGCCACTACTTAGAGCGGTCAGCAGTATTGCATTGGCAAAACTGCTGACAAAGTCCCTTTTAACCCTCAAACACAAACGGCAGCTGAGCTTGCATTACCAAGCTGGGTCGCTGCAATGTGCATGGAGCTGTGAACTTCCAGCTCCATAAAGCACTGACAGCGGATAGCATAAAAGTACTTATACACAGGCTGACCATCAGCCAAAGCAAAAAAGAACAAAAACCACTGAACGATCTTGACAGGCTGTCTTCCCATGAGGAAGTGGAACCCGACATCATTGAATGGCTGTGATTGGTTAACGCAGCACCGGCTTTCATTAGCTGATGCCGCGCTAAGTTAGCCAATCAGAGAATTAGCTTTCTGGAGGCGGAGCATTCAAGCCCCACAGCCAGAAAGCAATGCTCTGTTGGCGTGGAGAAGGGAGCGACAGCCTGCAGCAGCGCCGCGGAACATCGCAGGGGTGAGTATTGATTTTTTCCTACAGGTAGTTAGTCTGGCGTATAAGACGACAGGTAGTTAGTTTCCTCATTGAAATGCATTGGAACGCATTAATGGCGTTGCAGTGCATTTCAATGAGGAAAAGTGCTTTGACATACGAGTTTTTTGCCATACGAGCTCCGTCTCGGAACGGATTAAACTCGTAAATCAAGGCACCACTATATATCCCAAACTACATATTTTAACTGGAAAAGTTGGGGGTCGGCTTATACGCCGGAAAATACGGTATATTATTTAGTTAAAACAGGAAAACAGCTTCAGAGCAAAGTCAGGGTTTTATTCTTCCTATATGATCAGCATTACCTTAGGATAAACCACAAGGCCTTCGGAGATATTCTGCAGAGTGCTGAGTACAATATCTGCAGTTAGAAAAGCTTCTGCCAAGCAAACACGTCTGGGAAAGAAAGAAATACAGATAAATAAGTGATCTACCATCTGCACATAGATGTAAATGTGTCTTGGGCTGCTGCCTTCCATTAGACATGCTGTACAAGAAATGCTAATCTTTTCAGTCTAATACACTAAAATGTTGTTCTCAGCTGAGTATTCAAGTTTTTGGGGGTCCCACAACCCACAGACTTCCCCATTCTGGCTTTCTATCTGCAAGATGCAGTATTACTGAATAAATATATAAGCTCTGTGTTTTCTAGCAGGGGAAGGGGCAGATTATGACCCCGCTCCATGTAAGTGATTCCGATATCACATAAGGTTATTCACACAAAAATCTACAAAAGTAGAAAACAATGCAAATGAATGTGCTTAAAGGAGAAAAAAAATTCAGATGTTGCAAAAAAATAAAATAAAAGTCTGGATTTGAGAACATACTGAAGACATTTAGGCTAGGGCTGCATGGCAACATTGTCAGCATTTTTCAGATATGTGCTTCATAATAAATTGCTAATAGCGGTGATCAGGAATAGTTATACCTATTGGCACTGTCATCCAGTGTGCGCTCAAACCACTGGACAGAAGCAGTCTGCAATGGGTTCATAATAAGTGTCATGAGATGACGGGCCAGGCTGCAGCAACGCTCCGAGCGCATGGGATTTCTCTTGTAGGGCATTGCACTGGACCCTGGAAAAGCAAGATAATCGTACACAAAAACTATTACAACAAATATATCATATGCACTTAATGCTAAATGACCTTCATGGTCCTCAATGCAAATCAATAATACATCACCACAAACAAAAGAAATTAGGGTGGTTTCACATCTCCGTTGGAACCCCCGCTGCATGCCGAGCTTGTAGTCAATGTGGTTTGCCTAGCGCTGTTTGGTTCCCTTCGGCCAAGGGGATTCCCCTTTCCTGATCTACGAACGGAGCAGAGAAGAGGAATCCGCAGCACAAGTGTAAAAGCAGCCTTATCATGACAACAGCACAAAGTTCAACATGACGCTTGTAAGACGCTACTGTGTCTTACAAAGTAGACACGGGAGACCAAAAACTTCAACACGCTGAACCACCACATGGCAATTGTAATACACATTGTAGTTCTGCAAGAGCTGACCAATGAACTCACTTAAAAAATCCAGAGTCTAGATGATGCCTAGAATTAACAATTGCTCGTAGAAATTCATTCTTTGTACTTTGGGTACCTTTCCTTCTGCACTGAAATAAATCTTTGCTTTGCTGCTTCAATGCCAAGTCCATCATGGATGGGAAGGCAAGTTACCCACTTCATTAAGCATGAATGTATATCTATGGTTCAAAAATTTTTTATTTTATCTGTTGTGCGGACATGAAAGTTACAAGATTTTTACATTAACAGCAATTGTCTTTCTTCATCTGATTTTCTTTCTTGTTCTTTAAAACAGACTATTTTAATTTTAACATTAACTCTTATGCTATCAACATATGCAACTTGTAACTCTTAGGTTAATTTCTGAAATCTCTGGTTCCAGTTACATATTGATTAGACTGGAAAAAGAAAAAAATTTAACATATCTAATAACTTCCTATGAAGAAAAATTATAGAAATAGAGGGGGGGGGTGTGGAGGTGGTTGGAATGTTGAGAGGGGGGGGGGGGGGAGAGGGGAGGTTTGGTCAGGAATAAGGAGAGGGGGGGTGGGGGTGGTAGGAGAGTCGTCTCACACCATGATGTGCGGGTTTGCGTTTTGGGGTCCGGTGGTATCGGAGGGGTTATTGGTTGTGTTTGTGTTGGGTAGTAACCCCCTTTCAAGCCATGATGAATGTATATCTAGGAGGATATAACTGGTATATAACTCCAGCAGAAAACTCTAAGTATAAGCAATGCAGGCCGTGATCTTTTAATCCCTTAAGGACGTGGCCCTTTTTTCTTTCTGTGGTTTGCATATCTTCTCTCTCCACTTTTAGAAAATCGTAACTCCTATTTATCCCTCAACATAGATGCCTAAGGGATTGTTTCTTCTGTGACGAGTTGTATTTTTCAATTAAACTATATAATGTACCGTATTATATACTGAAAAAACCTTAAAAATTCTAAGTGAAGTGAATAACAAAAAAAAAAAAAAAAGGAAATTCCTCCATCTTTGGGAGGTCTTGTTTCTACGATGTACACACTGAAACAAAAATGACATAACTTTATTCAGTGGGTCAGTACGATTACTACGATACCAAATTTCTATAGTTTTTTTTTCATACCACTATTAAAAAATTAAATCTTTGGAAAACCATATAAAATTTTCTGCTGCCATAACTTATTTTTCCGTCGAAGTTGTAAGAAGGCTTGTCTTTTGTGGGACGTCCTGTAGTTTTTATTGGTACGACTTTAGAGTACATATGACTTTTTGACTGCTTTTTATTTCATTTTTTCTTAGAGACGGAGTGGCCAAAAAAAAGTGCAATTCTGTGGTGGTTTTTTCTAACAACATTCATCATGTGCGGTGAATAATGCATTACTTTGATAGATCAGACTTTCATGGATGCAGAAATTTTTTATTAGTAGTTTTTTTTCTTTTTTTTTTAACTTATGATGCTTTATTTTTTAATAATTAAGAAAAAAACCTTTTCAAACTGACAAGAACTCGCGATTGTTTAATCACTTCTGCAGTACGATGTAATGTCATAGTATTATATTATACTGTGATCTGACAGGCAATCTATTAAGCCACACCAAAGGCATGGCTTGATAGATAATCTGCAATTGCAACCTAGGAGGTTTCAGAAGGCCCCAGCTGCCATGGCAACTGCACAGCACCCTGTGATCTCATCGCAGGGTGTGTCCGTGACCCTCGAACATTGATCAGGGCATTTTAATGTCATTGTTAGAATTGACGACAGCATTTAAAGGGTAACAGCTCTAATCAGCGAAGCTGCTGAGCAGAGCTGTTGCAGGCAGGTATCAGCTGTAAGGAACAGCTGGCACCCACATTGTATGGGGCCCCTATTGCCCTCCATACAAACCCTGAATCTGCATGACGTAACTGTATATTATGGAGCATTAAGGGGTTAAAGATCAGTTTGCTTTGAAATTTACTTTGACCAATTTTTCTTTTTTTACATCATTTGTTAGTAGAAAGTTGGAAATCCCCCTAAAACATCATGGGAATTGCCTGGTCCCATCGATGTCAGCGGGTTCAGATGACTGTTTATCAGCCTTTGTATATACAGGCCTTTACAAAAAGTGTCCATCAGTAATCACTAACCTTGCATGTAACTGGAATGAACAATATAGGAGATATAATTAGAATTAATTATTCTTTCTCAGGGTCCGCTTCAGCCTGGCTACCTCCACTTAGGGTCCCATTACACGGGATGATTCACACAGTAGCAAGGATCGCTAGTTAATGGAGGTGGAACGGACTGGAGATCACTACAGCTACCTGCCTCCATTCACAGTAAACAAGCAGTCATTCATAGATAAACGGCTGCCTGTTTTATGAACCGATTGTTTGATGCCTGGGGAAACTGACCGATGAGCAAATCATCACTAGTTATTCAGTAGCTGGCGGACTTTACACTGAAAGATTATCGTTCAGTGTGAAAGGGCCCTTACCATCAGTGATTGACTGCTTTAGGCTGGTTTTACACGGCCAAAAAATAGTGCAAGATTTGTACGTTGCAAGACTCATATGATTATGTACCCTATTCTTTTAGATGGGGTCATAACATGAGTGATTTTTTTTTTCCCGCATCATGGAATGTCCCATCTCTGAGCCTTCCTTCGGAATGCCTCGCATCACCCATTGTTTTTAATGTGGCCGTGGCAGCATTGCCTGTTGAAAATAGGAAACATTCTGCAATCCTCCGCGCAGCTGAAAGCCTCGCATCTGCAGGGACATCGCATGTTGGCGAGCGCGATATCAGGCTGAGTTTTATGGCCCGATGAGAAATTATCCTTACCTGTATAAATACAGGAAAAACTGTTAATCACTGACATTGGGGAAAGAAGACTAGGGATTTGCCGTGGACCATTATGGTGCCATGTACATGCCAATCCCAATCCTAGATAAATGAATCTTGTTATCTGTATAGCGCCAACTTATTTCGCAGAGCTTTCAGGTAATTTTATTTATTAATTACCCCCCACCAAGCTGGGTACTCATTTTACCGACCTCGGAAGGATGGAAGGCTGAGTTAACCTTGAGCCGGCTACCTGAACAAGGCGGAGATTGAACTTGCAACCTTCAGGTTGTTAGCGAGAGCTTACACTCGTTAGCGAGAGCCGAAACACTTCATGGATCACAACAAAATGCCTTCAAATATGGTGCTGGAAAAGGGGCACCCCACATGCGACCAGGGAAGGACAAAGACTAGTTTCAAATAGCCCCGGCACCTACAACACAGGCCCGACAAATCCTTCAGGACTCCAGTCTGGCAATGCAGCCTCGTGTGAAAGAAACTGCTTGCGTCTCACAAAAACTCATAGCATAGGAATTTGGAACGTTTGTGGAATGAATACGGGCAAACTGAAACTAATTATCCTTGGTATTATTGAGCTCCACTGGACAGGCAGTCAGTGGCTATTTCTACAGTGATGACTACACAGTCCATTACTCTGGAAATGCCAACACCAGATGCAACGGAGCAGCTTTCATCACATACAAGAAAACTGCAAAGGCAGTTCAATGTTTCAATGCCATCAATGACAGAATTATATCTATGCGTCTCCAAGGAAAGCCCCACTCAGCTACAATCCTGTAGGTATACGCCCAATCACTGATGCAAAGGAAGAGGACAGTGAAAAAAATCTACGCAGATCTCCAGGAAACAATCAACCAAATTCCAGCCAATGACACCCTCTTCATTGCTGGGGACTTCAATACAAAAGTAGGGTCACAAGAAGTGGGCAAGTTCGGTCTAGGAAATCGTAATGAGGCTGGTGACCACCTGATTCAGTGCTGTCAAGAAAATCAACTTGCGATTATGAACACATAGTTTAAGTAACTGAAGCGCCGTTTATACACATGGACAGCCCCAAATGGAAAGCACCGTAACCAGATCGATCATTTCCTATGCCAGCAACATTGCCAGAGCTCAGTACAAGCAATTAAAACCCTCCCTGGTGCAGACTGCGGCTCTGACCATCAACTACTTGTTGCAAAAGTCAAAACACGTTTCAACATGATTCAAAGACCATCCACAACAAAAAGCCTTGACACCAGTAATATCCCATGCAATATGCCACGGAACAAGAACCTAATATTCTTGGGGAGGAGGTTGACTGGGCGCTGAAAGAATTACCAAACAGGAAAGCCCCAGGCATCGACAGCATACCAGCCGAATTACTAAAACCAATACCGACTCCACTGCTAACAACCCTTTGTAGACAGATCTGGAACACCAAACAATGGCCAAACGACTGGACAAGATCCGTCTTTGTCCCAATTCACAAAAAAGGTGATGCACAACAGTGTAGCAATTTTCGGACCATCGCTCTTATAACACACACAAGCAAAATTCTGCTAAAGATCATTTAAAAATGTATGGCCTCCATTATTGAAGCGGAACTCCCTGATGTTCAACCTGGGTTCCACGGAGGGCGTGGAATCAGAGACCAAATCGCAAACTTGCGCTGGGTCATGGCGAAGAGGCTTGCACAGCAAAAGGACATATACCTGTGCTTCATGGACTACAGCAAAGCTTTTGACTGTGTTGAACATGACAAGCTGTGGAAATGCCTAAAGCAAATGTGAATATTAGACCATCTGGAAGAATTGATAAGATTACTTTATGAGAACCAAGAAGCCACAGTCAAGACCGCCTTTGGTAACACTGACTTGTTTGAAATCAGGAAAGGCATCCGACAAGGCTGCATTTTAGCCCCAGCCCCGATTAACTTGTATACCGAAATGATCATAAAGCAAAGCAATCTGGATGAATCCCTAATTGGAGTGAAAATTGGTGGAAGAAAAACAATCCTCGATATGCTGATTACACAACTCTATTTGCAGAAAATGAAAAGGACCACGAGTACCTAATTCAAAGAGTCAAAGAAGAAAGCAAACACACGGGACTGTATCTCAATATGAAGAAAACAAAGCTGCTGACAACAGCAAGCAATGTTGTACCACGCATAACAATCGACATGGAAGAAATTGAATCCGTCCAAGATTTAACTTTCCTTGGATCCAAGATCGACCGCAGTGACGAATCAGGGCCTGAATCAGCCTTGGCTGTAGTGCAATGCAAGGAATGGGAAAGATATGAAAGAGCAAAGACATCAGCATTACAGCAAAGATCCAAATAATCAATGCAATCATTTTCCAAATAACTACATATGAATGTGAAAGCTGGACACTCAAGAAAGTAGACAGAAGAAGGATGGAGGCCTTTGAGCTGTGGTGCTGCATATACCATGGACAGAGATGGTCACAAATAAGGCGATCCTACACCGTGTCAGACCAAAAGTATCACTGGAAAGCAAAATCACCAAACAACGGCTTTTATACTTTGGTCATGTCATACGAGCCAATTCTCTGGAAACAACATTAATGCTTGGCACAGTCAGTGGTACCAGGAGAAGAGGACGCCGAAGAAAACGCTGGCCAGACACAATTACGTTTCACACAAAAATGACTGTGGAAAATCTGAAGGAAGTGGCCAAAGATGGGGGAAGCATGGCGTACGCTGATCCACAAGGTGACCCAAAGTCGGCAACGACTGAACGGATAAATCATCATCATTATGGTGTATCCATCTAACGTCAGCAGCAGAAAATCTACTGCAGATTTTGGTGTGGATCTGAAAAAAGACAACCCCCCCCACACAAATTTTCAAGACATCATATTGTATTATTTAGAAATACAACGCAACACACAAGCCATCATACAGCTATATCAACAGAACAGTCTATAAAAAAAATGATGGTTCTTAGAAGACGTGGGGGGGTGAAAGTGGAAACAATAAAAGCCACACAAAAACCGAAAACTAGCTGCAATAGAAAAAGGGGTTGAAGAGCTGTACAGCCTCTGTACACACAAGGTCTATATGACAGTGCAGATATATATACAGAGAATAAGCAGATGCACAAAGAAAAAAAAGGGAGGGGGGAAATCTCCATGTGAGGAGAGAGGCATATGAACTTTCTGTAGAGGGCTCATGCACCTCCATGGAAGTCCCGCTATGTGCATAATTTCTCCATAATTCACACTTGTGGTTTGGGATTCGTAATCCTTCCATATAGAGTATGTTGCGGATACAGAGTCTAAATTCTATAATATAAAGCAAATCACATGTCCATGTTTTATTGGCTTGTATTCCTACATGCATTTCATTTTATTGTTCACAGCATGCTTCAATAAATATTGCAGTATTCCCTGCAGAGCAAATGGAGCCGAAAATAACTGACCTATAACATGAACCTGTATTATGCAATACCTGGAAGATTAAAGCAAATACAGATTCCAAAACGGATGAACTAAAGAATAATGTTAAAGTTTGCATAAATCTTTTGAATGGGGTCATACGCATGAGCGATTATTTGCTGCATCGCGGGAAAAAAAAATCATGGCATGTCCCATCTCTGGGGGTTCCCTTAGAACGCCTCGCATCGCCCATTGTTTTTAACAGGACGAGTGCAGCCTCACACAGGGTGCGAGGTGCACGCAAGTGCGCTGCAAAGTTTATGATATGCAGGTTTATGAACAATAGGACGATCCTCCGGATCGCTACTTCCCTGGAGTGATGCATTACATCCGCGGGGACATTCCATGTTGGCGAGCGAGATATCGGGCTGAGTTTCACGGCCCAGTATAACACTCGTCCGTATGACATTAGCCTGAAGCCTGTCACTTCACATCAATCGTTATGCATATGTTAAGTACAAAGGTTAGGTTGTCACGGTCTCTCTCCCCATTCTCTATATATTTCTCACCTCCAATGGTACATGCATAACTACTAAAGTTATTTAGCTTAAAAATGAATTTAGGCAGCCTGGAGTTTCTCTCACAAGCTGGACAGAAGAACTCACCAATTTGCTCCTTCTCAAATGGCTCTTCGAGTTCTTTCAAGTTGGCTAACAAGCGGATATCAGTACATATCTATGAAAAAGACAAAACACTTGAATGGAAGCACACAATATCATTAAACACCCTTAATTCTGGCTACATGCATTTCTAAAAGTGCATGTTATATTCTGAAGAGGAATCTTCTAGATGTGGAGTTTAAGAGAGTCTTCTGGGCAGCAGCCGCTGTCAGCGCAGGAGATACTGAGGTCAGAGCGGAAGCCGCTGCTCTGCCCCATGTAGGGACTGCCACAGCGGCTCCACTCTGACCCCAGTATACCCTGCGCGGACAGCGGGGGGGGGGGGGGGGGGGGGTGTGCTTGGTAGAATGCTGCGGAATGTGGAAACTCCATCCACTTATTAATTGATGGACAGGCATGTATCACTAACCCCTGCTTACTCAATTGGGAACAAAATATCAGGGATGTTGAGATCCAGTATTCCTCAGCCTCATCCCCTCCATTTCTCCATTTCCCCCCACGGGTAGGTACTGTAGACATTAACGGGCTCTATCTATATTCCTCTGGTGTGTATACTCAGCTGAAGTCAGAAGAGGGGAAGGGGTCATCTTCATCTACATCCAGTAATATAGTACAATTTAGAGCTGAAATCTCCCAGAATTCCTTAGTTGCATAACGCCTGTACAGAATATTTTTTGTTAATTTGCATTCTTACAAGTGTAGTCGTTATACAAAACCCAGGCTCACATGAACGGGCCATATTCTGTGAGCGGATATTCACAGTTAAAGACATGCATGAGTGCGGAAGCAAATTGTGTATGGTAGAGTATACGTGCGGTTTCCTGCGTGGATATACAGCGCATCGTCTGCGCGGATGAACGAACGCAAGCAGGGAATAACATCTAAATATTGCCCAACCTCCTGGAACTCCCTTCTATCGCTCAGGCGACGTTCTCTTGTGCCGTCGTGGTAAGATGTACTGAGAGCCTTCAGCACAGGATGCTGCTCTCTGGGCTGGTTTATACTACTTATTTTGGAAGTAGGGTAAGCCACTTCCGGTGGAGGAAGAGCCCAGAAGAACCAGTGAAGGTTGCAGACAGTCTGGATGGTGTGTTGCTCCCCAGACTCTGTCCTGCATTGTCTGCTCACAAATTACTGCTTTCTTTACACTTTATACCTCTTTATTTCTTTATACCATTTGTTATCTTGTCTCCTAGTAATGCAAGTACAAATCCACATCCATACGCAATGTAATTGCGTATACACAGCGGATCAAACGCATTCACAGAGATCAATGGAGCTCATACGTGTGGAATCCGCGTTAAAATAGAGCATGCTGCAATTTTTCTTCCACTCACGGAGTCTGCAAATTCCTGCCACAAGTGTGAGCGAAACTGTGAAAGTCAATGCATTTGAATACCCATGTATTAAACTGTGGATGGCAATCACGAAATCCACATTTCAAATCCGTTCTTGTGAGACTGGCCTTTGGCTCCATAAAAATCTTCTTTAGCAATAAAACCGCATGGATAAAAGGCTTAAAAAGGGAAAAAAAAAAAAAGGACCGCTATTTAGTTTGGTTAAGGTACGGCCCTTTTTTCTTTTTAAACCCTTTTATTCACATGGTTTTGCCAATAAGGAAGATTATTTTATAGAGCTGGACTGTTTGGGTTTTGTTTACAAGTACTACTGAACAAGTCGCAGTAAGGCCTCAGTCACACGAGAGGTTTATCGCAGCTATTTTGCCATGATAAAACGTTAGCCGAAAATCACTACCATGTGAAGCATTGGATTTCAATGCATTCATTCACATGGCCGATTTTCCGGCGCGTGAAAAATAATTGTGCTGCAAAATCGTCAAACCAACCAAATGTTTCTTAGAAGCGTCAAAAGAAAGGTCATGACCTATCTTAATGAAAAACGCTGGAGGCTCCCATAGATTTCTATGGGAGCTGAAAAAAAGGGAGGGGGAGGGAGTTTACCTGCGTCCGACGATGGGAAAACAAGACCACTAGCTCCGTTTTAGCAATTTAAACCAATGGAAGCCATTCTCCCGACCGCCGATATTCCGCACTGCAATGATTTTTTTCACGAGATATGCTCGTGTGAATGGACGAGAAAACACTAATTAATTTCAGAATTAGATCACGGCTCTTCTTCACTCTTGTGATTTTCGGTCGCCTGCAGCCAGCGTGACATCGCATACACTCGTGTGAATGAGGCCTTAGTCTGTGCTCCTTGGGAGCTTAAACACAAGTCCAGGTGAATGCGACTTATGCCATGGTTTACCCTACAAATTAACCAAGTGTAACGTTGTGCCTGAAAACAGGATGGGTTTCACTTTGTGTCTTTTCTGCATTTTGCCGTGTCCGGTAGCCATGCGCACAATCATATGAAACTTGAGTTGAGTTTTCTTACATGTGAAGACCTTGGAGTTTCCATCCCATATGCCATACCAAAAAAACAAGGCAGCTTCATAATACATTAAGATCTTAACCCCTTCGTGACAAGTCTATTTTTTACCTTGAGGACAAAGCAATTTTCATGGATGCATTATAAGAGCCATAACACATTGACATAGCCATATCATGGCTTGCTGTTTTCAGACAAGTTGTGATTTTAATGGCACCGCTCTGGGGTACATATAATGTGTTGTGGGGAGGGTTTAATAAAAATTCCAACATTATTTTGGAGTTTTGTGTTTATAGCGCTCACCATTCGGTAAACATAACCTGGGAACTTAGGCCGCAGGATTTCCCGCAGGATTTCCGCCGCTCAAAGCCTGCATAGGAGTGCATTACAATACGCACTCCTATGCAGACGGCTGTGGTTTGGCCGCGCGAAATGTCGCGCGGCAAACAAACCACAGCATGTCCTATTTTTGTGCGGGGCTCGCAGAATCCGTCACTCATTTACTGCAAGAGTAAATGAAAAGTCTCGCAGCACAGTGCGAGAAAAAAAAAACGGCATCACGCCGGGATATCACCAGTCTCTTCAATGGCACTGCTGCCGAGCCCATTGAATGCAGTGCTTTCTTGCAAGCCCCGCAATATGATTATCGGGGAAGGGCTTGAAATATAAGCCCTTCCCTGAAAATCATCAATAAGTGTTAAAAAAAATTTTTTTTTAATTTACTCACCTCTCCGCCGCTCAGACGCGTCCTCCGGCTGGCTCCCTGGCACTGCTGTCCAGCACTTTCAGCAGGTGGGATTTAAAAATTCCCGCCTCCTGAAAGGGCTGTGCTGATTGGCTGAGGGCTCAGCCAATAGCAGCTAGTGCTTAGCTATTGGCTGAGCGCTCAGCCAATTACAGATTGTGCTTAGCTATTCATTCATGAATAGCCCTCAGCCAATCAGCACAGCCCTTTCAGGAGGCGGAGATTTTTAAATCCCCGCCTGCTGAAAGTGCTGGACAGCAGTGCCGAGGAGCCAGCCGGAGGATGCGTCTGAGCGGCGGAGAGGTGATTAAATTTTTTTAACAATTTTTTTTAACACTTATTGATGATTTTCAGGGAAGGGCTTATATTTCAAGCCCTTCCCCGATAATCATACTGCGGGGCTTGCAAGAAAGCACTGCTTTCAAGGGGATCGGCAGCAGTGCCGATCCCATTGAAAGCATTGGGATATCATTCTGCACTTCTGCCACAGCTGTCACAGCTGTGGCAGAGGATTCTTTCATTCCCGCGGTCCCCACGGGGATAAAGGAAACTCCTGCAACAGCTGTGGCAGAAGTCCGTGTTATTCTCCCTATGTTTTCGATGGGGCTAGCGCTGCTGCCGCTGGCCCCATTGAAAACACTAGCGATATGCCGGTTCTATTTCGGCGTCTTTCTTGCGCTGCAAGAGTTTTCCCATGCTCTCACAGCGCAAGAAAGAAAATATCGCCAGTGGATGTCCTCCCTAAATCCTACAATTCTACCTTTTAGGTGTTTAGTGCTTTAGGGCGGCTTCACATGGGCATATGCCAAAAACGTACGCGATAGCGCATCGTATTTGTGAATGGTGTGCTTCTGTGCATATTACTGCACTTTTTGCGCAGACTGGGCCATTTTTACTTAAGCGTGAGACACAGCTGCGCCTCTAGTTTAATTGCTATTTATCCCAATTAGTACCCAATGTGTTCTTTTCCCCCACAGAATTGCGCAGCGTATTGCGCATTTCCACCACCCTCATAGACTCCAATGTGGCCTTGGGTACACAAATGAACACTAAAATAGAGCGTGGTGTGGGGTTTTTTTTGCAAGTGGACCTGGTTAGGATTCAGATCCCCAAATACATCACAGGATGACCATCACTCAAAATTCACTCAAATGAATTTGAGTGATAATCGTGCAGTGTAAATGCAAAAAAAAAAAACCCCAAAAACCCGCTCACTATTGGTTTGCAGTTTGTCATCGCTGATTTTCAGGGCTTAAACAAATGGGCTGTAGCGCAACTTCACTCGCCAAACCAAGCATAGATGTGCAAGACCGTGGATTTTTTTTCCTCCGATTTTTCAAACTCTGTGCTATTCCTGCCCTATCTGTCTCGCATGTAGTATTAATTGGTTTTGTTTCCTCCCATTATGTGGCCTTGATTATCAACTCATGAAAGCTCATTCATCTAAATGGGGCAGAACCTTGCCCGCGTAAACGCTCTGCATGGACGTTAACAATTTTAGTGGTGATGTCAGCGCTCGTTCAGTCATTTACCCGACAGTTGTCTGTGCTGGACAACGGTGTACATGCCCACAGAGAGAGCTCAGAGTGCCCCTCTAGCACGTGTGACATAGGTTTGCCACCGCCGCCTTAGCATAAAGCATTGCAGAATATCAGTCACTGTGACTAACTTGACTGTGAACAATCCTAGGCCTTAACAAGAGACAGCAGCCATGAATGAACAGTTTACCTGCCTGCCACTATTCTGCCTGGGCACAACTCTGTTTTACTCCTTAACTACAGTACAAATGTTCACACAAAGCAGTTTCTGTGGTCAAAAGCAGAAGTGAATCCTAGCAAACTACTACTACTACTTTTGGATACAAGTGTGGTTTGGGATAAAAGGAAATAAAAAAAGGCATGCAAAAACTATACAATGTTGCTGCAACTTTTGTCAAACCAGTTTTACCAATCACCATTACGGTACTTTAGGTGGCCTACATTAATATGGTGTTTGCTCTTCACTTGACCAGCAGAGAGGTGACAGCATAGCTAAAATTGTGTAAGGGAACACAATCCTGCAGCTAGTCCTTTGCAAAAGGGCAAAATTCAGGGTGAAACTTTGCAGAAAGAATTAACATGCTGTGAATTGAAAATCTGCACAACATGACAATTTACACATGGATATTTTCTCCAGCGTCTCAATTAGATTTGTTAATATCTCATTCACTTTGCTGCGTATGCAGACAAACAAAACAAACAAACACAGAATTTCCACCAAGTGCTCTCATTTGTCTGAACTTACCTGTGAAGTTAGCTTTAGTACTGAATATACAATATAACATCAGTTTTCACACCCACCTTGTGGACAGTGGCTCCTAAGCTGGCCAGGACAGACAATACTTCTACATCCACTTTACGACTATAGGTTTGTCCAGTAACTATATATGCCCTTTAAAAAAAGATAAGCAAATTGTGATGCGTTTTATATGGTGTTGACTTTTCTACCTGTCGGTGCCATGTACTCTTGTGCTTCGGTCTATCAGCACCGAGTTTTTTCACAGTACATCATATAGTTGGTCACAGTGCTCATTTCTGACCCCCAACCAAAGACTTCAAAATCAAACATAACATATCTGGGCTTAGTGGGAAAAACATGGCTGTCTTCTTCCAAAAACAGCGCCACCAATGGTGTGCTATTGCAGCTGTATATTATGACCATGGAAGGAAAATAAAAGTTACTCATGATTAAGAAGAAGTGGTGAGTTTGAAATTACCATACACAATCAGTGCTGCTCCTGGACATTGGAATCTGAGGATTTAGTGTGGGATTGGGATCTCATCCAACCGGAGCGTGCATCTAAATTCCTCTCCATCCATGATTGGAAGATTGGAGAGTGCGGCTGACAACTTTGTTTATTTGTATGGCAAGAGAGTTGTTTTTTTAACTTTTTTTTTGTTTAATAATTATTAAATAAAACTTTGTTCTTATTTTTACTTTTTTTTTTAAGTCCCCAAGATGGGTCAACAACTAGCGATGCTTTCATCACTCCTGCACTTAGCATTACCTCATACTGCAATCTGACAGGCAGTCTATCAAGCCACCCCACGGGGATGGCTTAATATGGCATTCTGCCATGACAGCCATGGTACCTTTCAGAAGACTGCTCTGACACCCGCACGGTTCCCTGCGATCTCTTCGCGAGGGGCCGCACAGGACCCCGGCATTTCAAGGGTCAATAGCCCCAATAAGCCGGGCTGCTGATCGGGGCTTTTGTTGCCGGGTGTCGGCTGTAAAAAACAGCCGACGCCCACAGCATATGAAGAGAGATCACCCTACGATCTCCCTTCATACATAGGCTGCCAATACAGGCCGTCAAAAGGCGTATCAGCAGTCACAAAGGGGTTAATGCTACATCAATTTGTGCTGAGGATTTTCAGTGTGAATTTCATCTCTTCAAATGAAGAGATGAATTCCTTTTCAAAATCCTTGTGTTACATGCAAATTTTGACTAGGACAAGTACCAAAATGCGCAGTACATTTTTGGTTTTGAAAAACCCACTACATTAAATGTTTTTAGACCCTGATCACAAATGTAAAGATAAAGGGGTAGCTTGAAATTTTTTTAAATTTTACTATTGTCATCAATAGATGATCCCTTGGGCCACTGTCACTGTGGTCAGTGCAGAAAGAGCTGACCACAACGCAATGGCCTGGGTTGGTACTGCAGTGCAGCTCCCGCTGAATTTAATAGGAGCTGCGCCTGCAATACTAATTCAGGGTGCTGCACTACGCTTTCTGCATTGACAGCAGTAATAACAGCCCTGGAAATCAGTTGATCTGCGGGGATCCGAGCGGCGGGTCTCTACCGATTATCTATTAATGACCCGTTGGTAATCAATAAAAAAAAAAAGAAACAACTCCAGGAATACGGCTTTAACTTTAAACTCCTGGCGGAAATCAATGGCCAGACTTACCTTTTAAATCCTGCCATATTGGTCACCAGTCTGTCCAACTCCTCCACCTAGAAGTAAAGAGTAACAACTGAAGTCCGTTGGAACACTCTCAAAACTACGACTCAGCTTTGCTTTCATATGGAATTTCAGAACTGAGAAACCTGTATCAAACTGATCAAGATTATATTAAAAAGCCTCAAAGTGCAGTCTCGGAGAGATTCAAGGAGGCGAGCGCTGCTTCCTTACAAGCCACTCATGCCTACATTAAATTATAAGAATATGTATTTACTTCTATGCAAGTGGCTCATTTTTACAAGATGTGTATACATGCGACGAAGGACTACAATACCTTGTCATGGTCTCCATCAAATAGTTGCAAGAAGCTGGCCTGCGTTCCTGTTGTGCCCTTTACCCCTCGGAATCGGAGTTCATTCCTGGCCCGCTCCAGATTGCGTAGATCCATACATAGGTCTTGAAGCCAGAGACAAGCACGTTTTCCTACAGTGGTCAGTTGAGCTGGTCTAGAAGAGAACAATTGTGATGCTACTCAGTGGGCATGATGAAAGCTTCATAGTAATCCAGAATCCTCACACGTGTAGTTATGCATATGTGTGTTTGCAAGTTGAACTGTTTGTGCTCCCATAACTTTAGTTTCTGGGACAGAAAGAAGCCAATGGGGACAACCCATCAGCTTACTAAGGGATACCCTCTCCCTCTGTCAAGTCTCCCAGTCATCCCAATGAGGGATACCCATCCTCCCCAAGTCATCATATCTATACTTGTAGACATCTGAGAGCCCCTATGGCTGCCATGGCAGATTGCCTATCAAGCCATACCTCGATGGCAAAAACAAAGGGCTGCATTTATAAGGGCTTAAAAAAAGGATGGTTTTAAGCCAGACATTTTATATGCCATTCTAAGAGGTTCATGCACACAGACTATTTTGGTGCATGAGAATCGCACCATTTTCACTGCATTTTTGGTGTTTGCTTTTCTTTTTAACGTGTGTATTGCATCCTTAGTCAATGCGTTTTGCACATACGATAAAAAAAGTAAATAAAAAAAATAAATAAAAAGATACGTAAGGCGGCCCAATTGATGTCACCATTTTTTTCCCCACTGTCTGCCGACAACATGCATAACAAGGACGTGGATATACATGCAACTGTGCATTTGCTCTGTTTTTATGCAATCACACAGACTGTTATGGGCAATTTCGGTCCATGATACAGACCAAGATAGGGGAAGCTATGCAAATCAATGGGGTTTATGCTGTCCATATTACCTAAAAAATAAGGACATAACATAAACAGAAAATACACCTGTGTGGATGAGCCCTTAGTCAAAAGTCCACGGGAGTAAAATGCACCAAATTTACTAAAGGGACGCATATTTAGCTGTCATTGTGTCAGACATTAAATTCTATGCCTGCTATTAAGTTGTATAAGAGGTCTGTGTGTGACCCTGGCCTAATGCTTTATCACAGCACGGTACATCACTGCAAAGATCATAAGCAGTTATTTTGTGAGTGGGCACGAAGCTCAACTAACACAAGGTCATAATCAAAGCAGCTGTGCCGTTGCTTACTGATAGTGGGTGAATCCCAACGTTGGAAGATCAGCGTATTGTTCTGCAAAGTCTGCCAAGCGGCCTATCACCCGAGCAAGCTATGATTTAGAAGTAAGAAAAAAAAGACAACATTACAATTAGACAGCGAATATTAGTACAGCTTGCTTTTTCGTAGTTAATGGTCCTCACCTTTGGAAGCAGAAGATCAAAACCGTCACGTAGAACAATAAGATCCTAAAGTACGAGAAAGTCACAATGTCAGACCAGAAAATAACATTCTGTAAAAAAAATATTTAGGACCCTGCAAATAAGTGACAGGTTTATAAATCTAAATGCTCCGGTCATTCAAAACTGTAATGTCCTGTTCCTGTTGGGGAAACAGAGTTGAGGGTAATCAGCTGGGGGGGCGGGGTGTTAATCATCATGTCCTTATTTCTGAGGCCTTGGAACCAATTACTACTTTTCCATAGTTTTAATCTGAAATTACATATTTGCAGCTTAAAAGGGGCACTAACTTTCCAGACAACTTCTGCCCAAGTAATAGCCCGTGTTTGCTTCATCAATCTTGTAATATACTTTCATTAAAAATGTTGTTTTACTACTGTGAATGAAGGTTGAAGTGGCTGGCACTAGGGGGTCTCCCTTTCAGCTTCTCTGCAATCCGCTACCTGTTACAAGGTATTGAGCTTCTGTAGTTACTGGACCGCTAGGACGTAGGGAAGAAACCATCTTCACATGTTGACAGATCTGCAGTGTGTCTGCAATCTACAAAATCTGCCTCTCCTACTGTTACAGCACGTATGTTTGTGTGTGTGTATACATTAGATTTGGTTCACTAACCATTTGGCCAAACTGCCTGAATAATCCTGGGAAGCAGATCCTCCCTGATTACTGGATCAGAGACAGAGCAATGTAGTATGGGAAGTTAGGGCAAGGAAGTGCAGGACAGTAAACTACTGGCAGAATTGTAGGCTTCCTACATGCCTCCTGCCTGAAAGTGGACTGCAAGCATTAGGGCAACAGAAATATGGGGAAGACCACCTGAAAATCAGAACTTATAGAAATGAAACAAGGTGCAGCAAGCAGCAAATTGAGCGGGTAAAGAAAACCTGGTGTATTTTAGAAAACTTGTTGAAACCTCACGTACATCCCGGAGTCCCATAATATTGTAACTTAGGCAAACACAGCAAACATTGGTCTTGCACACAACATCCTATATTATATCATTGTGTTGGCTGCTAGTAGTATCTCCACACTACTCACTCTGTAATAATTTACTGAGATCCTGTCAAAAGCAAACAAGCAACACTCACTGTATTGTCCCCTACATAACAGGAAGTTGCTCCCAGGTGAATTATGGGTGCTGCCCTGGGACAACAGTGCGCAAACGTATGCACATGGGCCATGACATCATGCCGCAAACGCTTCTCTTCTTCAGCTGCCATTCTGAAGTCTATGTTCTCCACGTTGGCCTCCATCTCCTGGATCTGCTCCTCTGATATTGGAAGCCCTAGGCTCTGCATTTAAAGTAACAAATATACAATAAAACAATGAAAACAGGAAAAAATGGTTTAAAACTAGAACTACACTGCAGCACGTGTAAAACATGGCACTGGGCGGTTCTCCTGCATCAAGTCTAATCTAAGACAAGGCGGGAGATCAGGCTGCATATAACACTGAAGAATGGGGCAACCTTGAGAGGAGTCACATACAGACTTTTAAAAGAGTCCAATTACACAGTTGTAAGTTCAAGTTCTCTAAGGGTACACAAAAAAAACAACAAAACTTTGATAAAACCCACACTTTTCGCAATCATTGCATCAGAAATGTAAAAAATTGGCATTGCTGAATCTGTAAGAGTCCAATTATTAAAAATATTACTTTATTATGAATCCCACACTGTGAGCACCGCCATAAAAAGGTAAAGGAAAAAAAAAAGAAGATATATGCAATGCAAGAACTGCATTTTTTTGCACCAAGAAGAGTAAGGCCTCATGTCCATGGGGAAATTCAGACCCGCACGGATTCTCCATGCAGAATCCCGCAGCAGTTCCCTCCTTTCCCGCAGACATGAG
This sequence comes from Eleutherodactylus coqui, assembly GCF_035609145.1. Taxonomy (NCBI): domain Eukaryota; kingdom Metazoa; phylum Chordata; class Amphibia; order Anura; family Eleutherodactylidae; genus Eleutherodactylus; species Eleutherodactylus coqui. Next base: position 146,019,504 of record NC_089839.1, read on the forward strand.
GCCTCAAAAATCGATAATACTCACCTCTCCGGATGCTGCAGACCTCCCCTCTTTCGCTGCCGGATCTTCTTTCTTCAGCCCGGCGGATGTGCTCAGCGCGCCGGCAGCGTGCATGCGCTGTGCACCCTTTTTTTTTCTAATTCCTGCTTTCCCGCAGTCTCGTGGCACGGACACAGTGACAGCTGCGGGTGTGCCACAGGACCGGACGGCTTCCATAGGTTTCAATGGAAGCCATGGGAGCCGTCCGTGTGGGAAACCCGCACAATATGGAGCATGTTGTGGGCGTTTTCCTGCACGTGCGATCCACGCGCCAGGGAAAAACGACACCCGCAGGTATTTATTTACCTGCAAGTATCCAATGCATCATTATGGGCGCCGATCACACGTGCGGAACACCTGCGCAGATTTCGTAAATACATTTTACCCGTGGACATTGGGCCTTAGGCCTCCCTCACACAGGCATTTGCAGAAATGCAGCGTTATTCAACGCTGCATTTACTGCAGACTCAGCCCGGTTTCAGCTGTGCTGGCATGCGTTATGCCAGCATTTCGGCTGCTGGAAAAAAAAATCAATACTCACCTTGCAGGTGCTGTCGGGGTCCCCAGTGCCGCTCTCTGGATCTCCGGGCAGGCTGCCGGGCACTTGTCAAGCTGGCAGAGGATCTTTTGCTAGTAACGAAGATTAAAAATTCCCGCCTCCAGCAAGAGATTGCTCTGATTGGCTGAGTTGGCTAAGTGATAGCCAGCTCAGCCAATCACAGCCAGTGATGGATGGACCAATCAAAGCCATTCAATGGCTGTGATTGGCTGAGCCGGCTGTCACTTTGCTAATCAAAGCAATCTCTCGCTGGGAGACGGGGATTTCCAATCTTAGTCACTAGCAAAAGATCCTCTGTCGGCTTGACAAGTGGCCAGGATCCTGCATGGAGTCCTGGAGAGTCTCAGACAGCACCAACTGGGTATTCCTTTTTTTGGTAGTGCAGTTAGTGCTGGTGTTTAGCGCTGCCAAGGACGTGGTACAAAGTTGTGCCATGTTTTCAGCAGCGCTGAAATTGCTACCTATTTATTTAAACGGGGGACGCAGGGCTAAAAATGCCGAAGATAGAACCTGCATCGCTGTCAAAGCGCAGCGTTGTAGACACTTGTGTGAGCCGCCCCACCGAAATGAATGGGAGCGATGTACAGCGTTCAGTGCTGAGCTGAAAAGGCAGCACTAAACGCTGTACAAAAGCATCTGTGTGAGGGAGTACTAAGGCTGGTTTCACAAGACCAGATTTTAATTGCCAATTCCGCAATCGTATGACAGGCGGCAGTTCAATCGAATGTATTGGATTACACAATTCCGTTCACATTAGCAGGTCAGAATTGCGTAATCCACTTGTGGAAAACAAAAAGCAGCATGTTCTGTTTTACAGCGGAATCCGGGACCATAGGGCCCATTGTAATTGTGTATGGGCTGCGAGTACCCGCGTCATCGCTAAAGGCCCGTTTACACGGAGCGATGATTGCTCAAAGATCGTTCAAACAGTTTGATATAGAGCTTTGAGCAATCGTTTTGCATTAACTATTAAGTAGCCACTCAGCTACTTAATAGCTTCTTAGCGTGCAAATGAAGCCTTAGCTGAAAGCAGTTAATAGCCCGAGGGCTATTATCTGCTTACAGATCCTTTGTTCTCCATGGGGAAACAATGCTATCAGCACTACCCGTGGAGAACTGCTGATGAGGCTGAAGGACGATTTTTAGGTTGACCTGAATTTAACGATCAGCTAGCAATGCACGAAAAGTGCATGATGGCCGCACATTTAGACGCAACGATTATCACTCAAACGATCGCTTTTTAGCGATTTTTGAGCGATCATTGCTCTGTGTAAATGGGCCTTAAGCGACAGCATGGGTAACATAAACAAGCAAAAAAAGCTGTAGTGCGCATGACCACCCGCATGAGTACACAGTCATACACCATATAATTAAGCACTGTACACAGGGTCATCGGCCGGGCTCACAGCTGGCATCCGCTGCGGGCCTCCTGCATGCGGGATCCGACCAACTTCCCTGAGCGTGGCCTAAAAAAATAGTAATAAAAGTTGTGTATACCCCAAAATGATAGCAGGATACACTACAGCTCTCCACGCATGTGTGACCACTAGTACTGGACACATTACACTGATGCACTGAGGAGGTACAAAAAGAACACCAGGGGGCAGTCTAACACTATGCAATAGTAATATACAGAGATCGGAACATTGTTTGAATTACTCCAATTGAAAAATTATGTTTTGCCTGATCTAACAGCGAAATGTAATATTTAATTGTGGGGCCACCGCTAGAACCACAGCAACTACTTACAAAACTGCTAAGGTTATAAAGCTCCCAGCTCACCACCAGGGAGCGCTCCATGTGCTATATAGCGCATTTCAAGTAACCTCTTAGGGAACAGACTTTTTATACCCAGTTATCAATTCACGCATACATTTCCAGGAGGAATAACAGAGGACTATCAGAACAATGTCTGCCATGCATGTGGGCAACCTTCACGACTGAGAAGAAGGATGTGTCAAAATCCGCATCACTGGTGTGAGTTTTGACACAAAAGCGTTGCAGATTTTCGCTGCAGAAAACCCGTCCCATTTCCCCTCACTTGTGATCGCACCCCTAAAGAGGATTATCCTGTCTCCGTGCCCATCACCAGACTGCTCACTACTAGAGGTCTAAGAAAAAAATGGTCCGGAAGTGTCATGTTGTGCCCTGCGTTACTGGAGTGCAGAAAGCCTCACGTTAAAATGTTATTACTTGAAATCCCCCTTTAGCACATGAAGCGCCCCCTGGTGGTCAGCTGGCAGGTTTTGAAAGTTTTGATTCAACCGTTGCAGTTATAGCGACCGTCCCACCAGCAAGTTGAACGTTTCTTTTTGCAAGCAATAGCAGCCCTTTCACATGGAACGATTTGCATTCAGATGATCACTGAATTGCACAAACCGCTAATCCTTCAGTGTGAACGTTGCCAGCGGCTGAACGATGAACAATTTGCTTGCTTATCATTCATTGTTCATTTTGTGCCGACATAAAAATCTAACAACAGGCAATCACTCATCTACGAACGACTGCCTGTTTATGGAGAGCGGAGGCAGGAAGCAAACTCTGGCGCACTCAGCCTCCATCCACTGCAGGATCATCACTCCTGTGTGAAGGCACAGGAGAAATAGTTGCTGGGACAACTGTTGGGCGCGTGAAAGGACCCCAAGTTGATAGCTCGGGACAACCCCTTTAAATAAACTTGGCTCGAAAGGAGAAACTTTTTCTTCCTCTCCAAATGTAATTTGTACGGTCTTTCAAACCATAAAGAGAAGTCGGGGAAGACAAAAGACAGGAAACGAGCAAATGATATGTTCTAGAAGAGGAGGTTATCAGGCTGTTAGGGCGCATGATACGACAGTCCTTTCCACTGAACATTCATGGTTTAATGAAATCTAAAGGACTCTTCTTACAAAGCCCCACTGATAGAGCAAGAGCTTATATGGGACCGTCATGCGGAGGACATTCGTAAACCTACACGCGGGACTCGTTCTGCAGAAAGGTTACGGTGGAAAAAGAAACATCCTTGAGACTAAAGATAGTCCCCAGCTGATACCGAGCCGCATGTCTAAAAATAAGAGCTCTGCATGTTCAGACTGCACACGACAGAGGAGGAGCCGCAGCATCAGAGCTAACGTTGTACCGCGCTTACGAGAAATACCGCAACTGTAAGGAGGGTCTGTCAGAGCGAAAGTCACCAATCATCTATGCACTGGTAGAAACCACCAGGTCCGTCCACTGCCTGTTATCTGGGCTCACATGTGGTGAAAAGCTGCCTACATATCACAGTGTTCTACCGCGGTGCGGACCTGCGCATCTCCTGCACGCCATCATGCACAGGCCTCATGCTTTATTATTTTTTAATCTCCGGTTCTGTTGCTCAGCATATAAACGGCACACATACATAATGTAATTACGCACGTACAGCGTTTTTACACGGGACAACCAACAGGTCGTCCCGTGTAAAGGCACCCTTAGGGCACTCTCACATGACCATACGTAAAAACACTGCGTTTTTTTTACTGCGTGCAGATACGTTTTTGTGTGCGTTGGCCTACGTTTTTACTGCGCACTTTTGCATGGAGGTTTAGTGGGGCGTATTTTGCACTTCTAATACACAGCAAAAACCGCTGGTGTGCGAGTGGCCTGTTGCGCCATTATAAGATGTGGTTTGGCTGCACGTCAGGCGTTATCCCGGATGTAGAATGTGGTATTACCGCACCACGTTGTCCGCATCACGCTGCGTGGGGTATGGTGACCGCAATTATTACCTGGAAGGTGACAGCAAAACTGGAGTCGGCATGTAGCCTTCGCCGTAAGGCGCCCACGCTGGATATAGGCTACATTCACAAGGGGCGAGCGCAATATTGGGCTGAGAAATTCAGCCAGATCCAGCACTTGCCGGCGAGTATTTTTCACGACAACGTGAAGCGTTTTTCATTCATTGCTTGTGTGAAATTGCGATCCCCAGCCGCTTGTTTCACGCGCGTCAAAAGAAAATATCGCAAGTGTTTCCCATTGCTTTCGATGGTAAGTATCGTATCGCCTCGCACGTCATGTGATGTCTTTTAAGGTCCCACTGGAAATAACAGGCGGGGCGTTCCGAATGACACGAATAAATAGAACGTGACGCAATTTCTATCCTAGCATCGCTGTGAAGGAAAAAAAAATAGTTCACGTGAATAAGTCCAAAAGAATGGAGTTCACATTTGTGCAGTTTTGTACGTCTCGCAACACGTAAGATTTGCGCTCGTGTGCATGTAGCCTTAAGTTGATGAAAACAGACAATTTCACCAAAACGATCATTGGTTGGGTGAAGGTGGACAGGGGTCGTGTGGTTTGAGGTATACGTACAACGGTTAGCCGACATCTTACATCTATCACCCACTATCATTATACCCGCCTGGCGCAAAATGCGTACGATTGCATCAGCGCAACGAGGCATAATGGCGGCTCAGTCAGCAGCTAAAGGTATATAAGGGGCAGGGGAGGAGCCTGTGACCTTCTGCAATACTCTACAGACACGAGTCGGGCGACATTTTGCCTAACATCGCCGCAATGACTTTCCAGCAACAAATCCCGTCGCTGCGACATCGCTGACACGCCCACCTGCTGAGCGCGCACGTGCTGCAGAGACACAGCGCCCCCTGCTGCACAGTTACTTTACCCGCTGGGCCTGCGCCAGGTACAACCACAGTCGCCTCCAGGTCTGGAATTTCTTGCTGTCGCTGAAGTTAAAGGCCATTTCCCGGCTGGCATATCGGGACACCAGAGGGGAGCGGTACCGCAGGACTTCTTCTGGCCCCTGGGCGAGCGGCGAGACACTGCCGGCCACTCTCGCCGCGGACTCTCCGCTTAAACCACTGCTTGCGTCCATCTTCTGTAGGAACGGCTCCGCAGACTAAGGAGAATGAATTTGCCACCTCCAATATGGCAGCGTCTATCGGCTGCTGCCGTCTGTCACGTGACGCCTCCATTTTAGATGAGGCGAATAGTGTGCTGGTGGACTGGTTACTATGGCGACAGTGCAGCCATAGCGGTGCATGAGGGAGGCTTGAGAGATGCATTCACACAGAACTGCTTTATTGATAAAGCTAGAGAGGAAGTGCTATTTTTGGACTGATATTTTTTATAAAAACATAGCGGTTGGGGGTGATATATCAAAACTGGTGCAAAGAAAAAAAATATATCTAAATTTTCACAGCCCCTTTGGGAAGTGAAAGCAACTAATACACTTTTCTTTGTAACAGACTTGATATACCACCAAAAAAAAAAAAAAAGTAGTCCCTCCAGTGGTTGTCGATTTTCAGTGGAACCTCGTGCAGCATAATATAGCGCCTGTCAAGGTGTTGGGCGTGTAAGGGCTCACTCACACGCTAGTGTGAGAAATGCAAAAAATCTATGTATGTGAATTGCTGTGATGTACCACGTATTATATATATCATTGTGTGCGTGCGTGCGTGCGTGCGTGTTGATATACCCGGCTTCGCCCGAGTTAATTTGGTACTGGTGTTTATCTGGTGTTCACACGGAAAATCTTATGAAGTCGTGGTTACTTTAGAGATACCGAAAAAACATATGTTCACCATTTTGCATAGTTCTCTGTGTTACCCAGGAAACACCACGTGGAGGTAACCATGCGACGCTTCCTTTATATAAAATGACATCAGGAAGTGAGAAAATTACATTCCGTACGTAAAATTTGGACGCTAATTGTTTTGCGCATAGAATTGAATAATCCAGTTGGGACCCATTAGCTTTTCCTATTTATGACATAATCAATGCTCGTGCCAAATTTCACGTTTCTATGACACTGGAAAGTGAGAAAAATACATTCCGTACGTAAAATTTTGACGCTAATTCTTTTGCGCATAGAATTGAATAATCGAGTTGGGACCCATTAGCTTTTCCTATTTATGACATATTCAATGCCCGTGCCAAATTTTAAGTTTCTATGTGAGAAAATTAGATTCCGTACGTAAAATTTGGACGCTAATTCTTTTGCGCATAAAATTGAATAATCGAGTTGAGACCCATTAGCTTTTCCTATTTATGACATAATCAATGCCTGTGCCAGATTTCGAGTTTCTATGACACCGGGAAGTGAAAGAATTAGATTCCGTACGTAAAATTTGGACGCTAATTCTTTTGCGCATAGAATTGAATAATCGAGTTGGGACCCATTAACTTTTCCTATTTATGACATAATCAATGCCCGTGCCAAATTTTTAGTTTCTATGACATTGGTAAGTGAAAGATTTAGATTCCGTACGTAAAATTTCGACGCTAATTCTCTTGTGCTAGAATTGAATACTCGAGTTGGGACCCATTAGCTTTTCCTATTTTGGAGATAATCTATGCTTGTCCCAAAATTCATGTTTCTATGACATCGGGAAGTTGGAGAACTTTTGGCGAGTCAGTCAGTGAGTCAGTCAGTGAGTCAGTCAGTGAGTCAGTCAGTGAGTCAGTCAGTGAGTCAGTCAGTGAGTCAGTCAGTGAGTCAGTGAGGGCTTTCAGCTTTATATATATAGATATATATTATACAAATGCTCCGACCGATGTTCGTGGGTCCCATATGCCGCCACTGCGGTCAGGTTGTGGGTTGCGGATGTCATGGCAGCCGAGGTCCTTTTGAAAGACCCCATGGCTGTCATAGCAGAGTGCCTATGGCATGGCTTGATAGACTACCTGGCAGATCACAGTATGATGTCATGCTATGGCATGACATCATACTGTAGGAGTGATCAAAGCATCGCAAGTTCTTGTTCCCTCTAGGGACTAAAATAAAAAGTTAAAAAAAAAGTTTAAGAATTATTTTAAAAAATTAAAAGTGCTAAAACTAAAAAAAAACCAAAAAAACTGTTGCTATATTTCTAATAAAAAATCTAAATAATAAAACAAAAATACATATTTGGTATCGCTGCTTCCATAAAAGTCTGATCTATCAAAATAATGCATTATTTACTCTGCACGGTAAACATCATCAGCGAAAAAAAAAATTAAACCGCCAGACGTGTGCTTTTTTTGTCACCCACGCCTCCAAGAAAAAATATAAAAAAAAGCGTTCAAAAAGTCTTATTTATTCAGAAATGGTACAAAACAGGCACTACAGGACGTCTCGCACAGAATGAGCATATGTACAACTATGTCAACGGAAAAATAGAAAAGTTATTGCGGTCAGAAAATAGTAACAGAAAAAAAGAAAAAAATTAAATATCTTTTGAAAAAATAGTACAGCAGAAAAAAAAAACAACTATAAAAGTCTACTATCGTAGCAATCGTACAGACCCATAGAATAAAATTACTGTCATTTTTGTTGCAGTTTATGCGCCGTAGAAACAAGACGCACTCAAAAATGTCTGAATTTAGTTTTTTTTTCCATTTCACTACACTTAAATTTTTTTTTAACTTTTTCAGTACATTATATGGCAAATTAAATAGTATCATTAAAAAATACAACTCGTCCCGCAAAGAACAAGACCTCAGAAGGCTATAGATAAATAAGAGTTATGGTTTTTTAAAAGGGGAAGAAAACCCAAAAATGGGAAAAAAAAGAGGCCATGTCCTTAAGGGGTTAAAAATATCCTCACAAAAAAAAAGGGAAACGTTTCAGGTTTCAGAAACTGCGCTCTTCCTTATGTAGCATCCTTAAAAGCATCCCTATAAAAGCCGATGGAAAAAATGGAAACCTTTCATGTTTCAAGCCTCACAAACCAGACCCTTACTTATAAAGCATGCTAGAAAAAAGTGATTTAGGCCTCATGTCCACGGGCAAAAGAAGAATTAAAATCTGCAGCGGATTTTAACTCTTCTCCTGCCCGCGGATCCGCACCCCATAGGGATGCATTGACCACCCGCGGGTAGATAAATACCCGCGGATGGTCAATAAAAGTGATTTTTTTAAAAATGGAGCATGAAAAAATCCGGACCATGCTCCATTTTCATGCGGGTCTCCCGCGGGGACGGCTCCCGTGGGCTTCTATTGAAGCCTATGGAAGCCGTCCGGATCCGCGGGAGACAAAAATCAGATTTTACTCACCCGCTCCGGTTCTTCTCTTCGCCGCGGCGCCATCTTCTCTCAGTCGCGGCCGGATCATTTTGCTTCGGGCCGGCTCATGCGCGGGGCACGTCACCGATGTCATCCTGCGCATCCGCCGGGCCGAAGAAAGAAGATCCGGCCGCAACGCAGAGAAGATGACGCCGCAGCGAAGGAAGTATCCGGAGCGGGCGGGAGGTAAGTTTATTCTGATTTATTCTTATTTTCAGCCCTCATGTCCGCGGGACAGGAGGGACCCGCTACGGATTTTCCATGGAGAATCCGGAGCGGGCCTGATTTTCCCCGTGGACATGAGGCCTTAGACTTTGTATGAGTGCTGGAAGATGTTTTGGAATTGGATCCACCCATGGCTGAAGCAGCTTCCTTCCCTGCACCATGCTCTTTAGATTCCAGGATAGTGTCCAGTTTGGGTGAGCTAGGTTCACTTTTTTATGGAGTGGTTAGTACCTATTGAAAGAAGTTCAAGGAAGGTGAATTGGCAAAGGTTTATGGGTGCACAAGGTTAACTGAAGTACTACTGCAGCACAAATAGCTGAGGAGGTTACAGCTGGCTAAGATAGAAAGGTGTCGGAACATCACAGCTTACTGCATATGGAGCTCTGTAGTCACAAACTGGTTAGAGCGTCCATGATGAGCCCTGGTCACCACCAAAAACACCTAGATTGAGCACATAATTGGACCATGAAGCAATAGAAGAAGGTGGCTGGTCTGAGGAATCACATCTTCCTTATGTCCAATCAGCATCACCATGGAATTTTTAATTAGTACGTAATCGACCATCCAACAGTAGAAGGGCTGAACCAGCCCCTAACACCACTTTTTTAACTGTCCTCCAGACAGTGTAGGATAATGTGTCCATTTTATATTTTTACTTAGCGGAAAGGCTTTTCCTTGTGGAATCACAAGCCAACCCGCTTGAAAAAGAAGTTCTCCGTATCACTGCCGACTCATCAATCCTTCATTTTTTGGCGTCATCTAAAAGATGAAAAGTTCATAATAAAACCTGTTTTGTTAACCACAAATGCGTCCAACCAATTAGGGGAGCCCACAGGCATAAAGCACAAGGAAAGTAAGATACTATAAGGCTGCCTGTCCACGTTCATTGCGTTACCCACGGCGATAAATCCGGCTGCGGGTAACACAGCGAACGCTTTCCATATTATTGCTATGAAAAGCACAGCCCCCTGTTCACGAGCAGAGAATCATAGCGATTCTCCGTTCGCAGGATTCAAATCGCGGCAAGCCGCGATTTGCCGCAATTCTGTCAGGTAGGCTCACCGTAGAGAGCTGACAGCGCTCCCTCCTGCTCCCCTGCAGCAGAATATCGCTAGCGATATTCCATCACAGCCGTAGACGGGGCCTAAGAGAACCGAGAGCAGTTTCCTATACATTCCTGCACTTTGCTTCTCAAATTTCAAGAAAAAAGGTCCAAGGCAGCAGGAGCGGTGAGTGAAGACAGGGCAGAACCGGGGGAACGGACTGTCACAATCCCCAGGGAGTGCAACCCCGGGACCCCAGGAGTCCCCCCTACACCCCCCCTGCAAATCTCCCCAGGGAAAGGCGAAACCAGGCGCACAGTCCACAGCAGGGGAGGCTTAGAGTAGGTTCTCCCAACGGAGATGAGGATGCCCCACAGAGCGGAGTCTATAGACCACAACACCAACAGGCTCCCCAGAAGTCCCCACACAAGCCCTAAATGCAGGCACACACAGAGGTGAGAGGAAGAACTCCCCCAAAACGGGACCCTCAGGGCCAATGCCAGCTCCCCCCCAGTGCCTAAACCGCCAGACGCTCCTCAAAAGAAAAACGAACGCGCCCGGGGCTCAACAACTAGCCCCCAAACCAACAAGCTAGACTCCTCAGCGCCCGAGCAGCTCTCCTACCCTCCTCTGCCACAGAGATGCAGCGACCCGAGAAGACCTGTGCAGGCCGACTTGCAGAACACAACAACCTGCAACGAGCACCGTCCTCCACGCAGAGAACAGAACCAGTGGATGGAAAGACATGAGCCCCCCAACAGCAAAGCGAAACAACCGCCACCCACTCAGCGAACTGCACAAGACCCACCACCCAGCCCTCCTCGCACACCCGACAAGGAAGATGGATGGGACTGGAAGAAGCACCTAAAGGCCATGCCGACGCAGAGCCATATCGATTCCCTATTCCAGCAACTTGAAACCGCACGTAAGAAAGACGTAGCATCTCTCCAACATGAGATCCGACAAATAGGTCAGAGAGTGGAGGCGGTAGAAGATGCCCAGGAAAAGACATCCGAAACCCTCGAGGCCCACAACCATGAGCTCCAACTACACTCCCAGCAGATTCTGGAACTGTTTACCCACATAGACGACCTAGAAAATCGACACCGGAGGAACAACCTACGAATCAGAGGCCTCCCAGAAGAAATCGAAACCCCACAACTAGAACCATGGGCCCAGTCCTTCTTCAAGAACATACTAAAAAGACCCAAAGATTCTACTATAGAAATCGACAGAATACACCGGTCACTAGGCCCAAAATCATCCGACCCCAGCAGACCCAGGGACGTGATCTGCAGAGTACACTTTTACAAAGAAAAAGACCTGATCATGCAGAAAATCCGCCCCCTTAAAGGCTTATCGTTTAAAGGAACCCCTATCCAGATACTCCCAGACCTCTCGCGCAGAACCCTACAGCTGCGTAAAGCCCTTAGACCCTTGCTAACACTTCAACAGGAAAGGGAGATCCCATACCGCTGGGGCTTCCCCTTCCAACTATATGCCTCTAGGAACAGCAAGTCAGCTACGTTCAGAGGCCTGGGAGACCTCCCGAACTTCCTGGGAAGCCTCGAACTTCCAACGGTTCAACTCCCGGATTGGCCAATGTCGAGCTCCCTCCCCGTGATACCGCCCCGGAATGCCTGGCAGACGACGACGAAAAGATCCAGAAGACGCTGCAAGGACCTGCACCAAGAGAAGAGACGCTCCGCCAGTAGCGACAAAGGGGAATGAAGCCGCCGAACCTGCTCCTTCCTACTGACCGTACTTGCTCCTACGCCAATCTCTCTCTTTTCCCACCTATTCCCCCTCTCTCCGAAAGCCCACACCCATTAGAAGCAGAGGCAATTAGCCTACAACAATGAGGGGAAATTTGTGCCCGGCCGGGTCTGGGTTTGCTCACGGACATACTCAACAGCTCCGCGACAGGAAATTCGCGGATCTACAATTGACAGTGGGTCGAGTAGTGGGGAGGAGAGCACACCTCTCTCTGGCTCCCACTCTCCCAGCTAGGGCACACAGCTGACTTAAGCTGTTACACGTCGCCATTGTTAGGCGAACTTCTAGTTAACGGGGTCTTCAGGAGACCCAGCCCCCCTTTTTTCTTTTTCTTTTTCTTTTCTCTTTCTTTTTTCCCCTGTTTGTTGTTAATAGTGTTCTTGCCCCATGCCCTTCCCACGTGTTATTTCCTACCGTGTTCCCCCATTCCCTCCCTCCTCACCTTCCCTCCCTCCTGCCCACCCACCCAGGGAGAAACGAGAGGCCTTGGAACACCCACATACCAAAAGCTAGATGGCTAATTTAACATTCTGCACATTTAATACCAAAGGCTTAAACAGCCCTCAGAAAAGGCGACAACTCCTGTATCACCTGCACAAAAAGAGGGTGATGGTAGCCCTCCTCCAGGAGACCCACTTTAAAGCAGGAAGTGTACCCACCTGTACCTCCTCTCAATACCCAACGTGGATCCATGGTCCCGACCCGCAAGGAAGGCGGGGGGTCTCGAATGCCCTACAAAGATCTCTTCAATACCAACACATAGACTCCCTGATCGACCCCAATGGCAGATACATCTTTCTCAAGATAGAAATAACTGGCATTGTTACCACCTTTGCTAACCTATATCTTCCCAACCAGAACCAAGTCCCAGCAGCGACAAGAGCCCTGAACGCCTTGGCCGATTTTGCAGGAGGGACCAGGATCATCCTAGGGGGGGACCTCAACATGGTACTAGATCCCGTGATTGATACTACATCAGGTAAGTCCTCTGTCTCACGGGCAGCGATACGCACACTCAAAAAAAAGCTAGACACACTACACTTGATAGAGGAGAGAGACTACACTTTCCACTCAGCGACTCACAACTCCTTAGGTACAAAGAGCTGGGCCACTGTATGGTTATATACCTAAAAATTATGCAGTCGCCAATAACAGATACCAGTTCTACATTGTGATAGTCAGGATAGTAAAGTTACATCCAGTGATCACAGGTGACATCTTCTCTGATTGGACCACACAGAAGGCAATGTGACAGCATACGTGGTGCAGTTTAGATAAGGTCCTTTATTCCTCTCAACAAAAAAAACAACAACACTTTTTCTTGTTGAGAGGAATAAAGGAACTTATCTAAACCGCACCACGTATGCTGTCACATTGCCTTCTCTGTGGTACAAAATCATTTGGGTCTCAAGAATCGGACCCTTGTAGTGACTTTTGCATGAAATCATCCAGCCAAATGTTGGTGTGAGGATTGTGCTGTTGGCACCCCTGTTTGTTTTCTCTGATTGGAGTCATCCATTTTAATTTTTCTTCTCTATTTGAGCATGGACCACCATGAAGACTTTCATCCATGACCCATCTTAGCACAGACTGCCCATGAGCTCCAGTGAACAAATGAGTAATCAGAGCCGGCGCTCAATGAACCAATCACTGCCATTTATTGATGTCATTTACCTAATGGCTGTGAATGATGAAGCGCCAACTCAGATTGGCTGAGCCAGCGGCGCTCGTGATCCAATCACAGCACTCGTTTGCTGGAGGCGGGGTATTCAAAGCCCTGTCACCAGGAAGAGAATGCTATGTCAACGCTGAGGACACAGCAGCCTTCCGCAATGCCGGAGACCAGCGCGAGGGCGTCAGACGCCGTTGGCTAGGTGAGTATTGCTGGGTTTTTTTTCTATGTAGCTTAGCTGGGGCTTATTTTCAAGCCCAACCTATGAAAATCGGGGTAGGGCTCACTTGCAGAGGAAAATGGTAGTACACCCTTTGTGCTCCTCAAAGTTATAGTGGCCGAAAGTCTAGCTAGCAGTAAAACTCTCCAACTCACAGTCCTGCCAGATGCCACGTAGGTCAGTGCAGACTCCAGAGCATAGCCCGATTTCTCCCTGCACTGAGCTGTGTGCACAGGGCTTTGAGTTTGGGGGTAGTGAGTCTATGACAGGGCAGGGGACACGGCCGTTATTGCTTGGGCCCTCCTGTCCCACAGGTCTCATAACAGCCACATGGTCTGTCATCATTGGTGGCAGACCATTGGTCTGAAGGTGTGCATGATGCAGATTATTCTACCCACTACCCACTACCCTTATGTCATGCTACAATTTTTCCACTCTATATATGACCAATGAATACTTGCAAGTGCCTATAACTTTGAAACATAGAAAGAATACTGCTCTCAGTTCATCAATGGAGCCATTCGAGTTTTTAGATATGCCTTTCGGTCTTAAAAATGCCCTGGCAACTTTCCAGAGACTTACAAATTATGCTTGGGAGAGCTGATCTTTTATTGTCTATAATCTACCAGGAGAATAGCATTATCTTTTTTAGAACTTTCCCTGAACACCTGAAGAGGCTGGACATGGTGTTGACCTGACTGGAGCAGGATGGATTAAAGGGGTTGTCCCGCGAAAGCAAGTGGGGTTATACACTTCTGTATGGCCATATTAATGCACTTTGTAATGTACATTGTGCATTAAATATGAGCCAAACAGAAGTTATTCACTTACCTGTTCCGTTGCTAGCGTCCTCGTCTCCATGGTGCCGTCTAATTTTCAGCGTCTAATCGCCCGATTAGACGCGCTTGCGCAGTCCGGTCTTCTTCTTTTCTGAATGGGGCCGCTCGTGCCGGAGAGCGGCTCCTCGTAGCTCCGCCCCGTCACGTGCCGATTCCAGCCAATCAGGAGGCTGGAATCGGCAATGGACCGCACAGAAGACCTGCGGTCCACCGAGGGAGAAGATCCCGGCGGCCATCTTCACAAGGTAAGTAAGAAGTCACCGGAGCGCGGGGATTCAGGTAAGCACTGTCCGGTTTGTTTTTTTTTAACCCCTGCATCAGGTTTGTCTCGCGCCGAACGGGGGGGCTATTGAAAAAAAAACAAACCCGTTTCGGCGCGGGACAACCCCTTTAAGCTTGAAGCCCAGCAAGTATCATCGGTTTGAAGAAAGCATTGAGTACCTGGGGTATATGATGACTAGAGAGGGAATCCAGCCAATGGCCTTGAAAGTACAGGCAGTGCAGCAGTGGCCTAAGCTGAATAATGTGACAGAGCTCCAAGCCTTCCTCAGACTTTGCCAAGGTAGCTTCACTCCCGTACACTCTCTTGAATGAAGCTGCTCGTAGAGTTGCAAAGAGAAAGGACATAGTATGAGAGAGGAGAAGCAGAATGGGTTTTCAGAGTACTTAAGAGACTGTTGACCTGTGCTCTTGTCTTGACCTATGTTGACCACAAAAATATGGGCTGTTACTAAAAAGTTCACTGACCCATTTGTTGGGGGCAGATTTCTCATTGTGAACTGTAAACAATCCTTAAGTACATATGGACACTGTCAAGCTGGGGACTCTAAGCAAGCTCAAGTACAAAGTACAGTACCGATCAGGCCATAGGAAACACCCTATCAAACAATATAATAGAAACCAATAGCAGAACATCTGATGAGGAATTGAAGATGATCAAGGGCCCCAACTTCATCCTGATTGACAAGAAGCTGGTTCAGGCTCATCATGGCTTAGGGAATACCCCTTTCTGGAGTGAAGTGCATGCAGCAAACCCAGAGGTAGAGTTCTACACAAAAAAAGTGCAGAAGCAAGCAGTGACAAGACAAACAAGTGGAAACTGTAAGGAGGTGGCTCACTTAGGAACACCAGAGCAGTCAAAGAAAGAGAGAGACTGAAGCTATCAGGAAAGTGGCTCCTTCAGCAGCAAGACCAGCTGCAATCTCCATAGGACTGCTATTCCAACAAGTAAAAGATACCGACTGAGATAGGCCTCACTTGGCAAATTGTGCTCCCAGAGGAGAATGCAAGAGAAGTTCTCAAGTGGATGAAGAAAGAGAAGCAGCAATTTAGGTGTATGAAAAACTTTGTCTGGCTAGAGTGGTTTTATTATCACCCCCATCTACAGGTTATGTAAACTACGAGTTATGTAGAAGCTGCCTACGGCTATGTATTCTATGAGTTATATAGAAGCTGCCTTAGTTACAATCTATTCTGAACAGGAGAAGGCCAGGCCCAACAGGCAATATCCAGACCTATCCACTGCAGTTGGTGTTGATGGATTATTTGAAGGTAGACTTACTCGTCATGGATCACTTTATCAAGTTTGTTGTAGTATGGCCAAGCAATACAAGACCACAGAGGCATTAGGCCACATTGTAGAGGGATTTCATCTTGCCAGATGACTGTTCTACCTAAGTGCACTTGGACCAGAGGACCTATTTTGAAAATTGCTTGAAGAGTTGTGCTGGCTGTAACAGATGAGGAAAACATGCAGCACACCCCACCAACCGCAGGGAAATGCTAGACACCGTTTGTCGCCCTAGGCTTGGTATGTGATGTCCAATTTTACAGTGCAGAATTGATCACTATGCACCATTCTAATCTGACAATACGTCCACCAAGGGGTCAGTCTCTGTGCACCTCTTGCTGACATTCCATTTCGTTGTCGTTCCCCCACGCACTGGGACACTCAATGTTGAACAGTGTTCACATCTTGGCCTATAACACATAGCGACCTGCCACAGTGATAAACAAGGGTCTGCAACAAATGTCGATAACTGGCATGTCAATAATCAGGCAGCAGCGCTCAATCATACCACGACACCTTATCCGATTTTTGAGGTTTTATGTGGCTGAAAAAAAATTGCCTTTAATCTGGCTTTTCTGCAATTGAAGCCCCTCCTACATGCTACAGATTGGAGCTAGGAGGCAGAGATAGTGTTTCCCCAAAAATAAGACTCACCCCAATAATAAGCCCTACCCCGGTTTTCGGGGGGGGGGGCTGGAATATACGCCTTCCCCTGAAAATAAACCCTAGCTACACTATATGAAAAAAAAAATACTCCCCTAGCAGGTGCCGTTTGGTTCCCTCTCGCTGGGCTACGGTGCTCCAGCAGTCTTCCGTGTAGTCCTTAGCACTGAGCGCGCATTCTCTTCCTGGTAACTGGGTTTGAATACCCTGCCTCCAGCAACAGATCAGTTCATTGAGCACCAGCTCTGATTGGTTGTAGCAGCGTTCCTGAACCAATCACAGCCATTCATTGAATGACATCACAAAGTACGAAGCACCCAAGGAGTTAGACTTCATTCTGATAGTTGTAATGGGGCCGCATTTTCATATGTGTTATAACTAGAACCTGCGGCCCAACCGAGGCTTTCAAGGACCCAAATTAAAGGGTTTATCCCACTAAAAAAAAAAAAACTTATCCCCTATCCACAGGATAGAGCATATCTATCTGATCTGTGGAATTCTGACTTCTAGCATCTCTACCAATCACAAGAACAGGGGTTCCAGAGATGGTAGAGTACAACTGAAGCACAAGCAACATACAAGGGGTGGACAAAAATATGGAAACACCGTACGAAATGCATGCCTTAAGTTACATGGGATTGCAAATCATATTTCAATAAGACATGTAGAGCCTGATTTTAAGTGGAGGTAATATGACACCGATGCTGCCGGGAAGAAGTGAACATCTGCCCGAGCAACAAGGTTCCATTGGTCAAGGGTTTACGCCACTCAGCTGCTGTTACCAGCTGGCTCCCAAAACCGCCCAGAGCAGGGCAAGAGGTGAAGTAAACACAAATTTGTCGGGAAGGCTCTCAGCCAGGCAGGGGTCAAAAGGGCAGCTCAGTGCTAATAGTTAAAATCCCATGCGCTTCCATATTTCTTTCCATCCCACCCCCCACCACCACCTGTAACTCTCCTGACAGATTCCCTTTGTCCTCAATAAAATCTTGAGTTTCTCAGTAGTACAGGAGACACAAGCATACGCCATGTATTTTGGCTTGAACCACATTATGGTTGCTTAGTTCTGCGATTTCTCTGTGCTACAAAATTTGTTTTTCTCTTTTATGTATATACAATCTTTTGTGGTTGGATCTTGTCTAGGAGACTATTTGGGACTTTGTATGAAGATCTCTTTGGAACATTAGTTTTCACTATCCATTTATCTTTATCAGTTTAGTACTGGCCATAATATCGGAGCATTTATATCTAGCATCCAGTAGGCACATGCGCATCTTTTTTCTTCTTTCTGCTGTCCAGACTGGGGATCATGGTTCAGTTTCAGTGCCAGCGTGACGATCATCTAATGTGCGTTCACGCTATTATCATTAAAGGGGTTGTCCCGCGCCGAAACGGGTTGTTTTTTTTTCAACACCCCCCCCCCCCCCCCCCGGTTCGGCGCGAGACAACCCCGATGCAGGGGTTAAAAAAGAACACCGCACAGCGCTTACCTGAATCCCCGCGCTCCGGTGACTTCTTACTTACCGGTTGAAGATGGCCGCCGGGATCTTCTACCTCCGTGGACCGCAGCTCTTCTGTGCGGTCCATTGCCGATTCCAGCCTCCTGATTGGCTGGAATCGGCACGTGACGGGGCGGAGCTACACGGAGCCCCATTGAGAAGAGAAGAAGACCCGGACTGCGCAAGCGCGTCTAATTTGGCCATTAGACGGCGAAAATTAGACGGCAACCATGGAGACGAGGACGCCAGCAACGGAGCAGGTAAGTGAATAACTTTTGATAACTTCTGTATGGCTCATAATTAATGTACATTACAAAGTGCATTAATATGGCCCTACAGAAGTGTATAGACCCACTTGCTTTCGCGGGACAACCCCTTTAAGCAGCCCTCACGATGGTGACACGCCATGCTCTGTGACGCTCTCCTGTGATCTCCCTATATACAGCATGTTGGCATGCCATGTGCAGCATAATGACGCAGGGTGGTATTTCACACGGGGTTGCATCCCCTATGGGAGGACTCTTTATTGCCCACGTGATGCAGCAGGCACAAGAATCAGGATGAATTCTTTCCCTATGCTCGGACTAATGTATTGCCCCTTTGAGGTGGACAAAGGGGTTAATCACTCAATCGAACAGTCAGGGATTCCCCTACTACTCTGAACCAGGTTACCTGGGATTGCAACTTAATTTGGTCTAACTTAGGCCGGTCTGCATACAGCGGATTTGAATTGCGGAATCCGCAATCAGCACATGCGCGGACAATCCACTGTTAAAGTTACCCATAGGAAAGCATGAGCTTCCGTAGCTCCATGCACACATGCAGATTTGAATTGGGGATTCCACAAACAGAAAATAAATCGCAGCATGCTCTATTCTAGCGCAGATTCCGTGTGGAAGGGCTCCATTGATCTCTATGAAAGTGTTTGATCTGCAATTACATTGCAGATTTGAAGACTGATACTTCTCTCCAGAGGAAGGCAAATAAATAAATAAATTAAAAATAGCCAATTTAGCTCATTTGGAGGGAAAAAAAAAATACTTTCTGACTCCTTTTCATTGAGCCATTTTGAAAGTGTTTTTGAGTATATCTTGATTATTATTTTAGATCAACTCTTTATCTATTGAGCTACAATTATCGCATATGTAGTTCTTTAGATCTAGTGGACAGTGCATTCCAAAACATTTTTATAGGACGATTTTGAGCCAAAGCACTGGCTATTGTATGGTATATGCACTAAAACATATATGATACGTTTTCTATCATGGCGGCAGATACCTACTTTGAGTCTGCCCATTTCACCTAGCTATCATTTCTCTTCAGAGTGTGGTTCCCCTTTTTGGAGGTTGGCACGCTTGACGTGACATCTCTTTTATCAGGGTTGTAGATCCTCTGTGTGACTGTGATTCCTCCCTTTGGAGGTTGGCTCACTTAACTTTAGACACCCTGCTTTCAGTCCTCTGAAACTACGTTTGGCTTAGATAGTCCTACACTATTTGGTGTGTGAACTAGATTTTTGTTGTGGAGGTAGTCCCAAAAGTATGTCAAAAGTATGATTGAGTATACAACAGACTAATTTTTTTGCTTTTCATGTGCATTGTCTATTACAGCGCTATGTATAGCCTGACTGAAACCACAGTTCAGTATTTAGGAGCTGTGTGATGTGGATTCCAACATGTTTTAATGTTCGTGGCTTTACCCTTTCCAATCCACTGTCTGACGTCTTCCTACATTCTGATTGAAGCTTGTACAGCTCCAATGTCAGAAGACATCCAGCAGGGTATTCTCACAGTCTATTGCCAGCGACTCTGCTATTGGAGCCTCTCTGGTGCACACACACTGGCTTTAGCCAGCAGATGGCACCGTTGTATAACAGCAAAAAGAGAAAGCCTTTTAGGAAGTCCTGAATCCAAAATTGGATTGGAAAGGGTTAAACCTAAATGAAGATTGAGGATTAATTTAAGATGTTAGAGAGACTGGAGCAGAGAAGGGTGTGAGCCTCAGGTATAACGTACACTTTTCATCTGATCTGCATTCTACAAAACAAACACGGATTCTGACAGTAATAGTTTTTGCCTGTTAGTAACGTGGTCAATGCCCTGTAAGATGATTTACAAATGCCTTTTATATCTTACCATACATGCATTTCATCCAGTTCTGTTCATGTTTTTATCTTGCATCCAGCACTTGTCAAGCATAATACGAACTACATGGTACTGAGGATCAAATGGGGACCTTGTTATATTGTTGTAGGACTGCATGGATTTTGGGCTGTCCTTAAAATTTGAAAGAGTTTTTGCTAGAGAAAAAAACAACAACTAAGGACTCCTCCACACAGACTGGTTGAACTCCACCATATGGGATCTCGCAGCGGGATCGGACCCGATGCCCAGCCGGTGACCCCAGCGTAGCTCTCTGGCATCTTTTCTACTGTGCATGTGCACCGACACACTGGCTGGCCCATTCGCAGCAGAGATGACCCGGCTCCTGTGACCATTCTGCAGTGATGATTGCAGAATGGCCGTGGGATGGATGAATTCCATTGACTTCAATAGAAGCTGTCCATGCATAACCTACACAAAATTGCGGCATGCCTCAATTTCTTCCCTGCGAGTGGAACATCACAATCTATTTCTGCTCGTGGGCAGGAACTAGCATATTGCCATAGCTTTCTATGGGTGGTATTTGCTGAAGAATCCGCAGGCGGACGCCCGCTCCGGATTTTGCAATGCAAATCCACCCCTGTGCAGGTGGCATTACTTTGTAAAATCACTGGTCTCCCTTCCTGGTACTTATACTCCGCAGTCCTGGGGGAATAAGGAAGGAGTGTAAATGTCAGCACATGTCTGCCCACTCCAGTAAAGCGTACCTGAGTTTTCAATAAGTTTTCTAAAATTCACCAGGTTCTCCTTGCCATTTTTTTTCTGCTGTTCACATTCTGTATGTTCTGATTTGGAGATGGTCTTCCCCATTTTTCTGCTGCCCTCTAGGCAGGGGCGTACAGCAAGCCTAGTCTTCTGGCAGTCGTTCTGTCCTACACACTGTGTGGCCCAGTCAGCAGGGAACAGAATCTGAATGCCCACTCCTCTCCTCTCTCAGGACAATTCATGCATTCTGGCCAAATGGTGAGTAAACCCTCCCACCCCCCTTCAGGAGAAGTAAGGATTGTAGAGATAGTAATCACAGTGGCTGCAGGTCTATCAGCCTACAGCCTCTGAGCGAAGTAGACAGCCCCTCCCCCATTGCCAAGGAAATGTCACTGTGTTATTGTTACTACAGAGCTTTTGTACCTAATGACAGACCATGAATTGCAGAAAAGCTGAAAGGAGGACCCCTAGTGGCAGCCACTTCAAACATGAATTACACTGTTAAAGCAACAAACTTTTAATGCAAGTAGATTACAGAAGTGGTGAGACTTACCCAAGATAGTAGATGAACATAAGTTGTCTCCCACAATAGTAGTCTTCAACAGTTTAAATGGGCGCTAACTTTTCAATGCCTTAGAGAAGAGGTAGAACGATACATAGACTCGTAATGATATAATCCAGACATTAACATTATAGAAAAAAAGATCCTATTTTTGTAGTTCAATATCATCTTAATCTATAGGATATGCTGTATTAGGGCTCCTCCCCACTGGCGAGAGTTATCGGCCCGATATCGCCCTTGCAATGATTCTGAAAGGCTCTGGATGCGAGGAGTTTTCACAGGGAAAAAGCCTCGCATCACAGCAGGGCTGAAGGAATCTCCCTCCATGGCTGTCACAGCCACGGCAGGAGATAGCGACCTTCCCCCATTGATTTCAACTGCTGCCATCGGCCTCCTGTACACTCTACAACAAAAATAAAAATATAATTTTATTCTATGGTCAGTACGATTACCAAGATACCAAATTTATATAGGTTTTTTTTTTTTTGCTGTACTATTTATTTTTCCTCCAAAGATCTATATCTTTCCCTCTATTTTTTTCATTATTATTATTTTCGGTTGCCATATTCTGACAGCCATAATGTTTTTATTTTTCTGTCGACATAGTTGTGCGAGGGCTCATTTTTTCACAGGACGTCTTGTAATTTCTTCTGGTACCATCTTGGAATACATACGATTTTATGGATGTCAGAATTGTTACATTTTTTCTTGGAGACTGGGTGACCAAAAAAGCTCAATTCTGCTGGGTGTTTTTTTTTTTGGGGGGGGGGGGGGGGGAGATTCACGGTGTAGGGTAAACCATGCGTTACTTTGATAAATCGGACTTTTACGGATGCAGTGGTAGCAGCAGGTTTTCTTTGTTTTATTATAGAGATTCTTTTCTTCTAAATATGGCAAACATTTTTTTCTTTCAAACTTTCATTGCCTTTTTTAAAAATAACTTTTTAAAACTAAAAACTTTTATACATTTTTTTTAGTCCCCATAAGGAACAAGAACTTGCGATGCTTTGATCGCTTTTGCAGTATGATGCTGTGGGAGATATGCCATAACATTGCATTATCATTCCACAGGCATGGCTTGATAGGCAATCTGTCATGGCAGGCCTGAGGCCTTTCAGAAGGCCCCTGGCTACCACGGCAACCCGTGATCTTATTGCAGGGTACAGTGAGAGACCCCTGAACATCGATTGAGGTATTTAAAGGGTTAACAGCTTTGCTCAGTGGCATGGTTTATCGGGAGCTGTTGCCATCCCCCTCCATACATCCCTCGAACCTGCAGGATGTAAATGTAGGTCCTGTAGCATTAAGGGGTTAACATTCTAAGGCAATGTTTGAATTGGCTTGAGAAGTGGTGACCACTGAAAAGCAATTGTTAGTTTCTTGCCACCCACACATTGGTATGCCAAGCCATATACAGCGATTTACTGACACAGCGGTGTGCATGGAGCCTCATCGGAGCCGCATGTAAGCACATTGTGCAACCATTCAGCAAAGTATTATAAATATACTCTGTTAGAAGCAAATCTCCTGGGGAAAAACACTGCTGGAACAGGTTTCTGATGGAACATGTGTATGAACCAATTGGCATATCGAAGTACAGTACATAATCATACAATAGTCATCCGCATGAAGCTTTGCTGCAGGCTGAAATACATTGAGTAAAATAAAATATATTATATCAAACGCAGCCATATTAATAAAGAAAGAAATGACAGGAGCCAAATTAATTAATGCTTTAGCAGCCAAACACATTTTAATAGACTTTGTATTCCAAGAACCCCCCCAAAAAATATCTTGTCGTAGTTATAATGTGAAGCAACAAAGTTGCACATAATACAATCAAATGTTTTTTTAAAACAAGAAAAAAAACTTGTTAAAAGCTCCCACATTTGTCCCCTTTGAAAAGTTAAACAAAAAAAAAAACCCTCAGTTTTCAGAAGACTCCACATGTAAATCCCTTTTCTACCAGACTCGCCCTTTGTATGAGGATTTGCTGGTAGAGAATGGATAAATATATAACATCTGACAGGTATTTTGAGAAGTTACACAGACATTAACCAAAAAGCATCCAGAAAAATCCTGGCAACCCCACCCAATCCCCAATAATTTGGGTTTTTGTCTCTGAGTCATATGTAATGATACAGTACCAGCTGCTGCAAAACACAAAGAATTGTAAAATAATAACTACAGTCTCAGCTTATACACAACTTATAGAGTTAAACATTTTAGCTTGCAGGAATTGACAAACATAAAATTTCCTTCTTGTAAGTACCACAATACTACATAAGATTTAAAACATGGTCTACAGGAAAAAAATACAAAAAACAGAGGGGGCAATGTGCTAGATGGATATGCTGAAATGTGATTACTGGAACTGGAGGCTAAACAAGAAAAGATTACAAAGGTGAGAAAACAATAATGGTACACCCAACTATTTAGCCTGAGGAAGTTAGATGATGTTGAAGAACCTGATTTTGTCAAGACTTTATCTGGCCAAGATTTGGCATAACCAGTTAAGGTAAATCAAGAAAACAATTGGATTTCATGATATAGCCCATAGTGTTTCCAATTTCCATAGTAGCACATACACAAACCCCTCATCTCGATTATAACAATTTTCCATTCAGTTCACTTGCTGAGCAGTGTTCTATTAACAGTGTCTAAAGCTGGTCGAACACACTTTAAATAGAGGCATCATTCAGCCTCTGACTCTCCCATAAAAATGCTTGCTTGGATTGGCTGAGCATGCACGTTTAATGCCATAGAGAGATCAGCAGGTAGAAGACCCCTCCGGCTCCCCAAAAGCTAAGGAACAGGCATACTCGAAAATGCCCATTCGTGTTTTCTCAATGGCAAAGACTGGGGAACAATCAGTCTACCCTCACACAATTATCTGATGTGTGTGGCCAGCTGATGAAAAATGGCTGCACTTGCCAATCGGGTGACGGCATTGACTGCAGCTGCCCATCATGTTTGCCTATCAAGCAGGTTTCAGAACAGACACTATCCCGATTCCTAAGAGCACAATATATTTCATTTTTATCCGACAGTCATGTCCTGAGAAACCTAAAAACAGTGGAGGGTTGTCCTGTTGCTTTGGCAACATTAAAGTTGCTGATTTTGCGGTCTGCATAATATAGTAGTATAGCTCTAGCTTTATGGACCATAGTGTGAGATCAGACGTTTCTGATATCTGATAAAAACATACATACTTCATGTTTATGGACAGAGTTTCAAAAAGGACCTTAGATTTTTCCCTTTACCTGCGCAGGACACTTGCTGGGCATTTCATACAGCTTCTCTAGATCAGACGTTCGGAAGCAAAAATGTAGCTATGGATCATGTTTGTTAAGCACTGCGCACAAAGAATAGAACTGATATATGGTCACGCAGAGAACCTGGAAGGAGTTTCAGGTCTGGCCAATGCTTACCAATTAAGACCCATAATGCTTTGCAAGACAGAGCAGAGCATATTCAAGTATGGTTTAGAACAAAACACTGAAATCTAGAAATCTGCAAATCTTTCACTGCCAAAAGGCTCAAATATTCTTAACAGGCAGCATAATATAATGACAAAAACACGAAAGTAAAAAGAAGGATGAAAACATATTCTGACCAGGTATTTTGCATTACTTTTGTATCAGCAATATATGTGCAAGACACCTTTACTGTAACCTCTTGGAGGCGGCTTAACTGAGTCTATTGCTCAACCCTAATAAGAGGCACTGCATACGTGTACACTGAAGAGAGCTAGCAGGAGTAACGGTGTCAATCTTCTATTTGACATCACCTTTCTCTTATCTATTGCAGCTGACCCATGTTTCCTCAAACCTAGTCCATATCCCCCTAGAACTCAAGAACCACATGACAGATGATGGGAAGTAGAACTGTAGCCTAGTAAACATAAAAAAAGCAAATAAAACCTGCAACAGATGGAATTTCTTATGTGTTTCAGTTATGTTTAATATATATGTTAAATCTTGAAAATTAAGACATTTTTTAGATGACTCTTCGGTTAAAGACTTCACTATTTCAACGTCCAAGCATCTATGCAGGTTTCATGATACATTTGGTCTGAGAACTAACATCCAGCACTAAGAGCTCAAACATATAAAAGGTCAAAAACCAGTTAACTGAATGAAAAGCTTCCATTGACATGCTACCTTTGGCAACAGCAGGAAGGAAAGGGGGCACATACTTATAAAGGATAGGGGAGGGATGGCGCTGACCTGATGCACATTTATGGATTGTAAACAATGGACAGTCAGTTAAATTCCAGTCCCCAACCCACATGATGAAGGATATAACTAACTATTTTGCAGTTCTATAAGGCTGTAAATGGTTACAGAAATTCCAAAGCATGACGGAAGAGCAGCCTTCTTAAAACAGCACGAAAAGGCTTATTCGAAAACATGGTGGAACGTCAGCGACATACTAAAGATTATATAAAAACACCACACCAGGTTTGAAAATAAGCGATACCTTTCAAGATCGGCTATGACCTAACACTAAATGCCCCTTATTTAAAAAATGGCTGGAAATGGAACGTGGCGGTTTGTTAAAACATTAAGTCCTGGGATTACGGACCAGCAACAGACAAACAAGAGAATAACGCGGCCTTTACCTGGAGCCTGATAAGTAAAACGTTACAACAGGACTTCATAACAATACACATACATCTTTTTTTTTGTTTTATTTTATTTTTTGCTTATTTTGGTTAGCTGAGAAAAGTCCAAGTAACACAATTACACAATATACGAAACATGTTTCCCCTCTTAAATGCGGAGGAATTTATTTTCTGTAATCTTTAATATTGTTCCCTTCCTTGTCAATCTGAATTTAGTTCACAGCTCGGCATCTTCTTATTGGTGCAATGTTACAAAAATAATGTTAGTGCATTTTTTTGATAAGCTATCAAATTTCAATAGCGTTCGGTGTGATAAAATCCTAACAATTGCTTTGAAATGCCTTATTATAATTTTGGCAAAATTGTATGCAAATTTTGAAATGTAACTTTAGATACACATCCCGCAGAGGTACTTTCTGTAGATCAAACTGATTACCAAATTTTGTATTAGCAAAAAATATTCACAGTAGTTAGGCTAGGGATACATGTCCAACATTCGTACCGCTATACCACACACAAGTTTTGCAATGCTGTCCACGAAAATAGCATTGTGCTGCGATCATTACACGTACAGGCGTTCTGCTGCGGCACTATCATGCAGGATAACGAAATAGAAGTTCTGTATGTCAACACAGCAACTCATGGGAACACTTGACACATTGCCTGAATGCTACAGCCATGTAGCTCCAGCCTTAATGCAAAATTTTAGATCAGCAATCAGTTAAATTTTTTCTTCTTCACTTGCTTATAAAAATAAGTTTAATCTCAGAATGTAATCCTTGCATAAATTTCTTAACTGATGTTTTTACAAAATTAGGCATAATACAAATAATTTGCCATTTTACAAACAAGTTTTTTTTGCCATAAAAAGATCCTGTAATATTCTTCCATGATTAGTAATAGGGCTACCAAGTGTCATACAATCTGGGAACCTTTTTTTAACTTAAGTTTTTCATTCAGGTAACACCCCCCACAAGTAAACTTTAGTATTGTGTATTTGGAAATCTGTGCTTTTCTCATATTTCTAAAACACTGACTGAAAAAGAAAATCTAGGCAGCCTAAAATAGCAGTGCGTATTACTGTGTGTTAATTCATTGATGTTGCACTGGTTATGGTTGGGCGCAGGTAGTGTGATTCCAAATGCCCATCAAGTTAAGTGTCCATAGAGGGGGAACAAATATAATCAGGTGCTATACATTAAGATACAGGACAGTTTAAATTTGCATATGTAGCCTTAAAAAGGCAAATTCTAGGACATTTACAAAATTGACATGTGTTAGGGGTGCTCCACTTTATTTCTCGCTGCCCATAAATTTCAGTAGAGACAATCTGTTCACTGAGCCATCGGCTACCGCCTGTTGTCTTGATAGATGGGACCCTACATGTTTCACATTTATGGCATTTACCCAGGATAATAAAAAGTTGGAAAAACTTTATGAGTACAAAAAAAATATAAGATTGCCAAGAAGCTACAGCATGAAACTGATGTGCACTCAATTCGCATAACTGCAGACCAAATGCGGGGATTAATCACCTTCATATAATGAGCATGAAAACAGGTGCATGGCTTATATAATGCAAGGAACCTGTTTCTAACTGAAATATGGAGAAAACAAATCCTTACAGGCATCAATGGAAGATGCAATGCCTTCATCACTGCTTAGGAGGTAATGAGAGGTGATATCCTCCCCATGGCACATTTGCTTCTACATTTGTGTAACACCACCAGGACAGAATAAAGCTTGTACACCAGTTACTGGAGGAGTAGCACCGCTTAAAGATGCATCAGATCTGTAAACAATTTGGAATGAGGTAAATACAGCCATTATTTGTTGCCAAGTATTCAGAAACTTCTTTACCAACAACTCTAAAACACACCCATGGCCAACCATAGCAGCAAAGACACTTTTTGGACCATAAAGTGACGCTACAAATAACTGGCAGCTTACAATTTTACTCTACACATCTTTTATTCTGATGCCAGTCTTCCTCCTAAAAGGTACAACTGCTGCATTCACAAAGTAGGCACCACCCTGCTCCCAAATACAATCACACAGGCCATCAGTGATGATGCTGGTGAACTGATTGCCCACAATCTCATGCTCCGTGTTCAGCTTCACTATGTAAATGTAGCAAGTCAACCTCAAAATACTAATAATCAAGAGGCTACAAGAAAAACTCAGACAGTGGTGGACATTTGCTTAGCTGTAATCGAAAAACATAACATGCTGGATCTCATTAAACCTGTTGTCCTTAAATTAAAATGACCAGAGGACATATATTAAAAGGATGTATAAAATGAGGAGTTTTCATGGCAACACTTCCTCTATGCAGAATCTTACCAGTGAGAGAAAAAATGAAAGCTAAGACTCTGATTAGTTGTCACGAGGCCAAGTTGTTCAATGAGATCAATGAGGTACGGCGTACAGGGACAAAGTCGTATTATAGTTAAAATATTAGAACAAAAGGCCAGTTAGGTCAAAATCCGGTAACTCAGAACAAAAATGGAGAAATTCAAGAACTGATTTTTTTTAAACACACATCAATGGCGCTTTAGTATGCATTTTCTGTTTGTTTGCCTTTCCGATTATGAAACAGCAATGAACCTGTAACCTATCTGGATGCATTGCTAAAATGAGGAGGTGCAACATCCAGGAACTTCTGAAATACTACAGTTTGCTCATCACAGAGGTGAAGAAACTCCCAAGTTTGATAACCTGCCAGCCAATCAATGGAAACCACATCACCAAATTACATCAGAAATATGCATTAAGCACATTGCCTAAAAGCTCTAAAAGGAAAAAAAACGATTAAAATAATTGAAGATCAATTAGACATCAATGAAATAATATTTATGGTACTTACTCTACTTTATACCACTGCTCTACCAAATTGTTACCAACAGTCTATCCATTACTTTCCTTCTACACGTTCAGAAGTCAACACTTTTAGACCAGTCATTTCATAGCACTCACGCACAAAGCTCTAAAGAAAATTTGTGTTACTCCACTTTTTGACATCTAAAGCTGGTCAAAGACCGGAGATTACCTCTCGATCCAGAAATGCCATTAATCGTTACTTTCTCTCATCCAGTAGATTGCGGCCCTTATGTTAATAATATGCCATGTCAGATTTTACAAATAGTAGTTAGTTGTAATCTGAAGAGGAGCATACACCATTAAAGGAACACAAGGATGTTTCAATTTTACATCCGATGGTTTTTGTTCATGGTATATGTATTGTAATGCTATAGGGTAAAAGAACTGTCCCCTCTGGTGTACGGCCAGCTTTTTACATTTTGTTCTATTGTTACATATGAGTAATTACTGTATAATTTTACAAACTGTTCACAACCAGAGAAGCACTGAGAAGTCTTCAGGGTTCTTCTATCTAATCTCACAGCAGCTACAGTGCTCACTATGCTTATATGCCATCTCATAAGAGAAGTTTTTTCTCAAGTGTTATATAGAAACTAGATCTTCCAAC
The DNA here is from genome assembly GCF_035609145.1 of Eleutherodactylus coqui. Taxonomy (NCBI): domain Eukaryota; kingdom Metazoa; phylum Chordata; class Amphibia; order Anura; family Eleutherodactylidae; genus Eleutherodactylus; species Eleutherodactylus coqui. The sequence goes on from NC_089839.1 coordinate 146,049,172, forward strand.
GTAGGAGCTCCACTATAGGAGCTCAGCATCAATTCCATTAGCCAACATAGTTCAGAATGCATTTCAGTGAATGTGAACAGCCTATATAAGACATGAACCTCATGGTCAGTCAAGCATAAACAGTTGCTTAACCTCATATACATCAGCAAAAGGTGAACTTACAGTTTAAAAGGACAGTCAATGCAGGTTTGCACTTACTCAGTAGAAGCCTAAAATGGAACAAGAAGTCCAGCAGTAGATACATTTTATCAACTGCTTTGGAAGATTCATATAAAAGGGTCAAAATAAATCTTATACTATTTTACATACAATTATGAAGCAGCCAGAGATTCCATAAAAAGAAACGAGTGTCTATTAAAGTTTGTCCAGTTGCACACTACTGCTGGCTTATCCTCAGGATAGCTCAATAGATCGGTGGGGGGTCTATAACCTGGGACTCCGCCGATCAGATGTTCACCAGGCTGATGTGCTTGTGCACTGAGCTAATTTCTGCAGGATGCAGACAGTTCCGTTCCCATTGCAGTGGCCTTTCGGGGTATTGCGGGCCAATATACCATTAATTTCAAAGAGAACTTTGCCTGCAATACAAAGCTAGACCAGTGCAGTGGGAATGGAACTGTCTGCTTCCTGAGCGCACAGCTGATCGGCAGGGACCCAGGCAACGGATCCCTGCCCATCTACTACTAATCTAGCCTGAGAATAGGCCAACAGGATTTTACAACTGGGCAACCCCTTTAAGTGTTGGCCTTAACAGTGTATATAGGACATCACTGGGTGAAAAAGAAATAAAAACTTTATATAAACGATACAATTAATACAAGAGCAAAGTATAGAATAGCATACATGCGTAACATTAATAAGTGTATTACATTGTACGTTGATATGCAAATGTGTATATACATCGTATTACTATTCTCAGCTATGTACTGTTCAGCAGAAATCCTATCATGGGATTCCTTGTCTGCTCTCAATATGCTTAAAAGGGGGCTGTTATCCATAGAAGACGTCTGGTATTGCAGCTATGTGTCATTCAAGTGAATAGGACTGGCCTGCAATACCAGAAATAACCCATGGAGAACAGACCACAGCAATATTTTTAAAAAAACTTTTTTTTTAAATTCAGGGCAACCCCCTTTAAAGGGGAAAAATGCAGCCTGAACTACATTTATTATAATAGTGGCCACAAGCTAGTATAGTCTAGAACAAAACAGAATAAAAGTGTGGAAACAGCCAAAAGGAAGGTCCACATACAGGGTATAAAAAAATCATCCTTATTGTACACAAAACTATTATAAACAATTAAAAACCAGACCGACTGTAGATGTGCTACAAAATATGCGCAACTTCTACCTCCTATCCCCACAGATAACACATAGCATAGCCAATGTAACTTAAGGTGCTTATAAAAACATTCAAAAAATCATAGGGTATCAAAGAACTAAATCAAGCATAAAACTTGCATTCGTTATGTACTACAAGATGAAACATTGTATCATCAACAAACAATGTCTCAAAGCAGAATAGATCCAGGATATAGCATCATCAGCTTCTTTGAATGGGTAGGGAGGTAAGGGGGGAGAGAGAGAACCTGATATAGACTATGCCATGTGTATCATCTATGGGAACAGGAGATAGAAGCTGCGCATATTTTCTAGCACTTCTAGGTCTGATTTTTAACCCTTTCCAATCCACTGTCTGATGTCTAAAGACATTCTGATTGAAGCCTGTACAGCTCCAATGTCGGAATACGTCCGGCAGGGTATTCTTACTGTATATTACTGGCCGCTCTGTTGTCGGGGCCTCTCCAGCATGTCCCATACTGCAGTACTGGCTCTAGCCAGCAGAAGGCGCTATTGTATAATGTCAGAAAGAGAAAGCCCCCTAGGAAACCCTGTTAATGGTTTTGCTGCGTGTACAATAAAGATGCATATCAGCTGTCTGGGCATTAATCCTTTTCAGCCATTTGTACACTTTTTGCTTTTGTTTTGCCCCCTTCAAACAAGGTATACAGGTTTTAACAATTAATGGCCTATCCTCTGGTCACCAATACCTGATTGGTGGAAGCCTATCTCCCTATGCTGTTGACCAGCTTGTGTGCGCTGCAGCCTCTTCACTGTTTACATCTGAGAATTATCCTGTTTGTACTTAGAATACCATACTTTTCATAGCGCTAACTCTGAATTCTGGTTCCAAGTCCCAATTATTTTAATGGGACAAGGCTACAGTATTCAAGAAATGCCACTATGAAAAAGTCTGACTCATTATGATCATCCTCAGATGTAGACATTGAAAAGGCTGCAGCGCTCACATGAGTGCACGGCCCATTCAAATACATGACTGACGGGGTTGCTAGAAGTTAGATCCCCACCAATCAGGTATTGAAGGCCTATCCTGACGATAAACCATTAATTCTTAAAATCTACTGGTACCCAATGTTGTGTTATTTTATTCAGAAAGGCAATCACATTTAAACAGATATTTGGATTTGGTTCTAGGAGCTCGAGGTTCAAAGATGGATCTCAAAAGTAAAAAAAAAAGTCAATTTGAGAAAATCTGTAATGCAAAGAGTGAAAAAATGAAGATGGAATCAAGTGGACAAAAGTAAGGCATCTACAAGTAGTGCTAATTGGGCATGTGTCCAGAAAACTGCTTATCACGCATGTAAATGAGCCCATAAGGTGTCTCCTCTCATTCTATGAATTCTGTCAAGCAATCCGTAGTGATTTGGAGGTTTCCCATCCTCATCGAGGAAGAGAGGAGGAATGACATGTTCTCTTTAAGAAACAGGACAACATTATGTAACACACACACACACTTCTCTCTGGAGTTACAGGGACAGTTCCATTTCTAGCAGTTTTGATGCAGGAAGCAGGCAGCTCCATACATTGCACAGTGGCCTGGGTTAGTACTGCAGGCTGACACCCATTCACTTCAATAGGACTCAGCATGGAATACCAACCACGGCCACAGTGCAATGTATGGAATAGTCTGCTTCCTGAAGTTAAACAGCTAGAAGTGGGAGAACCCCTTTAAAATAACACTTTCATATCAATGTTTGATGAAATTAAAAAGGACAATATCCTTCTTTAAGTTTTCTAAAGTATATATATAAAAACGTCAGTCTTAATGATATCCAAAAATGACTTGCATGTATCTAAATTAAATGTATTTTTCAGGCATATTATTAGACCTTGATCTCACAGTACACTTTTTATGTACATTAAAATGAGAATTGTAAAGCTTCTCACATAGTTTCCTTCTGTGCAGCCAAGTTTTGGCCAGGTCTATGGCGGATACCTCGGATGTTTATGCTTTTAACGGATACCACCTTAAGGGATTGGCTACTCTGCTCTGATTAATCTGTTAAGCCCCACCCCCTCATCCAATCCCCATTGTTCACCCGTCCATAAGATGGCCGAATATGGACAGGCATGTGGCCATAGACTTCACTCTGACCATTCTTCATAGTAATGCACAGCATGCAGACACAGAGGAGGAGGCCAAGCTGTCTACAGGCACATGCCCCTACATAGTCAGTCATTTTAGAAATGAAGAGCAATAAGGATGGGACAAGGGGGCAGTGCTTCACAAATTCATCAAGAACAGAACAGCAAGAATAAAAAAAAGTACATAGGTTACTCAATCACATTTACAAAGTGCGTCTTATATTATTTGTAAGGTGGCTAACCCCTTTAAAAGCATCTTTGGCCCATAGCCCGACACTGTAAAACCCGTATACAACACTGTATACTTTTTTTACTAAATGCCTCTGCAAGAAGCAGCAGACGTCTGTACTATTCCATGCAGAAAAAAACCCAAGAACACAGAAACCATCTGAAAAAGGCCAAAATTGGGGTCAGCAGGTGAATGGAGGTCTAGGTTTTCAGGAGCTTTCCTGTGCATATGTGGGATTGTGTACTTATACACAGTGTGAAAGTAGTCTAAGTTGCAAGGTGTGAACACACGAAGAGGAGTTTAGGTAAAGATTAGGCAACTTTTGGCATTGACAGCGTACGTGATTTTAATTCACTAGAGCGGGAGGGGGGCAAGAATTACTACAGCCTACAGTGCTATACTTGCCATCAAAAATACCTAAAATTAATAACCCCCAAATTAAGTCTATAGGGCCCGTTGGAGAAAAGAAATCTGGAATAGCCATCATCGTTCTGTCATGAATGGAAGCCAAAATGCTTGACAAACTTAAGAAATAACAGAGCACAATAATGGCCAACACAACTTAAGTACCAAAACAGATGGTCATTGGTTTTTGCTCCATTGTTTCCGATGCACACAGATAGCGTCACAGTATACAAATTGTTCCGCTCTTCAGCAAATTAAGCATCACAGATTTCCATAAACCGCACCACAGCATTGATAGTATCTCAATACGCCCTAAACCTGGAAATACTTTCATCTATAAAAACACTCAAGCTGTTTTCTTTAGGAACTGGGTGAAAATTCAACCTTCAAAAACACCAAGGCTGCACTCACACAGGCGGCTGCGAGTCACATCCAAGAACTCACATCACTCCAGTCTGTGTGCTGTGTGATCCAAGGGAGGCCGCACATCTCGCACAAGAATATGTAGATTTGCATGAAAATAGAGCATGCAGCAGTTTTTACAATTTGGCAGCATTACTGCAAGAGAAAAATCGCTCATGCAAATATACCCATTGCAAATAATAGTTTGCATTTCCATGCAGGTTTTGAGAGTCTCACTTTCTCTCCTGTGTGAATGCACCCTAAGATGTTCATGGAGGGGAAGTTGTGTATCCAGTGGTGTTGCTGACTCAGACTGGATGCCACAAGTAACTCCACTATTTTGTTTGCCCCAATTGTAATCATTTTTAAGAGGTACTACTAAAATATAGTAGGAAAAAAAAAAAAAAAGCTTCAAAAAGTATGTAGTTTGCACCATGTTGAAGCTGTAAATCACTAAAGTTACAGCAGAGAGAAATGTGGAAATTGCTCACAGTATACATGCAGGCAGCACCATTCCAAGTATAGAAGGGTAAATGTAATCCTTTATTAACAAGCACCTTTTATTTGTCGACAAGTAAAGGTTAACTTGTATCATTTACAGTGCAGCGTTCTCACAACACCTTCATAATAACATCCCTGTTAATGACATCAACGTTTACAGCCACAAGGGTAAGTTTTAAGTGGTACAGATATTTTATGTTTCCCTGAATTCTGCACATTTCAGCTGGGGAACAAACAAAATCCCCTAAAAAAAGTCAAATACAGATTATAAAAGAAGGGTAAAACTAGGTCTACAATGTTTATCCACATAAAGAGGTATTCGCCATAATAAAGTGCATCCTGCACATATAAACAGTGGAGTCAATCAGTTCGCACAAGAATACTAATATTTCAAGAGGAACCTTTATGGTTGAATAAAGTCATTAAAGATCTTCCCGAGTATCGTTTGTGCTAATGGTTGCCTCCAATGTGTTCAGGACGTGTCTGGTAGAATCCAACCCTTCTCCACCACAACATCAAGACATGACTTTGATGAACAATATAGATCTCAAAATGCAAAAGGGATTTTGTATGATTACAAAGAGAGGAGACGCAATAGCTATAAACAGAGTATACTGTCCCTTTAAATGTATAATATATAACTAATAAGATTCTTTTAAACAACAAAATATACAAGGACAATTAGCAGCACATAGAAAAAGTAAATGTAACTTTCTGCTGGAAAGATGCAGCCTTTTACGTTGATGTACAGCGCACAAATGTCAATGGGCTTTAGGGCATGTTGGGCACAAGGTGAGAGTGTTGCTATGTGCCGTGAAGAGTACTAAATAGTGGAAATGATAATGCTGCGACATTGTAAACAGGATACTAGGATGGCCCGCCACAAGAAAAGCGGAGATACAGTCTTCATCAGAAGTAGATTCAAAATAAAGTTGGTTAAAAGACAACTTCTGCTGCCGCCGCCAAGTCTTTTTCCCTCTTTACTGCGTGATGTGAAGACTTCTTTGCTCGCTAGACATCAACGTTTTAGTAAATACTTGCATACCACATAAAATAATAATTCTTTGAATTGTGCGATTTCTTTGTTAATCCTCCTGGAAATGTTTTAGTAGTTAGACTAACCTCATTGTCAATGAGGCATGTTACTACATAGTCAGGTACTGTTCCATCTCTCTTATTTGCATGTTACCCAGAGGAGCATGAATGGCCGTATAAGTCTCCTCACTCACTCACCTTCTAGGTGCTCTCCCTAAGGAGAAAAGATAGCATTCCTGAGCTACATAGTCAGACATGGTCTAATCACTGCTGACAGTCAGGACTGTGTTAGGAGATACCTTGTTGAAAAGGGAGAATTTATTCATATGTTATTTACTAAAACACACGTCAGGAGAGCTGGCAGGGTCCTCTAAAAATTTTAGAGAAAGTATTATTGTGAGATAGAAAATACCATCGACTGGATTTTAACGGCTTTTATACCTTCTTCTGCTCAACTGTTTTCCAAACTATCCTTGTTTCTGTCAATGGGTTGACAACATACCCAGATAGCTGCAACTGCATTAAAATAACAAAGAGCTATACTTACCACTCTTCTGCTATGGGGATGCTGTAGCCCCAGTGTTGTCGTTCTCTAGGTGATTGTTGTGGAAGAGGTTGCCACAGGAAGTCACCCGATGGTTACAACCAATCAGAGGCTACAGGGTCTCTATTCTGAACTCCAGAATCATGGCACCCAGAATATGAGCACAGATGCTGGGTAATGATGCTGCAGGAGTCAAGTGACTTCCTGTGAGGATATCTCCCACATCAATCACCGGAAGGTGTTTACGGAGGGGCTACAACGCTGGATCCACGTAGCAGAGGAGTGGCAAGTACTGCTTTTTTTTTTTCTTCTTCACACAATTGCAACTATCGGGGGAATGTTGTCCCATCCGCGGACAACCCTTTAAAGAGGTTTTCAGATAACATTTCAATGAGACAACACATTAGCGTTACATCAGTGGAAGTCTCAGTGATGGGAGCATTTGTAGGTTTTCATAGCTCCCATAATTTCAGTAGACAGCTGTGCGTTATATCAGAGCTGGGATGCCCATGAGGAGGCCCCAATGATTCTCATTAAGAGTTTCTTAATACAACACGACCGATTCTCCTGAATATAGCCATGTTGCAGTTCCCTTAACAGCGGCTTCCTAGGAGCCGAGCGGAAGTACTGCTGAAGGGATATCCTTCCATTCGTTATAATATCAAAGCAAAGTCCCAGAGTCTGGACCCCCACCGATCATGACATTATGGTATATTACTCGATGGAAATATCTCTTTAAAAGAAACAAATGGTATTCAGAGCGATGTGTTCAAACCACAATTAAAATCTAACATGGACACGTAAAAACAAAAAAGACTGGAAATGGGGCTAAAACCAAAAGGCGGTTATAGTAGTTATATATCACTCTAGGTATTTACTTGTCAGGAATGGTTGAAATGTTCTGGATTAATATTAAGTTATACAGAGGTTAGCTAATGGGCATCAGGCAGAAATACATGTATAGGTTTTCAAAAAGGGTATAATTCTTTTCATAAACAGTGAACACAAAACCATTTTCAACCTCAGAAGTGCTCAGGAACAGTTCAGAGCATGAATATAGGTGAGGGCTCAAACCAGTAGATTAATCAATGACAGTCCATGGGAGATGAAATGGCGCAATGGTAAAATGCACAGGTGTGAACTGAAGAGCAACGTAGAGCTGATCACGTAGATCTGTGGACAGGTCATCCTTTACACTAATATACTGCAAGTTGTATTGATAGCAGCTCCATCAGATGACACTGCGTAGCATCCTACAGTATAGCGCTGTCCTAGCAATAGCGATTTCCCCCCCCAAAACTCTCAGCAAAGATGACCATGTTATTTTAAGCAAACACATATTCCCACTGTCTATGTGGCCCTGGATGCCATTTACTAGCGTAAGTGCATAAAGGTGAACTAACCCATAGTAAGCAATAAGACATGCTAAGAAATCATGGCGAACGGCTTGTTGACTGCAGACCACTCACTGCTGCATATATTCTCCATGTTGGAATATGTATGTTGGGAGCCATGGTTTTCCCAAAAACATGAATATGAACACAATGTTACACACAAATAAGTTGCCAAAAACACACCACAAAAACAAGTGAAGAAAACGACATTCTCCTCCTCCAGTCTTCGGCCTCTGTCACTTGGCAGTATTTTGCATCTGTAGTTACCAGTAACGGGCCTAAAATGCAGAGGTACATGGCTTTCTATTACAATTTTTTTTCGTTTATTCTCAGTTCCTGGTTTTGGCTTACAAATACTGAACAAAATACCGCCATGTGAGAGTGGCCTTATACTCAGAGCATAGTTAACACAACCAACAGTGACAAGCAGCATCATAATAATTGCTATAGCGTTAACTAAACAGCCGACGATAAATGCATAGATAAGGCCCATACTGACCAGTCAGAGAATCCAGTACCTTCATTTTATGTATACTCATCCCCAATACACAGGTGAGCCAACCATTGTGTCAACAGGTCTAACATTCATTTACAAGCCATCAAAACACTGTAGCCTTCAGACTGACTTGGTCCACCACACCGACGCCTTCTAGATGTGTTGGTGATGGTATATAATGAACCTCAATGTAATCTCCAGCAGGAAAATATTCTTCATGGAAGAATACTGTTTAAGGGATGAAATGTCACGCTATAACAGCAAGTCAAGCATTAAAGAGGGATAAGTGCTGATGAAGATCATTGCTTGGTTGAAGAAGTCTACCACACAAGTAACCAACTGAGCTTGTTCTTACTGCTATATTAACGGCATGTTCTCTATAGGTTGGAATATTCCCGCAAGAGATCTATAATGTACCTGTCCTAAACCAGTCAGAAAGTTCTCCAATTCTAGCCGGCATAAGGTAACTAGCTGTCATTAGTAAGCCTGCATGGTCATGAGCCCCACAAGCCTAAAGCAGGGTTCTCAAGGAGCAGCCAAAAACTGCAGTTTTACTGTAAAGCAGCACGTATTTCCAATAGACTGTTAATGGCAGCAAAATTACATAGCATTAATCAATATGCAAAATGCACTGATCTGCAGTAAAATTGCATGCCAGCAGACTTTTTGCCCGCTTCGTGACCACCATGCAAGAACCCAGCCTATTGCTGTGGGGAGGTTGGGATATAGTCAATTATGAGAAATAATAAAAGTTGATGGTCGAGACAATTTTTTTATTATTTTTAAGAACTTAAACCATCTTTTGCATTTCGTAACAAAGTAAAATGTTAATTTCTGTTGGGAGAAAAAAAAAAAAAAGGAGTTCAGGTCTTCAGCTTCTCCAGATTTACAAACAAGCGCTTCTCTATATTTACAGTTAAGTATCGACAAGACAATCTGGACAAAATGGAGGTCAGCATATGCAGCTTATATAGAGGCACAATGAACACCTTCTGGAATGGAACGTCACACTTGTCAGGTACGAGGATACAGCTTGGAGTGTGCTTAAAGAATTAAGACGTCAAACTGAAGTTTCTACAAAAAGACACGACATCGGCCGCGCACTTCTGTTTCAAATGCAGAAAATGAGCAAAGAACTTGAAACACTTTGTTGTTTGAAAGGTACCGAAATGTAAGCAGCAACCCACCAGTGAAGTATACAACTTAGTCCAGCACAAGAGATGTTAAAAAGGCTAAAAAAAAAAAAAAGTAGAAGTGTGTCAATACTAAACCAATAAAATGCCAGTTTTCAATATGTTATAATTAGTGCATCTGAGTGTAAGACGATAACAGTATGAACAGAGTACGTATGTATCTGAATCTCCAATGATCGGTAAGAGCCAACACATGACTCAAAGGGGTTATAGAAGATTCAATAATTGGTCTTTTTTCCCCCTTGTCTTTCAGAAACAGCGCCGCTCTTGTCCATGGGGCCATATCTGGTACTGCAGTTTAAACTCAGGTCTGAACTGCATTACCAGATATACCACTAATCTCAGAAACCCCTTTAATAAACTGGTGCCCTTCTTTTTAAACACACCCTTATCATGTATATATACTGTATGCATTAATAATACATGGTTAACCATTTGATCGCAATGCCAAGGAAACATTTACATTGTACACGGCAAACGGGTGCTACCATGGCACGATAGCGATTCTTCTTTAATAGGACTATACCTTAGGTATATGGGTACCATCGGCAATTTAGAAGAGACTGACGTTCTACAGATATGCGCCACATTTTACTTTTATCGTTAAATCCATGATCATAGTGCACACAGCATATTGTAATGTATACATTAAAGAGACTGTCAGCAGACAACACAGGGTATCTATTCGCTATTAGCCAATAACAGCAAGCTAAATGTGCCAAACATGACACCAAAGCGGATCATGGGTTCAGCAACACAAGTACTGTGGTGCCGGTGGCATAAGCAGCCCATGATGGCTTCTGCCTCGGATTGCATTCAATGGAACAGCACCCACTAACTTATTAGTGTTAGTGTAATAGAGGTCTGTCTGGTAACAGGTTCTCTTCAAGGCAGACTGAACTTACTAGGGTAAAAGTTGTAGAAGAAATGATTAAACATTTTTGATACCTCTTGAAATATTTAAAGCGAATACAATTCAGACCATCAATGGGACCCAGTGCACATTTCTATTGTAAAATTTATGACAATTGCGCAAATATGGAATTATATCTCCCCTCACCCCCCCATAACACTCATAATAAAATGATGACAAACTTTTAAAGATGCAGATACAAGTTATAAAAAAGGAGCAATATATTTAGCAGCAGATTATACAAACTGGTATTGTATTACCTTTGCCTGTAAAACTGTATTAATGCATAACCAATGTATTCAATAGAATGCACACAATTGTCACTCCGGGTGCACAATACAGTCGTAAAGGTGGTCGTACACAAGAGATAAACATCAGCTGAAGCAGCCAACCATTCACTGTGTATGCGGGTCCCCTCCCTGCCTCCCCCAAGAATGATGGGGCATGTAGGATTTCAGCATGCCCGATCATGCTGCCAATGACAGCTGCTTATACCCCCTTCTTCCTATTGAGGATGTGTGCACACTTGTCCAAGCTAGGGGTAATAGCTGAACAGTTATCTAAGGTGTAGAACCACCTCAAGAATTTCTGTATTTTATGAGTTTTACAGGCCTCAAAAGAAAAACATTAGACAAATGGTGCGTTTTTTTATCTGGAGATTTAACTTGCATTAACTTTGCATGTTGCAGTGGTAAAAAGGATTATTTGGAAATCACATGAGTGTTTTTTTTTTACTGGCATCCAGTGGAGGTGGAAATAGAAGCGACGGTTTAAGTACAGGTATCTAGACTGGCAGTGCAATATATGCAGCAACTACAGAAGGCTTGTAAACCAAACCTATAATAAGCTATTTCTGTGCATTGCTGTCATTTACGTTCATCTCAGAAATCCAATGCAGAATTACCCTATAGATGAGTGCCAAGTGCTGTTCTTTGCATTTGTGGAAGTCCGCTGTGCCGCTGGCCATCTTCGAATTGCATTTTGACACCGACATCCAAGAATCCATGAGGCAACAATGAACTATAAATTCTAAGTGCCACCAATAAGAGATCAGAGTTCAGACATTGACCCTTCTGTCACCAGAAAATCTCTAGAAAATGAAGGCCTCTCTGGCAGCAAACATATGGATCCTGTGGACGTAATGCACTGTAAAATGCATTATTCTCAGGAAAATAACAGAAAGGGTTTAAACCAACACAAAAAACAACCTAACACGTTGGGGGAGAGCATGTTTTATGTATTCATCACCTAATTGAAAGCCTATTCCCCCGACAGGCAGTCTTTCCTGCAGTGTGTGTTGCAGATGTTTGGAGAAACACCATAAAAAATACCTTGGATATTTACATTAAATCTCTGAAGTTGTGCCCGCACGGGCAACCAGGTGAAAGGGGGAGACAAAATAAAATGCATGACTGTCACAGTATACAATACAAGATGAGCATGATACAATTTGGTTTTCTTTGCCAGCCATGCCAAACCCCCGCCCCTCCCCGATCCCAAGCTGGGAAAGAAATAGGTGCTTACGTTGCCATGTTTTACCTTGAAATGTTCGTTAAATGCATGTTAGAGGAGCATTTCACTCACTTACCCTGAAAACAAACAGCTCTATTAATGGGTAAAGCACTTTGCTACCAGTGAGAACTTTAGTGCATTAATGTGCAACATGTCACAGCCCGCTCTGGCAGCAAACTGGTTATTTTTATTTTTAGATTTTTTATTTTTTTTTAAATACCCCTCTTCCCTGCATGTTCAAAAAAATAACTTTTGCACCAACATAATTTGTTTTCAGCAGTCCCAAAATGCCATGTAAAATAAAACAAAAACACCCCACTCTGAACCCCCCAGCACAAAATGACTCTTAAATGGTAGGTTTTGTGAATTCACATTGTCTTTCAACATTGGCTTTCATTATTCAAGTATTTCAAGACTGATATGTGTTTTTGTCCTTTTTTTGTTTTTCTTTCATTTTCTACATCTCCCTCCCCCCAGACCATTTCTTTCAGGAACCCTCTCTCTCCCCCCTTTTCTTCTGATCTTCAATGGGGGAGAGGAAGGAAATTGCAAGCACAAAAAGGATAAAAAAAAAATAAAAGAAAAAAACTGAAAAAAAAATTAACTAAAAACACAACCACTTTGATAGTGACCGCAGGCTTTTGTAACATTGGCGATCAGGAGTCTTAACTTAAACGCACCTGATTTAACTTTCTGTTTTCTTATTTTTTTTTCCTCTTAAGTTAAAAAAAAATGTATTTATTGCAAGTTTTGAAAAAAACAAACAAAAAAACAAAAAAAAAAAGGTCAAGTTAGTGCTGCTGCTGCTCTGAAAGGTCACGAGGTCAGAGTTGAAAGTTCAAAAGTTCATATTGAGTCGGTCCCTCCTCCCAATAGATCACCGGGTAGTAAAGGGGCGGGGCTGCCCATCCGATGGGCGTCCTCTGTGCTGGGCACCCCCCACAGGCTGGATGTGTAGCTTGGAGTACCCCATAGAGATACACCTGGCAGGTCATTACCACCACCGCCACTGCTCCACTGTCCCAGCCCTGTGGTCCCTCCGAAAAGGTTAAGGGCTGGTCCTACCGGTTCAGCCTGATGGTTTTGTCCCACTTCCAAAGGCTGCCAGCCTGCGCCAGGAGCAGAGGGAGTTGGCGGCTGAGCTTGTGCAAGGTAACGGCTCACCTCCTCATCCGTTGCAAATTCCGCCAGGATGGTCGTGTTACCCAAAACGCACCTAGGTTGCAGAAAAATCGTACATACAATGAACGCACAAATCTTTATAATATGTTAACAGTTACATTATTTGCTAGTGTGTGTAAAATTAGGAAACTTGCATAAAAAGTAACATGGCAGTCCTCTCTTTTTAAAAACTAACCTCTTACATGCCAATGTTCCCAAATGGGTTCATTTCTTTTCAACTTTTTCTAGTGGCCTAAATTTTACCACTTCTGTTAAAAAAATTTAGCCTGTAAAAGGTTAAGACTAGAGATGAGCGAGTATACTCACTAAGGCACATTACTCGAGCGAGTAGTGCCTTAGCCGAGGATCTCCCCGCTCATCTCTAAAGATTCGGGGGCCTGCGCCGGTGCCAGGTGGGTGGGAGGGAGAGGGAGGGAGGGAGGGAGAGGGAGGGAGAGAGAGAGACAGAGAGAGAGAGACACAGAGAGAGAGAGAGACACAGAGAGACACAGAGAGAGAGAGAGAGAGAGACAGAGAGAGAGAGACACAGAGAGAGAGAGAGAGAGAGAGACACAGAGAGAGAGAGAGAGAGAGAGACACACAGAGAGAGAGAGAGAGAGAGAGAGAGAGAGAGAGAGAGAGAGAGAGAGAGAGAGAGAGAGAGAGAGAGAGAGACACAGACAGAGAGACAGAGAGAGAGAGAGACACAGAGAGAGAGAGAGAGAGATCCCCCCTCCGTTCCTCCCCGCTCTCCCCCGCAGCTCCCCGCCCCCCCCCCAGCTCCCCGCCCCCCCCCCCCCCCCCCGAATCTTTAGAGACAAGCGGGGAGATACTCGGCTAAGGCACTACTCGCTCGAGTAATGTGCCTTAGCGAGTATACTCGCTCATCTCTAGTTAAGGCATCAAAACTTCTACTGATTTGTGGGACGCACGATGCATAATATTCTTAAGGTTCCTTTTACACCAACTGATTTCTCATCTGAACGAGCGAACGATGTCCGAGCTCGATCAGGCAGGCTTTCCTGGACAAAATAACACAGCATGCTGTGCTATTTCATCAGTGATACAGTTGCTGTTGACTTACATGTGCAGGGCATTCTGGGCCTTGGCTGCCTCCTGTTTGGTGCTGTATCGGATGAGAGCTGTGCCCTGGGTGAGGTTGAGATGGAATGTCAGCAGGGGGCCATGCTGCATGCAGATCGTCCGGAGTGTAGAGCCGTCGATCTAGAAAATTGGAAGCAAAAAATATCAAGGAAACAAAGACAATATTTGCCAAAGTTATGTCTACAGCAGGCAATGTCTGAACAAACCTGTGGTGTAAGATTAAGAAGGATCAGCCAATAGCTAGGGCGCACAGAACTGCCATCACTCCAGGTAGATCCTATAAAAGTAGCATAGTAATGGCTGTATTAAAAAAATATTATAAATACACACAAAGCTCTGTTAGGCAGAAATTACTCTATTTTTTTTTAATAAAAGGTGAGTAACGTCTCCCACGATCTCATGCTGGGGTCGGTCGGTGAATACAGTAATCTCCTACGAGAAAATTATCTATCAAAATAGAGGATGCCCAAACAAATTCCACAAAATATGGGACATCTGGTTGGATACCAACTCTACCTTATCCGCGGACTGAACTCCCAGACTCGTATCCCTTCTCTCTCCCCCCCCCTCCCTTCCCTCTCCCCACATATACTCCTGTGCCCCTATTTACCTAACAAATAATGAGAGCAGAGCTTTATCTCACAAGAATGCAACCAATCGGCATGGGCGGATCGAGTTTATCGGTTAAAAGTTTATTGTTATTTACAGAAAAAATATACAAGGAAAATGTTATGTTATTATATCTAAGCAAACTATAGCACAATATGTACTCTATGCAATATTGAGTCTATACTTTTACATAATTTTACTATGTACTGTGCAATTTTTCCTTAATAAAGAAAATAAATTTAAAAAAAAAAGGTGAGTAACGTACGCTTTCTAACTCTCAGATGCAGGCTAGTATGGCCAATAGCTTTCCCACACGATTCCCTGATAAACAAGCATGCTCAGACCCCCTGACAGCCTATGTTCATTTAATGGGGTGAGGGCTTATCTCCCAGGGAACAAAGGACCAAGCATAATGAAATCCAACACGCCCAATCCTTTTCCCCACTGAGAGGGCTGTTATAGGGGGGATGACCATCAAGCTGCCACCCACATACATGTGTTGTCCGAACTTGCCAACTTCCATCTAATGGTATGTTCACAAGCTCATTTTTGCTGTGGTTCTGGTAACAATAACAGGAAACTCACTTCTTGCTAATAAGGCACCTGGGTTTGACAGGCTTCTTATTGAACAAATATGGGGAGCTCTTACTGCTTGAACTCCTCAAAGTGAGGAGTCCTCCCTAAGCCATAAAAAGACCTGCTGTGCCCTGAATCATATCACCCAATTTTCTTGCTGACGACTGATATCAAGATGGCAACGAAGGCCATGTCCATCTATCTACTTAGAGTAATCGACACATTTATCCACCCCAACCAAACCGGGTTGATGCTAGCAAAAGCCAGGGAGATTAATTTGCGTAGATTTTATTTAAACTTACAAACTTCGGTGGACAATTTGGGAAGTAGGGTAATCTGTTCTCTGGATGCAGCCAAGGCCTTTAACAATGTATAGTGGGAGCTATTAGCTATTAGATCTCTCCCCCCCCCCCCGCTCATTCCTGCTGACTGCCGCTACTCACCGCTCCCCTGCGCCGGCGCCCGAACCTTCTGTCTCGAGCGGGCAGGTACTCGCTAAAGGCAATGCTCGCTCAAGCAATTGCCTGTAGCGTGTATACTCGCTCTTCTCTAACACAGACACATATTGAGGTACATGCATTACAACTAGTGTTTACATTCTATGATCATATATATTCCACAAAACCTTTTTTCAATGGTCAGTCACAAATAAGAAACATGAAAAATTATCATAAGTAAGAGGCGAGTGCGGACGTCAGACCAAAAAGTAGGTACTACTACCTCCTCATCAGTAATGGTCTTTGGTGACTTCACTGTAAAAGTGTGTGGTAGGGCAGTGAGGGTGATGGTTGGGAGAACTCGTTTAAAGGAGTAATCCCCTGTTAGACATAGTACATACCACACATGTCTAACAGGTAGTTGTCTCACCTGTAGAACCCTTACCCATCTACAAAACAGGAGCCCTGTGACCAGCACCATTTCACTTACTCAAAGCAGCCATCAGCAAGAAATTCAATAGAATTCAATTTGTTGCTGGCCAATGTTTACTCACACCTCTCTCCACTAAAGATTAGGGGAGTTACGAAAAGTGCCAAGCAAGCATGTGTGTCTGCTTTGCGTAGGTAAACCAGGGTCAGGGGGTCCTCCCTTCTCCAGGTTTTTGGGGGTTGGAACACACATACGTGTTTCAGGTGAGTATAGCCCTTTAAAGACTGAATTCCTGGAAGTAAAATCTGAAATAAAAAATAAAGCCAAGTGTATAGGAATAATAGGCAAAAAAGTGGATAAAACAATGTATGCACCTAAAAGGTTTTTTTCAGGGAAATACTATTGATACCCTTTCATCATGATAGGTCATCAATAATTGATCGGCTGGGGTCTGCGGTTCGGGCCCCCGACCGATCAGCTGAGCGGGTGCACGCACATGCTGTCAGGGCCACAAATACACAGAGATCGAAGCTGAAGCATCAGAAATCTCAGCGACGACCTCTGTGTAGTGGCTGGTGCTTGGAACTGCAGGCACAGCTTGCGTTGATTTAATGAGAGCCATGCCTGCAGTTACAAACGCCGGCCACTACACAGAGGTTGGCGCAGAGACTTCAGCTGCGACCTCTGTATTTGGGGTGCTGACAGCATGCGCCCCGCTCAGCTGATCAGTCGGGGTCCCGAGCGACGTACCCCAGCCAATCAACTATTGATGACCTATCCTGAATATAGGTTCTTAATAGTATTTCCTTGGAAAACCCCTTTAACACTTGACTCTTAAACCCTTTCAAATCCACTGTCTGACGTCTTCCTACATTCTAATTGAAGCTTGTACAGCTCCAATGTCAGCAAAACGTCCGACAGGGTAGTCTTACCATCTATTGCCAGCCGCTCTGCTGTCGGAGCCTCTCTGGCGCACACACACTGGCCTTAGCCAGCAGATGGCACCGTTGTAGAACAGCAAAAAGAGAAAGCCTTTTAGGAAACCCTGAATCCAAAATTGGATTGGAAAGGGTTAAATGAACTTAAAAAATAATTAAAGGCCCTTTTAGTGAACAGACAAAATGGCTGCCCATAAACATTAGTGGATCCTAATAAACAGAAAATCAGAGAGGTACAGCGATTAAGAATTGTAACTATATAGCAAGAAAGATGAGCAAATAATACAAGAAGGTAAGAGAGCTTAAACCATACCAGATGAAATCCTGGAGTCCTGTGCCCCCCATCCTCTGGCAGACCGAGGGGCTGTGCTGTTCCAGGGTGAGTTGGTGGCTTTGGGGTTGTTGGTGAGCCCTGGAGGGGGGCGAGGCAGCCCAGGGCTATTCCTGGACATCTGATTCTTCCACATCTTGTTTGAATGATGTGAGGGGTTGTGTCCAATGGGGTCTGGTGACCAGGTGGATTTATAGTCTCCAAACTTTGCTGAGAGTGCTAAAAAAATGAAATCTACATTTATTTCTAAAGTAACACATTCCACATCAAGCCAGCATTGCCACTAAATGAACAGAAAATCTTCATATTCTATTGATAAATACATAACTTCTACAGGTTAAGTACCTGAAGTGCTGTGGATATTCTCTGAGGCACTGTAGGGCCAGGCACCAGGTGAAGGCAGCGAGGTGTTGAGGGAAGAAGTGGACCCTAAAAGATGAAATACCACAAAGTACATGAAATACAAGACCACTGAGTTTACACTGCCCTCCTGTGGAGACACCTAGAATAGATTAAGGTAAATTTAAGCATTCAGAAGGTGCAAGCAAGTTGCAGATTTCTACTGCAATTACCCCATCAATATGGCATGTTTTTTGAAAATCGCAGAAGGTGGAATAAAAGAAACCTGACTTAACTGCACAGTCTGAGTAACCCCAAGTGCAGGTTTTCGAAGTACATGGTGGTTTGAGTTGAAATAATTTTTTTTCAAGCTTTGAACAGTTTAAATTATAACGGTATTTATTGTTACTGCTCCACTCCAGATTTTTTAGAATTCTGAAACATATACGGTTACGTTTACCAGAACTAAAGCATAACCTCCACGATCAGGACACTAAACGGAGACTTGTGCATAGCCCTAATTTGCTTTTGGTAAATGCTGGCACAAGACTGCCAAAGACTAAAAAACAGACTAAATAAAATGTAGCTACTCCCAAAATCTCCAGCACTATTCCTACTAGGAGATCGTCCGCCAGGAATAAAATACCAAGCACATAAATTGATCCAGCACATATGCATGGCAACTAGAATCCATATAGCAGCTAGGTGGAAACAGCCAACCCTCTCATATAATGAAGTCCAAAACCGGATCTCCCAGATTGCCTTATATGAAAGACTACATGCTATACAAACTGACACTCTAACGAAATACAGTGAATTATGGAGACCTTGGATTGAAATGATGGACATCCCAGGCCTTAGACATAACTGGCTCTCAACCTAAATCCCCCCCGATAACCACACAAATCCTAAAAGAGCTAAGCAAAAGAATTACCCAAAGTTGGTAGCGAATGGAAAACAAGATGTGAAGACCTACTTTTCCATGTTCTTTCATGTTTTTAGGTTTCCTTTATAATTTTGTAATTGCTGAAACCTGAATACCCAGAATTCACCGAAAAGGTCAGAAACAGGCGATACAATAGAATTCAGCTCGTTAAAAGAAAGGTTATGTAAGAAATGTACAAAAATGTCTGAAAATAAACCTTTGTCATTCCTTCTATTAGTCTCACCGCCCCCTGCGTGGGGAAATAAGAAAGCATGAATGACTACTGTTTTAACTTTCTGAACTTTAATAAAATCTGTTGAAACTAAATAAATGTAGCTACCACATACAAAACCTTTGCAGAAAGTGTATAAGGAACTTTGTATAATCTTTGTTCAAAACTCACCTGTTGGGGTGTCCTGCAGTAGCTGGTGGTCAGTATCTACGATGGGAGATGGGGCTGGACCCCCCAGCACACTGCCAGGGGTAACATATGGGTCAGATTCTGGGTCAATATTCTGAATTCCTTTCCATGGCACGCCTGGTTGAAACTCTACAAGATTAAAGTTAGGTGAAGCACGAAGACAAGCAATACTAATAACTACAATCTTTACAATGGACACTGCACAATTTTCTATCCTAGAAAACGTGGACACTTTGACAGATCATAAAGAACTTTATAACTTCAGAAATCACTAACTATGGGACTTTGTTCACACGCTGTTTTGTCATAACACTACTGTAAAAAAAAACCTCAATACAAAAACACAGACTTACACAGTGGAAGGAATCAAATATGACAATGAACAATTGTCTATATGCTGATTACTGAAAAGGAGTATGTACAATGATTTTTTACGGTGCTGTCACACATGCAGGTTTCATTCAGTGAATTAAAGAAAAACAAAAAAACAAACAGTAGTATTATTTGTCCTTTAGCATGGGCTCACATGGCCATAAGCGTAACACGCCGAGTGGGTCACACAGTGTTTTACAACTTTGGAGCCAGTGGTGACTCAGCGTACGGCTGCGTGTGTCAATGAAACTGTACTGCACATGACAGCGTATATCATGCATGCTGTCATGTGCAGTCCACCTGTTTTTTGTTTAGATTTCCTGCGCAGTCGCTTGGCGAAAAACAATGTAAAAAATTGCGGCCATCCGCAATATAATTACCTATATACGTACCCATAGAGAACAATGGGCTCTATCGTGCATATATGCGCAGCAAAATAGGTCATGCCATGTTCTTTTATGCGCTTGCATATTATGAAATTCTGACGCTATTTTGAGCAAAATTTCCTAAGGCAATGAAATTGATTGCTGCGAGTTACCGCGTATCACACAGGCGTACAGGGCACGTATAATACAATAGAGACGTTTTGTAGCATGACTTTGACAAATGGAACTACAAAAGATCTCCAAGTAGCCCCAGACTTCTACTTCTTGTCCTTTTATGATCCACACCTGATTTTAGTCTCAAAAATTGCATTAAAAACAAACTGAAAAAACCCTAATGTAACAAAAGCAGCCCGAGGGTCTGTTCCTACAGGGCATAATTGCCACAGATTTTCCGTGCAGAATTTCTGCATGGAATATCTGCAGTATGTACAAGTAATGTGCATAAGATTTTAGAAAATCTCATCCAACTGGTGTGGAAGAAGCAGCATGGAATCAATTGCTGGCTGTGATATTTCACAGTGAATTTCACCCTCTGCTTTGTAGTGTGAAAGCTTTAACAAAGTCTGCAAAATAGCCACACTGAATTCTACAACAAAAACCCCACACACATTTGTGGAGGATTTTGCAGCTGCAGATTTTCAGCAGATTTGCTGTGCTGTGGAAACATACCCTCAAACTTAAAAAGACTCACCTGGGGGCCAGCTGGTATTAATTGTCTTGCTTCCCATTTTGCTTGAAGGAGGTGATTTGGCAGGTAACCAGCTGTCACCCGTTGGCCCTCCATGTAATCCTACAGAATCTCCAGGCATCATGTCAAACTGGTTATAGGGGGAACCACCACGATTCTTCCCAGGGGGTGCAATGGAACCTGAGGGTAGAAGAAAAGATTCTAATACTACGTCAGAGCACTTTTTCTTTAACTCTCCATTGCTTGTCCTGTAATCTCCTGTACTCCGGCAGTGCCTTGCTGTCCTCCCGTTTATTTACAACAAATGTATAAAACCATTCTCTGCTGGAGGAAACCAATTTTGCATCAAGATTTCACTAGTCTTCATAGGAAGACTTTCTCAACATTTTTACTAAGCTTTATGCTAACATGTTATCTCACACAAGATAGTAATGTAGCTCCACAACACATCTAAAAACACAACAAGAAGAAAATAAATAAATAAATACACTTACCATTTTTAGGTAGACTGACATCTTGGGACACTGAAGAAGGCAACCCATCCATCATGGATGTCCACTGCTTGAAACGGGATTCTACCCCAGCCTCCTTTCCATAATCGACTCCACTTGAGCCGAAGCCTGGAAATGATAGGAAATAATTTTTTAAGGGAATACATAAATAAGTTGTTATTTTCCAAACCAGTTTTGACCAAAGAAAGTTTTTTGTTTTTTTTTTCTTCAAAGCACCATCATCTAAATATGAAATTATTTGGGCTGGGCTGTGGCACTACTCTACTACTTGTATGAGTGTCAGACCATAAGGAAATAGCTAAAGGAGGAGACTATATAAAAGTGGTGAAAAAAGTTGTCGGGGGTTTATGCTTCCCCACAATCCTGCAATATTTTTGGTCCAATGCATCATTACAAGACAATTGTACTTAGGCCACCTATGAAATAACAAAGACATAGCCCAAAGCCAACATTTGTTGCAGTAACAGCACTAACCTGATCCGTATCCAGACATGTGCCCTTTGGACTGCATGTCTGAGAGCCCTACAGGATCAAGATGAGACTTGGGCCCAGCTGGATGAGAAGGAGAGTGCTTCATACCCGGCTGCCTCTGTTGCTGTTGTTGCTGCTGCTGGAGGGCACTTACCATTCGAGCCAATTGCTGGAAAAAGCATGAGCAAGTAAATCAATAACCATAATGATACAGAAAGTATAACTAATGTGAAATGCTACAGAAGACAACTACAAACAGAGCATTAAATACATAATAAATGTATTCACTAGCTTCACATGCATTTCCTAAATACAAAAATAAAAGCATGTAGACTGCCTAGTAACCCCTTGGCACATTGTACTGAGCAAGAAGTCCCCTTAGAGGTCTCAGTCATTTGTAACCTTGGCACCTACATGGTTAAACATAGGAAAAGGATGGTTTATTATGGGGGGAGGGGGGGGGACATAGAACAAATTACATATTAGTATTGCCACAACCATTGCAAGCTATACGGAGGTTTAAAAACAAAAATTATATTATACCGGCTTGTTACCCACAACTTCGTCTACATGGGATTTATATTTATTTTCTCTAATCTGTGTTTTGCTGAATTTTGAAATGTAAAAAGTTGAAATATTAAAAGGAATGTAACTACAATCTGGTTTCAGCACAGTGCTGTACACCACGTTTTTTGGTCTTGCCATCTTTTGCTAGGATATAAAGGCTTTGTGGGCTGTATACACGTGTGAGCGCGCCATATACAGCTGCCCATATACTGTTTTTTTATAGGAATATATAAAACTTTTGATCATTTTTAACTTAACTTTTGTGACATGTATTCGCCAAAAACAAACAAAACAAAAAATAACAGCAACTCTGGCTTTGTGTACTCAGTGCAGGATAAATAATGTGACATTTTAAAAGTCTAAATTTTCACGGACTAATACTAATTATGTATTTTATTTATTGTTTACATGTTTTAATGCAAAAAGATGGAACTTTTTTTCTTTGTAATACATTTTTTTTTCTTTTTTCTTAAATTTAAAAGGGGATATTTGGTCATTATATCAATTTTTAAGCACAGGTTTTAAACAAACCCAGCGGTACTTACCTCTCCTCAGCATTAACAATCCAGCACTGTTTTTTGTTGTGAAATGGCTACTACCTGACCGCTGCAACCAATTAGACACTAACTCCCAGTTGCAGTGCTCCTGCTATTACTGTTCAGATGCTGTGAGCGGATATGCCAGGAGAATGGGATCTAACTCCTGCAGCAGTGAATCGTTAGCCATTTCACAATCAAACTACTAACGACCACTTGTTCGTATGTATGTATGTATGCATGTATATATGTATATGTGTGTATGTGTTTCCTTGCTTATCATGCCCCGCCCCCTTGTGACAGCATCAACCCCTGGTGACGTCATCGCAGGTCCTACAACATATATAAAACACAGAGCCTGACCAACACAAGAATAACAAAGTTAGGGCTCTTGAAAGGGGAGGACAAAAATAACAAAATGAGAATACAACTAAGCCATTATTATCTCAGACACAACTCAGGGGTCCTGACAGAGGACACAGACCTACTGCCACCACAGAGATCCGGTGGGCTGAAGGACCTGCAGTAAGGTCACTGCTGTGGGAGGAGCGATTGTGCAGTTTGCTTATCCAGTATGTAGTACTTTCTACCAGACAGCAGCCATCAGGACCTGTGATGACGTCACAGTCATGCGATCACCTGTGTGGGTGTGAGGTGTGTCAATCAGGATGCATGTAGTAGAGCTGTGTGTGTGTGATGTGTGGGGATCATAATGGATGTACCACTGTACACAACTGTATGGCGCATCGCACCACCAAAAAACACTGGTACTATAATTTCCTAATAATTACTAGTAACTAATAGGAGGACCACAAAGCGGCCAGATCGCCGAGACAGAAGACAAGCAAGTACTGCTGGTTTTGTTAGCTGTTCACCTGTCCTTACAAAATGCATATAGTAACTGAACAAGCCCTTTAATTTTACACTTTTTCTTTTCTTTCTTAACCACCACCCACTAGGGAACTTCAACATATAATCGCTTGTACAAAATACTTCTGCATAGCAGTATATAGTAATTTTTAAATGTTCAGCTATTAAAGTTTTGCTATAGGTATGACTGAATAATAGGCATCAATACATGATATGGCAATCTATTGGAACCCCACGACCACATCTTTAAAAGGCAATGGTGAGGGCGGGGGAAGGGATTTTCTGTTGTCTAAAATCTGGATGCGCCGTATTGTCAGGTGGGTCTTCTAGTCCAAAAAGTATATATACACTGCGTTTTATGAATAAAAAGCACTGATTAAATATACTATGACTAAAAAATGTAGAGAATTAGATTGTATCCATCTAAATAAGGGAAATGTGGAAACCACCGACTATGTAATCGTTCCATATAGAAATGCACATTCATAAAAGTTGAACTCCCATTTAATAAGTGCATCCTTTAATGAATAGGACATTTCAGGCACAAGTTAAATGGTTACCTGCTGTTCTTGCTGCTGCCTGACAGCCTGTGAGATCTTCCTCTGATTCTGTAGAAGTTGCTGCTGCTGCTGCTGCTGTTGTTGCAATAGGAGCTGACAGGCCTGTACAAAAAAAAAAAATATATTAATTAGCAATGCAAGTACCCAGAGCTAAAGGCCCCTTTACACACACAGATGATTGCTCAAAAGCCATCTTTTCAGCAATAACAATTGCTTGTAAATGTGTGCCCATCATGCACTTTTCGTCCATCGATGAGTTCAGCTCAGCTTAAAATCCGTCGTCCCTGAAAAGAGGGACTGCACAGGGAGTTATCTGCAGGCAGCGCTGATAACATTCCTTTCAGCAGCAATCCAGCTGGAGAAGAATAGTGATGTATTTAGAGAACAGACCACTCACTGTTCTCTAAATACATGCAAATGAAGCTCGTTAGCTACTAATGGGCTGATTAGCCCATTAGTAGCTATGCAAAATGATCGCATAAAACGGTCAGTTTCTGACGAATTTTGAGCAATCATGTGTGCGTGTAAATGCACCTTAATCTTGCTTAAAGCAGATTGCACAGGTAAAGCTGAACATGCCCTCCTAATAAACGGCAGCTGCATGCTACAAGCAGGGGTGGTGCCATACAGCATTCTGCACATTACTCTATCATTAACACAATGCTTCAAGTTAGCAATACAGATTAGGTCAAAAATTGTCTGAATCCGTTGATTATGGCAGGAAAAGTTGACAATCTAATGTGTATGGGGCCATTCCTGACTGTTCCACAATGACAGATACATGCCTTATCCTCTCTGGAGATGGATCGTTATCAGTTAATTCACAGTGAGTGATGGATGCCTGCAGGAGGGGTAAAGCTAGTGGGAGGAGTTAACACTTTTTATGCTTAGTCGCCTCCTAGTGGCAGAACCTATACCCAAGGTCTTTGCTGTGTCCCCCAATGATACCAATGAGAAACATGCCTTATCCTCTCTGAAGATGGGTTGTTATCAGTTAATTTACAGTGAATGAACAAGTTTTCTTGGTAATGACAAGGAGGCATGAGGGACGTGTTATTCTCTAGTACGATATATAACAAAAGTTTTTAATATTCGCTTGCAATATTGATTTAGAGATGACTGTTTATAATAATCTGATGTGTGTTTAAATCCCTTAACGGTACAGCCCTCCCCCCTGCCTTCCTATTTAAGTTTTTCCTTCCGCCTTTAAAAAAAAAACAAAAAAAAAAAAACGAGTTGAATTTTTCAATGGTACTATATAATGTACAATATAATGTACTGAAAAACTTTTTAAAAATTTTAAGTGGAGTAAAATGAAAAAAAACCAAAAAAAAAACAAACGACATTCCGCCATCTTTCAATCTTGTTTCTACGACATAAAAGACTGCAACAAAAATTACATGAATTGATAGGCAATCTGCAATGACAGACAGCCCTGTGGCCTTTCAGAAGGCCCCTGCTGCCGTTAGAACTGCACGGCAACCCAGAATCTTATCACAGGGGGCAGTGCGGGACCCAAGAACATTGATTGGGGCATTTAAACTGCCACTCCATACAAACCCTGAACCTGCAGGACCGTAAATGTACGTCCTGTAGCGTTAAGAGTTTAAACAGCTGCACATTTACATATGGTCTTAAAAAGAATGTGGCAGCTCTATGGAAAGATCTGCTGTAGTAAATAATTGTATGTCCATTAGTAAAACAATGGGATTATTCCTACTAGATGTTTATGAACAAACTGACAACTACTAAGGGTTACCAGTTGGGGCCATGTCCCTGCACAGTGTGACTGTCCTATTAGTGCTGACAGCGTAGGGACATGTCCTAATGAGAAGGAAATTGTTAACACCCATTGTCAAATTATTCATAAATTCCCAAGAGGAATAATAGAGGAACAGCACAGAGGTCTCAGAAGAGATTCTACAGAGCCGTTATATCACAAGGAATACAAGTGTACACAAAAATAGACATGTCAGGAGAGGAACGTCTTTTTTATTGTGTTTTATGTGAGCAATCTATTTTTGCATGTATGTAAGCTGTTCTGGTTTTGCTAGGTTGCTTGTTCAGCTTGATATGGGTGTATCTGATCAGATTCTGTTGGCAGTATTGCTTCATCTACTCACCAGCTGAAATTGCTGGATTTGGGGGAGCTGGCTCAGCATGGCAATCTGCTGAGGAGAGAGTTGGGGCCCCATGTTGAACAGTCCTGGGTTCATGTTGCTGTTAGGGAACTGCTTCAGCATAGAGGCTGAGACCTAATAAAATAGGGAAAAAAATAAGTAAAATTAAATGTAATATAATGTAAAGGTATAGAAAAAGCTTCAGTTATGAAAAAAAAAAAACACATTATGATCTCACCTGGGGAGAAAGGAACTGGGGAGGCACTTGTGCCCGGAGGTTGGGAGATGAGTTGAGCGATGGCACAGGGTTGTGCATGCCTCGCGATTGTGCACCGCTGTTCCCGAACAGACCGTGATTGCCACCCTAAATTATGAAAGTAACAGAAAAATTGCATTTTAGATTAGGCGACTGTACTTTAGGGTTAATTATGTGCTGTACATTAATATTCTCTTCAGGTGTCCCTACTACACTACCAAATTAGAGAAAAGGGAAAGAAATAAAATGCACAAAAACAGACCATTTGAAGTAGTCATTAAGTAAATTCACAAATATCCTCCAACTGTGGTAAACAAAGGCAACATACAAGTAGGGCACCTGTACGCTATCAAACCAGTGATGTAAGCCTATGCTGGCATGAAGCTTCCAGACAGGGCAGGTCCACACCAGACCTAATTTCCACAGAAGAAGAAATGCAACCAACCCACGACAAAATCTGCATGTGCCAACATATGGATTTGCCATGTATTGTGAAAATCCTACTGTGAAAACCCGCAGCAGAAACTGACATACCAAAGACTTAAGATCTGCTCTTCTGTTCACTTTACGTGTGGATGAAATTCCTTTAAATCTATCCACTTGGCTGGTACTGTAACACTGCGCATTTTGCACATGCAAATCTGCAGTGGAAAATATGTAGCATATATGCTAGGTGTGAATATGCCCTATGGCTGCATTCAGACGGCCCTGTGTGAGTTACACACATCAGATACCCTGCCCGTGTGCTATCGGAGCTCCAAAATGTGGTCTGTGTGAAAGATGGCTCCTCTAAGCAGCCCCATTGATTTTAACGGGCCCAAGTTCTGTCTGAATTGATTCACTTACAAATTGTGACGGGACTTGGTTGAAGGGGGGGAAAAAAATGCTCATGTGTTTTAGGCCTGAAAGTACCATTTTTCTTGGTACTAAACTAAAGCATTGAAAATGAAATAAAGTTTATTACTACAGTAATGCATTTTCGGCTGCCTTCAAAATTAGAGCTTCTAAAACATCACCCCCTCGGCCACTGAAAACTGGTCAGACAGCGGGGTGGTATCACAGCAGAGACCAGCTTTACAGGGAAGATATTGTTATAAAGTACTAAATGTAAAAGGGTTATGTACCCTATATAAACTTAGAGAGCCCTGTTCACATTATCATTATAGTCTACAGAGCCCTTACAGCTTTCACTGGATGGTTTTCATATAGATCCCATAGACTTATAATGAGTTAGGTCAGGTTTCCATTGTTTTGGATAGTGAGACTAGCACGTCAGATTAGTCGTGTTCATAAAGCGTGTAAAACCTGCTGTATGGCTACATCATATATCTTTGGGTTTCCACCAAGCACTCCAGTTTCCTTCCACACTCCAAAATATATGGACAGGCTAATTGGCTATGAAATTGGACCTAATGTGTGTCAACTGGGGGAATTAGATAGTGAGCCTCATTGGTGCATATGGCAATCTCTAGACAGCACTGTGAACTATGGAGGTGCTGCTATATAAACAAGAGGAAGGAAAAAAACATCTATACAAATCAAAAACATTCACCCACAAGACATCGGTGTTAGAAAATGATTAAATATAGGCAATGCTACATAATAAAACAACTAGTGAGAAGGTTACTTGTGATCATTAAGGAAAAAAAAAGTATAAAACTTAAAAACAATGGTAAACAAACAAGGATTCATAACTATCATTTTCTACAGAATGGAATTAAATGATAAAGCTTTTAATATTCCACTGCACAGAAAGGCTGCCTTAATAGGTGACCCAAAGCACACAACTCTTACTTGTCTAGCAGCGAAGGTTTGGGGGTTGAGGCCCGAACCAATAGCCCCCAGGCCCACGGATGGGAGCGAGGAGCCGGAGGGAGATAGCTTGTAGCTGGGGGAGGGAGAAAAGGGAGAGCACGGAGCCTCGTCCCCAAGGCACCCGTCTTGATTGGAGAAAGGCAAAGTCAGCTAAAGCCAGTCAAAGGGTGTTGGTTAGTGATGCAGCAGAAGGCGAGAGGGAAAAGGAGAGACAGACACAGAGAAATTCTATTGAGTGCAAATGAAAGATGTGTCAGTCTTCTACCAAATCACATTCATTGACGGGAAAAAAAATGTTCTCAAGTTGATAGCATGCAAAAAGGATTCAAACAAAAGATCACTTTAGGAAAGTAACATCCTTAAATATCTAAATAATTATAAGAAAGAACATACACTCCACTCAGTGGAGTTTACCCCTTTAGTGGCCAAGCACTTTAAATATACGGCTCTTGGTGCCAGGCCCTAAAACCGCTCTACAATAAATTTATGGTGCGGGTTTAAAGCACCTGCAATCTAGCAGGATCCGGTCCGATGCTCATCTGTGTACAGACAGCCAAGCACCTACTCTTGCAGCCAGGAGAGGAAAAACCTCTGTTCCGGACTGTTTACTGCCTTTAATGCCACAATCAATAGCAATCGTAGAATGGAAGCGGGTAACGAGGCTCACCCTTTCACCCATCGGCACTCCACCATGCAATGGAGAGGTGCCGATAAATTACCATGGCAGCAGGGAGCCTCGGGCAGAATCTGATAGGCTAAAGGTATACACAGAGTACTGCATTTCAGAATTAATGCAATGTACTATGCTAGTTATTAAACAATCATATCTTCAAGTCCCTTTAAGGGACTAAACTGTTTTAAAGGAAGTTCAATAAAGTTTCTTAAAAAAAAACACTATAAAAGAAAAAAACACAAGACAAACAAAAAAATAAAAATTACCGGTACATAAAATAGGCCTTGCCATGCCCGCAACTACCTGAACAATTACAATATTCATTATTCATCTAGTATAGTGATTGACGTAAAAATAATTTCAAATAACATCAGATTTACTATTTTTTGACTATTTTCCCGGCCAAAAAATGTAATATAAAGCAATAAAATTTTTTTTTAAAAAGGACTTCAAAAACTGTTCTAGAGTTGCTGTTTTGATACTTCCACCTCCTAAAAAGCAGAATAAGAAAATGGGCAAAAAGTTCACCTTAGCCAAAAATTGTACCAATAAAAACTACAGATTGTCCCACAAAAAATATGTACTTATACAGCTCTTTCAATAAAAAAAATAAAGATGTTCTGGGTCTTGTAAGGCAGCGATGGAGAAACAATTTTGCTTTCTATGTGTTTTTAGTGTGCAGAAGCAGTGACATATGAAAACTGCATAAATTTGGTATCGCCAATATCATGCTAATCCAGAGAATAACCTCTTCAGGTATTTTTCTTTTTTTGCTGCACCGCGAACACGAATAGAACAACTTCACATAAATCAATAGTACAGGGAATATAAGAAACTTTCTAATGCATCTTATCAAAGAAAAAGAAAAAAAAAAAAAAAAAAAAGTACTTTCTCCAATTCTCAGGCTCCCTTCTACTCTTCTCTCTCGGAACTACTGCTAAAATCAGCCTTGCTAGAGAAGACAGACTAAAATCTGGTTAAACAGACAATTACGCCCATAGGGAATCATTGGGCACCCACAAGTAATTAAATACCTATGGATGTCATTTTCCCCCGGCCTGCAGGAAAACAACCGGAGCATGCTCCACTTTTGTGCGGTTTTACCGCACGGACCGCTCCCACGGCTTCCACTGAAGCCAATAGAAGCCATCCAGATCCATGCTACAGATGCAGCTGTCACTGCCTCGCACGTTGCCGGAGTGCCGAGCATGTCCGCCGGCCCAAAGAAAGAAGATCCGGCAGCGATGGAGGGAAGACCCACAGTGTTTGGACAGGTAAGTATAATCTATTTCCTGGGTCATGTATGCGGGCCAGGAAAGAACCGCTGCAGGATTATGCATGGGGAATCAGTGCAGTCCCAAATTTTCCCGAGGACATGAGGCTTAATGGTTATATCCTCCCAAACACAAATAATAAATTGTATTCTTTATTAACGTATATGAAAATACTATTTATTATTTTGTGTTTGGGAGGATATAACCATTAGGCTATTCTCTTGCCTCTGTCAATTTTCTTGGTAATTGCAGTGCATGGGAGACATCATGGCAGCTAGTCTCCACCCACTACCTCTGGGGAAAACTGAGAATTAGAGATGGAGCTTGACAAGAGGAAAACTGCAGGATACAAGTCAGCTTATTTGGAAAAATCAAGTTGTTCAAATCAGGAGTTGATCAGAACAGATTCCTTAAATATATATTATCAAACATTGCTTATTTTATCTACTCCAAGAACAGAGAACTGCAGTGGTAGCATATTCCTTGTCAGGTAAAGGCAGTATTACATGTATGGCAGTATCTGCAATGTGGTGTCCATTAGCCAGTAACTGGTTACTATAGACAGAGGAGGAGGAGGAGTTTGGTTTGCACACAGTAGTAGAACAGCATCACTAGCATCAGAACATCACTTGTACGAAGGAACGCAAAGCTGGGTCAAGTCCCAAATTAGGACTCACTGAAGAGGAACCAGGGCAGACCATAACAAAATTACATTTAAAAAGATCCCTGCTCTGGTCACTATAATAATTACAATTTTCGTTTGTAGACAATGATTACAGAGGGTTCCTGATCATGGAGAACGGTAGGGCTTATAATTGGGGACAGTCGTCTGATTTGACCACAAAGATAAATGCTCACCTTCTCAAAATAAGGCCCGCTGTCTGCGGCTCCCATCTCTTTGGAATTGGGCAGACGGAAGCCAGACCGGTCCTTCCGCATCATATCATTGAAATCCCCGAGATTCACACCCCTCTTGTCTGCCTCAAACTTCTTATCTGGAAGAACACCTGTGGGCAATAATCAAGGGGGAAAACAATAACTTTTAGAATTCAATAGTTGGAAACAGTATGTGGAAGTGATGTCATTCTTCATACAGAACAGGACTAAAAGGCAACCATAGAACTCACCAACAGGGTGGTCCATCTTACTAGGAGATGAGTCATCCACTTGGCTCTATACAAGACAAGAACAAATTTGAATCGATCAATTAGTACAGTACACCAAGAACAGGGGACAGGAGACCTTTTGAGCATTAAGTGCCACTCTAAAACCACTCACTTGTAGAAACATTAACCTACAATGTACGTTTAGCAAAAGCATTTAGGAAAAACTGGGCCAAAATAATCCCCAAAGCAACGGCGTAATCCAGCAAATGTGGTTACTGTAGAATATACCGTTTCTTACCGCATACATATAAAGTACATACCCACATTTTAAGCAGTGTTAAGGTACCTTTACATGGGACGCCCATTGCTTGAACGATCGCTGGAAAGAGTGAATTAAAACGATAGCCGTTCAGTGTGAACATGGACACTGACAGCGAGATGAGCGAAAAGCCGCTAATAGTTTAGTTTCCGTTTACCAAGATAAAAAATCATTAGTTGACCAAAAGTTGTGTGCTGCAAAGTCAGTCATTGGTATTTGAATGACCAGCGAACAACTCTGCATGGAGATCCTTTGTATCTCAGCAAACAACTAATGAACAATCTTCGCTCTGTGTAAAACCAAATGAATGACTGTTTATACGCTTTAAGGACTTTCCTGAGCAACATCTGAACGATAGTTGCTCGGTGTAAAAGGTACCTTTATGGTCCCTGACATATCAGGTAAAAGGCATCTGGGTTTGGGGATGGATTACAGGAGTCTGAAAACCTGTTTCCAAATGTCCCACATTTAAGTAACATCTTAGACAATTTTCACAATTTACAATAGTAAGGCTGCCTGCAGACGGGCAGGTCGGATTCTCACCGCGGGACCCAACCCGAGTGCCTGCAGGGACCAGCGCGTACTCACCCGCGCCCGCGGCTCCGGCTGTTTGATGTGCCAGCTTGCCGGGCAGCTGGCGCATGCGCAGACCGGGAGCCAGCGGTGGGTGAGTGACCGCACAGAAATAGAACATGCCGCGGTTTGTTTGCCGCGCGAGGTTTCGTGCGGCCAAAACGCGGCTGTCTGCATAGGATTGCGGGATTTCCGCTCATGTGCAGGCGGCCTTAGACAAGGTTAAAAACTCTAAACAAGGGAGAAACCCCCTAAAAAATATCCATTAGGATATTCTGATTAACACAAAGGTTCAACATAGTCGAACTGTCTAATACATTAAGGAACTTTATTTCCAGAAGTTACCCCCCCCAAGGGAAAAAAAACCCCATTAGCTGTAATATACGAGCGCTAATGACAGTCGCTAAAGGTTTTCTGATCGCATATATCTATATTACTCCCCAAATGCACACCATTCACAGCCTGATTGGTTGTTTGGATTTACTCATTCCTGGTGATTGGTTATTTGGTTTGCCTGGTTCACGGTGATTGGTTGTTTAAGTTGGCTCGTGTAGAAGTGGGGAGTAAGAGGCTAATATACTTCCTGGTCATTGCTGGGCTATACCTGCTTAGATGAAAGCGTACATCGGACGGCCGTAAAAACGCCGGCCGATATATGCTCGTGTGAATAAGCCCTAAGGGTGTGTTTTTGGGCTATGTGGTTTTTACACATGAAGCCCAGTCAAACTATGAGCTTCACCTGTAAAGGTTGCACGGCCAAAAGCTATAGTAATTTGTGGCAATGTGCACAGATTTTAAAATGAGTTAATGCGAGTAATTAAAACGTACATAAGAAAAAAAACTAAACTGCAGTAAAAATGTTGGGGTGGGGAAAATCTCCATGAAAACCCTTCCTACCAAATCAGATGCTATACAGAGGTATAAAAACATTAATGCTGTTCATTACTGTCACTTACCAATAATCCCATGTTTGAGAACTGCTTGGACAATGGGTTTATCCAGGAATCATTGTTTCCCCCTTTTAGGGGACCCTAAAGTAAAAAAAATTCCAACATATGTTCAAGTTTCAGATAGAAGATTTGAATTACATAAAAATGTGTCCATTAACCCCTTAACGACCTATGACTGATATATCACGCGTGGCAACGGAAGGTATGTGGCGTGCTCAGGAATAGAGCTCGCTTCATACCCAGTAGTTATCAGCTGTTTCTGACAGAAGCCAATAACCATTTAACTACTTAAATGCTGCAGTCAATGCAAACCACAGAATCTTAGCAGCTAGCCAAGGTAGAGGGCCAAAAGCATCCCATCAACGCACCAGTGAGGAGATGGTAGGATACCCATGGGTTGGCATGGAATGCTGACGTCTACTGAAGGCTCCCAGAGCAGTCAAGCATTGATGCCTATTAAGGCTTGCCTGTGGGCTTAAATGAAGTCTATCAGTTCGATCATGCTGTCCAAACTCCAGGCATCAGATTATAAAGCAGGAGGAGCGGAGCAGATTAATTTATAGTTTTATGGGGAAAGTTTCAGCAGAACTTTTTATTAATTTAAACCTCTGCTCATTCTGAGCTTAGAGATCCAATGGGCAGTCCTATCAGTGGTTAACAGCTGTCTGAGAAATTGCAAAAATCAGTAAAGTTACAATATACTGCAATACTCAAGTGTCACAATATATTGTACAAGTAATCAAACTATCTCAAGTTTAAGTTTCCTATAGGACCTCCAAAATAAATATTATATAATATAAATCTATATCTCTGTAAATATAGTTACATTTAATTTTTAAAAATGTAGTATTAGAAAGAAATAAAAATCCCTTTTCTAGGTTTCAAAAATCTATTGACAAATAACAATGAGCATAATTAGTATCGCAGAGTCTGTAACAGTCCGAAATATCGAAATATTGCATTAATTTTTATCACACATGGTGAATGACACAAGGGGGGAAAAAAACAGTGTAAGAAGTGGGTTTTTCCACCCTGCCACTTTAAAGAAAAATTGAATAAAAATTGATCAAAACGTTGTATGTACTTCATGATAAAACTACAGCTCACCACGAAAAAAAAAAAAAAAAAAAATACGCAAAAAAAGCTCACATAGCTCCACTAAGAGAAAAATAAAGTTCTAAAGGTTAGAATGTGGCAAGAAAAAAAACAAACAACTTTTAGCGTTCTATATTTTTTTAAAGTAGTAAAACATAAAAACTATATAAATTTGGCATTGCTGTAATCTTACAGCGCCATAGAATAATGATAACCTGTCAATTTCAGCAGACCGTGAATGCCATAAAAGCAAGATACAACCCCCAAAAATGTCACAGCCCACTTAATATATCAATACGGTACATTAAATAATACCATTAAAAAATCTACCTCATCCCACAATAAACAAGCCTCAATATGGCTCTATTGAAGAAAAAAATGAATAAATATGAAAGTGAGGATGAAAAAACACGAATAAAAAACAGTGTGTTCAGTCAAAACTCTATATTCATACCTTGTGATTGTATTACTTTTTTGTCACCATTTTCCCCAAAAGTGCAACATTCTGCCACAATTTCATGACAATCACTCCAAGAGCCACAATATGTGAATATAACCATACTGCAATAACTTATGTGCACATAGACAAAGCAATTGGATCTGAAGATTCCTGCGAAACATCACTACACGGTAGAGTGGGGGGGCTACCTGCCCGATCGAAGTATGGAAAAATAAAGAAATATTTTGCGCGCAGAATATGGTGGCAGAAAATAATTTAAAAAAATTAAATGTCTTTGAATATAAAAGTAGTAGAGCAAAAAACAAACAAAAAGCCCCCCAAAAAACTAGATTCGCTTGGCATTGTAGTAATCATACTGACCAATAGAATAAAGTTATCATGTCCTTTTCGTTGCAGTTTATGTGCCATAGAAACAAACTCATCCAAAGATGGTGGAATGTTGTTTTTTTTTTTCATTTTACTCCACAGAATTTTTTTAAAGTTTTTCATACATTATATAGTACCATTGAAAAATACAACTCATCCCACAAAAAACAAGCCATCATACAGCGACGTCGATAAATAAAAAAAGAAGTTGCGATTTTTTAAAAGGGGGGAGGAAAAGACAAATGGGAAAAAAAGGGGGGGGCCGTGTCCTTAAGGAGTTAATTGCATCAAAACCACCAGATGTGAATACACCCTAACTGGGCTCATTGCTACCTCTGATGTTTGAGTGACCTGGGGTTATACTATGATGTTTAAAGAGGTTTTCCAGTGAGAATACTATTGATGACCTATTTTCGGGATAGATCATCAATAGTTGATTGGCTGGTGTCGATCGCTAGGGATCCTGACAGATCAGCTGATTGCATGCCCGCTGACAGCGCCGTAAAAACACAGGGGTCGGAGCGAAAGTCTCTGCTCTAAACTCCAAGAAGTGTCCGGCACTTGTAACTGCATAACCGTCTCGCGTTGATCTCATTGAGAGCTGCAGTTATAAGCGCCAGACACTTCACAGAGGAAGGAGCAGGGACTTCCACTCCAACCCGTGTATTTACGGTGCTATCAGCAGGCGCACAATCAGCTGATCGGTCAGGGTCCTGCGTGTGGACCCCAGCTGAAGAACTATTGATGACCTATCCTGAGGATACATCAATAGTATTCTCCCTGGAAAACCCCTAAGAGTCCCCTTATCTTTTTTTGAGCAGCGTATAGCAAGATACACAAATAAGACAAGCTGGTGACTTGTAATACATAAGCTTTATACATTACATGGCAATGTCTTTGCTTCTAGTAAGGTTTTAGACAAGTGAAATATGCAATTGTGTGTTTCTACAAGACTGTATATACCCCCATACAAAACATTTCTGGTCACCAAAACCTTACCTTAATCTGTGGTTTCTTTCCTTGGCCCCACCCTGCTGAATTATGGGAGGAGCCACTTCCCTGAGATCCTGCGCTATTCCAGACACCCCCCTCCTCCTCTTCATCCCAGCTGCTGTGACGAGTCCCTGCCACCGGTCCTTCAGTCTCTCCCCAGCCGTCTTGCATAGTTTTTGTACCTGCAAGTAAGAGAAAATTATTTTGCTTCTAATTTCAGTACTTTACATTTACACCGGCATCGCCACAAACCTCGTGTGCAGAATTATATTACGGGAGGGACTTTACAATACATCCACAACAGACATAAAGCAGCAGACCCCTCTCGGTCTTCACAGGGGGACTCACCAGTTTTCATGGCACTGGGAGCTACAGGGGCTGCATTTCCCCAACCTGGGGTTGGAGGTCCTGTCTCCTCGCCTTCTCCCCATCCGGAAGCAGGTTCAGACGGCTCGCCCCAGGCTGATGTCCCATTATCAGCTGGAGGAACCTTATTTTTGCTCCAAACTACGAATATAAATAAGAATAG
This sequence comes from Eleutherodactylus coqui, assembly GCF_035609145.1. NCBI lineage: Eukaryota > Metazoa > Chordata > Amphibia > Anura > Eleutherodactylidae > Eleutherodactylus > Eleutherodactylus coqui. The sequence goes on from NC_089839.1 coordinate 146,086,004, forward strand.
AAATTTGGTACAAGACACAAGCATATATATCTGCGAATCAAAAAGGGTATGAAGCAAATGAAGTCACCTGCTACAAGCTAGTGACAAAACAGTGTCTTGGTGGATGATGGCCTCTAGAAAGGAATCCAATAGGCTAGTACATAATACCACTTTCAGAATGGATGATCAGGGTTAAAGGACATTTCTGGGACTACAAAAACTTTTTTGGGTAGGGAATGGTGTAAACTAACACTGCTCTCTGATGCACATGTGACCTCTGCAGCCAATCACAGACCTCAGCGGTGATAGTGCCACAAACCGTATGGGACGGTGATGTAGGTGACCGGCTGCAGCGGTAACATGTACAATGAACAGCATGTGATCATGGCAGTGTTGGATTGAGGTCCGTCTAACACAGAAGTATTCTGTTTTTTCCTTTCACCATTCCATGCTTATAGGACAATAAAAGATGCTAGTCTGGGAAACCCCCTTTAAACTGCAGTAGTTTACAATCATGTGCCAAGGATTTAAATGATGACATACAGGTGAGGAAATTGACGACAAACATCTGTAGAAATGACAGGTATTACAAAGAGCAGCATTGTGCGCACCATGAGTAAGAACACACTGTAAAAGCACATGACTTGCCTACAGACTAGTACAATTACACGATATCCCCCCATGTATCTGTCAGATACCGGCACTCACAAGCATATTTTTGGAGGCGAAGCATGTTTATCGTACTTCTGCATTATAAATCTAATTGCATTTTATTTCTATTTTATTATAAGACCGCTGCGCCCTTTAAGGCCGTGTTACATGGATGAATGCGATATCAATGTCACAATTGCAAACTTGTAATTTTACCTGCAAGTGCAAGAAAACGCATCGCTACACATACGATGGCATGTTTTAGTACGAGGGAAAGAAAAAAAACAAACAAACTGCATTGCACACGGATGTGAGTACGATGCAATTTTTTTGCTCCTATTGAAAATAATGGACAATATCGCCCCCCCCCCCCCCCCCAAAAGGACGTGCTTTGATTTTTTGCTTTCACACTATTGGTGCAAGTGAAAAGTCCCTCATGTACCCATTGAGGATAATGGGTTAATACAACATGCAATTCCTGTGTGTCTAGCAATCGCACGCAGCCGTGTACATACGGCCTGAGACCCCTTTCCAAGCAGGAGTGAAGTACCACAGTGGAGAGTTCTGCTCCTTTTCTCACTGCAGGGAATTATAGGCGATGCAACTGATGCTCCGATTAGGAGTCACATGACTTGTATTGTCTTTGGAGCCATCATTCTATCAAAAGACATCTGATCATAGCAATTTATTTTTTACTAGCAGGCATGCTTTCAGATAAATCCTGCTCACACATAATTATTGTAATTCTCACCTAAGAAAGCTGTGTGTCTCCGGGGAATCACTTCTACAGCATCTGTCACCAACATACAGTATGCTTTAGGCTGGTTTCACACCTGCGCCGGGGATTCTGCTTCCCTACTCCGTTTGGGAAGCAGAAAAGGGGAATCCCCGTGGCCGAACGGTCCAGTCTGTGGATGGAACCAAACAGCACTGGGTGGACCCCATTGACTATAGTCAATGGGGTCCGCCAGCTGGTGGATGGAAGAAAAAGTGCTGCAGCTGGATCTGTGAAGGAAACCTTCAGCCGGAGGTTCCGCCATAGATGTGAAACCACCCTTAGACCAGTCATTTTAGAATGCAATAATAGATATATTTAACATTGAGTGTGATCCTTCCTTTACACTTTCATACCTTTTGGATCCATTTCCAGCTCCTGGCTAAAAAGGAACTGCCTAAAAAGTTCAAGTATGAATCCAGCATCAGGTCTCATGCACAAGGTTATACTGCAGCTTCGTTGTGTGTGGAGCCATCATAGGAGAAGGTCCATGAAGCATCTACTTGTACCCCCACATGCCTTTAATTTTATAAGGAGCCATGTTCCATCTGATGCTTTAAAGGGGCTCTACAGGACTCAAAAAACATGGCAACTTTTTTCCAAAAACCACACCTGCCCAAGCGTTGTGTTCAGTGCTGTAGTACCGTACACTACCTGTGGACAGGTGTGGCTCCATTTCAGAAAGAAAGGAAAAAAAAAAAAAAGTGGTTTTCTTATGTCCTGTACAACCTCTTTAAGCAATGCATCTAGGGGAGGCTTGTATGGTGGCACACAGAATATGCAGGAGCCCCAAGAGATTTCACAGACTACAGTCACAGAAATAACTCCGATTACACATAGAAATTATATTTCAATTAAAGAAAGATAACCCCCAGCATTTAAATGACACTTAGCTAACTTTCACAATTTCAACTACTGCTGCACAAATATTCCAACACTTCATCCTCCATATCTCTTCTGCATCTTCAAGATCATCACGTTAACCCAAAACAACAGGTTGTTATGACAGACCCACTTTGTGTGAAGGGAAGCCTAAAAGTATCATACCAAAATTTCTTGTGGACGTTCTTTCTGGCTTGTTTAAAAAAAAAAAAAAAAAAGAAACAACTCGCCACACTTGATATTTAAACGTTTTGTGTGGCTTTCTATGCCCACACATAAGCATATGACAAAAAAACCAGCACAAGTCAAACCAAATGCTGTTTTTGAAAAATATGCCACCAACCAAAAAAGTGCACGGCAAGTGAAGTGTACTGCTTGTAGCGGGTATAATATACCCATATTTCCCTCCTGCGCTGCTGTTAACATCTGGCTGCGGGGGTTTTTACCGTAATGAAAAAAAAAAGTTGCAATAACACCTGGAAAAATGCCATTACAAACGTGGCTTTTAAAGGGAAAAAACAAAAAAAAGATGTGTGTGAAATCACCCAACTGCGGTCATTCAAGCTGGGAGAGTTACACTTTCCAAGCAGCTTCCAAAGTGCCGAAGAAGGAGGACGAGAGAAAAGCTCTTGGAATAATATGCTGCATCACTTGTGCCCTTTGGGGTGGTTAAGTGGTCCCACTACTACGGTGGTGCACTAGATGAGGAGTTAACATTTTTAGGAGTTTAAGGATTACCGTTTATTTTTTAATGCATCAACAAAGAGTTGTGAAAGATCTTAAAAAGTACATGTGTAATTTTTTTTTTAAGGGGGTGTTCACATGTCGCTGATTTGCTGGGGATTTTGGTGCAGATCTGCAGAAGAATTCAAACTGAAAGGTTAAAATCTGCAGCAAATCAGTGACATGTAAACATAACCTTAATCTACAGACTAGGCAATTCTAATTTTTTCATCAAGTTTTATTAGCCTATTCTGTACATTTTTCATGCAGAACCCCTCCTCAGCTATGCTTCACTAGATGAAGATGGGCTAAGAAATCACCCTTCACTTGACGGAATAGCAGAAGAGCGAGTTCCAACTGTACCTGCACTGTTCTCTCTAAGGCCCCCTGTCCACGACCGTGACGGAATATCGCCAGCGATATTCCGGCGCGGGGGACGAGGGGGGGAGCGCTGAGAGGTCTCAGTGGTGAGTCTATCTGACAGATAGGCTCACCATGGAGAATTGCAGAATGCCGCGATTTGAGTCCCGTGAGCAGAGAATTGCTATGATTCGCCGCTCATGGGCGGGGGGGGGGGGGGGGGGGGCTGCGCTTTCCATAGCAACGCTATGGAAAGCGTGCACTGCATTATTCGCGGCCAGGTTATTGCCTCGAGTCACACAATGCACTATTGCCTGTGGACAGAAGCCCTAATGCAGGCATGTGCTGTGTTTATTAATTGCCTGCTTGTGTTGCTCGTTCCCCAGCACTGTGCATGCAGCAGCTGTTCTATGCTGCAGATGGCTTCTCTCCTTCACAATGCTCCTTCCTCAATGGACCTGAAGTACTTTCAGGGTGTCAGTGAATTGGATGTATAGTACTACTGTGTTTCCCCCAAAATAAGACACTGTCCTATATTAATTTTTGCCCCAAAAAGGGCACATTGTCTTATTTTCGCATGGGGGGGGCTTATACTCACCTGGTCTGCTGCGTCCCAATGATCTTCGGTGGTGCTGCAGTAAACTCTGTCCTCCTCGTCTCATAGCTGAGCTTCTTCTTGGTGACGTGGCTTTGAATACCCCGCCTCCAGCAAAGAGCGCTGTGATTAGCTAATCGAGCGCCAGCAGTCAATCACAATCAGCGCGCGATGAGCCAATCATAGCCATTCAGTGAGGTCGTTCACTGAATGACTGTGATTGGCTCATCAAGCGCCGGCTGTGATTGGCTGCTTGCGCTCGATTAGCCAATCGCAGCGCTCGCTTTGCTGGAGGCGGGGTATACAAAGCCCCGTCACCAGAAGCTGAGATAGCAGACCGGGAGGACTCAGCAGTTTGCCGCAGCGCCGCCGGACGCCGCAGACCAGATGTGTATTGATTTCCTTTTTTGGGGGGGTGGGGGGCTTCTATTTAAAGCCTCTCCCAAAACCCGGTAGGTCTTACTATCAGGGTAGGATCTATTTTCGGGGAAACACGGTATGTGTCATAGCTTGATGAACAGACATCTTGACAATGCATCGGGTCTGGCGGCGAGTGAGCGCTGTGAAGGGGAAAAGCCGTCTGTAGCACAGAACAGCTTTTCCATACACACTGCTGGGGAACGAGTAGCACAGGCAGGAGATTAATAAACACAGCACAAAGTTCAGATCACAGGAGCATGCAGTATTTAAAAAAATCAATGCAAATATATAAAGCAGACTTGATTGGTTATAATGAACAGATGTGCCTGCACTAGAGACCACAGTGCAGGCACAGCTAGAACGCACTCATCTGCCACGCAGTAAGGCTGCCTGTCCACAGCGGAGGAGGGGTGAGCACCGACCGATCTTCGCAGTAAGCCTATCTAATAGATGGGCTCACCGCGATAAAATCGCAGGATGCCGCGATTTGAATTCCGCAAGTGGAGAATCGCTATGATTCTCCGCTCTTGGATGTCAGGCTGCACTTTCCATAGTTCTCCTATTGCAAGCGTTCACTGCGTTACCTGCAGCCGCATTATAGCCGCAGATAACGCAATGACAACTCACCTGTAGACAGGCAGCCTTAGGTGAAGACTGATTTCTCACCTCCATTTTCGCCTAGCTGCATAGCTCTAGTGGGGTTTTGGAAGAAAAATTAACAGAATAGGCTAATAAAATCTATTGCAAAAATGCTTAGAATTACCTAATCTGTTCTTACTCTTTACAAAAAAAAAAAAAAATGACAGACAAAATATTAAAATTCACATCCTTGCAGATTGCAACTGTATTTCTATGTGACGTAATAAAAAAGAATGTTTGTACAGTTATAAAACTTAATATATTAAAGAGAATAGCAGTAACATATTTACCCATACCTGATGGCGCTGCCTTGCTGGCTACTGGCCCTGGCATTCCCTGCTCCCGTGGCAACTGTCCAGGGTTTCCTTGCGCATTCTTGTCCCACAAGCTAACATTCTTGTAATTGTAATTGTTAGGATCCCCCCAGGCCGCTGTACCATCATCAATGTCCATTTTACGTCCGATGGATTGCGCTGATGGCTCCTCCCAGCCACTTGGCTCTTCATCTTTCGACACTGTAGGGGTAGGACCACCTTTCCATCCTTGGGTGGGTGGCTGTCGCCCATTTCCAGATGCTGGAGCCTGAGGGCCCCAAGAGCCAGAAGACTGTGGAGCTGGTGGAGCTTCTTGCTGCTTGTTCCAGGTTATGGGAGGCCTAGGTGCTTCTCCCCAATTACCTCCTCCAGGAGGCCTCTTATTCTCATCCCAACCACTTCGAGAAGCTGGGTTAGGATTAGCCCCATTGCCCCAAGAGCCAACATCATTTTGCCCTACTTCTCCCCAGCCAGAGGAAGCTTTGTTTCCTGAACCATCCCAGCCAACAGGGCCTTTGGGAGGCTCTATGTCCTCACTGTTGCTTCCTCCCCATCCATTCTTTCCAGCAGACCATCCACTTCCAGGATTAAGTTGTCGAGTACCCCAACCCTGCTCAGTACTAGAACCATTATCATTGTTCCATCCAGGACCTGCCTTTTCCTCTTGACGTCCACCAACCCCACCCACATTCCCACCACCACCACCACCACCGCCGCCACCACCACCACCACCACCCCAACCAGATGGGCTATTTTTATAGTCATTCCAGCTAGTTGCTTTGGTGTCCTTCCATTCCTGACCAGATGAAACAGGGGCAGGGGATTCTCCCCAACCAGACTTATTTTGATTGCTTTGGTTGGGGGCATCCCCCCAACCCCCTGAGCTCTTTGCTTGTGATGTATTTTCCCAGCCTTCAGTGCCACGGTCTGCTTTACCATCAGGTCGAGCTGTAACTTCCTCTGAATCCCATGCTGCATCTTGCTTTATCTGGGTTTGGCCCCAGCCCGAGTTGGAAAGTACTCTGGGATCTAAGTCTGTTCGATTTAGCAGGGTCTGCAAAACAGCCTGACTATCAGGGAGAGTAGATCTATGTGAACGCCGATTACACGAGTTCAAACTGTCTCCACTACCCCCAGCCTTGGGGTTGCTTCCAGTGCTTTGCCCACCTGCCTCACTTCCTGCAGAGCTGGGAGAGCGGCCCCAGCAGGCCGATGATGACGTGTTGCCCTGGTTTTCGGATAGTGAGTGGCCCTTCTGATTGTCCCATGCTCCAGTGCTAGAATTTCCTTGGCTTGAACCCCCCCAATCTCCAACTTTTAAGTCCTCTTGTCCAGACTGCTGCTTCCATTCTCCCTGAGACGCCCCACCTGCCACCAATTTGTTCCCTTCACCCCACTTCACTTCACTGGGATCTGCCTGTGGGCCATATCCCCAAGAACCATTTCCACCACTTTTGCTGTCCCAAGAATCTCCCCTGGACCCATTGGGCCTATGAGATGAAGACACTTTCCTTGCATCCTCCCTCTCTCGTCCATTATTTCCAGAATTACCATGTCCACTATTGGCATCTCCTGTGACAGACTGACCCCTTGTTGTCCCCCAAGTGCCCACCCCTCCATTCTTTCTTTCTCCAGTGCTTTGAGCAGAGAGGTCAGAACCTCGGCAGGCATCCCCCGCCCCAAAGGCAGTTCCCTTGTTGTCAAGGGGATTTGAAGAATTTGAGTTCGTAGAGTTAGTGTTTCCATTTTTTGGTCCGTCAGTGTGATGGGTTGTTGCCGACTCTCTGCCTGAGGCTGCAAAACCGGCACCCGCATTTTCCATCTTTGACTGCTGCTCCCGAGAGGTTGGACCCGTGGGGCCAAGCTGTGCACTGGAGAAGCTGCCATCTGGCTCTGGGTTCCCTTTCCTGCTGCCTTCCTGAACCAGGGCCGGCCAGGCCGACGGGTTGGTATTTGGGTTAAAATTGCTGAAACCAGAGGCAGGCCCCGTTCTTTCAGGCCCACCCATATTCCTCCAGTTTCCTAGTCTATTAACGCCCTCTGTAGCAGGGTTGGAAGACGGGACGGGCTTAGCCTTGGGGTCAGCTTTCCATACCCCCTGGATACATTCACTGCCAGGCTGCTGCTGTTGTTGGCCTTGGCCCCCCCTTCCTTTGTGATTAGTGGCGCTTCCTTGCGGGGGACCCTTCTCCGAGGCTGGGTTCGAGGCACTGTTGTTGTCTGTGGCGTTGTCGGAAGGGGGCTCTGCGTCCACGCCGGCTATGCAAGGCCACTCTTCCATATCTGACCCGTCTACAATCACTTTGTCCCAGGCGTGGGGAGGGTTTGCGTTAGGGCCGCTGCTGGATGGGGCTCCCGAGCCCCAAGTGGAATTTGCATAATTTGAAGTAGCAGCTGCCCCTGACGATGAATCTGGAAAAAAAATATAACAGTAAAATTAGGATTCAAATTACACAAAGGCAAAAAATATTAAAATATTACATAGCCGTAATAAAATAACATTTCAGAAATGGCAGGGCTGTGGAGTCAGTAAGCCAAACCTCAAAACTCCTCAATTTTCCCAGACTCAGACTCCTTCACATATGACTAAAGTTGAAGTGATAAATTTACTGTATTAAAATGGTAACGTCAGGCTTTTTCACCACCGTTCTGATAAAATAATCAAGATATTTAGATCTTTTCACATCTTAACAATGTTTTTGATAAATAGGGGCTTAGATGATACAGAACATATATTTAGGACATTTCAAAAACACTTTCCTAAATTCCTATTAAAAGGAAATCTGCAAATTCTGTATTGAATTATACCATATTTATAACATTATACGTAATGTTATAAATATGGTATAATTATATATAGGATTTTTTTTTAGAAGCCAGAGTTGGTATATCTCTAACAGATCCAACTCCACAGCCCTGAGAATCAGGTCTCGCATGTGCAGCAAGGTTGCAATATATTTAAAGGGGTTGTCTCGCGGCAGCAAGTGGGGTTATACACTTCCGTATGGCCATATTAATGCACTTTGTAATGTACATCATGCATTAAATATGAGCCATACAGAAGTTATTCACTTACCTGCTCCGTTGCTAGCGTCCACGTCTCCATGGTTCCGTCTAATTTCGCTGGCGGCTTGCTTTTTTAGACGCGCTTGCGCAGTCCGTTCTTCTGCTCTGAGCACGAGCAGCTTCAGCGTGCTCGCCGCTACAGCTCTTCTGCGCATGCGCAGACGAGCTGTAACTTCTTGGGAGCGCGCTGGAGCGGCCATTCTGCTACCATCCTCACTTAGAGGAAGATGCAGAAACTTGAGCCGCCCAGCAGTGCCTAGAAGCCGCGCAGCCGTGCCGAGAAGCCGCCCAGGTAAGTGATGGGTCAGGGGTGATGTGTGACTAACTGGCCTGGGCCCCGGAGCCTACATCTGTAGCGAGGGGACTGCCGCTGTGGCCCCGGAGCCTTCGTCTGTTGTCAGGGGACTGCCGCTGGGGAGCCGGGGCCTAGCGTGGGGGAGCCGGGGCCTAGCGCCGGTTACCTGCTGCCTGGCGGTGGGTGATTGTGGCCCAAGAGCGTGTGCTGTGGTCAGCCGCGTTCAATCCCGAGGCCTGGTCGGTGGCTGTGGGGTCCGGTCGGCGGCCGCGGTGGGTCTGGTCGGCGGCTGCGGGGCGTCTGGTTGTCAGGGAGACACAGCTGGTAGCGTCTCGGGAGCGCGCAAGTCGGGCTACAGCAAGCGCGGTGCACCATGGGAGAAACCCGCGGTGCACCTTGGGAAAAGAACCGGTGGCCATCTTTGGGAAACGTTTTATAAGTTGCTGAAACACAAGAACTGTGAGTAGAAACCTGCTTTAAAACCCATTTACACGTGTGCATAGTAATGTATGCTTAAGATGAGGGACTGGGCAATAAAAAAATTCCACCCTTGCCTCGAGACAACCCCTTTAAGGAAAAAAAAACAAAATTGCAAATTCTCTTAAAATTGAACCATTTTAGGATAGAAATAATGTAGTGTTTAACTTTATTCTTTTGAAGGTGGGGTGAAAAAAACACAGCAATCACAAGTTCTTTGGGTTTTGTTACTATGACAATACCAAAATCAGAATTTTTTTTTTAAGAATTTTGTTTTTTTACTTTTGCAAAATAAAAACACAATTTTTTTTGCATTTATTTTTGTGGCAATTCAAAGACCAATATCAGTTTTACTTTCTATGTGAGAGCTTGTGGATTTTTTTTTGTAATACAATTTTCTTTACAATGCTCACTATGAGGGATAATTAATGTTTTCACTACTACTGTATGGATCATTGTGGATGTGGTGATAAAATTATGCATAGGTTTCCAGTTTATTTTCCATAAAATAAGGTACTTATTTTGTCAGATAGGCTCAGCGCGGAGAACAGTCTGCTCTCCCCTGCTCCCCGGCGGCAGTTCCCGCAGCGGGATATCGCTATGCCCGTGGACAGGAGCCCTAAGGGGTTACCGTGGGTTTTGTGCGCATAATACAGGGTATCAAACTTTATATTACTTACAATTGTGCCTCTCACATACAGCGCTCAAAAGCGTTGCTATGGAAAGCGCAGCCCCTTGTCCACGAGGGGAGAATCATGACGATTCTTCGCTGGCGGGACTCAAATCGCGGCATGCCGCGATGAGCTTATCTGTCAAATAGGCTCACCGCAGAGAACTGTCAGTTCTCTTCCCTGCTTGCTAGCGATATTCCGCCTACCCCATGGACAGGGGGCCTTAAGCTTGCAATCCTCTGATCTCTCATATAATACACTGCAGTACTTCATTATTACAGTGTATTGCGTTTGTAATTATAAATCTGACATGCAGCCTTTTAAGTCCTTTGTAAGAGCATAATAAACATCCATACAGGGCAGACTACCAACACCGCCTCTGCGCTATAATATAATGGCAGCTCATGAGAACAATGTACTGTTGCAGCGAGGGGTGGGAAGGGGTTAATAAAAATCATCAAGGATAAATGTCTGCATTTTAACGTGACTGTGCCTTCTCAGAATCCAACCGGTGTTTTTCCTTTATTAACTATTAATTAAAACACAACTTGATAGGAAAATAGGGTGAAAACACAGCATATATTTCACGCCAAAATACATATTTAAATCAATATTCCTAAAAGAAACCGAAGGAAGAAATCAAATTGTAATATGGAGTGAGATTTTCTGTGCATATGTGGGTGTCTGTACGGGGCCACTGACAGGCCTTCTGAGTACACACATCATTGGAGAGCTGTTTCTGTTTCCACTCTGAAGGATAAAAGCCAAGTTTTTGGACCTACATAAGAGTCTACAGATGTCTGGACAGAAGTCTTGGACACCATAAGGGTTGCCCCTCAAGAGGCCTCAATAAGTGAAAGAGATTCTTACAGCCTGAAAAGCTATTCCAGAACACCATGTACACTGCTGGCTCTGCACAGAAAGGGGCCTTTGTGTTGTAAAGAGACCCTGCCACATGCAGAGAAGAGTATGCTCCTATTCCAGATACTTCCTACAGCACACCGCTACTGCCCAACCATTCTCCAATATATACCATTAACTTATAGCTCAAATTCTCCAAAACCGCCGCATAAAGAGCTACTATGTCTTCTCTACACCTGGCCATAAATATGTATTAGGGCACATTCACATGGGTGGATATTCCGTTTGTATATTTCACAGACATCACATGGACACCAGACTGTTCACAAGTTATCACACAGACAGTGTGGGAAAAATAGGAAAAAAATTGCAGCATGTTCTATTCTAGCCCGTGTCACGGCCGAGTACAATATGCAATGTCTACTGTCCTGCATACAGACAGGGTGCTGTCAGTTCTGCCTGACAATCGCGGGGCAACTCACACAACTGTCTGAATGCAGCCTTAGGCCGGTCACCCTGCGTACCGCACTTTAATGACAGCGGAGGCTCGCAGGCAGTCATGTGTAGTACAGTTTTTTTCCTTTTTTGCTCATTTGTAATTCCTGCGCCGCTGCTTAGTGACGACTCTGGTACCCGCAGCCCATACGCAATGTTAAGTGCGTGTGGGCTGCGACTCGCACTCCTCTATTGACATAAATGGAGGCAGTCTGCATGTATTCTGCGGTAAAATAGAGCATGCTGTGATTTTTCTTCTGCTCGCAAAATACGAAATTCGTATCCGCGAGTGTGAAGAAAAAATTCATGCCTTTCAATGCCCACATTTTCACATGGAAAGTCTGATTGTGCAATCTGTGATTCAAATTCGGTAGTGTCAGACTGGCCTCAGACAAAAAAAACAAAACAAAACATGTGGTTAGCATAACTTCTAATAGAGTTCCCCAAGAAAAGGCTCTTGGTCCTCCCCGCATGGGGTTTCCCAGCTGTGGGTACGTTTTGTACATCAGTAGTACCAGGGACATTATACCACTGCAACTTGGCAAGACCACTTTACTGGCAGTTGTCTCTACAGTACAGGCCTAATCATGTGGTATTTTTGTTTTCAACCTCAGAGTTAGAAAAGCCTGGGGACTACTGGCATGCAGCAACCAATACGCTTGTTTAGTCTTAAAGGGGTTGTCCCGCGCCGAAACGTTTTTTTATTTTTTTTAACCCCCCCCCCCCCCCCCCCGTTCGGCGCGAGACAACCCCGATGCAGGGGTTAAAAAAACAACCCGCACAGCGCTTACCTGAATCCCGGCGGTCCGGCGTCTTCATACTTACCTGCTGAAGATGGCCGCCGGGATCCTCTGTCTCCGTGGACCGCAGGGCTTCTGTGCGGTCCATTGCCGATTCCAGCCTCCTGAGTGGCTGGAATCGGCACGTGACGGGGCGGAGCTACACGGAGCCGGCATTCTACACCAGCGGCCCCATAGAAGACTGCAGAAGACCCGGACTGCGCAAGCGCGTCTAATTTGGCCATCGGAGGGCGAAAATTAGTCGGCTCCATGGGAACGAGGACGCCAGCAACGGAGCAGGTAAGTATAAAACTTTTTATAACTTCTGTATGGCTCATAATTAATGCACAATGTACATTACAAAGTGCATTATTATGGCCATACAGAAGTGTATAGACCCACTTGCTGCCGCGGGACAACCCCTTTAAGCGAGCCATAGACATTAGGTTTAAGGTTGACTGAACCCGACAATGATCAATGTGTATAAGCACACATCAACAGCGTCCGGATGACAGATGTTAGGGTGAGGTATAGAAAGACTGAGCATATTTCCATATTTCCAAGGACTCTTGTTCGTCCAGTTGGGACGATCAAACAGATTGTTTAAAAAAGAAATTAAATAGCCACTCCAGCAAAAACAGATTTTAACATCACTGCATCCCTCACCTGATTGTCCTTCACACTCTGGATGTCCACTATGTACACTACCAGCTAGAAAGTCTCATCTTTTCCAGTTACTTTTGACATTAACACAGTTAAGTCTAGCAAATAACGTGAAATGGTTCAAAGGTTCAAAAGAAAGTTAAAAACATAAAAATATTATGAAAATTTTACCTCAAAAGCAACATTAGTCTATTTATGTCAACCAAAGGGCTCTTTTTTCTTCAATAAACATATCAAGGACAATTGTTCTGCAGCAGAGAAAGCAAATTATGGTTTGAAATGGGATGCAAATTATTCCCACAGGTGTCTCAACCTTTGGAGATTACTTTCAAACCCTCTGATTCTATATAACCAGCACTAAAACAGACTGCATTACAACACCCCTCTAGGATAGGATTTGCACAGTTTTGCAGAGCACATTGTGATTATAATGGCAAGAAAAAGGCAATTAGCTAATGACAACATACTGAGAATTATAACCCTTAGACATATAGGCATGTCCTACATATCAAAAGGCACTTGGAAACTGGGGAAAAGTCTGACCGGAAGAGATCTGGCTGACCAAAATAAGATGACGAGTTTTTAAGAGTCACCCGTGATTTGTACCTCATAGCACAAAATCTTCAAGCACAGCTTAACGCCGAACTCACACGAGTGTGGGATTACCGCGTATTACACGTGCGCTACATGCACGTGTAGTATGTGGTCATTTGCAGGCAAATACGTTGCTATATGCAGTTCTGCTCACATCTGAGTGTAGGAATTAATATGCAATGGAAATTTAAAAAAAACATTAAAAAAAAACAAACACATGGACTACATATGACAGCGTGCATGAGATACTCTGTCATGCGTAGTACAATTTCGCTGACATACGTGGCAACAGTCCGGATCACCAGCGGCTCCACAGCGGTAAGAGGCTCTGTGACTCATGCAGCGTTTTACGCATACGGCTGTGTGAGCTTTATGCAGCAAAATAGAAACAAGTTTCAATTTCAGCTGTGAAGAAAAGACTTCTATTTGCAGGTCTGAGAGGTATAGTATCAGTAAGACAGACACTGCGAAGATTGCAAAATAATAAAAAAACATGCATGGGCCAAGCATGGATCTCCAGTGGGCTACTAAGAGTGTAAGAAGGGCTTATGGACACATGAATCAAAATCTGTCATCTTTGGTACATCACGAAGGGTTTTTGTATGCCATCGATTAGGTGAAAGGATGGTTCCAAGTGTGTGACACCAACTGTCAAACATGGAGGAGGAAGCGTGATAGTCTATGGCTCTCTTGCTGGATCCAGAGTTGGCAACTTACACAGGGTGACTGGCACACTGGACAAAAATGGCTAACACAGCTGGTAATACCCTCTGGTGTACGCCTAGTTGGTCAAGGGTTCATATTACAGCAAGACAATAATCCAAAACATACTTCTAGGTTATGTAAGAACTACTTAAAGGGGTTGTCCCGCGCCGAAACTGTTTTTTTTTTTTTTTTTTTTTTTAACCCCCCCCCCCCCGTTCGGCGCGAGACAACCCCGATGCAGGGGTTAAAAAAACAAACCGGAGAGTGCTTACCTGAATCCCGGCGGTCCGGCGTCTTCATACTCACCTGCTGAAGATGGCCGCCGGGGTCTGCTCCCTCCGTGGACCGCAGCTCTTCTGTGCGGTCCATTGCCGATTCCAGCCTCCTAATTGGCTGGAATCGGCACGTGACAGGGCGGTGCTACACGGAGCCGGCATTCTGCACGAGCGGCTGCATTGAAGAGAGCAGAAGACCCGGACTGCGCAAGCGCGGCTAATTTGGCCATCGGAGGCCGAAAATTAGTCGGCACCATGGAGACGAGGACGCCAGCAACGGAGCAGGTAAGTATAAAACTTTTGATAACTTCTGTATGGCTCATAATTAATGCACAATGTACATTACAAAGTGCATTAATATGGCCATACAGAAGTGTATAGACCCACTTGCTGCCGCGGGACAACCCCTTTAAGAAGACAAGAAGAAGCCAGTAGGCTTCAAAGAATGGAATGACCTGCAGTGTCTAAAGACTTAAACCTCATTGAGCTTGTTTGGGATGAACTAGAGCAAAAAGTGAAAGTAGACAATCTACAACTGCAGCACATTTGTTGGAACTTCTACAACAATGTTGGGAAGAAATTTCTGAGTAATAACTGAATGCAATTGTAGAAAGAATGCCTCGATGGTGTGAAGCTGTTATATCAGCTAGAGGGGGCGACTGTGAAAAGACAAAAATCTAGACTTAATTTGGTGAAACAAAGTTAATCCATTATTTTTATTCATCTTAACGTTTTCATTTGTTCTATGCTTTAATTTTAAAGTACATTTGATACATTAAACTGCGCAAAGAGGATTAAAAACTGGAAAAATTGAGGGATTCTAAAATCTTTGACTGGTAGCGTATATTGCAGTTACTTCCATGCAGTGCAGCCTCCTGTCTGGTACTTATCAGATACCAACTTGATTTTTACTTTTCTCCCTGCTTTCACTATGCTAAGCTAGCAATCCCATGATGTGTCAGCACAGCATCACATGACCAACTAGAGCCAGTACCATATCTACCTGCTGGGAGGATAGTGTGATTATATTATGATAATCATCATTAACCTCTAAGGTCTCCTAAATAAGCTAAAGTACATAAGTATTCAGTCACAGAGGATAATTTGCCACTGCTTTCATTATAAATGTATGACAAGAGCCTCTAAACAGCAGGTGTAACTGTGATAGGAGTTTGTCCCCGACGTGAAGAGCATGTGTCGTATAGTCCATGCAGTTTCATCATACAGCATGTTCTAGTGATTGAATAGAGTTTTTGGAGTGAACAGAGAGAAGTACTTCCCAGGCAGTCACTATGAGATCACATGGCCCAGTGGAAGAGAAGAATTCCAAGAAATTTGAAATACAAAGAAATAACTGAACAAGGCAATACTAGTAGACTTCTTTATATAGAGGGATTAGTTACATGATTATATTATGGTCACTACTATGTGGCTGGTACAATTTAATGGACAATGGTATATGGTAGACACATTGGCAGACACTATCTAGAGTGGATGTTATTACTGGGCTGGCACTGCAGTGTGTTATATCTACTAGTTGGGACAAATGTGTAGGTACTTTATGTCTCTAGTGGTAAGAGTGTGCTATGTGCACTAGAATTTGCAACAATTTAGGGGTGTAATAAAAGTCACTAGACTGAAGCATTATACAGTAAACCCTTGAGAAGCATTGCTCTTAAGTAACACTGTTTTCAACTTAACACGATGTGTCAGGGCAGCGGCGGTCCCTCAAATAAAGTTGCATTCCCCAGATAAGGGGACCCTGATCCTGGGCGCCGCTGCGCAACTGATGCCAGTCACTTCCTGCTTCTCCTGCATCAGCGCGTGCCTAGTCCAACCCCTCTCCACAGTGCCGGCTGAACGTTGCGGTGTCTGCCTGCCTCCTGACACAGTACAGCAGCTGAATCCCCAAAGTGCCAGCTGAACGCTGCCTGACTCCTGAATCCCCACTGTACTACAAAATGTAAGTACTGTACAGATGAGTACAATACAGTAAAGAAACATAGGACTGCAAGTAAATACTGCAGTCCAATGTCAAAGCACAGATAACACAGTGATACGTACCGCAATAATGATGTCCCTGCAGTCCTATGTCAAAGCACTGTATGCTAAGACCTCATGTTCAGTTAAAAAATACAATCCGCGCAGAATCTGCCACGGATTCGCTTTAAATGGTATTTTTTTTGCATGCAGATATCCACACACATTGCTATCAATGTGATAGCTATGTTGCTGATCCGTGCGGAATCCGCGGCAGAATGGAGCATGCCGCGTTTTTTTTCTCCCGCGCGTGAAAAACGCAATTCTTTTAAAATGCCAATGATTCCCTATGGGCAAAATCCGCTGCGGATTCCGCAATTTCATTTAGCTAGTGGACATGAGGCCTAAATGTCCAAAAACCAATTAAATGTTAATTTATTCTTTACAGTTGTGTTTTATATTCATTCAATATTGTTATTCTTTTTGGTATTAAAGACCAGAGCTATTCTCTATTAAATGGGGTTTGGTGCGTTTTTTGGAACGTCTAGAACCAATTAATTGGATTTACATTAATTCCTATGAAAATAATGTCATCAACTAACATTGATTTCTACTAAAGTCCATTGCTTCCGGGCGGATTAATGACGTTAGCTGAGGTTCTACTGTATTACCTTAAAATTACAACGAGGATCAGTTTCGAAGGATTGTTCATAGTAGTAAACGGTGTGACTGGGTTTGGGCTAAAATATGAAAAATCTGCTTCAGCATGTGCTATGCCTCCATAATTGAGGTTCCTGAATGGCAACCAGCCATTATTGTAAAGACAACATGAGAGAATTTGCCACCTTCTCCTTGTTTATTACATTGCATTACCATTGTAGACAAATTTTCTTACCTGTAGCAGGTCCGCTCTCCCCCGGCAGCAGTGCTCCTGTCCCTGGCTGTGCGTTGCCTGGGCTAGTCCCTGGTGCAGTGGAGGAGGGGGGAGTCCCTGCTCCTCCCCCCAGCAGCATACAGGACGCCGGAGGGGGCTGCCCACGTTTCAGTAACACTTTGTGGTCCTGCTGGCAGCGGAATCGCGGTGGCACCTCCCGAGGCATGTAGCGGGTGGTGCTGGGCGGTTGTCCGTTCGGCACTGCCACCCTTTTGGCATTGTTGCCACCATTTACTGGTGGCGAGGGGGAACTGCCAGGTAGGCTGGCGGCCGTCGCTTGGCTTGAACTTGGTTTCGTCACTTCGGGCACTTTGGTTTTTTGTTCTGTGACCTACAAAGAAATGTAAGCGAAAATCAAATAACGAAAATAAGAATATAGCAAACTGATGGTAGAAAGACTATGTGGTCATCTTGAGCAGTGTTTTTCAACTCCAGTCCTCATGGAGCCCCAAAAGGTCATGTTTTGAGGATATTCTAGAGTAGGAACTCCTGTGGCAATGTCTGAGGCACCGACAATTACATCACCTGTGCAATAGTGAGGAAATCCTGAAAACATGATCTGCTGGGGGTCCACGAGGACTGGAGTTGAGGGAACACTGATCTACATGGCCCGGAGATCATTTCAATTTTGTTCTTAACATAACGTGTTTTCCCAAAAATAAGACACTGTCATATTAATTTTTGCCTCAAAAGGGGCACAGTGTCTTATAATACTCACCTAGCAGCCTGCAATCGGGTCCCTAGAGCTGGTCTCCGTCGCTCCAGCAGGCTGCCATGTGCTCCTGCACATTGATAGAGCAGTTCTTTCTGGTAGCAGGGCTTGAATACCCCGCCTCCAGGAAGCTAATGCTCTGATTGGTTAATCGAGCGCCATGTCAGCCAATGAGAACTAGCGCTCGATTAACCAATCACAGCCATTCATGGAATGGCTGTGATTTAGTCGAGCGCTGGCTTTCATTGGTTAATAAAGCACCGCGCCAGCCAATCAGAGCATTAACTTGCTGAAGGTGGGGTATTCAAGCCCTACTACCACAAATAACTGCTCTGTCGGCATGCCGGAGGACACAGAAGCCTGCGGGAGTGACAAGGGCCACCGCGAGAGACCCAAACGCCGCCTGCTAGGTATTTAAAAAAAATTTTTTTACATGTAGTGTAGCTAGGGCTTATTTATGGGGAGAGCTTATTATCGGGGAAACACGGTCGATATATGCTTTTCCCAGACATTATTGGATTTACTGCCGATTTTCCAACCAAATCTGTAAGTTTGTTCCAAGCATCTGCTGCTTTTTAGTAAACTAATAAGTTATGACATTGTTACTGATTTTTCCCCCTCAACTAATCTCAGATTGTGCGCCCTTGTTCTCGTGTTTAGCTTCTAAATAAAAACTCTTCCCTCTTGATCTTTATTCATATCTTTAACATATTTAAAAGTTTTGATCATGTCCCTCCTCTCTCCTCCAGGCTATACAAATTAAGTACTTTAAGTCCTTTCTGTTAAGTTTGGCTCTTGAGACCTTCCACTATCTGGTAGTCCGTCCTTAAACTTCTATTTTATCAACGTCTTTCTGTATATTAGGCCTACAGAACTGAACACAGTATTCCAGGATCAGAAGCCCCATCCTGCAGCAGGCCTTACGCAAACCCTCCCCTCAGTATTCTGGTGGTCTCACCAGAGTTCTATACAACAGGTCCATAATCTCGCTCCTTCTACTTGTTATAGCTCTAGCTATGCAACCAAGCATCCTACTTGATTTCCATGCTGCCTAATCACACTCTTGACTCATTTCGGAGTGTGAAATCAGAACACCCATCTCCTTCTCTTCTGAGGTCCTTGATAAAACTGAACAACAGATCGGCTACTCAATCGGAGTATCCCTTCTCTCCAAGTGCATTATTTTACATTTGGAAGCATTGAACTGCAGCTTGCATTGTTTGGACCATTTATCTACCTATTCTCTAAAGTGAGCTGCTCCAGCAGTTAGCAGGAAAAATGCATAAGAAGCACATAGAAATTTAGTAGTACAGGCTGACCATTCAAGTGAATAGCCAACCATGGAAAACATGGACGAGCAGGGCCAACCAGACTAGGAGCTGCTGGTACTTAGGACCCTCCACTATGAGTCACTGAATAGGTCACCCTGCTCTATGACGATTTAACTCATTACTGAGGAAGGCACCTCCCTGCCAACCCGGATAAAAATTCCCTCCTGACTCCCAATCTGGCAAGCGGAATACTCCCCGGATCACCGACCCTTCTGACATAATCGGTGATATAACATGTAATATGGTGTCGCTCAAGAAAGACGTCCAAGGCCCTCATACTCTAATCAAATTTGCCATCACAAGATCCTTAGGCAGAGAGTTACATAGTCTCACTGCTCTTACAGTAAAGAACCTCCTTCTATGTCTGTGTAGAAAACCTCTTTCTTCTAGACATAGAGGGCACCCCCTTGTTACAGTCCTGGGTATAAACAGATGATGGGAGAAACCTCTGTATTGTCCCGATATATTTATACATAGTTATTAGGTCACCACTCAGTCGGCTTTTTTCTAAACAAAATTTGATAACCCATCTGGGTGTTGTAGTCCCCCCATTCCGTTTATTACTTTAGTTGCCTGCCTTTGAACCCGTCAAGCACTGATATGTCCTTCTTGAGTACCAGTGCCCAAAACTGTCCACAATATTCCATGTGTGGTCTGACCAGTGGCTTGTAAAAAGGAAGAACAAATGTTCTCATCATGTGCCCCTAGACCTCTTTCGATGGCCCCATCATGATCCTATTTGCCTTGGCAGCAGCTGCCTGACAATTTGCCTTGGCAGCAGCTGCCTGACACTGGTTGCTCCAGTTAAGAACTGGACATTCATATTACAGTTTAACAAAAGTTTGTCATTGATAGAGCACAGGACTGAACATAGAAAGGAGGATGCTGCACTGAGGAAATTAGAGAAAAATCATTTTAAGGAACATCAACAGCAACAAAAACGAGGCGGATATGAATTGGCCATTAATTGTTGCCAGGGACAAGTCTAAAGAACAAGGCTCTTTATCAATGAATTTGTGGTTTCCAAGCCAAAGTGCTTTCCCATCAGCCTGTAATTGTTTGTCCCAGAGGGGAGGAGGTTGTGAGAGGAAGTGGATGTACAAGAGAGGCAGGTATTGTACATGCACAAACCTAGGAAACTTCTGAGAAGCACCACAAAAGTGAGCTAAAAGTTAACTCATTACTTAAAACAGGTTTAGGGCTTTATCTGTTTTATAAACGTAAATAATATGACTTTTGGTAAAATCCCTGCCTGTGCTTTCACAAAAGAATGATAATCGCTCACTGAACGGAGGCAAAGAGCACCACAGATTTCTTCCGGACGTCCATCCCCATTCAAGAGTAAACAGGCAGTCAATCATAGATGAGCAACTGCCTGTTTAAACAGTTCGATGGTCACTTGGCTCTTGGCAAGTTAAAACAAGCAATTCACACTCGCTTGCCCCGCCAGGTCCTATGTTTACATTGAACGGCAGTTGCTCATAATTGCTCTTGAGCGATCACACCAGCGACTATCGTCCTATGTAAAAATACCCTTACAGTACAAGCCCTGGCAATGTGCAAACTAAGGCATGCCTTCTGCCATTACACTATGAAGGCCAAGCTGCACCAAGAGAGATCAATAGCCCCAATATCTGCTCAAATGGATGAGGAGCTTCAAAAAAGCTGCAGGAAAGCTGCACTCTGGACGCAGGAGTACTTCAGGAGGACTTTTATTAGGGTCCAGCTGCAACCAATATTGTGCCTACACAAGGGACTCAAGTAGAATTTCAAAGAGGTTTTGTGAGGGACCCCTTATAAGCATTTTATGTCTGGGCATATTGTGACCTCTAGGAAAGCAGAATCCCATTCTGAGAACCATAACGAGTAATGGAGAACTTTTTGATTAGTCAGAGCCACTTTCTTCAGAAATACCTTTGAAAAGGGTCTAGCAAGGCACAAAAAGTGTCTAAAACTGATGGAAATGTGGTATACAACATGGAAGACATTTTCGGTGCATTTTAAGTTAAAAGTTCTTGCACATCTGCATGAGTAAATCTGCTGCAATTTTATTTTTGTATTGCTGCATTTCTTTACAATTGTTTTTATGTATGGGTTTGTTTCTGCAGGTTACGCTGTTAACCTGCAGTTTAAATAAGGTGCTAGCTTTATTATTTGGATTGTTATAAGTTACATTGCAGCGATTTTATATTTGTGTATTTTTTTAAACAAACTTTATGTAAATGGTAAATACTTTTGCTGATATTATGCTTTGGTGTACTGAGAATCTCAAGTGTTCTACCTGTCAGATTAAAACTGACACTAAAAAGTCCAATAGGCATAGCAGGCCTTTATTAGGCTCCCCGCTGGCATAGCAACCCATGAGTGACACAGGAGTCCCCTTCCTCGAACTACGTTAATGCTGCAGTTGCTATTGACATCAGCATTTAAGGGATTAAATGGTCAAGATTGAAGAGAAATCAACAACAGCAGTTGTTGCAGAAGTAGCTGGGCTGTATGTTACAGTTTTGGGTCACCTTCACACCGCCGAGAAAATTGTGTGAGATTTGTGCATTCGAGATGCATAAATCTCACACGAATATGAACCACTTCTGAATGGGGTCATATACATGAACGATTTCTGTCCCATCTTTGGGTGTTCTCTCAGAACACCTCGTCCATTTTTTTCAATGAGGCCAGAACAAACATCGCACAGCGTGCGTGTGCCTGCGAGTGTGACGCACTGAGAGGTTTTCCAATGAAAACAATGGGAAATACTTGTCGATCTTCCAGCACAGCTGGAAGCTACACCAGAGGATCACTACTTCCCTGAAGTGATGGGAGGCGTTTTTGACACAAAAACACCTTACATCCGCGTGGAAATGGCACTCGTCCCTGTGAAATTGGCCCTCTAAGGCCTCATGTCCACGGCACGCACGGATTTCTCATGCAGATTTCCACACGAATGCGCTGCGAATCATCTGCACTGAAAAAATACACAACCCCACCTCCCAGCCTTTTCCCCACCTGCCCAATTGATTTTAACTTTCAAATCTATAGTAAATCCGCAAATGTATTTGCAGATGCACCGTGGATCGTAAGCTCCCATACAGATTAATGGAGCACAACCGCGCATGATCCACGGTAAAACGGAGCATGCTGCAATTTATTATTCACATGTGGCATCAGCAAATCAAATAAAAACAAATCCGCAGGTGTTAAATGGTGTGCGGTGACCAATGCTTCCCTATGGGTGGCTTGATTTACAGATCTCATACGCGGATTCCGCAAATCAAATCCGTCCGTGGATATTGGGCCTTAGACAGATAAGCCATTTACTTTATGAGAGTAGTATTCTTATGACCCTACAAAATTGCAACATTACAACTTTTTATCTTCGTGTAACAAGTCAGCCCTCACTCTAATGGTTAAATACAAGTCTAAAATCCGATAACGAGCGACTGTGACACATAGTAATATACACTGGCATTTTTTTAGTTATATTTACAAAGGCCTTTTCCCTTTTTTAAATATCCCCTCATCTGCATCTCACTCACCAGCAGCTCTGGGTTTTTCCCTCATGATGTAAGCTTTACAGGCTGCAGCAGCCAATGACAGAGCCCAGTGCGGAGGCCTGCGATTGGCTGCAGCAGCCCACGACGTCCTGTACACAGGTTGACTGCAGCCAGTAAACGAAGACCAAACATGGAGTACCGCGCAGCATCTCAGGAGATATCAGGAGAGGCAAGTATATGACTGTGGGTTATTTTGTAGCCCGGGGTACATTTCTGTTACAAATCTCAGACAATCCCTTTAATATATACTTTTTTCTTTAAGCTGAAGTTACATTTGGTACACTTCTCCTGACTCCCGTCTCTACAGTCTAGATACAAGTTTACATTTCTTGCTGTGTAGAATGTGTTGAAATCTTGTAAAGTCAATGCTATAAAATCCCTAACAGTGGGAAGAAATGAATTGAAAATATGTACAATATGCTGGACTGTTCAACACTCGGCCCACTGTCCACCTCATGTTGGCATTGCTCACTGACACAGTGCTCTGATGTGAAGCATGAACCTAGCAGGAGCTGTAGTTATGCTTGCTGGACCACGCTAGGAAGGTGAAGTATCATGCCGGGACCCTCTTGCTTAAGGTCCTTTTAGAGAAGCCAATCATTTGAACGAGTGAGCGACGTCACCACTAGCTCGCTCTCATGCAGCCTGTGTAAACAGACAGATAAATCATTGGCCTGTTCAAACGAGAATTGTTCAATCTTTCACATCGGCTGTATAAGCAAATAAGAGGGATTAACAATTACTGTTTAAACTGAAATATAAGCAAATGATGATTTTTATGGCAACGTAAAATGGATAGACAAAAAGTGACTAATTTGTCGTTCAGTTGTTGGCTCGCGTATATATATATATATCGAACGATAGCATTCACATTTGCTCATTTGAACGATTTTTTGAAAGATAATCCTATCTAAAAGCACCTTTACTAACTGGTTTCAGCACTAGGGAGCTTTGGCTATCTCCAGCCATCAGTAAGTATAGATAGCACAGAGCTCAACAATAGCATGAAGAACGGCATGCCTTCCAGAACAGATCTGTCGTAACTCTGAGCAGAAGCCATCTCACTAATGTCAACAGAGCACTATTGACGGGCACTCAGATCGGGGAACAGCTGGATGCAGAAGGCAAGCGGGGATACCCCACTTGCCTTCTGCATCCTCCGGTGGAAACGCTCGGCTGTATGACAGCAGGGCGCCTCCCAGCAGGGAACAGCTGGATGCAGAGAACAAGTGCACCCCCCGCTTGTTCTCTGCATTCTCCGGAGCACAACGTGATCGCTCAATGTTTGAGGGATCATCTTGCGATGTAAATGACACAACGATTATCACTCAAAAGACATCTTTTGAGCGATAATCGTTGTGTCTAAATGGGCCTTAATGGGAACACCAGATAGAAGAGCCTACCTTCTGAGCAGCGTCTTTCTTCTTCTTATCCTCTTTCTTCCTTTTCTTGTCTTCCATTAACTGTTCTTCCCTTTCTTGCTCCTTCTCTCTGGAAACACAAGAGCAAACAGCATTTAGAATTAGCGCAATTAACGTACCCATTTACATTGGTACAAGCCTCTGCTTCATAACAATCACTCTATGGTGTATTTTTAGGCTCCTTTCACAATGCGTCTGAGGCTTCTATGGGGAAGATTCCTCGGATGTATGTGTTTTAATAAGGATACAGCGGCTAATGATCCCTTCTCCAGTCTAGCACATGTATGTTGGAATATATGACAACGATAACACAGGCGCCATCTGCTTTGTGCACCAATGGTGCCGCACACAGAGCTATCAGTGTGGATAACTTAAGAGATTGTTGATGAATATTATAACTTGTAAATAACTATTTTGAGAAGGCAATGCGGAAGTTCAAGAAGATTAAGATGGTAGGAGAAATGCCTTAATGCCTTTATTCATTGTAACCCTTTCATAGTTGCAAAAATGTCTATTTCTTCCGCAGCCCGTTTGGCAATACTTCAACGAAGTGCAGTGGTTGCTAACCCATAGCCTACCACTAAATGACTCTGTATGGGAAACTGTAATAAGCCATTAGATCCTACATTAGGCAAATTCATAAATGCAAGTAACTCTTCCCAGCAGTCTAGCAGAGACTCTACATCTATTTTAGTAGGAACTAAGAATGCTTATTGTTCAATTAAAAGCAAGTGCCTACATTTTTGTTTCATGCCATACCCCAAGAAGCAATGCATTTAAAACACAGATGAGCACCACTACCAGCGTGGCGCAGAACCCTCAGGTGGCACCGTTACGACATCCAAAAGTACTATAATACAAATTCAAGAGACAGGATTGCACTTCTTGCATTTGTAAAAGTTTGCAAATGCTTTTATTACTAATCTATGAGATGTTCACAGTAAATCCAAGCAACGTTTTAGGCAGCATAGCACGGTATTATTGTATCTTGTCTCCACCAAAATTATGGGTGGAGACCTTGAGTGATAGCTCTAAGGTCTTATTTCTAGTATTACCTGGTAGACTCAACTACCAGCCACCAAGGCGTTGTACTTCTATACCACACTCTGAGGTTTTCACTCTTCGGTATTATAGTTGCTGTTTTTTGTTTTTGGCTCTTTAGTTTTCTACCACCACTACGGTATATGCCACCATGTTATTCATGTTCTTTTCTTGATGTCTTTTAGATAGCTTGACTTCAAGAAGTGTGCGCCATCCTGTCTTTTGACTAAACAGTGATAGACACTATATAGACGACGTACGTTTGGCAACCATGGATTCTATTCATTGTTGGAGGGCATCAGTTCTTAAAAAGGCAACGCAATACCTCAGTAGAAAGCTTATGACTCCTTTCACCCCATCACACCATAACTTTAATGGTGCTTACACACATTAAATTAAGTCGGCAGAACTTACAGATTTGAGAACAGCTGATGGCGTCACAACGCTCCCTCTATGGTAGATAAGCGAAAGAAAGATGGGGAATGTTTTATTTCATATCCCATATCCACAGGTCCTGAGAGAGATAAGCTGCTACCAGCCGAACAAGTGCTCTGCGGACATATCTAAAAAGTGTATGGGCACCTTTATCCATGGGAGTACAGCTACCATCAGAGGACTGCAGGAACTGCTTTACAGGTTTTTTGGGGGCCCCTCCTTCCTATAATGGGATCCAGTTTAGTTCTTGTCTCTTATATGGTTGGGTGTTTAGATTTTATAATAATAGTACAAACTTAATAAAAAGGTATGAGCTTTAAGAAACTGCACATTGAAACCAGTTTCCAGCTCTGATTTTAAGAGGCCCATTGTTATGTGCACACGGTACCTCTGATTGGCTACTATATGCAAAATAATCAGGTCATGTACAGTATATAACTACAGTAATCAGGCAGGAATTTATTGTTTGGGAGAAGTGCCATGTATGCATAAAACAAGCCAAACTCGCATTTTGGGGGGGAGAAATGGAAAGGAAAAATTGCTGGCAATCCCCTAATATATATGGCTCGCATCAGTGCAAGCACTTGACTGCAGAGAAGAGTTTATTTTATCAGTGTTTCTACAGATCAGCCTGCACAGGGCCGATTACACAGGAGTAACCGCACCCTGCCGTCCGGGGTAGACTCCATATCATCTGAGGTCACCACACCAACATGCCAAACACCCCAGGCTAGTAGACAAATCAGACGGCAGTCACTGCAGCTCCTCTTCCAAAGGACTAATCATAAGAGCTACACATGTATGCTGAAACTCAGGAACTTTATTAAGCTGCAAATTAGAATAATAATCTAAAACTATACAAAAAAAAAAAAAAGTACTTTCCGTCTAGTGAATAAGGCACAATCCAGGGTCAATGTAAAAGGCTCCCAGTAACTTCACAACTACTCTGCTCTACCGTAACAAATGCAGGACGAGAACCATGATGGCAAGCTCTATAATATATATATTATATACACACACACACTTCTTGTCCTGCATTTGTTATGGTAGGTCTGGTGGAGGAGAGATGATGATCTTACCCCTTTTCATTCAAGCAAAGGACAGATGCGCGATAACATATTACAGTAAAATAGTGCCATACAGCAGTATCCAGACTGCCCACAGCCCCTTTAGGGAATCTGGGTGTCTCTACACAAAGTCATGTGCCGCATCCCTAAATCTTAAGAATAACGTATTCAGGCCGAGGAACTTGCGTAAGACTTCATGCGCTGCAAGACACTCAAATATTGCGTGAATATGAGCCCAATCTTTTGAATGGAGTCATATACATAACTCGCTGCAGGTTTTCACATTCCTCTGAATGCATCACTCATTGGTGTCAATGGAACCTTTAATGCATCGCATGGTTCTTGCATGCCATGCAATGTGCATGCGAGGTTTCCCATTTAAAATCAATGGAAAACACTTCCGATCCTCTATCGAGCGCGAAACTTACGCGAAAGGATCGGAATTTCACAGATGCGATGCAAGGATGCTTTAGTCTGAAAAAATCACCTCGCATCAGCGGGTAAAATGCAGGTTGCCGAGTACAATATCGGGCTCGCCCATGTGTAGGTAGCCTTAGACTAGTGAAGTCTTCTGCAGTTCGTTCTCCCATGAGGCCATACTGTAGTATACAGAAAGCATTTTCTACCTCCCTTATGGTGTGAGGCATGCCTTTACCCAAAGCATTATATTTACAGATAATCTTTCAGATTTAACATAGTAACCAGTACTGGTTAATGGGACTGATGGGTGGAACCGACTGAATGAATCATTGTTTAGGTGAGAATTATTATTGGTCGCTAAGAAATCGTGGGTGAGTGAGGCCAATGAGCGTCCATGTAATAAATAGTAGTAGCAAGTCCCCACAAACTTTCTTCAAAGGGCTTCTCAGGCTACTATAGAGGAGTCTCCATCAGCTACATGTTCTCACGTAGGGAAACCATAAGGGTGTTGTCTACGGGGGACAACTCAAACATGCATATTTGGCCCAGCCAACTGAGCCACTAAATAGCAAGATGATGTTCATTTCTATAACTGTTCACCCTTCAATCAGTAAATGAATGGCGTCTTCACAGTGAACTAAAGTTTACTCATCAGGAACCTGTCATGTTGAAAATGGACAAGTCGCAGTCTACAATCCAACATCTATGGATTTAAAACTCTGCTCATTCTAGGCTTAAGAGTCCAGCGAGCGGTCCCATCAGTGATTGGCAGCGGTCTGTGCATGCACGCTGCAACGGGGGAGGCTGTCAATCACTGATTAGGGCTGAGAAAGAGCAGAGTATTAGAAGAAATGTCCGGTTATACGCAATCCTTTCCCAGAAAATTAAATAGTAATCTGCTCAACGCCTCCTGTTATATAACACACTGCCGGTGGAACAGACATTACTTCAATGTGATAGGTTCCCTTGAAGGCCATGCTACCATCTGTGTAAGGCCGGGCAAAGACCACCATAGGTAATACATAGAATGGTAGAGTTGGAAGGGACCTCCAGGATCATCGGGTCCAACCCCCTGCTCAGTGCAGGATCTCCAAATCATCCCAGACAGATAGTTGTCCAGCCTTTATTTGAACATTTCCATTGAAGGAGAACTAACCATCTCCTGTGGTAACCTGTTCCACTCATTGATCACTGTCTAATATCTAATCTGTGTCTCCTCCCTTTCAGTTTCATCCCATTGCTTCTAGTCTTTCCTTGTACAAATGAGAATAGGGCTGATCCCTCTGCACTGTGACAACCCTTAAGATATTTGTAGACAGCTATTAAGGCCTCCTGCACACGGGCGGAAATTCCACGGTGGGATTTCCCGCAGAATTTCCGCCCGTGGAAGCTGCCATAGAAAACGCAATCCTAGGCAGACGGCCGCGATTTGTCTGCGCGAAATCACGTAAATTATGCACGGCAAACAAATCGCGGCATGATCTATTTCTGTGCGGGGCTCGCAGAGATCAAAGAGCCGCAGCCGCGGGAGAGGCGAGTGCAGTGCTAGTACCTGCATTGGCTTCCTGGTTTCTTTCTTCTATCTTTTAATTCATGTTGCCTAGCAACATGGGTAAAAGACGCAGTACAGTTGCAATGTGATTGCATATGTACGGCGTTCCATATGCACCCATAGTAAACAATAGGGCTGTATGCGCTTAATATGTAGTAAAATAGAACATGCTGCGTTCTTTTTACACACGTAATAAATGCAATAAAATATACGCAAGTGTGAATGATACAAAGAAAATCAGTTTACTTTCATTAAAACCATTCACCAGGTATTACACATGCGTACACTGTGTGCGTAATATGCAATTCAAATATGTTCATGCGAGCGTGGACGTGGCGAAGATCAGGCACAAAATCCCAGATAAATCACTGGTATTTTCACTGTTTGGATTCTCCGACGGAGCCAAACAAGCAGCCGTTTAACTGGAAATGCCAACGTGGCATCAGTTTGTTTCCAATAAGAGAGGGGCCGGGCCCACATGAAGGGTCATATTCCGCTTGTGGATATCCGAAGCGGAAGACCTGTGAATGATCGCGGAAGCGAACTGCATATCATCAGGTATGCATATGGTTTTCCGCACAGATGTACATTTAAAAAGACAGTGTATTGACTGTGCAGAAGAAAGTTCGCAAGCAGGGAATGACATCAGAAAGTTGCCCCTGGAAACCCCCTTCTATCACTCAGGTGACATTCTTTTGTGCAGTCATGGTGAGCGCTGCTCTGAGAGCCTTCAGGATGGGATACTGCTGTCTCTGCTTGGCTGGTTTATACTACTTATTTTGGAAGTAGTATAAGCCACTTATTCTTGTGCAGGAAGAGCCCAGAAGAACAAGCGGAGGCTGCAGACAGTCTGGATGGGTGTTGCTCCCCAGACTCCGTCCTGCATTGTCTGTCCACAAATTACTGCTTTCTTGATACCATTTGTATCTGGTCTCCTAGTAATGCACGTATGAATCCACATCCATATGCAATGTAATTGGATGTCGTCAATCCGCAGTGTATAACCATAGAGAAAACAAATAGCTCATATGTACAGAATCCACGGTACAATAGGGCATGCAGCTCTTTTTCTTCCGCTTGCAGAATCCACAATTCCTAGCCGCAAGTGTGAGCAAACCGGCAAAAGTCAATGCATTTCAATGCCCACAAATAACCACGTATCGTATGAGCGCACGGCAACTGCGGAATCCGTAATTCAGATCAGTTGGTGTGAAACCAGCCATATTGGCGACACTGCATTACTTTATTTTTGACTATTTGATCCAGAGATAAGGAAAAACTAAAACGCAGACTTCTCACCAGGCTTTAGTTTAGTGAATTATTCCATCTGCTGAATGCATGCAGGTTGCATACATTATATAAACTACATGGGATGGACAAACATTACCGCAGACTTTAGGAACCAACTCCGTTTTAGTAGCCAGGCAATTACAAATTTAATTGCAAAAAACCCAAAATACACCACTAGAAAATCTGCGGTAACCCGGCCGCTGGAATTTATAGCAAACAGTAATAATACAATATCTTATTAACCTATTAGTTGAATTAGTGACTGCATATTTGGATTCCTAACTCCAAGCACTCCAAGAATAAGAACTCTTCTGGTCTCCACGTATGATGCTAAAATCCTCTGCTTCACAGCGGAGTTGCATATGAAAACGCCGCCCATACTTAATGTATTGCATATGGACAGCGTTTCATACGCAGCCTGTACGAGTCTATAGGGCTCACTCTGCAATCTATTTCTCGTGCGTATCGATACGGAGCGTCTACACGCACACGTGAACAGATCAATGACAGTCCATTGACTTTCAGGAATAAGGAAATAGTGACTGGCAGCATTCAGCAATGTAGAAAAATACAAGATTTATTTCCCCATTACAAAAATTACGGCAACGTTTCGGTCGTAATAGACCTTCCTCAAGCCAAGTTTGGCTTGAGGAAGGTCTATTACGACCGAAACGTTGCCGTAATTTTTGTAATGGGGAAATAAATCTTGTATTTTTCTACATTGCTGAATGCTGCCAGTCACTATTTCCTTATTCCTGACTGCACCCTTGGAGCCTCTCTGGTTTAGGCTTCCTGACTGGCTTTTGCACACTGTTTTGCCTGGCTCTATGTGAGGATATATGCTGTGCTGCTGGGAACCTCTTTTTTCTACTCAGTCCATTGACTTTCATTGACTCCATGCATCGCACATAACGTGGCGGCGGTGCCACACACGTGCAATCTGCAGTGAAAAGACAGTCGTGGACATGAGCCCTTACGTGTGCAAGGTGCGTGCGTGTGATACGCAGTAATTCGCAGGCAGATAAAAATATTGCCTTACGCAGCTCCGCTCATATTTGTGCGTAGGAATTGCGCAATATGAGAGTGCAAAAAAAGAACCCAGCAGTTTCTAGTTTATCATGTATTACATGCGAGAGAGCCAACTGTTCTCTATGGGTGTGTAATAAACGTATATATGTGCCATTGCGAAGCAACAGTGCGGGAAATATGAACCAAAAAATAGGAAGACTTTGCATAACAGCATGTGTGAGATACGCTGTCATACGCAGTACAATATTGCTGCCATACGTGGCAATAGGCCAGCTCCACAGCGGTAAAACAGAGTGTTTTACAGATATGGCCGTGCAAGCCTGGCCTTCCAGTATGTGCCCAAACGACTGCTGGTGCAATTATTTGGGCACATACCCTTCCATGATTGTCGGAAGCACAGCCTTGTTTACACAGAGAGAGGCGTGACTGACATAACGATTTATGGTGCCACATAGAAGATTCAATCAACTGACAAATGAGTGAAATACATACAGAGTATTCCAGATAGTCTATGCTTTGTCCAGAGAGATTGCAGCGGGCAGACACTACTAGGACCCTATGGATTCTCATAGCCATTTACTGCTCTCATGGGATGCCTGGTCAAAACCATCATACTCTAATGAAGAGAACCAAGAGGTGGCAACACGTTGCAGGATCTGTACGAGGAATATCACAAGTGTAACTTTTCTGTACTGTGCACATCTGCAGCTAATGAGAAGCATTATCAAAATGAATGTTGCTGTAGTAACGGTACCGTGCTTAGACAGAGGTTACGGCTCCGTTCCTTATATAGTCACAATTATATTTCTTGTATTTCCCTAACCTGGCAGCGCAAAAACATAAAATGAAGTAATATGCTGGTCAGTGTAAATAGGCTATTGAAATCGGTGGTCATCTTTAATAAGTCCAAAAAAGGGGCATTTCCATCCAAGTCTGACAGGCGGGCTTCCATAAGTCGGACCGCATCTTATACGAGAACTCACCTTCTCAACCCGGCTGCATACTGGGGGGGGGGGGGGGGGGGGGAAACAAAGTAGCACAACCTGCTCATCTCTTTCTGTACACCAAGAGTGGGCGTCCCACGTAAGCTAGGATTGCAGAGGTGATCCTACCCCTTTAAGTGGGTGAAACAGGAGGTGCAATGTCCCCGTGGCATCTAGGTTAGAAGAGGTGGTTGTACAGGTCCCAGTTGTCAGTGGGGTCACTTCACCCCACTATTTATCTGGACATTAATGCATCATAGACATGCTTTCTCAATGTTGAACTAATGGTTGCAATGATGACAACTTAACCCTTTAAGGACCAGACACTTCAGGGATTTTACCCAAATATATATATTATACACAACATCCTAAGCTTGTACATAGAAGTACTGTATTTTCCTGACTATACGGCTAATTTCACATAGGCAAGTGCGATATCGGTCGTGAATCACAGCCAGATATCATGCTCACCGACAAGTGACTTCCCCATGGATGTGAGGCGGTTTTATCTCAAAACCACCTCACATCACTTCGGGGAAGTAGTGATCCCGCGGCGGTGGATCGCAGAGTTTGTCCAATTGTTTTCAATGGGGAGAACTCACATTGCACTGTGTGCACCTCACAAGTGGCGAGATGCTGCCGCCAGTCTCTCTGAAAACAATGGGTGATGCAAGGGCATACCCAAAGATAGGACGTGCTGTGGAGGTGGGGAGAAAAAACCCGCTTATACATATGACCCCACTCAAAAACTCTATCTGTTCTCCGCCAGACGGTGGGTGAGTGTGGAGACTTAAAAGGCCACTCATGCTCCTCTGGGTAATATGCAAATAAGGGAGATGGAATAATACCTCCAAACACCATGAAACAACTGTCTGTGCTTGAAGTCTAGCTTTGCTTTCAATTCCCAGTCATTGTTACAGGGCTTGCATAAAGAGTCTAACATTGACTTGAAGGAATGCTGCCTTCCAATAGGTGGCGCTGCAGAGGTATTGTTCCATCTCCCTTATTTGCATATACAGGAATAGCAAAGTAAATGACAGTAGCCCCTCCAAGTTAGTAGATCCCCAGGGAGGTTTACATTTGTGTTAAATATTTTTTCTTCTGTTGTCTAAACCTGGGGTGTGTAGTTCACACAGAGTAGAAAATGGTTTGGATTCTGCAGCAAAAAGAGAAGTCAAAATCCATGCCACAGCTTTGGGTCTTGATGCAGGTCCACAGCAAATGCCATCCCTTCAACCATTCTCCGCTACTTGTGAAATACCTTTATAGTCACGTGCATCTTATAGTCTGAGAAATACGGTAATTCTAGAGAAGAAAAAAACCAGATACCTGTCCAACAGGTAAGTGCCCATTAGTATTCAGAGGTTGCCAACTATGTTGTAATGCTGGAACATGCACACAAACCACTCCCTATACAATGTGGAATACTTGTAGTTTGCAAATAGCAACCTAACGCTAGAATTGTCCTTCTCAAGCCAAGAAACCATCTGTCAAACAAACCTTAGATGGAAGCCGGTTTTATACGGTAAAAGGAAAGCTCGGGGAAGGTTATTCAGTGAATACAGCAAGCTTACAGCCCCATGTTTGTGAAGGAGGAAGCTTACAAAGCCAATATACTTCTCTGTAGATCTGCAGGGACATTACAACAAGTAGTCAGACCATTACAAGGTTTGTGCCGTGTGTTCTTCTTTTTGCAGACCAACAAGTTGCTGACCGTTGACTTTTCTCCCAAAGCCTCAAAGAACCTTTACATTTGGTTAATGTGGTTAGGTATTGCCGATATGGTTAGATACCAGATCCATTCACACCATGTCTGTAGTCCATGTGTTGATGTGCCCAGTGCTTAAAGAAGTAGTCCCATCTCAGCTTCCCGAGCTTTCATTGACTGCATTCACCATGTATCATGGTTGTGTGACTGAGCCCAAACAGTACATGACCCAATTTCCAGCCATATAATGTAGAAGAAGGACAAGATCCTTCTAGCAATACATGACTCTAAAAATCATCTGCTTAAGGCCTGGCTTACATGACCGTACGGTGTTACACTGCGTAAAAAAAGCAGTGTTTTACCGGCGTAGGGGGACTACGTATGCTGCATATTGTCGCATTTTTGCATGCGAATGCCTGAGCTTGAACAACATATTTTACGCACAGTGTCATGCACCGGCTACCCAGTTTTTTTTTTTCTAACTTTCTTCTTATGCCCCCTAGCAACATGCATATAAATGCCGTACATACATATAATTGCAATGTATTGTGTTCTGAACGCACGCATAGAGAACAATAGGGCTGTACTCACATAATACATGATAAAATAGAACATGCGGTGTTCTCTTATACACATGTAACATACTTAAATATATGTAAGTTTGTATGGAACTATGAAAATCAATGTACCTTCATGGACGCCATTCACTGTGCAATATGCAATTCAAATTTGTTTGCGTGAGCCCGTCCTAAAGCTAGAAAGAAATGCCCAATAATCTTCTCTATGGTGTCTGTCAAATCATCTGCTTAAATATCATCTACTGCATAAAAAGAAATAAAATTTATATATATATATATATATATATATATATATATATATATATATATATATATATATATATATATATATATATATATATATATATATATATATATATATATATATATATATATATATATAAATTTCACTCTTTTCCCCCAATAAGGATTTTTATTGCGGTCCAGAGAATAAGCAAAAAACTTCCCTATATGAAGCGCGCCTCCCTGCTTCTCATCAGTGGATGTGAGACGACAAGACAGGCCAGTGAGCTGTCAGCTTGTATAGGAAGCTACTAAATTATGTATGTTGAGGCCTAATAGGGGCAGAGCCCATAGTGAAAAGCAGATCAGCAGGTCTATGAGCACGCTGCATATACTGGCATGAAAGGTAGAGGAGGTAGGCGCTGTGTAATAGTGAAGTCTCCAAACGGCCTTGCAACTATGAAAATATTACCAGATACTCCTTGCAAGTGTTTCCACTACAGGTAACTGATGAACAAGTGACTGACTTTACTGTGATTGAGGCGCAACCTCCCGTGCGGATACGGTTTTATGTGCAATTAAAGAGTTGCTTTACAATCTAACACCAGGAAATTGTAAGATACCACAGTTGGCAAAAAGAACTGTGTGCCACCCTATGAGGGCAACGCGTGAAGCATAGGATTATTAAGTAAGGCTGCTTTCACACTGGGGATTCCACATTCCTGCTCCGTTCGGGGAGCAAGAAAGGGGAATCCCGACAGCCAACAGCGCCGAACGGACTCCATTGACTATAATGGGGTTCACCTGCTTTCCACCCAGCTGCCCAGGTTTTGGGAAGGAAGAAACAGAGATTTTTTGTGACGGATTTATAATCCTCGCTGTATGAACTGTGGTGGATGCCACGTCAAATTCCACTAAGGGAAATTAACCCTTGCCAACTCATTTAATAAACTAAGGCCCGGCTCACACAGATGCAAGCCCATTTCAGCTACGCAAATACGCCACGTGTTTGCATGGCTAAAATGCACATCCGCCTGCTCCTGCATTTACTTTTGTGCACAATGAACTCTTGTGGTATGCAGAATGCAAACAAGATAGGTTGTGGATCTTTTCACGTAATCACACATGTGAATAAACCCATTGAAATCAATGTGTTCTATTCACAACATGCTGCAGAGATACATGGGTGTCAACGAGCCCTAAAGCTTGGGTCACCTAAGATAAGGAAATACAGATCCATCCATGATATTAAAAAGAAACTCCGTCCATAGTAGCTTTAAGAGGTCTAGTGATCTTAGTAACCTGTGCAGTTGTATATTAAATGGTTGTCTCATCTTAGACATCTACAACATATCTACTCTACAGAATATGCCATAAATGCCTGACAGAGGGGGTCCCAGCTCTGCAAACTGCACCCCAATGTCCGTGGAAGCAAAAGGGTTGTACCAAGATGCACAGGCGCTATGAGACCACGGGAGCTGGGGTGATCAGCTAATCGCCTTGAGTCCCGCTCTTGGTACCCCGGCAATAGTAGACTGCCAGGGGAAGCTGTGGAAACAGCCTGACATTTCCCTTGCAGAGACTGCTGCATAAGAAACACGGAGTTTTACAGCATTTTCAAACACGTTTGACAAGGTTTTTAATGCACCGCATCATTGCAATGGGTGATGTGGCATTTAAAAATAATTAAAATCGCTGAAACGCACTAAAATAGAGCAAACGCTCATCTGATAAGCCCCACTAAAATCAATGGAGGAGTTTTACAGCAGGTAGTGTGCCTTTACTTAACGGGTTCCTTGGATAGAGGGGTCCTGAGTGGAGAACCCCGCTCTATGCCAGTCATATGAACAAAGAATGCCACTCACAACCACTTTAAGAGCCAGGGGACAAAAAAGACTTCAATAATCAATTAAGAACAACCCAAATAGTTGGTCACCATTAGTAGGTTCTCAGCACATTGACTACCTGGTTTCTGGAAATGGTCCAGCCTTGAAGCAGAGTGACACTTGGAGATACGGTGGCCTGGCTAAGAAGTGACAACACCCCAGCTACTAGCCTGTAATATACGGCTTCTCTGGCACCCCGCTATGGAGCCAAATACTGTATATCAGTCTATATGGGCAGTCCTTTCATATACTAGGGGCTACCAACATGCACAAACCACAGCTGCTCGCCGGAGTAAAAATCCAAAAGGGTATGTTCGCACGTAGCTGAAAATTCTGCAGCACAGTACGCAGCAATGCCACATTAAAGACAAGAGTCAAAATCCACACGACTGGTGTGGAAATCAACTGTGGATGCGGATATGCTGCGGAATTTAGCTTTCTCACTACATGCAAACATGGCCCAAGGACATGGATCCGCATGCAGATTGTGCTGTTGGTTCCTGTGCCGGGGAGTGGTGCCCCAATAATAAATGTGGCTCAGTGGTAAGCACTGTTGCCTTGCAATGCCGCAGTCCTAAGCGCAACATCAACTTTGAAGAAGTACTTTTTCAAAGTGCAATTCTACAGGCAATCTACACAGCGGTGTTCTACGGGTGAATGGTTGGATCTCTGTTGAGAGATTAGTGTAACATTTGGACTCTGCGGTGCGCCCATCTCCTGCTGCCTCAGTGGGTTGAGGTCACCGGGAGTCCGTTGGGAAATCAAGTGACCTCTGCTCGTCATGTGCGGAGGCCCAGAGAGGGTTGTTGACATCCCAGAATCCAGGACCACATACAATAAATGAGCTAGGCTACTCCATCTACAAAACCTGCACCATCTACTGTCCCAGCAATACAAAGAATCAAAAACGGACAGTTATTTGGCCATATGTGCAATGTTTCAGCCTGCAGGTTGCACACATAAGTGAACCCCACCTTTCACTTTTAGGGTGCCTTTCCACTAGCGGTTTTTTAACGCTGCAATATGGCTGCGTTTTTTAAACGCAAACGTCAATGGGACTTTCTAATGTTAAAAACGCATCGCACAAGTTGGTGCGTCTTGATTTTTGAGCGATGCGTTTTTGACATTAGAAAGTCCCATTGACAATCGCGTGAAAAAAACGCAGCGATATCGCAGCGTTAAAGAAATGCTAGTGAAAAGGCACCCTTATACCTAATGTTGACTATTAATTATTTTATATACATACCACCAGACTTTCCTTAGGATTGTGAACTTCAAATTGCACAGATGGGGCATTATTGTATCCTCCACTACA
Source organism: Eleutherodactylus coqui (assembly GCF_035609145.1). Classification (NCBI taxonomy): domain Eukaryota; kingdom Metazoa; phylum Chordata; class Amphibia; order Anura; family Eleutherodactylidae; genus Eleutherodactylus; species Eleutherodactylus coqui. Next base: position 146,123,681 of record NC_089839.1, read on the forward strand.
AAAAGGAGTACCGTAGTTAGGGTGCTTGCATGGGGATTCCACTTTCCTGTTCCATTCGGAGAGCAGGAAAGGGAAATGCTCACGGAGCAAGGGTTCCATCTCTTGACAGAACTGAACAGCGCCGGGTGGATCCCATTGACTATAATGGGGTCCACCCACCTGGTTTTGGGATGCATGCAGTGCCGGATCTGCGATGGAACCTCCGACCTAAGGGCACATTTCCTTTTACCTAACAACTTTCTCAAAACAACGGGGAAAAAAAAAACATGAAAGCTACATGGATTCTTGTGCAATGGACTGGTCGCTGTGCCAGCCTGTCATTTTAGATGACTTTTCAGAAGAAGCTGCTGTATGTGTACATGAGGGATAACACACTGCCTTCACATTATACAACTTGTATCCAGCATGTATCACCAGTCCTACTATCTGCTAATCCACATCATGGATGGGGGTGAACACTACCATTGAGGCTTGAAAAAAGCTCCGGATAGGAGCTGAAACATTGCTTCTTGCTAGTGTGTGTGATAAACCTTTTTGTATATGGAGGAACAAAATATTTGCCGCTTCACCACTCTGCTGCCGGACATCCTCTATTCTTTGGTTTATCATCGCCTAGCAATGGCGCCGCCTATTCTGTGCTGCGTATGTGCGCCGGCCAGCACATCCGCAGAACAGAATAGAATATGCAGTACAGGTATGCGGGGGAGGGGGGGGGGGGTGTCACCGTCTGGGCACAGGGTTGGATTCCGCTGTGGGATTTCACATGCGGAATCCAACCCACCCGTGTGCAGGCGGCCTTAATCTGCAATCTTAATGCGGCCTAAGTCACTGAAGAGCTGGGTATATAAATCCCTGTATCCACACTGAAAATAACTGGCAAATGTGTAAGCATAAACACCGGGCATCAGGGTTACCCTCGGATGTCACCAGCTGCTCTCTGGGAAAATGTAAAATAAAACGGGGAGACAGTGGTGAATGCGAGATAGAATCTAGAGGACAAGTGTGCAGCCGCCATCCGCATGATCCTTGATCGGGGGTTTTATTGGGCAGCATTTCATTGAGAGTGATGTCACATAGGCCCCCTGTCCTCGGGCGTTGCGGAATATCGCCAGCGATATTCCGCCACGGGGGAAGAGGGGGACCGCCATCAGTTCTCTGCGGTGAGCCTATCTGGCAGATAGGCTCACCGAAGCAAATCAAAGCATACTCCGATTTGAGTCCCGTGAGCGGAGAATCGCTATGATTCTCCACTCGTGGGCGCAGCGGCTGCGCTTTTCATAGCAACGCTATGGGATAATCGCCATGGGTAACGCAATGAAGAATCGCCCGTGGACAGGCAGCCTAAGGGGAGAAGCGACCCCCAACAGTGAGGGGACATGGGAGTCTCATTCTCCAGATCAGTAGGGGGTCTCAGCGGTGAAACCCCACTGAACAGCAAGTTATTTCCTATCTTGTGGATAGACGATACTTGATATTCTGGTACAATGCCTTAAAAAATAAAAGACAGACAAACGTTTCTGTTGTCACCCAATGACTAGAATATATATATATTTTTTTTTTTTGAAGGGTCCCTTCTGTTCGCTTTTTTTTAGCAGTAAGAAGCGCTGCACTATGTGCTATTTTTTCATAAAGAAAATATAAATTTAAAAAATTGTAACAGAAAGCGGAGAGAACAGAATCAAACTGAGTGAAACCGAAGCTCAGGAAATCCCACGGAAGTTAAAGGGAAGTAAAACAGAACCATTTTCCCCCCACCGTGTCGCTCCTCTGACAGAGCATTGAATAAGGCCTAGTACTGCAGCAGTTCAGTGCCAACAGGGGGCACTAGAGGCATGGCTTTCAATGGTCATCCTTCTGAGCAGGTGCTGGGCAAAGTGATGGAAACCATCAGGTGACTGTTTGCCTTTCATATCTTCCCCCCAGGAGCAGAAACTTGGCACTAGCTTTTCGAGCTTGATAAGGCCTTGCTGTACTTTGCCACATTTTTGTGAAGCGGCAGCACATGCAACTGAAGCACAACAAGGCCCAAGAACCAAGGGGGCTGTGCAAGGCATATACTGGAAAAAGTCTAAACTTTATGTGCTAAATTTCCCTAGTAGAGGAGCTTCACGTAAATCTACTGATCCACATGCATCTATGGATGTTCTGTGGAAGGCCGGAAAGTTGGAAAACACTTCAAAGACTTTGATACATATTTTTGCTGAGATCATGGAAATCTGTTACATAAAGCATGGCTGACAAAGAAGTCATGTGTGACGCATTAAGCCAAGCCGTGATCTCTAGCAAATGTCTTTCCATAATATTCACTAACAAGAGCTCCATGTTTATTCGGCCAGCCTCACACAAGCGTTTACTTGCTGCGTATTACACGTTTTGCGCGGGTAAAATCTGCAACACTAAAGCTCTATTTATTTCAATGGGCCCTTGTTTTTGTGCAGAGTATTTGGCGAGCACAAATTTGCATGCTGCGTATTCTATTTTACACGTTGTGCACGTTTTCCGCTCTACATCGCCGATTGAAATGAATGGGTTATGCAAAATACACAGTAAACATGCAATCGTATGCGTAATACTGCATTTAACTGCGTCTAGTACGCGTATTACTATGTCAATGGGAGGGGGAAAAGTTGTGACATTATCAGCTTGCTTGTGTTGTCACTGTACAAAAAAACGTAAAAAAATGCAGCGTTTCCACAAACACTTGTGTAATCCTATTTAGACGGGACGAGAGTCATCTAAACTACTGCACGAGCGCTGATGTCACCACTAAGGTAGTGCAGAACTTTAGACAGGCAGAGAACACCGCTGGATCGCAGGCTTCTCGCTCAGCGCTTCACCTTCTGTATTGTTCTCCACACTTGTCATTTAAGCGATCACACTATGTTTTTTGTGTATGTTTTAAGGCTAAGCTCAGGACTGCTTAATACGCGAACACTAAAAAGCACGCAGTACGTTCTAATTGCCGCATATATATGCCTGATGGAGCCCAATCGTAGGCGCATATATATGCTCGCCCAAAACAAACAAAAACCAAAACCAAGTGGACTGCACATGATCGCGTGCGGGAGATACGCTGTCATGCGCAATACAATTTTGCCACCATACGCAGCAGTACACCAGATCACCGCCGGCTCCAAAGCTGTAAAACATGGCGTGACCAAGGCAGCGCTTTACACTTACGCCCGTGTGAGCCTGGCCTTATACTGTTAAGAGTACAAAAATGTGTACTTTTACATTGACTTTTATAGGAAAAACGTAGAAACGCAGACATAACATATGGTGTATGCTCATCTATGGTTCCCAGATTTGCGCTTCAATACGTTTATTTTGCAGTACGCTGTAGCGTAGTTGACAGTTATTGCCATGCTAAAAAAAAAAAGTACACGTTTATTTCCACTTTGCTTTCCCATATCCGGGCGTACTGGGCAGCGTGCCGTTCTGCACATTTCTCCCTATAGAAAATGTATACAAACAGAGGAAGATCAGCAAACTAGACAAAGAACTTTAATTTTCCAAGATTCTCCTCCTCTTCAGTAAAAACGTATGCCAATCTATAGGTTATTTAATAAGTTCTACTTTTGCAGGAGTTACTACACTTTTGTGATCTATACACTAACTTGTATGATTAATGTACGCAGTAGACCCAGTGTGAACGTGGCCTTATCGCCCCCACATCTGCATCTTCAGTACTGACATTCTGCTAATCAGGTTGACACTGTGACCGAGCGGTCACTTCCTTGGTAAGTACAAATCAGTGCTGTAGTGTAATCCTACTTCTTTATACTTCTGGAAGCATCACACTGACATCCTTACATTAGCCACCGAGGTTTCAGCCTATAGAACTACTGAGAACAAATTTGAAGAAGCACCCCAGTTTGGTTTTTCCCCCCCAAAAAATGTAAGTTAGTATTAAGACCAAGGAATCATTGCCCTTGAGATTTCTACTACCCAGTTACAAGAATGTGGACCGGGATCATTATGTGTCGCTCCTCCTGATATGTATAGCAGAACTGGCTTCCCGTGAGGGTTAATGCTAATTTGTGACATAGTATAAAGCCTCTGGCTTCTAAGATGCCCCCATGAGGCAGACGGGCAGAATCACAACTTGCTTGGAGAAGTGGGGAAGAGCCAGGAGGGGACTAGTTGAAGACGCACCTCATACTGTAGTCTTTCGGAAGTCAGGGATACACCAGGAGATTCCCAACCTGTTATCACCACCGGCTGTTGGGGGCACATATTTTTGTGGTCTAATTGCTCAGAAGTACAAGAAAAGACAAAAGAGGGGCTTCAGAAAATTGTTTTTTACCCCTTTGCAATACTGCTGGAAAAAAAACAAAACAAAAAAACACAAGCATGTATTACAGAACCTTTTTGTTGAGTCACATAGCATCTTAACACTGTGGAGCCGTCCTGTCATGTATGGCAGCGATCTTGGACTGCGCATGACAACGTATCTCAACACCATCATGCGCATTATTCCCGATTTTCTTTTTTAAATTTCCGCGCTTCACAATGATGCGTATAAACGATGCCCGTAAGGAATGCAACGGTGTACGTAAAGTGGCGATTGCGCACCCAGAGAACAATGGGCTCTCTTGCGCACAATATACAGCAAAATAGAACATTCTGCATATGACATGCAACGAATATTCGCAAGTGTAGATGGATGAAAATCAACGTGCTCTCATTGATCCATTCACATTAGAGTTACGCTCGTGTGAGCTGGCCTTAAAGGATTTTTCATACCCCCAATGAATGATCAATAGTTTGAAAAATTGTTGCCAGCAGACACTTGCATGAGAGCGATCTCCACTGCCAACGGGGAGCGAGCGGAACCAAACCAAGCAGCAAAGCTTAACCCTCTCCAATCCACTGTCTGACTTCTGAAGACATTACTATTTAAGGCTGTACAGCTCCGATGTTAGTGGACATCCGTCGGGATTCTCTTACTGTATATTACCAGCCTCTCTGCTGCGGGAGCCTATCCAATGTGTCACTTCATGAAGTACTGGCTTTAGCCAGCATATAGCGCCATTGTATAATGGCAGAAAAAGAGTAAGCCCCCCCCCAGGAAAACCAGGATACAAATTGGATTGGAAAGGGTTAATGTAAATGGAAGAGTCGCTCCAAGACTATGTAGAGATCATGTGACCCATAACTACACACAACTTATCAAGACTGCTAATCGTGTCTTGTATTCACACCGGCCAATTATATAGGAAAATAGTACATCATGACAATAAGGCCCAATGTCTACCGGCAGATCAGATCCTGCATGCGGGAGCCCTCAGGGGAATCTGACCCTGGTCGCGGCCGAGAACACTGCTTACCTGTCCGGGTCTTCTATTTTCTTCACTGCAGATGTGTGTGGAAGCGCCGGTCGGCACGCGCAGTGGAGTTTCTACTTTTCTTTTTAAACGCCTGCTTTCCTGCGGCCCATCCGCACGGATCGAACGGCTTCCATTGACTTCGATGAAGGCCATCCACGCAGGATCCACACTGAACTGGAGCGTACTGCGATTTGTTTTCTACACCAAAAAGGTCCACAAAACAAATCCACATGCTTTAATTCTCGTGCAGACACCCATGCTTCCCCAGGGGTGGCTTGATTTGCGGATCTTCTGCGCGAATGACCCACATGGATGCCGCAAATCAGATCCGCCCATGGACATTTGGCCAAGAGCTTGTTCACACGGGGCATACACGTACAATGCTACAATTCTCCCATAGAGTTGTCACATTACAGCCCATACGCTCTGCTGCCAGAGACAGTGTACGGGCTGCGATTGGCACTGCCCATGCCCGGGAATCTGACATGCGGAGTGCCCCCCGCCCCCCAATTCCTCGCACTGTTCAGAGGGCGGATGCGTATGGAAATGATGCCCCCCTTTCGCAATGCATGCGTATGGACAGAATTACATACGCAGCCCATGATAATACGCAGAGAAATAGGAGCATGTCATGATTCATTTCTCCAGCGTATCAATACGCAGTGTCTGCACGCCGATGTGAATGGAAGAATGACTTCCATTGCCCCCATTCACCACATATTACGCACGTGAAATATATGTGCGTAATACGCGGTGACAATATGCCAGTGTGAATGAGCCCCAACTGGCAAGAGCAAAATAGTACCAGGTTGGAGGTTTTGCTAAGTGACCAAAACGGTTCACCTTAAAGGGGTTGTCCCGCGAAAGCAAGTGGGGTTATACACTTCTGTATGGCCATATTAATGCACTTTGTAATGTACATCGTGCATTAATTATGAGCCATACAGAAGTTATTCACTTACCTGCTCCGTTGCTGGCGTCCTCGTCTCCATGGTGCTGTCTAATTTCAGCGTCTAATCGCCCGATTAGACGCGCTTGCGCAGTCCGGTCTTCTCCCTTCTGAATGGGGCCGCTCGTGCCGGCGAGCTGCTCCTCGTAGCTCCGCCCTGTCACGTGTGCCGATTCCAGCCAATCAGGAGGCTGGAATCGGCAATGGAACGCACAGAGCCCACGGTGCACCATGGGAGAAGACCTGCGGTGCATCGTGGGTGAAGATCCCGGCGGCCATCTTCGCAAGGTAAGTAAGAAGTCACCGGAGCGCGGGGATTTGGGTAAGTACTATCCGGGTTTTTTTTTTTAAACCCCTGCATCGGGTTTGTCTCGCGCCGAACGGGGGGGCTATTGAAAAAAAAAAAAAACCCGTTTCGGCGCGGGACAACCCTTTTAAGGTCAGGTTCACATGGCTGTAAGCATAATAATAATAATCTTTATTTGTATAGCGCCAACATATTCCGCAGCACTTACATAGACAGGGGGAATACAGAAAGACAAAAGTACAAACATTACAGAACCACGGTTACATAGTAATCAATTGATGGAAACAATAGGGGTGAGGGTCCTGCTCCAACGAGCTTACATACTACAAGTAATGGGGTGATACAGAAGGTAGAGGGGCTGGAGATGTGCACGGTATGGCGAGGTGGAGAGTGAGGGATTCTATACACATAGACAATGGTCAGACATTTAGCCGTGTGACGACAGAATCGGTATGTCTGCAGGAGCAGTATATGGTGGCTAGCAGGGATTGCAGTCAGTAGGTCAGGGAGCATGTTATCAGGCGGAGTACAGAGCGGTTTGTTTAGGGTATGCGGTATGCCTCCCTGAAGAGGTGCGTTTTTAGAGCACGCCTGAAGTTCTGCGAGTCCTGGATTGCTCGGATAGCCTTTGGTAGTGCGTTCCAGAGGACCGGTGCTGCTCTGGAGAAGTCTTGGAGGCGGGAATGAGAAGTTCAAATTAGAGGGGTGCGCAGTCTAGTTCCGTTAGCAGAGCGGAGAGCCCGGGCTGGGTGATAGATTGAGATGAGGGAAGCAATATAGGGGGGCGCTGCACTATGGAGGGCTTTGTGGATGAAGGTGGCGAGTTTAAATTGAATTCTGTATTTAACGGGCAGCCAGTGCAGTGACTGGCACAGGGCAGAGGCGTCCGAGTAGCGGCTGGACAGGAAGATGAGCCTGCCTGCCGCATTCAGGATGGATTGGAGAGGGTAGAGTCTGGTGCAGGGGAGGCCGATCAGCAACGAGTTGCAATAATCGAGCCGGGAGTGGATGAGGGCAGCAGTAAGCGTTTTTAGCGTGCCCACGGTGAGAAAAGAGCGGATTCTTGCGATGTTCTTGAGGTGCAGCTGACATGTTCGGGCAAGAGATTGGATGTAGGGGGTAAATAATAGATCAGAGTCGAATATGACCCCAAGGCAGCGGGCATGTTGTCTAGGAGTTATGGTGGCGCCACACACTGAGATGGAGATATCAGGATGAGGTCGGTTAGTGGAGGGTGGAAATACCAGTAAGTCAGTTTTAGAGAGGTCCTGCAGGTCATTACAGCTATGGAGCCTGCTGTGACGCGTATTGCCACGTATGGCGGTGAGATTGTACTGCGCATGACTGTGTACTCACCCAGGTGGTCACGCGCAGTAGACCTGTTTTTTTTTTTTCCGTTTATATATCCCGCACCATTGCTTAGCGATGACGGGTATACCAGTCGCCCATATGCAATGTAATTGCATATTGGCACGTGTATATACGCGCCCATAGAGAACAATGGGTTTCTCTCACATATAAATGCTGCAAAATAAAACATGCTGCGTTCTGTTTTACGCTCGCGAATTACGCTGTGAGCAGAACTATGTAAGGCAATGTATTTCATTGCCTGCGAGTTACCGTGTATCACACGGGCGTACAGTACCCGCGTAATACGTGGCAAATATACGGTCATATGAGCCCGGCCTAAAACAAAAACAGAGCCAGGTAGCCCACATGCCTAGAGATGTATTGCTATTTCCTAAACTCCTCACACATATGTGCGATAGACTTCAAGCAAACACTTTCCCAGCCAATAGCTTTCCCATAAACGTCTTTTTTTCTATACTGAACGCAACGTATTTGTATTGCATATTCCGTGTGCGATGTATGTACACAGTGTGAATTGCATCAATGAAAGTACATTGATTTTCTGCATGTTGCTAGGAAACATGAGAAGAAAGTTAGAAAAAATCCCAGAAGAAACCAGGAAGTCTGTAGAGGACAGCGTGCATAAAATACGTTGGCGGGGATACACTATTCCCTACGCAAGTAAGTGCGGTTTTATGCAGCGTTCTACAATACGGTCGCGTGAGCCTGTCCGACATGTATGACACTTCTAGGGTAACCAATTATGAAGTATGTCCAAACCCTATATCCCCCCCTGACAGCAGGAGACACTGGGGGGCAGCTGCTGTACATTAGACATTATTAGGCTAATTTCACAAGGGTGAGTGCCATATCGGGACCTCGCATGCCATGCCGGCCCCATTGAAAGCAATGGGCGATGCAGGGCATTCCGAAGGAATGCCTAAAGATAGGACATGCCACGGTTTTTTTCCCCCGCGATGCAAAAAAAATAAAAATTGCTCATGTATATGCCCCATTCAGAAGACTAGGGCTCATATTCCTGTGAGATTTTTGCACCTCGCAGCGCACAAATTTTACACTATTTTCTTGGCCATGTGAAAATGGCGTTAGCCTGTGTTTTAGAGCATTAAACATAGTCTCTGGAAGTTTAAATGGCATAGGTACCAAAATGAAACCCGCCCGGGGCGGCTGTGCTGGTGCTGTATTTTGTAGAGGTCTTAGGCCGGACAGCAATGTATTTGGAACGTATATTGTGCACTCAAAAAAATGGTAAATAGCTTCAACGAAACTATATATATTTTTTCGTTGTTCCAGTCACACTTGCGTAAATTTATTGTGTATATCACGCGTGGAAAAAAAAGAAACGCAGCATGTTATATTACCAGGTATTACGCACGTACAACCCTATTGTTTTTTTTGAGTGCGTTTGGAACGCATTACATACGCAATGACATTGTAAGAAACATGAAAAAAAAAATAAAAATCAAGAAGCCAGTGCATGATAGCGTGCGGAAAATACGCTGTTCATACACAGGCAAAACGCAACAATACGCAGCTTCCTGCGCCGGTAAAATGATGCGGTTTTCACACAGCGTATTAACGTACAGTCGTGTGAGCCGGCCTTAAAGCAGGCCTGGTCATGCCAATTTTTTTTATACTAAGTTAATCGCTAAAACCAGGGCCAGATCCGAAAAAAAGAACTATAAATCTCTCTATGATCGCCTATCTAAACAATTTGCAGTTGTGCCAGAGATAAAACAAAACAAACAAACAAACAAAAACACAAAACTAAAACACAAATTCCAATCTCACTGGTTAACCTAAAACCCCGGCACTCTAGGACGAGCGCCTACAGACAATGCAGCAGTCCGTAGAATACCTACAAAGCTGAATAAGGGCTCATTCACACGGGCGTATTTTCAGCGCAGTATATATGCAGCTAGACACGAACGCAACAAAAAAAAAAATTTGAACAATATGCATTTCAAACGCTGCGATGTTTCTGCAGCATTTTACACATCTGTCCATGCGAATGAGCCCTAATCTAGGAGACGGCGGTTTCCATCAGGAGGAATAACCGGACTTGTTGCACCTCCTTCTAATTGCCATTATCCCCTAATATTGCACATTACCTTCCCGTCCTACGAGCCAGTCAGATGCTAACGACACAGTGCTTGTCCAACATAACGGACAAAACCGCAGACTGTCCTGGAAGCTGATTGTATGAGATTGCGCTGGAAGGTCCATAATGAGGCGTGCGGTCGCCCCTCGCCACGGACACCTATACAAACTACCATGGCCTATTCTACCAGGATCTGTACTGACGGCACGTATAGCAACGCTAACAGATAGCGCTACAATCTAAACCCCGCACACCGCCGCGGATCCTGGGAATGATACCGGCTATTAACAACGCATTAGCGCAATCAGACAAATTACAGTTTTTTTTTTTAAATAATCAACGCTGTTGCAGAGTGAAATAACGAAGCACGCAGCGTCCTTGTCTAGAACGCTCACCCTCGACTTGTGTGCCAACATTTGTTATGTTCCCGTGCCGGAAAGGAAGAGGTTAATCCCACACATCGAAGAGAGATTTAATCCTATGTGACACGATAATTAGCAGCGAGCGCGCTCACACCCCTTCAGCTTTTAATAAAACCCCAAGTAGACGCAGATCACAAACATTGCAGATGCCTGCATATATATATATATACACACACACACATATACAGTACGCATTAATGCCCCCAACCCCCACCATACTGACTCTCTCCCTCCTCCCCCTCCCTTCCTTCCTCCACTCTCCCCTCCTGTTAGGCCTTTAGTGGCTTTGAAAATGCAAATCCGTTGATATTTCAGCAACATTCACTGCCGTAATCTCCAGCTTTAAATACACAGAAAACGACAAAAGACAAGAAATCCCCTCGTCCGACACCCTGAGACGACGCCGATTATTATTTTTTTTGTTTCGTTTTTTTTAATAAACCTACAATTTGCATAAATAAAAGACAGTCGGCTTGAAGCAAAGAAAGGGTTAAATATCCCCCCCCCTCCCTATATAATTAGGAGGGAGCGAAGTTCCCGTCCACAGACACACTGCAGCAAATCATCTGGAGGGCTTCCACTCTCCGTCCCCACAATATAAACAATGTGTACCACCAAAGCGAGAACGGCGGCGGGACGTGAAGCCGCAGCGCGGTACTGACCTTATAAAGTGCAACTGTGCTATAATCCAGCGATTTGAGGCATACAAGGTAAATCCAGTACAAAAAAAAAAAAAAACAAGAAAAAAAAAATGCACAAAATAAAAATCGACGGAATTCAAAAACAACGACAATAATAAATTCCAAACACACTTTTGCTTTCTTTTTTTCTTTTAAAGGTAAATGTGCAGAAACCAGAGACTGGCAGCCATTTTGCATTGATCGTTCTCTCTGCTCTCTCCTCCCTCTCGCTCTCTCTCCCTCTCTGAAGGAAGCAGCTTTTTTTGTGACCTTCAAATAGAGGCAGGTCATGTGACCAGGGCTAGACTTGTCAATCAGCAGGGAAGAGGAGGGGCTTCCAGTCTTAAAGGAACAGCAACCAGTTTATCAGCAGGGTTAGCTAATTTCTTAGTAACCGGAGGAGATACAAACACGGAGCGCTCGCCTACTTGGGATTTGTCTTATATATTACTGGAGGGATTACTTATAGATGACACTCACTTTCTTAGCTTTATTATTGATTTTTCTTACGTTATGAAACACGTTATATAATATAAATATATATATATATATATATATATATATACACATACACATACATACACACATTCTTTATGTTTGACAAATAAATATTAAATACTTCATTTCAAATCTCTGCACTGTATTAAACTTTAAACAATAAAATTACACAGTTTTTTTAATTAAGTGTTGCAGGTAAAAAAAAAAAATAAAAAAAAAAGATTGATTTTGCTGATTTTACATAACTCCAAGGCCAGTGTTACACAACTGTATAGGAATTGCGCATACTCTGTACGCCCGTGTGATACGTGGTAGCTCGCAGGCAATCAATTACATTGCCTTACGGAGTTCCACTTACATTAGTGGGTTGGAATTACATGATCTAAATGCATAAAATAGAACGCAGCATTATACGTGAGATAGAGCCCATTGTTCTCTATGGTCGCGCATATACCCACAGTTCATATGCAATTACATTGTGAATGGGCTGCGGGTATATACATCATAGCTAAGCGACAGCGTGGGAAATATAAACAGGTGTGCTGCACATGACCGCTTGCGTGAGTACGTGCAGCACAAGGTCATCGCCATACGCGGCCGTGCGCAGGGTCACAACCGGGTTCAGCTGTAAAATTCCAATAGCTCCTGCAGCGTTTTACGCTTCCGGCTGTGAGCCCGGCTTCCTAACACTTCTGTACACTTTAGGCCGCCTGCACACGAGCGGAAATTCCCGCCGCTGGAAGCCTGCATAGGATTGCGTTAACAAACGTAATCCTATGCAGACGGCCGCAATTGGCCCCGTGAAATCTTGCGCGGCAAACAAATCGCGGCATGCTCTATTTCTGTGCGGGGCTCGCACAGAAATGTCACTCAACCGCCGCCGGCTCCGGTCTGCGCATACGCCGGCTGCCCGGCAAGCCGGCACATCAAACAGCCGGCGGGTGCGGGTGAGTACGCGCTGGTCCCTGCAGGCGCTCGGGTCGGGTCCCGCGGCGAGAATCCTCGCCGCCGGATCCGACCCGCCCGCCTGCAGGCGGCCTTATTTGTGTCCAACAACACAGACTCACTGACTTCTGAAGCTTTATAGATAGTTTTTTTGTTTGTTTGTTTTTTTAAACACAAACCAGCTGTTTGTGCAAATAAAATAAAACACAGAATGTCCTATTTTCATCCATATTATGACGGAGAGTAGAACATACAATGTCCAAGACCCGGGGTGATCGGACAGCGCACAGATGTGCATTCATGTGCTGCACCTGTGAATCGCGTGGACGACTCGCATACAAATGTGTAAATAAGCCCAAAAAAGTCACATATTACAAAAAACAAGTCGTTTTAGGGCTCCCCTGCACTGCTGTGCAGCACTTTCAGCAGCCAGGGATTTAAAAATCCCTGCCTCCTGAAAGGGCTGTGTTGATTGGCTGAGCTCTCAGCTAATTAGAGGCACCACTTAGTTATTCAGCAGCACCGACACCATTGAAAGCAATGGGATAGCATCGTGGACTTCTGCCACAGCTGTGGCAGAGGATTCCTTCTTCCCCCCAGGGATGAAGGAAACTCCTGTCACAGCTGTGGCAAATGTCCACAATATACTCCCTATGTTTTCAATGAGGCTAGCGCTGCTGCTGTTGGCCCCATTGAAAACACTGGCGATATTGCAGCGTTTCTCTTGTGCTGCGAGATGAGTGTTTTCACCTGTTTAATACATTTAGCACATATTTTGGCTGTCCATGCACTAGTGAAGCAAAAATTATGCCAGCTGTAAGAGTTAAGTGGTTTCTGTCTTTTCAGGAGTGCAAAGGGGGCACTACTGCTGCAGGGGCATAAATACTAGGTGTTTGAATACGGGGTTACTACCACCAAATCGAAGGAATAAAAGTTAGCATTACTGAGTGGGGGCGTTATCAGCAAGTGGGAGCAGAAGGTGACTATTACTCAAGAAAAAGGGGATATTACCGAATGGAGGGGATAAAGGGAGAACTTTTACTGTGCAGATGCACTAAATGCATCAGTGTGTAGGACCTATTATTACTGTGTGGGTCACCACGGGTGGCATTACTACTATCTGGAGCACTGTGGATTTGGAGATTTTGCAGTGGTGTGGAAAATGTGGAAAGAGTGCTGAAAAAGGCAGGAGCCAGAGAGGTCTTGTATTCTAGGGATACAAGTTGTGGTCTGGGCGGGATGGAGAAGAAAAGGGAACGTAAATGATTCCAATCAGAGAGGGCTTCGCCTGTATTCACTGGAAGTAACTGTACTGTAATCACTTATGTGGTTTCCAGAGCTGGTATCTACCAAGGTATGGTCACTGTATGGTGGTAATATCTGTCTTTGTTCAATTTTATGTTTGCTAGTAATAATATGGTGGTATTAAGGGCTAACTCCCACGGACGGATTTCTGCTTCTGTTTCACTCGGTCGAAATTCGTGGCGTTGTTCTGCAGCCATTAGGTTCTATTGAACCTAATAGCTTTTTGCCTTGCAATGCTCACGCTGCAGAATGCCACCATGGAATTCTGCAGCGTGAAAGAAATAGCCGCATGTTCTATTTGCTGCAAAAAAAAAAGGTGCGGTTGGCTTCCGTTGTAGTCAATGGAAGCTGTTCATCACGCGATACTTCCGCTGTGAGCACAGCGGAAGTATTGTGTGATTACGCATCACCACCCACCGCCGGCGTGTCATGGGCTGCTCACAGCGGATCCGGAGGGGTGAGCGTGTCGGACTTCGCTGCGATATTCTGCTGGCGGAGTCCGACACAGCCGTGGGCAGGAGGCCTAAGTGTTCAGGGTCTGGGGCTATTTGCCTTATACAGTTATTGTTCATAGTAGTCTTTCTTCAGTAAAAGTATGGTATTATTAGTTACTATGTGGTGGTAATACTGTATGTAATCATGGTGTGGCAGTATAATTAAGGCCTTGTAGAGTGTTTTTATTGGTAATGTTAGTCTTAGTACAATGAGTTTTGTTCAGTAACCATATGGCGGTAATATGGTTATATCATCTGCGTCTTGTACACATAGTATGCAATATCATTTTGTGGTCCGATCTTCACAAATATTAGACCTCAGCAGTTATACCATATCCAAGCTTGTAAGGCCCCCTGTCCACAGGAGAGACGGAATATCGCTAGTGATATTCCGCCGCTGCGGAGCAGGGGAGAGAACTGTCAGTTCTCTGCGGTGAGCCTAACTGGCAGATAGGCTCACCGTGGAGAATTGCGGCAAATCACAGTATGTCGCGATTTGAGTCCCACGCGCGGAGAATCGTGATTCTCCGCTCGTGGACAGGGGGCTGCACTTTCCATAGCAACGCTATGGAAAGCGTGAACTGCGCATTATCGCCACGAGTAACGCAATGCAAGATCATCCATGGACAGGCTTAGGGCACATTCAGCAGTCTAGTTTTCCACGTTTTTTTTTTCTAAGCACAACAGGCAGGAAATAGTGACCTTATGAGATTTACATGAGGATGGTAAATGTTCATTCTCGAGGTTGAGCCCCATTCAAAATTTAGCTTTTTCCAGTTATACCATTGCATACAATAGTTATTTATTGTTGATCTTGATTGACAACGTTATTGTTATCAGCAACAAGATCTGTCAGTAAGTAGCAACATTTATATTAAGCATTGCCACCCAGCTCACGGCTCAGGTGAGAGCCACCAGTGGCCAACAATGACACTCCTCATCCGGGAGTAAGGACGATCCCACTGGAAATGACCATACGATACTCGCTGTAGACTTTTCAAACCATTGACAGTACTGTATGTTAAAGGCCAAGTCCAGCGAGAAAAAATTTTAATAGAAACCTGCTGAGCACCTCACCCGATCCTGCAGATCCCGTTCCAACAGTACTCAGGCTCCCTCTGCACTTGTCTTCCCATTCTTGCTGAGGACTTCCTTTCACAGAGATGTGACCACTGCAGGCATACAGACAGTAATTCCCTGCAGCACGCAAGTGTTCTGTGACTAGATACTATCTCTAGGAATCAGAAGAAAAAAAGAGTGCACCCGAGGAGTCGGAACTATAGGTGATGAAGTGAAGGATGACTTTTTTTCTAAGGGATATAGACTATCCCTTTAAAATGATCACATGGACATAGGATTTGTGCCCACACAATCACCACAGGAACACACGGTGACAGACAGCAGGACTATCTGTAATGGTCAGGGTCAGAGCTAGCTCTGATCTTGGCCTTCAAAGTGGTTGTCTGACTAATTGAATATTTTTTTTTAAAGGCACAGAATGGTATAAGTCACACTCCCCTTACTAGTCCTATACCACTCTACCTCCTGGCTCCTCTTGACATGTCTCTGCTGCAGCAGTCACGTTTTGTGTTAATAAGAGCCAGGAAGTAGAGAATGGCAGAAGAATTGGTAAAGGGAGTATCATTCATTTTATATCATTATGGGGATTTTCTTAAGAGAAAACCTGAAACCTGTCAGATATCCGCTTTAGACCCTTAGATGCTGCATTCAATGCTGACTGCGGCATCTAGATGGCTTACAGAAGATTGACCTCCTCTGTGAGTGACACTGGGCTGCTACGGCAGTCAGACGTCCATATGGCCTCCAGGTCTCTAGCCAATGGAAGCTTATTAGGCTACCTATCAGTGCAATACTAACAAGAATAGTGCACTGCACTACAGAAGTACTGCATTGTATTATATCAGTGATTCATGTATTAGAGGTTTACATCTCTTAATTGTTACTGTGACAGTAACATGGGAGCATGCTCTACATCTAGAGGAGAGAAGGCTTTCATGCTGACATAGAAGGGGGTTCTTTACTGTAAGAGCAGTGAGACTGTGGAACTCTCTGCCTGAGGACGTGGTGATGGCAAATTTAATAAGAGTGTTCAAGAGGGGCCTGGACGTCTTTCTTGAGGTTTACAATATTACATGTTGTAATTATTAATTACTTCAGAAGGGTCAGTGATCCAGGAATTATTAAGAGTGCCAGATTGGAGTCAGGAAGGAATTTTTTCTCTTAAATGAGGAAAATTGGCTTCTACCTCATTGGGGCTTTTCTTTGCCTTCCTCCGGATCAACATAGGGGGGGGGGGGGGGTTGATAGGCTGAACTAAATGGACATAGTATGCAATGCCGAAAAAAGACCTATGTTACTAATGGGGCCAAAATGTAATAAAAAAAATAAAAAAGGTAAGAAAATATTGAACACCTTAAAACACTCAAAGAAGTTTAATTAAGAAGCGATTGAGATGTAATTTGTGCCCCAATATAGGGCAAATAAAAAAAATAAAAAATACAGCTCGTACCAGAGAAAACGAGCACTAATACATCTTAGTTGACGCAAAGTTTAAAAAGTCTAAAAAAATTTTGGCTTCTGGAATTTGGTGGTTAACTTTTTATTAAAAAATATTTATTGTTCAAACGTAGTAAAACAAAAAACATTTATATAAAAATGTGTTATTGCTGTGATTGTACTGACACGGAGAATAAATGTTATTTGTGACATACTGTCAATGCCGGTAAAAAATTAAAACGTACAAACAAAAAAAAGACTGTTGCAGAATTGTTGTTTAATTTATTCTGTGCCTTTCAGAAAGAGTTAAGAACACTTTTTTAATACAACCATAAACATATCCCAAATGGTGCCACTGAGAAAAAAAACTAGTCGCACAAAATACAAGATCACACAAAACCACGTCAACAGAAACATACAGCCATGGTGACTCTCAGAACCAGGGATGAAAAAATGGAAAACTGCCACGACATAAAGGCGTGTGTACGCGAGGGAAGAGAGCCTCAGTAGAGTAGTATAATACAAGCACAGTATTTTGGGTTTATACAGACCAATGCTGGTACCGATACCACAATATATGCGTGAACTCTCTAGACTAATGGCACACCACCCAATATATCCCTCTAGTATGAGCACAAAGCGAGCACACTTAAATGTACATAAAATATAGGACCACGTTTAAAAAAAACAGTCAAAAGTATTTTGGGGTTTTTAGTGTATCTGATGATTGCACAGGTCAGAGCAAACAGAAACCTAAGGCTAATTTCACACGGATGAGTGCGATATCTTTCACAGTCCGATATCGTGCTCGCCAACTGTGGCTGCCCCGCGGATGTATGGTGTCTGTTTGTCAAAACCGCCTCGCATCACTTCAGGGAAGTAGTGATCCTCCATCGCGGCTAAAAACTCGTGGAGTGTTTCCCATTGTTTTTTGGGAAACCTCACATTGCACTTGCGTGCACCTGCTTTTCTGGCCGCATTGAAAAGAATGGGCAATGAGTTCCAAGGGAACTCCCAAAGATAAGACATGCCGCCATTTTTTCCTGCGATGTAGAGAGAAAAAAAAAATGTAATCCCTCATGTGTATAAACCCCATTCAAAAGAATGGAGTTCATATTCATGCGTCTCACAGCACACAAATCTTGCGCGATTGCCACGGGCGGCTAAAAGCGGCCAAAGGCCACGTTCACGTGGAGGAACTGCTGTTCAATTTTTGGTGCAAATTCCACAACATATTCTCTGCACTTTATGGTACAGCACATAAGGATGGGTTTTTATAAAACCACCATATGCACATTATTTTACCATACACAGCAAAAAAGTTTCAAAACGTTTCACCGCAGACTTCAACCTTTCGTCCTTGGACAAATTTTGCCCTGGGACTGGATGGTTGGTCTAAGAAAATAAATATGCGCAGTGCCTTAACTACCTGGTCTACATCTGTTGCCTTGTAGTACTGTGGGGGGCAACATGTACATGCAGTTTGAATGTTCTATCTATGCTTGTGCTAGAGGACCCACATGGCATGTTCACACGTGAGGTTTTGGCCACAGATTTTTTTCCCTTATTTAAGAACGTCATGCGCACATAGCAAAATTACGGTAAGTCACAGATTTGATGCTGAATCCGTTGCAACTCTGTATCAAATTTGCATCAACCTAGAGCGGCTTACCTTATCACGCAGGCTCCAATCACCCCTAACAGACAGACATTGTAGTATTACATGGATGTCTGGAGTCCATCAGTGCGGTTTTGTTCTGTGTATGGATAGTGTGGCTCACACAACTTCATAGTATAGATTGTGTATGACTACACTAGTTCCAGGTCCTACTGGCTACTATGACATACAGTGTCCGCTGATAAGTGTTGCAGCCATTGCCAAACGTTAGAACTGAAGTCTTCTCCACGCACAAACCAAGCCTAGCTTACCACGACGTTCTAGGAGACTGTCCATTAATTCTGACATTACATGGGTTAAGCCTGTGAAGAACATGTTTAAGTAACTCAAAAATATCATGTCAGCCAAACAAGATTACACGCCTGAGCGCCCTCCAATCTGCCAGGGATGGGAAATGCCCGATGCTCCCAGGAAGGCTGCTAATTACAATATACAAAGAGTCACATGTTCTGCGGAGAGGATTTAACCCACAATCCACACTGCTGATCGCTGTGGCATTCTAGGCCATCTATTCCACCAAAGGACAAAAGAGCAGGGAAAAAACCCTCATGCCTGTCATACCAGACTTTAGGACAAACTCTTGTAGTATGTGGATGAGAATACATTACGTGATATAAGAGCATTGACATTAGGTAGGTCGTTGGCGTGTGATTGACGTTTGTGCGTTGTCAGATGCTTGTCCTATGTTTTTGCATTCCTCGGAACACATTGCCCATTGCTTTCAATGGGACAGTAAAGCACATCGCACGGCGTGTGATGTGAGGTTTCCCATTGAAAACAATGGGAAACACTTGCCAATGCTCCGACTCGGCTGAAAGCCGCACCGCAGGATTGCTACTTCACAGAAGTGACGGGAGGCATTTTTGGCCAAAAAAGGCCCGATATAGCGCGTTTACGCAGCCCAGGTTTACGTAGCCTTACTGTGCCAAAAGCGGTACCATACAAATTCAGATAAACTTCAGCCCACAAAGACAAGTTGCCAAAACAGCTCTATATACAACTAGTACCAGAAAAAAAATCCAAATTTCCTTGACGAGGGCCTACACTGACCCCTATAAAGGTCTTGCTCCGCCTTCACCGTCCAGCCGAGAATCAAGCAATCCACCACTCCATTAACCATACAGTCACTAAGCACTTAAATAGTTAGTGAGCTGCAGAGGCTTCCAATCTTTGTTTACAAGCTGCCAGCCATGACATGTATGGGGTTTTTTTTGTTACGTTAAACATTTGCCACTTTTTTTATTCTTCTTAAAGCCACCTTCTTAGTCCTCCCTCGCACAGATGCTTTTGTACAGCGTTTAGTGCTGCCTTTTCAGCACAGCACTGAACGCTGTACATCGCTCCCATTCATTTCAGTGGGGCTGCTCACACAAGTGTCTTCAACGCTGCGCTTTGACAGCGATGCAGGTTCTATCTTTGGCCGTTTTCAGCCCGGCGTCGCCCATTAAAATTAAACTGGCAGCAATTTCAGCACTGCTGAAAACGTGGCACAACTTGGTACCAAATTTTGGCAACGCTAAACACAAGCGCTAGCTGCACTACCTTATAAAAAAAGACGGAATACTCCTCTAGCTGGCACCATCTGGTTCCCCACCACTACTCTCCAGAGCTCCGGGCAGGCTGCCGGGCACTTGACAAGCCGACAGAGCATCTACTGATAGTGACGGGGATATAAATCCCCACCTCCCAGCGAGAGATTGCTCTGATTGGTTCAGGAGCGCCGACTCTGCTAGTCAGAGCCGACGCTCGATGCACCAATCACAGCCATTCATTGATTGGCTGAGCCTGCTGACACTCAGTGGGCTCATCCAATCAGTGCAATCTTTTACTGGAGGCGGGGTCTTCAAACCACATCACTAGCAAAAGACCTTCCGTCAGCGATGACAAGTGCCGGGAGCTCTGGAGAACAGCGGGAGGGACGGGAGGGACCCAAACAGCGCTAGCCAGGTGAGTATTGATTTTTTTTTTCAGCATCCTTGGCTGCGTTTTCAGCTGAGCTGAAAACACAGCCAAAACGTTGTCAAAAATGCACAACATCGCTGCTGAAACCGCAGTAAAGTCAGCGTTCAAAACCGCTGAGTTTCTACAAATGGCTGTGTGAGGGAGGCCTAAGACTTCAGATCTCAACTGTGAGGCCAAGGACCACACACATTATTGGATAAAACCTGGTACGTCTTAAACCTAACTTGAGTACGCAATTTTTGGTTTAAAAAGATTCTGTCACCAGCTGAGCCCCGAGTCACAGAGGTGGGCCGCCCTGGTCTCTCCTCGTCCAAACCATGCACAAAGGGGAGTAAGCCGTCAGCCTGCATGATGCAGGCAGAAGAAAGCTGGCACAGCCCCCCTCCGTGACTCAGAGCTAAGCTCTATGTCAAACTTCATAAACCTGGTTACAGAAGCCCTTTAAATCAACAGGGGAGAAACTGCAAGAAAAATGTAAGTTTAAAGCACCGTACACTGTAAAAGAAAAAATAAAACACTAAAAAGGCCAAAAAAACTTTAGCACAACATTGTGTGGATCCACATACAAACACCTTCCACTACTTAGGATGTGAAACTGTATTTGGCTAGTGATCTGGATGTAAATATGCATTAATGGACTTTTACAAGCAATTCATAGGAGTCCACGTATTCGTGCCGCAGACGGCTGTAAGTATGCACCATTTTTCTACGGAAGAGTTCTCTATTCTGTGATTCTTGTCCACATTTTGGATTTGGCCAGAGATTTTTCTTACAGACTCTTGGGTGTAGATTGCAGCAGAAGCTGAGAGTATACTAAATAGTAGTCTCTCACTGATAAACATCAGGAAAGTGAAACTTAACAGGTTTGTCCCACTTTTTTATTATTGATGGCCTATCCTCAGGATCAGCAGATACCCAGGGACAGTCACTGTCAGTACAGAGCTGGAAGCAGATAGCTCCATACATTGTGCAGTGGCCCCAGCTGGCATTACATGCTGAGTCATAATCAGTCCAATGGGAGGGTGTTATAGCAGCTGGGGCCACTGCACAGAATATGGAGCAGTCTGCTTCTGCAACAAAGACAGCTCCATACACACAAACATTAGCCTTCGTCACAGATTCCAGCCGATCTGCTATTGATGATGTATCCTGAGCATAGGTCATCATTAGTAAGAAGTGGGATAAGGCCATTAAGAGGTGATTTAAATTCCAGATAAAAAATGTTTAAATTTTTGTTTGAAGTTTAACCCCATAAAAACCATCTGCTGTAAACGTATCAGGCGGGTGATAAATAAAATGGGCTCAGGAGCAGAACCCCCTCTATATCAGATGGTTGCCAGCTGTTTGACAGCTGACAACCACATGCAACAGCTCCGGTTGCAGCTGGTACTCTTTTAGATACTGCTGTCAAAATTGATAGCACATCTAAGCAGGCAAAACTCCAGTGCCCCACTGGGGCCCCCGCAACATAATTCAGGGGTACCACTGGGTTTGCATGGCAACCTGGAGCCCAGTTAAGGCAGGGCTTAACTAACATTGAAATAAACACTTTACAGAAGTATAGCAGCGTAAAGTAGATGCAATCCTGCGATCACAAGTTCAAGTCCCCTGTGGGGGCCAAATTAAGACGTTAAAATAGTTTTAGAAATACTTTAACATTTTTTTTTTAGACTTTTAGAGTTAAAAATGCCTCTTATATGGATATTGTCACGTTAATAAAAGTCAGAACTTTTAAAATATATCACTATTTATCCTACATGGTGAAAATCGTAAGGAAAAATAAAAGTTATGGATGTCAGAATATAGCGATGGAAAACAAATTTCTTGATTTAAAAAAAAAAAAAGTTATTTATATATTTTTTAAGTCATAATGCATAAGAAAATGGTACTGCCACATTTTACTGACTCATGAGAGAAAAAATAAAGTACCATGTAATTTTTACAGCTACATAAAACACAACAAAAACAATGGCACAAAGTTTTTCAATATATTAAGTAGTATTTCTAAAAATAGAGCTTGTCCCGCAAAAAAAACTAAACAAAAACCCTCATGTTTTTTTGAAAAGTGGACATGAAAAAAAAAAAAGAAATGTTGCATCAACACTAAGCTTCGTAAAAAAACACTCTGGTGAGGAAGAGTAAAGCACTGTCCAGTATGCCAATACCATCTAGCAGGTCCCTATGTCCTTGAAATCCTTGTCAGTGGCACTTTACTGATCCTTGCCCACAATGCATTACACACAGTGGATTCTGGACCAACCGTGAAGATCTCAAAATATATAAAGGGATCTGTGATCGCCTCTGAGGGCAGCACAGGGAAGTGACAGGAGTGCTGATCAGCGCCATGTCTGTTCTATGCATGTGAAAAGTACTTTCTGAGACATTCATGGCCCGCCTACCTTCAGGCCAATGATTGACAATTTTTTTTTTCCTTATTAACCCCTTCACGCCCCTCAGGGTGTACAATTATGTCCTGGGTGGTGGGGGTTGTCGTGCGTGAACTCTGGTCACAGCTGTTAACCCTTTGGTTGCTGTGCTCAATTTGGACAGCAGTATTCAAATGCCACGATGAGTGTTCAGGGATCCTGAACGATTCCCCCTGCGATTAGATCACGAAGGTGCTGTTTGCTTGCCACAGCGTGGGACCTTCTAAAATCCCCTAAGGCTACCATGATTGATTGCCTATCAAAATGCGGTATAATGCAACACTATGTTATTGCATTGTGCTGTATGAGCAATCACAGGTTCTAGAACCCTATAGGAACTTAGATGATTAACGGTTTTAGAATTAGGAAAATGAAATAAACATTTAAGAAACCCCCTTTTCCTATGTTTATAAATTTTAAAAAATCAAGACTTTAAAAGACCAAACCAAAAAATAAATTAAGAAAATAAAAACACGTTTGGCATCACGGTGTCCGTAAAAGCCTGATCTAACAAAGTAACACATGGTTTATCCAACACGGAGAACATTGTGAGGAAAACAAAAATAAAAGAAAAATGTATATTTTTTTAAAAAGGAAACAAAAGGTTATATGAACTCCAAAATGATACCAATAAAAACTACAGAAAGTCTTGCAAAAAACACAACCAGATCGACGAAAAAATAAAAAATATAAAATATGGTATCGCCGCAACAGTACTGAACCATAGAATAAAGTGATCATTTCATTTTTGACGCAGTGTGAACGCCATGAAAACAAGACCCTCCCAAAGACGGAGGAATTGTGTTTTTTTCCCATTTCACTCCACTTACACAAAAAAAAAAAAAACATGAAGAAAAAAAAAAAAGAAAAAGGCCACTTGATTAAAGGATTAAGTTGCATAGAGAACTGTCAATTAGCGACCTAAATGTGGGGCCAGTATAGCAGGTCATGAATACCAAGGATTACTTCCTGCCAACACAAAGTGAGTACTTGTAAGTTTCTCAGAAAGTACTTCAAAGACACAGAAGAGACTTCGTGCTGAAACCAGTGCACCCGTCACAACCTTCTGCTGTCCCTAGAAAGAGCAGCATCAAGGAATGATCACAAGTCGCAGAAAAATCCACACTAAAATTGTGCAGATTTTACTCCCTCATTTGAAGACGACTGATATATAGTTTTATGGGGAAACATTCAGTAGAACTTGTTTTTTATTCATTTACATCTCTGCACATTCTGAGCTGAACAGTCCAGTGGGTGGAGCTATCAGTGATTGACAACCTTCCCTGTATGTACAGTCATCCAGCAATAGCTGTCAATCACTGATAGCTCCGCCCACCGGACTGTTCAGCTCAGAATGTGCAGAGATATAAATGGATAAATTACAAGTTCTACTGAATCTTTCCCCATAAAACTATATATCCATCTGCTCAGCTCCTTCTGCTCTACAACATGCTGCCTGCAGTTTGGACAGTATGTTCCAGCTGACAGATGCCCTTTAACAAAAATGATGCAGCTAAATGGAATATACAGGTAGCCCCCTAGACAACATTTCCCTTTTTTTCAGTTATATAACATGGTGCTATTTCTCCATCAGCTTCTGACTATGACAATTTACCTGGGAAATCCTTTAGATGCTGCCACATTATTTTATTATATCCCTGTTGTAAATCCAGATTCAGTAACCCCATTACCAGTGACCAGCCATTCTTACATACAACAGCCGATGGTCACATGCAGTCCACGTAACATCCGGACCAGGGCCGATGAACCACTGATCTGATGAGGAACACTAGTGCTCTAAATTGTTGCATTCAGCCCAGCAACTACTGTCTAAGCATTTTATTTTTGCTGGAAACATTCCTGTCAGGAAGTATTTTCCCTAAAACCTCCTTCTTACCACCCACCAGCAAATGGCAGAATGTAAAAAGCTGTCAAAAGATCTCACTAAGCGACTTAACCCCTTAAGGACCAGGGTGCTTTGATCCTAAAGGACCAGACACTTTTTAGGGATTTTACCCATATGGTGGTTTTACTGCCCTATTTTATTTCCTTTATCTACCAAAATTATTTTTGCTGCCTTTTTTTTCCATGACACATAGGGCTATTTTTTTAATATCATTTTTCACTGACTTTCTCAGGTTTTTAGTTTTATTAGGGGTAAAAAGCTGATTTTTTTTTATAGTTTATTTTTTTTAATTAGTATATTAACACTAAAAAAGTATTGGAATGGGTTTCTAATGACACATATAATATATAATTTGTAGGGTCTCAGATTACGGGGCGCATATGGCGACAATTTTGGTTCTCGTCGGCAGTTGGTCATTTTCTTTTTTTATATATATATTTAAATTTAATTCTGTAATTTTCAACAATTTTTTTTACCATCTATATCCCCCACAATGTCATATGAGACCTCTGGGGGTCATTCACATGTTTTGTAGGTTTTTTCAAACTTTCCCACTGTAGCTGAGTATTAAAGGGGAAAACATCCCCCAGTAGTGACAGCAGTCATAAGCAGAGCTGATCAGGGTCTGCTACGACCCTGCAGCTCTGCTGTACCAGCGGGCACCCGGCGGCCACGTGATAGCCAAGTCGCAGAGCGGTATGAGCACTTCCGCTTTCACATTTTAGTACATGGAGCTCATTGAGTGCTATGAAGGCTGGAAAGGATAAGGCAGAAGCAGTTAAAAACCGCTTCTCCCTTCTCCTCCGGGTGTGTCTGACAGCTGAGGAACTGACCTGCTCCTGCTTGATTGCAGGAGCAGGTTTAATCCCACGCCGTATTTTTGCCATCGGCCAGGATTAAAGCCCAGGACCAAGCACCGTAAATTTACGGTGCACTTAAAGGGTTAATTTTTGGCAGCATCCCGACAGAATTTTGTGGGGGACTCTTCCTCAGTAGAGATGTAACACTAAGAATACATTTGTGTCACTGGCCTAAAGCAGAATTCCTCCTCCCATGCATTAAAAGAGTTCTCTGACCCTTTCAGCAATTTTGAGGAATGCCTTACCCCATAACACGCTCTGCAAACACAACACAATCACAGAGGTGAGAAAAAATGCTCAAGGACATAACTCACAGAAAAAGAAGCCAGATACAAGATATGTACTACAGGAAATGCTTAATTGGCATTCGACCTGATAGCATGCAGCAAGCCAGATTGCTATATAGGGGAGCAAAAACGGTCATGTGCTGGCTGATTGAGCTGCCGCTCTACTCAACTCAGGGTGGGGGAGAGGTGACTGCCAACAGGCTCAGCCCGCACAATATGAACCGATACCAAGGATGGCCACCCTAGATATATGCGCGATTGAGCATTTCCTGTAGTATATATCTTGTATCTGGCTCCTTTTCCTGTGAGTTATGTCTTTGAGCATTTTTTTTCACCTCTGTGATTTTATGTAATCAATTGTGAGATAGCGTAGGTTCTGGTGTATGCGCTGTGGCCTTTCTTTAAAGGGAACCGTTGGGAGTGCATGATTGTGCCTGGTACTGCAGATTATACCATTAAAGAAAATGAAATGAGCTGCATTACTAGGCATGGCATCTTGTCCTATTTAAACAATGAATGGAACTCGCAGGAAAGCTGCAGCCCTTGCATTGTACTGAAGATGCCCAAATTGAAGGGCTGAAAGTTGCCATCATGTACATATAGAACTGATTGCAATGATGACTGCACAGTGTTAAAGAGATTTTCCAGGAATATGTTATTAATGACCTATCCTCAGGATAGGTCATCAATTCATTTGCTGATTGGCTGAGGTCCGCAACTCAGGATCCCAAATGATCAACTCTCTGGGCGCCCGCTGTCAGCGCCACAGTACACAATATGGAGCCGCAGAAGTTTGCTCCAATCTCTTGGTAGCAGTCGGCTCTGGTAACTGCAGCAAAGTTCTCATTGACTTTAATGAGAGCTGCAGCTACAATTACTAGCGCCGGCCACTACAGTGGGGTCGGAGCTATGTGCTTCCACTCCATACCTGTGCGTTGTGGTGCTAATCAGTTGGGGTCCTAACCTGCAGACTCCAGTCAATCAACTATTAATTACCTATCTTGGGGATAGGTCATCAATAACATTTGCCTGGAAAACCCCTTTAAATGAGGAAAAGATCAATGGAAAAAAACTACTGTTTATCACTGCTTAATTGCACTGTCACAATAATCATAATTATGCGCAGCATGATCTGTAAATGCCTCTCATAGCAACATTACTGTTATAATAGAGATTGCTGCACTAAGCAAGAAGGATGCTCGCTGCAGGGAGAACACCCGCCAGCAGTAAGGTCCAAGGAGGTGTCCAATGGATACACTGCAACAATTTTGCACACTTCTCAGTCATTGCGAGTTAAAAAAAATCGTTGTGTAAAGCGTCCTTTGGACAGATTAGTTTCTGCAGTAGATTCTCCAACTGTGCAATTTTTTTTTCTATAAAGCTAATAAATCAGCTTGCTCCTTAAGAAACAGACAACTTTCTACAGTGGTATGTTTCTGCATTGCTCTATTTGTGGCCATTTGTCTCTTACAAGATTACAATCTTTATCTTGTTCATACCACGGGCTTCGTGTACTGACCTTGGGACAGCTTTCCTTAAGTGTTTCTCCCTCATTCGTCTGCATGGGAAAGAAAAATGGTGTGCAAAATGGTGAAGAATCACACGCAGGTATTGTCTAGAAGAAAAAATAAAGAAAAGATAGCTTATAACAGGTGCGTATATCTTATACAGTGGTTATGAGTAGCAGCATGCAGAAGTAAATTTACTTTGCGCATAGATTTACACATAAAATCAATATGGATTGTGCGTAAATACACAACTAAAAATATATAAGCATTGCAGCTCATGGCTTTTGACCATTTGCTCATATATGCTTGGGGATCATTTAACACTGAAAAATTCTTCTGGTTACCTAATATTTGCTATACCTTACCGAATGTACAGGTAACCTAAAGTGTATAGACCTACAGGTCTGTAACAGCACTCCTCAGACATGAGGTTACTTGATAGCCAAGAAGTAAAATCAGCCCTGACAACCGGGTTTTACTCCCCGCACTTCACCTAAATGGCATTACAGAATGCTCGGGGTGGGCAAAGAAAGTACATAGCGATTGTCATAATGACAGTGATGCATCCTTTCCCCATCTCTGACGCTTCTGCCTACCGGTAAGATGGAGGACCCTAGTTTGATGAGGAAGGGCAGGGGAGTACAAAGGGCAAAACATATATTACCAGATGGGTCCAGGGAGATACTGGCTCCCATTGAAGAAACCAAGCAGGTGTATAAAGACTTATTTTCAGGCAATGCTCCAAGGGAAAAATATGTATTTGCTCATGTCAACCTTAGACTCCTCTGAATGGAAACACAATCCATCTGTAGACAGACTGTTTCAGGGGATTCTTGCCCTTCATCAGTATGGAGCAGTGTAAAGGTCAGCCGGATGAGATGCCTTAGATGCAGCAACTCAATGGAGCCATTGGTCCTCAATGAAGAGACCCAGTGGGTTTACTACCCCTTGTCAGAATAGCCTGGATACAATTTTTTTTAATGCATGCACAAAATTGTTGTAAATTTTCCATTGTGTTCTCAGTTTTCCAAACTATATATTTTCTTAAAAGGGATCTTTCAGGGAGAATACTATTGATGATGTATCCTCAGGATAGGTCATCAATAGTTGATCAGCTAGGATCCGTCACTCAGGACTCCGACCAATCACCTGATCGTGCTCCTGCTGACAGCGCTGCAGATACACAGGGGTTTCAGCAGAAGGCTCTGCTTCGACCTCTGTGAAGTGGCCGGCACTTGGACCTGCAAGTGCAGCTCTTATTGACTCCTGTTTGTTTGCCGCGCTATCAGCAGGTGAACAATCAGCTGAGCGGTCGGGATCCCAAGCGACGGATCCCAGCCGATCATCAGCAATAGTATTCTCCCAGAAAAACCCCTTTAAATTTTAACTATTCTTCTATACTAGTGGAATGCAAGTTTAGGAAACTAGCTGAACTAACTAGAATTTAGAGGGTAGCTGAACTGTAATGAAAAGGGGTAATATAAACAGTACGTTTACAGATGGGCCGCCCCTACTTTTGGAGGAGTCTATTGGCTGCGTGAATGTAGAATCATTAAGGGAAACTCTACTTCAAAGCTTATCTCTGTCGCAACTTGCTTATGAACAGAAGTTGTCCAGTTCAGACAAGTTATTAACTTTTAAAGTCTTGTGTGCAACTTAGGAAAACAGCATCATAAAGTTAGGCCTTACATGGCACTATACGTAGGGGTGGCATAATATACAAAGACTCTGCAGAGTATGCAGGGATGTCAGCCAGCAGTGTGGATGGTAGAAGCACGACTCACTCTATGAAACTTGCAATACAGAAATGAAGCTGAAGGAAATACACAGGCGTCTTCTAGAAATTCTTGTGTTGCCTTAAAAAGTCTCAGATGCAGTACAACATATACCTCAAAAGAAGCATGACACTATAACTACTTGCCATGTGCAGAACTTTTGCGTGCTAAATAAATGTTGCTAAATGTTTTAGGCCAGGCACACACGACTGTATTGTAACACCTTGCATTAAAATCGCAGCATTTTACCGGCGTATGGAACTGCGTATAGTCACGTTTTTGCTCATGTGTGCCTATGCATGTACAGCGTATTTTACGTGTGCCGTCCTGCACTGGCTTCCTGGTTTCTTTTTATTTGCTTCTATTGTCTCCTAACATGCATAAAAATGGCAGCACATACGCAATGTAATTGTGTATGCACTGCCTTTAGAACACACCCATAAAGAAAAATAGGACTCTTACGCTTGTAATAGGCGGTAAAATAGAATAGGCTGCGTTCTTTTTTTACGCATGTAACATACACAATAAATATACACAAGTGTGAGTGGAACAATGAAAATCAATTGATGCCATTTACTGCGTATTATGCGTGCGCAATACACAATTCAAATATGTTCGTGTGAGCCTGGCCTTATACTAGTGCCACCCAATAACTGAAGTGGGTACTGGCACATTAGGTCTCCACCGGAAGTATGGGTAGAGACATGGGTGTAGCCGGGTTGAAATACAGGGGACGGGCAGGTGACGCCCACAGGTGCTGATTGGCTGATGCATGCTGTCACTTTCTCCGCTGTCCGTGTGCCATCTCCCCTCCCAACCCCGCTGCTGTCCGTGTGCCATCTCCCCTCCCAACCCCGCTGCTGTCCGTGTGCCATCTCCCCTCCCAACCCCGCTGCTGTCCGTGTGCCATCTCCCCCCCCCCAACCCCGCTGCTGTCCGTGTGCCATCTCCCCCCCCCCAACCCCGCTGCTGTCCGTGTGCCATCTCCCCCCCCCCAACCCCGCTGCTGTCCGTGTGCCATCTCCCCCCCCCCAACCCCGCTGCTGTCCGTGTGCCATCTCCCCCCCCCCAACCCCGCTGCTGTCCGTGTGCCATCTCCCCCCCCCCAACCCCGCTGCTGTCCGTGTGCCATCTCCCCCCCCCCAACCCCGCTGCTGTCCGTGTGCCATCTCCCCCCCCCCAACCCCGCTGCTGTCCGTGTGCCATCTCCCCCCCCCCAACCCCGCTGCTGTCCGTGTGCCATCTCCCCCCCCCCAACCCCGCTGCTGTCCGTGTGCCATCTCCCCCCCCCCAACCCCGCTGCTGTCCGTGTGCCATCTCCCCCCCCAACCCCGCTGCTGTCCGTGTGCCATCTCCCCCCCCAACCCCGCTGCTGTCCGTGTCCCATCTCCCCCCCCAACCCCGCTGCTGTCCGTGTCCCATCTCCCCCCCCAACCCCGCTGCTGTCCGTGTCCCATCTCCCCCCCCAACCCCGCTGCTGTCCGTGTCCCATCTCCCCCCCCAACCCCGCTGCTGTCCGTGTCCCATCTCCCCCCCCAGCCCCGCTGCTGTCCGTGTCCCATCTCCCCCCCCAGCCCCGCTGCTGTCCGTGTGCCATCTCCCCCCCCAACCCCGCTGCTGTCCGTGTGCCATCTCCTCCCCCAACCCCGCTGCTGTCCGTGTGCCATCTCCCCTCCCAACCCCGCTGCTGCCCGTGTGCCATCTCCCCTCCCAACCCCGCTGCTGCCCGTGTGCCATCTCCCCTCCCAACCCCGCTGCTGCCCGTGTGCCATCTCCCCTCCCAACCCCGCTGCTGCCCGTGTGCCATCTCCCCTCCCAACCCCGCTGCTGCCCGTGTGCCATCTCCCCTCCCAACCCCGCTGCTGTCCGTGTGCCATCTCCCCTCCCAACCCCGCTGCTGTCCGTGTGCCATCTCCCCTCCCAACCCCGCTGCTGTCCGTGTGCCATCTCCCCTCCCAACCCCGCTGCTGTCCGTGTGCCATCTCCCCTCCCAACCCCGCTGCTGTCCGTGTGCCATCTCCCCTCCCAACCCCGCTGCTGTCCGTGTGCCATCTCCCCTCCCAACCCCGCTGCTGTCAGTGTCCCCACTAGCTAGCGCTGTCATCTGAGGCGACGGCTCTCCCGACCTTTACATGCAGGGGGCAGCTATCATTTTGGAATACACTTATAGTAATACATAATTGTACATTAGCAACATTGGAAACAATTTGAATTCAAAAAGTCTTTATAGTCAGGCTTTTCAGTAATTCCATAATGTTGCCCAGCTATAAAGAAGCAGAGTCTGCTGGAAATCTTTCATTATTAAAAAAGTCCATTGCCGCTGTTAACACTATGTAGGGCTGAATAGTTTTGCTGATGCACTGGATGGGGTGTGAATGCGTGATCGTACCTTTCACCAGCTCTGTGTGTGACAACAGCCACAAGGTGTCAGGTCCTGGGTAGTCAGTGCACAGAGTAAGAGACAAAAGACCTGCAATAGAAAGAAAACGAGAGATAAGCAATGTTACAGAATCAAGCCTCTGACCTGCTAGAATCGGGGAGCTGACCTCAAATCTGCTGCCACGTGCAGATATCAGACTGCTGCAGAACCAACAGAATACACACCAGATATCCTCTACAAAGTGCACCATATATACAGCCAAGCCCATTAGTAATGTATACTGCAGCATTAAGGAAAACTTACCCCTAAATCAATACAATCACCAGGAAGCAGCAAGGCCCAGTTCACACTGTCGTAACACAGCACATTTCTGTGCCTGTATTATGGCCACAAATCTCACCCGACTGCGGGGACTGGAGACCACAACTAACACAATCCTAAGGACCTATGATAGGGTTAGGCTGGTTTTACATCTGCGCTGGGGATTCCGCTTTTTATGTTCCCTTTGGGGAACAGGAAAGGAGAATCCCCGTGGCCGAACAGTTCCATCTGTGGACAGAACCAATCAGCGCCTAGC
Organism: Eleutherodactylus coqui; assembly: GCF_035609145.1. Classification (NCBI taxonomy): domain Eukaryota; kingdom Metazoa; phylum Chordata; class Amphibia; order Anura; family Eleutherodactylidae; genus Eleutherodactylus; species Eleutherodactylus coqui. Next base: position 146,155,959 of record NC_089839.1, read on the forward strand.
CAACCCTATTGACAAATGGGGTTTGCCCGCTTTCCACCCAGCTGCCCAGTTTAGGCCCAGAAGAAAAAGCGCTACATGCAGCGCTTTTTCTTCCGGTATTTACAGCCGGATCTGCGACAGAACCTCTGACTGGAGGTTTCAATACAGATGTGAAGTCCGCCTAAGGCTGCCTGCACACGGGTACATTTGCACTGCGGAATCCACGGTCGGCGTCTGTACCGCGGTTCTGCAGCAAATACCGTTCATAACATACTATGGAAAAGTTGCAGCATGCACTATTTTTGTATCGCGTTGGCATGAACGGCTTCCACTGAAGTCAATAGAAGCCGTCCGACCCGCAGCCAATCCGCAATTGACATTGCGGATAACTCACAGGTACCCTGGTCATCACCTAGCAACGGCGCAAAAAATTGAAACATTTAAAAAGATCTGTACTTCGCATGTCTGATTTTGGCTCGTCGCAGCCATCTGCAGCACAGACAAAGATCAATGACAGGTACGCGGAGTTGCCAGCCGGGCACAGGATTCAATTCTGCTGCGGGCTCCCGCATGCAGAATCCGATCCATTTGTGTGGAGGGGGCCTAAGGCTTCCAACATACGGCCGCGAAACTCACAATATCGCACCCGTGTGATGTACTGATGGATGTATCACTTCGGTGAGGTTGCAATCCTCCCAGGGGGCTTTCACCCACATCAGGGGTTCGCAACAGTTTTCAATGGATAACCTTGCATTGCAATCGCGGTTGTACACACAATGGGCGTTGCGTTCCGAGAGAACGCCCAAAGATAGAATGCACCACGCTTTTTTGCCACACTGCAATGCGTAATTAAAAATCGCTCATGTATATGGTCATATTGGTGCGCCTCACAACCCACAAATCTTGCGTGGCTTAACGCTGCATTCACAAGTTACGGACTTTCCGCAGCATTTGCTGTGGGTTTTGACACGGACGCCCTGCAGTTGAAGGCTGCTGCAAATCCATCTCAAAATTCACACCAAACAGTACCGATTTTCCGCTGTATAAAATCGGCTACATGTGAACGCACCCCAAGGCCAGCTGCGCGGGAGCATGTCGTTCCATGCCCATACAGACATCTCACAGATGACACTAACTGCATGTCATCAGTATTCGGCAGTCACTGGTTTTCTTTTCTACTGGGTAAATACAGATCCGTATTTGCCCAGTATAAATTAATAGCAATAAATACAAAGGCAAACGTAGCGCAAGCGGCATCTTAAACATGGCCGTGGAAGTGACAGCTGTGTAAATAGGTACATAGTTTAACATTAACTCCATATAAGGCTTCTTTCCCATAAGCGTATATCGGCCAATGTTTTCATCTGTAGCGTTAAAGCTCGTGAACAGGCGCACAAATCTAACACTTAGCCCCACCCCCTCCCACTGCAAAGAGCGAGCGGGGGTGAGAGCAGAGGGAGGAAGTTTAGCAGCCACGCTGCTATACTTCCTCCCACCTGTGGCTGCTGCCATGGGCTCCCGTAGGAGCCCAAGCAGCAGCCGACGTATTCCGGTCCAAGAGATAGTTCCAGGACTATCTTTTGGGCCCGACGTAAAAACGCCCGGCGCTATATAGGTCGGCTGGGTGCTTTTACGTCTCAGGAATACGGCCATGTGATCTGATGCATTGGAATCCAATGCCTCAGATCACAGAGTATATCAGCCAACCGTGAAAACGGCAGGCTGATATACTCTTGTGGGAAAGAAGCCTTACAATCAGCAAAATATGCTCGTCTGAAAGCAGCCTAAAGGCGTGTTCACACGTAGCGGGTTCGCTGCAGGTCCACAGTACATTTCACCACTTTAATTAGGAGGGTGAAATCTGCTGCGGATTTGGTTACGGATCTGCACCAAAATCATATGTGGATGCTTCCTTAGGGAGGTTTCTTGGCAAAACTCCATTCAGTTATTTCGGAAGTTATATGCTCGGTGCCAACTAATATCGTTGCACGCGCCGAGCGGTCCTACTCTTCGTAAATGCTGTATGACAGGTGGAGAAGCATCCAAGCTGGGAGCTGCGAAGTCTTTCAGTTCTTGTTTGGCTTCAGTTTCTCCATGCAGAAAACATGACGACGTGTCGATCCGTGCAAACCGGCAGAATGAACCACTGCCTGCTTACTGTAAATGGAGGCGGGCGGGCCAGAATGATCCCCGCCACTTTGCCTCAATTCATTAGCGATGATCGTTCCTTTGAAGAAGCGCAGGAGCGATTTTGGCTGGGCCAGCCTGCCGGGCGTCTATTGCTTGACAGATCGCCCTGCGTAAAAGCGCCTCTAGACTACAGTCACATGGGCGAGTGGGATATTGGGCCAAGAAGCACTTCTGAATCTGCATTTTACCTGCGGATGAAGGGCGTTTTTCATACAAGACCGCCTCGATCGGCAAGTGTTTCATTGATTTCAAAGGGAAACATCAGATCGCACGGCATGTGATGTGCTTGACTGTCCCATTGGAAACAATGGGCGATGTGTTCCGAGGAACATAAAAAATTGGGCATGCTACGATTTTTTTTTTTACCTGGCAGCATCACTCCTGTATACCGCTCTGTTCTGTAGCATCACAACAAATCACCACTTGCACCAGAATCATGACGGTCTGAAGTGCTTTCCAATGCAATAAAAATAATCTGCCGCAAAGTTGTGGCGCTCCGGCATCTATCGGATCTTTCGACCAATCAGGGAACACGCAGCAAGTATACGTGAACATGCTCCAAATGTGGGGGGCAAAGCTGCACATACATGGGCGTTATACGCGCACGAGCCGTGTGCGACTGCGAGGCGGACAGAACACAGGTTGATGCACACAAGCAATATTTATCTCGGACCAACACCCCACGTTAGGCCGGATTCACACGGCAGAGCCCGATGTGGGGCCGAGATATTGCGCTTGCCAACATGTGTTTTTTCTTGCAGATGCGAGACATGTCAGAGGATCACAAGCGTCTCCCACTGATTTCAATGGGAAAGCTCACAACGCACGGCCTGCGAGGGCATTTAAAGGCCCATTGAACCCATTGGCTGAGGTGTTTCGAGGGACACCGAAAGATGGAACGGGGCGCGATTAATCAAATAAAGAATGGATTTCATATTCGTGCGAGTTCTGTGCATCTTGCATCGTGCAAAACTGGCACAAGATTCTCCCCATGTGAACAAGCCGTGAAACTCAACCCAATATCACGCTTGTGCGGTGTACCGGCGAATACGGGGCGGTTTTCTGTAAGACACGCCTCCCATCACTTCGGTGAGGTTGCGACCCTCGGCCGCGGCTTTCAGCTACGTCGGATCGGCAAGTGTTTCCCATTGCTTTCACCGCGATGTGATGAGCGATTTTTCACCCGCAGGCACAGGACGCCGTTCACAGGAATGGAGGTTCATATTTGTGTGAGATTTGCGCCCCAAGACCACCAACATGAGTTGTTTTACAGACACTATCAGGGTCTGCCATAATGTGAGGCGCGATGCATGTGGCGGTGACAGAGGACCGTCTCCAGGCAGCAACACCTGCCGGGTCTGTATGCAAGACCCCCGTCTGATCCGCTGCACCCCAACTAATAATGGTGTAGAAGCTGGCAGCAGCCTGCAGGAGGAGCCGCAGCAGACGCCATTCTATGGAGCGCTACACACTGATACATTGTAACAACACGCCTGCTGTCAGACACAAGGTAACACAGTGCTCTGCCCGGCCGTCTACAGCTGACTGCCGCAGAAGGTGAACATACCACCCAATATCGCGATACATGTCACAGAGAGGTGGGCAGCCACAGGTCGTGCAGCTCACAGCGTAGGCCCTGCCACCCAGCGCTCCCCCCGGCGCCTCACACACCGCACACACATACAACTACATGACAGCGGCCATCACCCCCTCACACAGTCCGGCCCGTGCACCCCGTCATTCCCTCTCACCGGTCTCCCGGTAACTCCCACCTCCGCCAGCTCCGCGCTCCCCTGCCTGACTGCACCACAGCCCGCTCCGCCCTCTGGCAACAACACCACAACATGACTCGACACGAACACGCCCCTTCGCCGTCATCATTGGCCCAGAGCTTAGAGGTTTCACTCTCTGATTGGCTATCTTGGTTGTCAATCTCAGACGCCCGCCTTATTATTAGCCTTCGCTCCTTATTGGGCCTACGGTGAACACGCCCTTCGCAGCGTTACCCAGGCCGCCGGATAGACGAGGTGATGTCATGGCGCTGGAGCGTGTGCGGGCCAAGCCTCTTTTTAGCTGTTACTGCGGGAATGAAGTCATTTCTGGAGGTTTCTATGCCGCCAACCAACGACTGAGGACGGCGGCCAATAGGAGGTGTTACAGGCTATGGCGTTATATGCGGCTCCATAGCAATCTCCATGACGAGCAGTGGGGGCCATGTTTTTGATATATATTGGGTTTACACTCTTTGTTACAGGCGGACGTGTTCTGTGCGCAGTAGTTACGTTCTGCGGGTCCTGAGGAATGCTGAGGAGTTGATACATTGTATAGAAGTGACGTCACAAGGTTACCACAGATACAGAGCAGGTCATCTATTAAGGAGGGCTCCCGCCCCAAAAAGTAAATGGGGAAACAATAACTAGAGCCATAGGGCTAATGCCCACGTTCGGAAATCCGTGGTGTTATGCCGCGTCTATTAGGAGCTATTGAACCTAATAGCTCAGTGTTCACGCTACAGAATTCTACTGTGGAATTCCGCAGCGTGAAATAAACTGCGGCATGCTGTAATTGCAATAGGAATTTGCGCGGCCGGCTTCCGGTGTAGTCAATGGAAGCCGGCCGTCACACTCTACTTCCACTGTGAGCACAGCGTCCTCCTGCACTGCCGTTGCGTCACGCCCTGTACTGTGCCCGCTTTGCCAGATGGGACGCACACAGCGGATCCGGAGAGGTGAGTATGGGTTCTTTGGGGGGCTCCGTGACGGACGCTGCTGCCATATTCTGCTGGCGGAGTCCGTCACAGCTTTTGACATGAGGCCATAATTTAATTCACCTATTGAAAAAAAGGCTTTTTTTTTTTTTTTAAAAGAAAGGTGTTTTCCAAGGAGTTTTTATCAAAAGCCGATTGGCTTGGGTCCACCGCATGGAACATAAGACGCAATTTAAATACGTTCATGTGAGCCCAGGCTAAATTTGATGAACGCTTTATCTGCAATTACTAGCACCGACCACAAATTGTTTGGGTTAGGGGATGGGAGCAATTAAGATAAATGAAAATAAGTTGGAAACCCCTCACAGTTCCAGCAGACCATGTAATATACTTACAACAAAAAGATTGGGGTGCCGCAAAGCTTCGTTAGGGTGATTGCACATCTGAAAGAAGGGTTCTTCTTTCCTCTTTCGTTCAGGGAGTAGGGAAGGGGAATCACATGACCGAATGGACCCCACTGACTATATAGGTATTAGTGTATCTTGACGCCACCAGGAAGTCCTGGTGGCATCAGGATTGACGGGGTTGATGGTGGTGAGGGCCGCATCTATCGGGGGCGGGGGGCAGCGGCCAAGGAGATGAGATTCCCAGCGGAGGCACAGAAGAGCTCAGGCCGGCAGCTTTGAACAGGGGAGTGGGCGAAACGGGCCAGACAGTCCACGCTGCGGCCAACAAGAGGTGAGAGCGGCAGCGGAGGGTAAGGGTCACATTTCTTCATAATCTAAGCCTAAGAATTAATTAAACCCTGTGTGTTATGCTGCACACTGTCCTAATAGAACCTTGCTGCCTTGACCCTATCAGAAGCTGGGGATGTGACGGGCATTCCTCCTGTCACACCCCTAGCTACTGGTGGCGTCAAGATACACTAATACCCTGACTATAATGGGGTCCGTTCAGTTTCTGCTCAGCTGCTCGCCTAAAAGCATGTGGCGCTTCTTCCGGTATTTTGAACCAGACCTGCGATGGAACCTCTGGCCAGAGGGCCAACGCAGATGTAAAACTGGCCTTAAATGCACACTACCAAAAAGTAACTCATAAAAAATTGTGCACACCCAGCAAATAATTATATATGCAGCTATAACCCCACTTGTATAACCCCACTTGATTTCGCGAGACAACCCCTTTAACGTGACTGGCGAAGCATGATGTCTCGATTTACAACATTCTAGTATGTTGTACTTAAAGGGGTTTTCTCTGCAAATCCTATTTATGACCTATCATCCGCATCAGAGCTCAGATGCCATGGCGCACACAGATGGGGTGATATCCACGTGGTAAGAGAAGCAACCAATGGAGGGTATGGGCTCTCTTTGAAGTGCCCAGCTTGTGCCACATTAGGAAGGGGTGCTGCTGTCAGCCTGGACTTCATCAGTGGGTCTGACTAGTGTGTGCAGCAGGCTGCCTGATATTTCCCTTTATTATAATAGTCTGGGTCAGGTTTAGGGAATCTGTGAAATGGGGTATGCTGCCCCTAAGGCTATGATCACACAGTCAAGATTTACTGTGGATTTTTTTGTCCAGACTCTACCCTGAAAATCCACCTCTTCTGTCAAACCAAGGTTTGGGCAATGGTACTCGAGAAGCACATATTAGAGCTTGACTGAGTACAAAGGTGGGCAACTAGAGTAATAAATAGAATGGGTGGACTACAATACCCAGAAAGGTTATAATTTGGATTTTTTTTTTAGTTTAGAAAAAAGGCTAAGGTGCGACCTAATAAATATATCAGTGTCCATACAAGGATCTCTCCCGTAATCCATTTAAACCCAGGACTGTAATAAGGGGGTGCTGTAATAACTATGTTTAAATATATTGGGGGACAAGACAGAGATCTCTCCCATCATCTATTTATACCCATGATTGTAACAAGGGGGTGCCGTCTATTTCTAGAGGAAAGAAGGTTTCTACATAACATAGAAGGGGGTTCTTTACTGTAAGAGCAGTGAGAATATGGAACACTCTGCCTAAGGACTCTTTCACACGAGCGTATATCAGCCACCATTTTCACGGCTGGCCAATATACGCTACGATGTGAGGAGTAAAAACTCATAAACGCGTGCACAAATCTAACGTTTGTGCACCTGTTGGGATGGCATGGGCCCCGGCGCATATACTCCAAGGCTGCCATGCCGCTGAGCCTTCCCTCACCAGCTCTCCTCCTTTCTCCTCCCCATCAGCTGATTGCAATGGGGGTGGAGCTAAGCACCACCCCATCCTGCCTCCTCCATTGCTGGCTGTGGGAGCTTAGCTCTGCCCCCGTCTTGCCCCTTGTCTGCAACCAGCAATAGAAGAAGGCGGGATGGGGTGGCACTTGGCTCTGCCCCCTCCCATTGTAATCAGCCCCCCCCCACCCCTGGTTGCAGGAATATAGCCATTTATAGCAGCGTTTTACTGGTTCAGCCATGGACAGGAGGCCTGATGGAGAGATTTGCACATCTTCTGTATTTTGGACCCACTTGCATCATACTACCATGTGAAAGTGGCCTTAGAGCAACTAATGTAAAAAGTGGGAATATAAACCCCCGACAGCTGGTCAGATATACATGGAAAAACAGAGTTAAGAAACAGTCTCTAACGGGGGTTCACACAGGGCGGATTTGCTGCGGAAATTCCGCCTGCGGCCGCTAATCTCGGGGTTGGCCAGCCATGTGGAGGTTTCTCAGAAATCTCGTCCACACGGGACGGCCAATCCGCTGCGGTTAATCCGGCCGAAGGCACGGCTTTGCCGACCGCAGCATGTCCATTCTTTTTTCTTTCCGCTGCGGCCGCGCTCTCCTCTATGGCCAAACCGCATGATTTCCGGTGGGAATCCGCCCCATGTGACCCCAGCCTTAGGGTGGTTTCACACCTGCGTTGTGGATTATGCTTTTGTGCTCTATATGGGGATCAGGAAAGGGGAATTCCCACAGCCGACCTGTGCCATCTCTGGACAGAACTGAACAGCACTGGGCGATCTCTATTCACAAAAATGGGGTCTGCCTGCTTTCAACCCAGCTGCCTGGCTTTTGGACAGAAAAAAGTGGATCTGTGGCGCAGATGTGAAAGCTGCCTTCAAGCTCATTCACACAGATATATTTTTGGTCCATGGAACTACAGACCGCATAACCCCCATTGATTTGCATTGGCCTATTCAGATGTGCATTTTTAATCAAATGGATAACGGCGATTGCATAAAAGTGTTAAGGCCCATTTAGACACAACAATTATCGCTCAAAAGCCATCTTTTGAGCAATAATCGTTGTGTGTAACTGCACTTACATCGTGCAGTTTTCGTTATCCCATCTCTCATCGTTGTCTTTCAGCGTGCTGAAAGATGACGATGAGTCTTATCAGGGATTTACAGTGGGATACAGCTGACACTATTGTTTCAGCTGTATCCCGCTCTCTGATGACAGGCTGGGTATGAGGAACACAGCGGTCCAGCTCTGTTCTCCATACCTGGCACAGAGCACTCTGCTGTATAACAGCCGGGCGCTCCGTGCAGAAAACAGCTTGATGCTGAAGGCAAGCCGGGACACCCCGTTTGTCTTCTGCATCCTCCGTTCTGAGCGCTTGGCTGTATAGCAGCTGCGCACTTGGAGCGGGGAACAGCTGGATGCAGAAGACAAGCGGGGACACCCCGCTTCTCTTCGGCATCCTCCACTGGCAGCACAAGGTGATCCCTCACCTTGAGTAGCCGAGAGCAGGGAAGTGTCTGCGGGCACTGGTGTATGTGGTTCCTGGTCACATGATCGCTGTTATCCAATGGATAACGGTGGTCATGTAAAAGTAAAAAAAAAATTATTTTCCCCTCCTGTCACAGATCCGATTCGTGAAGGGAGGTAAAATGACTTGTGTAAGGCCTCCACCGATGTCCCACCGAGGGGATCCTTATCCGCAGACCTTTCCCCAGCTTTGGCGCATGTGCCCGTCGGCAAAATGGCAGATGCAAGCGCAAAAGCTGGGGAGGGCCTGGATTTAAAATCTCCTGGCTACTAAAGGTAGGCGAGAGTCTGGAGCAGTGACAGAGGGCTTCAGTGAGCGGTCACGTGGTCACCGTCATCCAATGGATAATGGTGATCATGTAAACGTTAAAAAACAGTTGAAGTTTAATGCTCCTTTCGGTTTGGGTCCTGTTATGCATACAGACATAAGATTAGGGCCACAATGGGTGTGTTTCTAAACACAGAACAAACGGGTATGCATTTTGGGGTGAAGTCTTCATTTGTATGTTTGCTGTACAAAAAAAACTTCCAGGATAAAGTAAACAGATGGAAATATATACCTCATCAAAAATTTGTACAGTATGTTTGCACATATTTGAGAGATTGCAGTTGAAAATGTGAAAAAATATTTTTTAAAAATTCCAAACTTTGGTAGAATTTATGTTTATTTATTCAATCTGTTTTTAACCCCTAAATGAAGTACAATATGTGGCAAAAAAACCCCAATATCCGAATCACTTTAACATAGAATAACTCTAAAGGTTTTGCATATTGAAGTAACACATGTCAGATATCCAAAATTTGGCTTGGTCATTAAGGCACAAAGATGCTTTGTCACTAAGGGGTTAAAAAAAAAAAATCACAGCATGTTCTGTTTTATTTTGTATGATGGACCAAAATTGCCTATTAAAGTCTATGGGAAACTCGTAAAAGCACAGCAAAAACGCAATTGCATGCATTTCACTGAGGAAGGACCCTGCGAGGTTGGACAGCTCGCAATAACATGTATTTTTGTTAGCAAGATAAACCAAGAATTCTTATAGATATAACTTTTAATTGCTGAGAACAATCACATTTAATTGAAGTTTTACACATGTTGACATGGTACATAATCATTCTGACATGCAGAAGAAAGGGAATATCATTTTTACCACACAATGAGCTGTAATACAAAATCCAAGTTGTGCAATTGTATGTTTTTCCATTTTCCCCCACTTAAATATATTCCATAATTTTTTTTTCAATGTTATATGGGATATTAAATGGGACCATTTATACAATAGAACTGGAGAAAAACATATGTCAACAAGAAAACTTAAATATATGTCTCTAGAATAGCAGAGATGAACCTCCGAACATTGAGACGCTTGTTTCTGTATTTTACATAGGTGACACAATGAGCCAATCAGACGCTTGCTTTCACGTAATTTAAAAGTGACAGTTACAAGCAACCAACCAGATGCTGGCTTTTATTCTGTTACCTGGCAGATGGCAGTTGGAATGTTATGGTATCTTAAGAGACTGCAGTCCAGCAACAATCTCCGCACGAAGACTCAGCGCCTCCGAGGTCGCTGTCCAACAACCACCAAGTGCCTTTAGGTAGGAGACTTAGGCCAACTGCACACAAGCGGAAATTCCGCGGCGGGATTTCCTGCGGAATTTCCGTCGCTGGAAGCCTGCATAGGATTGCGTTAACAAACGCAATCCTATGCAGATGGCCGCGAAACAAATCGCGGTGTGCTCTATTTCTGTGCGGGGCTTGCGCATGCGCCGGCTGTGCGGCAAGCCGCAACATCAAACAGCCGGAGCCGGCGGGCGCGGGTGAGTACGCGCTGGTCCCTGCAGGCGCTCGGGGCGGGTCCCGCGGCGAGAATCCTCGCCGCCAGATCCGGCCCGCCCGTCCGCAGGCGGCCTTAATGAGGTAAATGACTTGGGGCTCTTGCACACTGGCGATAGCGCAGATTTTATTTATTTTTTTTAGTGTTTAATCGCTCTTGAGTAAACACATCGCAAATGAGAATGAAACTATGGAAGATCATTGGTTTCATAATCATGCGTTTTCACTCGCATCGATAGAGCTCTTACACACTGGCGATAGGATTTCTAAGGTTGTAATTGGAAGTATAAAGTAATGGGGACAATATAGGATGACCTCTGCGGGAGCCCAGAAGAATTCTGACTATGAGATATTTAGGGGTAATATGAGATTCTAGGGACATGAATATTTCGCTTTGGGGGCAGGAACACATGATGTACCATATAGTAATTGGATGTTGGTACTTTGTGTAGTAATGGCACCTTATGGGATAAATAAGACAAGATATTGGTATGGACAGTATGGAACAAAGTGCAGTAGGACTCAAGAAGATACAATGTAAGACGGTATTTATATGAAGTGATCGGTATTTGGCTGTGATCACACACATTGGTTTCAGGCTTGGTGTAGGTAAGGGATGACTGCTCTACATCCCGCAGTACTTAGATCACATTCATACTGCAATTTACAGCATTGCTTCATTAGCATTGGCGCTTTTTTTTTTTTTGACAATTTATATTGAAAATTTTCCATTATACAAAGAAATAGCAGTATGAAAAATTATCACAGAACAATATTTGATCTGGTTTGATAAACAATACCAAGTTTTGGTGTTCCAGTGTAACCAGAGTTTTCTGTTGTATTTCAAATAGTAGCAATTCACTGTTAAAGGGGTGGTCTCGCGAAACCAAGTGGGGTTATACACTTCCGTATGGCCATATTAATGCACTTTGTAATGTACATTGTGCATTAAATATGAGCCATACAGAAGTTATTCCACTTACCTGCTCCGTTGCTAGTGTCCTCGTCTCCATGGTTCCGTCTAAATTCGCTGGCAGCTTGCTTTTTTAGACGCGCTTGCGCAGTCCGGTCTTCTCCATTCAGCACGAGCCGCTTCAGTGTGCTCCCCGCTACAGCTCTTCTGCGCATGCGCAGACTGTTAGAGGAAGGTGCAGAAACTGCAGCTGCCCAGCGGAGAAGCCCAGCCCAGCCCAGCAGCCCCGAGAAGCCTCCCAGGTAAGTCATTTGTCGGGGGGGGGGGGGGCTGCCGCTGCGCCGGGCTGCGCCGGGGGGGGGGGCTGTCGCTGCGCCGGGGGGGGGGGGGGGCTGCCGCTGCGCCGGGCTGCGCCGGGGGGGGGGGGCTGTCGCTGCGCCGGGGGGGGCTGTCGCTGCGCCCGGAGGGGGGGGGGGTTGCCGCTGCGCCGGGGGGGCTGCCGCTGCGCTGGGGGGGGCTGCCGCTGTGATGGGGGAACTAGCGCTAGGCAGGGGGGGCTGTCGCTAGGCCGGGGGGGGGGGGGGGGCTGCCGCTGCGATGGGGGGGCTGTCGCTAGGCCGGGGGGGGGGGCTGCCGCTGCGATGGGGGGGCTGTCGCTAGGCCGGGGGGGGGGGGCTGCCGCTGCGATGGGGGGGCTGTCGCTAGGCCGGGGGGGGGGGGCTGCCGCTGCGATGGGGGGGCTGTCGCTAGGCCGGGGGGGGGGGCTGTCGCTGCGATGGGGGGGGGGCTGTCGCTAGGCCGGGGGGGGGGGCTGTCGCTGCGATGGGGGGGGGCTGTCGCTAGGCCGGGGGGGGCTGTTGCTGCGATGGGGGGGCTGTCGCTAGGCCGGGGGGGGCTGCCGCTAGGCCGGGGGAACTAGCGCTGGGCTCCGGGGCCTTCACCTGGGCTGAGGGTCTAGCGCTGGGGAGCCGGGGGCTAGCGCCGGTTACCTGCTGCCTGGCGGTGGGCGTCTGGTCGGCGGCTGCGGGGCGTCTGGTCGGCGGCTGCGATGCGTCCGGTTGCCATGGAGACACAGCTGGCGGCGTCTCGGGAGCGCGCACGTCGGGCTGCAGCGAGCGACGGGGAAAGAGCCGGCGGCCATCTTGAGGAAACTTTTATAAGTTGCTGAAACGCTGGAACGGTAAGTACGAACCAGCTAGAAATGTCATTTACAGGGGGGCTTAGTAATGTGTACTTAATGGGGGGGACTGGGCAAAAAAAAAATTTAACTGCTTCCTCGAGACATCTCCTTTAATAACAGCCTGGCCAGCGTCAATGAAGGTCAAAGGGGAGGAGGAGGGAGGGGGATTCTTCTCTCTCGGGGTGATGCCCTTAAAGGGATGAGGGGAGCTGTAAGACTATGTTTTGGACTTAGAGAGGTTGTTGGGCAACTCCCATTGCAGGGAGGGCATAATCTATCCATGGGGTCCAAATGCTCAGGAACCTATCATACCTGTCTTCTGTTATTGATGATAGTTTTTCATTAACTAGATACCAGTTCATACGGCGCTTAACCTCAGAAGTCCAGGGAAGCCTTAAACCAAGATGTAACGTTAGCTTGCTTTGTGGCTAAAAAGAACGAGATTAGTTTTCTGGAAGATAGGGGTATATTTTTGATCCTCTTATTTAACAGGGCTTCCCATGGTTTTTTTTTCTTAGGTTATGATAGGTTACCGAATAAATTGGAGAATATGTCCTAATAAAGAGTCTTTTGACTAGAGGGCAGGACCGCCATATGTGGAACAAGTCTCCAGGGGAGGAGCGTCCCCGGTAGCAATCTCTGGAGTAGCCTGGAACTGCATGTGCTATTCTAGTGGGAACTAAATACCAATGCAATAGAATTTTATGATGTTTCCAGTATTGGTGTAGTCCGGGCACCACAGTTGGTCTATCTCCATATCTGGGACCACTCCTCTTTCTCTAAGGTATTGCCTATATCTTGTTCTCATCTAGATACATAACATAGTTGTGCGCGGTACGAGGTATGTACTAGCCTTGAGTAGATTTGTGAGAGGAGGCCTTTTGCTCGCGGGTATTTAAGACAGAATGTTTCAAAGGGAGTTATGATTAAAGTGTTTGCTTTTTTTATTGTACAGTACAATATAATGTTTATTACTGCTCTCCATAGGAGGATGTTCAGTGCAGTCATACTGATATTAGCGTTTTATGACCTTTTAGGGAAGTGTCTTTTTAGCCTTTTATTGTTTAAAGGGTCTGTACAAGGAACAACATTTTTTCCCTAAGGAGGCCTTCACACTGGCGAGAATATTGTGCGAGATTTGTGCATTGCGAGACGCACAGATATGAAACCAATTCTTTTCCATGGGTGCATTCACACTTGGGATGTTTCCCTGCATGGCACCGCATTGTTGTGCAATGCGGGAAACAAATCACCATGTGCAATGTTTTAGCGATATCGCCCGTTTTTTTTAATGGGAGAAGGTTGCTGTCCACTGTGCAGCTGTGACAGCCACGGCAGGAGATTCCTTCAGCCCTGCTGTGGTGCGAAGCTGTTTCCCTGCAATAACGCCTCACATCCAGAGCTTTTCAGAAGGATTACGAGAGCGATATCGGGCTATGAATCGCCTTTTAATATCGCTCTTTTCAGTGTGCAGGAGCCCTTATGCACAGGATTGATAAGTCTAATCGGTGGGGGTCTCACTGCTGACACCCCACTGATCCTGAGAACGGGGGTCCAAAGTCCCCCTCTTCTGTTACTACAAACTCACGGAACCTATTCGCAGAAATGTCAGATTTAAAAAAGTGTCACACATGTACAACATCCCATTTATTTCAATAGGACTGACGGCAATAGTGGAGTACAAGCGCTCAACTACCTCCAGCAGTCCCATTGAAAATAAATGGAGTGGTGACACACGTGCAAATGCCAATCCATTCAGTCTCCTCCTCACTGTCGGGGGGTTCAGTGAGCCCACAATGAGGATGAAGGATGACACGGGACCCCTGTTTGCAGGATTGGTGGGGGTCTGAGTGGTGAGAACCCTACTGATCAGACTTTTATAACCTATCCGTCCTGTTATTAGTGATACATAGCTGGTGCTTTGTTGGAGAACTCCTGCAGCCAGAACCTTCTGACAATAACAGTTTGTTTAGCTGCTTTCAGACTAACGTATTTTTGCTCCGTAGTAGGTTTGTCATGTGAAGCTAATGTAAATCTATAGGGCTAATCATGTGGCTGTATTTTTTTGAATTCAGGCTTTTTCAAAACACAGCAAGTTTGTGGGGTTTTTTTTGTTTTTTTTTTGCATATTTGCCTCTGTATTTGTATAATTTTCTATTGGACAAATACAGATCATAATTTGCCAATGAAAATATGGGGAGAAATACAGATAAATTAATGATTGGCGGATGTAATGTGTCTTGAAACATCTCTGTAATAGGCTGCCTACAGACGGCCGGGTCGGATCTGGCTGCAAGAATTCTCACCGCGGGACCCGACCGCCTGCAGAGAGCAGCGCGTACTCACCAGCGGCCCCGGCTCTTTCATGTGCCGGCAGCCGGCACATGCGCAGACCGGAGCTGGCGGCGGGTGAGTGACAAAATGGAGCATGCTGCGGTTTGTTTGCTGCGCAAGATTTCGCACGGCCGAACCGCGGCCGTCTGCATAGGATTGCGTTTGTTAACGCAATCCTATGCAGGCTTCCAGCGGCGGAAATCCCGCTGCGGAATTTCCGCCAGTCTGCAGGCGGCCATACTCATCTGAAACCAGCCTTTTAGTAACTTGCACGACTCTTTTTACACTGTTATTTAAATTTTTTTTTTTATTGTTTTAGGTAAAACATACAATATACAAGAAAGTAGTGTCGTCATTACCTTGTGGCACTTGCATCAAAATTCAACTTGCGGAACAGGAGGAAACTGTAATTTGGTGGACGAAATATTGAACCCTTTCCAATCCATTGTCTGATTCTGAAGACCTTATGATTTAAGGCTGTACAGCTCCGATGTTGGAAGACATCTCTCGGGGTTCTCTTACTGTATATGGCCAGCCTCTGTCGGAGCCTATCCAACATGTCACCTCATGCAGTACTGGCTTTAGCCAGCATATAGCGCCGTTGTATAACGGCGGAAAAAGAGTAAGCCCCCTAGGAAAACCAGGATACAAATTGGATTGGAAATGGTTAAACCATCTTAAAGGTCCTCTGTCATCATCCGTGAGCCCCATAAACTGCATTATGGGGTTCAAAGGTGAGGGAACAAGGGAGCTGGAGAGCTACTTTTTATACTCTGTGTCCTTCATCCTTGCGCTGTGCCCTAGAGAAATCAGAGTGTGCGCACACCGCCTCGTGAAAGGAATCGCAATGTATGGGAATTGGTGGTGATGACAGAGGCCCTTTTAAGTTTAAGGCCACTTTCACACTTCCTTTTTACTCTCTGGTATAATTTTTGTTGTTTTTCTTGCTCCTATTATGAAACCAATGAAAATGCCAGATGCTTCACAGGGCGGGCCCAAGCGGCACTAGACTGAGCTCATTGACTGTGTATTCTGTTAGTGAATTCTGTGCTGCACTTATCACATTGCTTCTTGGAATCTCTGCTGTTACTACTCAAAAGTAGCCAAGTATGGTGTATGCGTGTCCATCTTATGTTGATGACTGCATGCCTGTTGGTTTATGGCAGTGGATGTATAAAGCACCATGGATGTACCCATTAACCTCTTCACTATCAATAACTACTAAAGATTGTGGCATACTGTTATTTACTGTGTTAAGTTACAGTCTTCTAGATCTGTAAAGCATCTGTTTTAGGACAGTAGCTGTTCTAGATTTACAACTATTTGACCACAATCATGTATTTTGTTAATTAGGTAATGTTTTTTGGTAGGGGTAGTGGAGGACCCCCTGGGAGAGACAAGAGGAAGGGTGCGGGGGGTGCTAGATGTTCTAAGGTCTATTTAGACCTGCCGATTTCTCGTTTGAATGAGCGATTAAAGTCAAGAGTTCACTTGTGTAGCCTGTTTATACAGGCAGATACATTGTTGGCTCACTCAAACGGGAAATCGTTCAGTCGTTCACATTCGGTTTATGAGAAACTGAACGATCGCTATTTAAACCAATTAGTGAATGAGCCAACAATGATTGTTATGCCTGCATAAAATGGATGAAGAGCGCGCATATTGTTTGTCGTTCGATCATTGGCTGCGATTACACTGAACGAGTATTGTTCATCTTTGCTCATTTGAACAATTTTTTTTTTTTAAATAATAGCATCCTGGGTCAAGAAGGGCAGGGGCACCATGAGTAATATGTCCTGGCACCGGCCCACTGCAGCGCCACTCTTTTACTACTTACGAAATAGTTTGGCGTGGAGCAATTTAAAAAAAAAAAATCAGTTAGAAACTCCTTTTAGGTTCCAGCCTATGATGTTGTATTGAAAGCAAGAAAAAGCACTGCTATGGATAAAAGTTGGAGTGTTGCAAAACTGTACTAAATACGCACTCTACCAGAAAACAACCCAATAAAAATTGCGCGCACACCCAACAAATACTAATATATACAGATTTAGCTATCTTTAACACGACAGACAGCATTGTGATGACCTGTTTACAGCATTCTAGTACAGTGTAGCCATGATGTATTAAATGTCAAGTTAATGTTTGCTACGTCTATGCATAAATATGCATGTATATAATAATCTCTTAATATAAGGAATTACACTGTAGGCCCAATGTCCACGGGCGGATCAGATTCCACATGCGAGGGCCCGCAGTGGAATGTGACCCTACCCGTGGCTGAGGATACTGCTTATCTGTCTGGGTCTTCTCTGCGTATTCTTTTGTTATGTTTTTTTTTTTGGGTTGTTTTTTTGTTTTTAACTCCTGTTTTCCCGCTGAATTTATGTTAATAATGTATTATCAAAGACAAACCAACATGCATATAGCTTCAGATGGACAGGGTTCATTGTTTCTGCAGATGATCTTAGGCCATCACAGTAGGCGCCTTGGAATCTTCAGAAAGACTCTATGCGTGAGATGACAATTCTTGTAGGACAAGTCCACTGGTCTACACCAAAGAGCAAACACAAGTAGAAAGAACCTTTAATGAAGGCTACTTTCACATGAGCGCATATCGGCTGGCTGTTTTCACGTTGTGATCTGATGCATTGGATTCAAATGCATCAGATCACATGGGTGTATTTCTGAGACTTAAAAACGTCCGGACAAGCCTATGGCAGCGGCGTGGCTGCTAAACTCTCTCCCTCTGTTCTTCCCTTCCAAGCAGGGTCACCTCTCTTCCTCCCCGTTCGTTCTGTTCAATGGGAAGTGGGCGGAGCTAAATGCCGCCCTGCCTCTTCCCATTGATGGCTATGGACAAGGGGTGGGATGTGGGCAGAGCTATCCATAGCCATCAATGGGAGGAGGCGGACCAGCGCTTAGCTCTGCCACCGTCCCGCCCCCTCCCACTGCACAGAACGAGTGATGAGCCTGTGATTGGGAGGGAGTAGAAATAAGCGATGGCCTGGTGAGCTCGGCGCATTTGGCCGGCCTCACCAGGCCATAAGAACAGGCACACAAACGTTGGATTTGTGCCCCCGGTCACCAGATTTTTCACTAACAACGTAGAGTATATCGGCTGGCTGTGAAAAGGCCGGCCGACATGTACTCGTGTGAAAGAAGCCTAAGAGGTAAAAGTGTAGAGCAGAGGGTGGTCAATGCAACTAAAAAGCTGACATTTTAGATAAAGTGGATTACGGATCCATTTCGACAAACTGACTTATTGTTTGAACGAGCGAATAATGGCAGCATTCACTCAGGCAGCCAGTTTATACAGGCAAATACATCGTTGGCTCATTCAAATGAGAAATTATTCAGTCTTTCACAATCATCGTATAAGTGAATGAGAAGGACTGAAGGTCAGTATTTAAACTGAACAATAAGTGAACGAGCCAGTAATGGTTTTTATGCCTGCGTAAAATGAATGATGAACGGAAAGTAAACAATAATCTTTCAGTCGTTTGCTGCATTTAGACTGAGGACTATTCACTTTCGCTCATTTGAACAACAATAGTTCTTTTCGATAGCGATCTTATGGCCATTTAAAAGGAACGAATCTCTACAGGACTCGTCAGAAAAAATACCGGACTCTGAGCACACAGTGATTCTGAAAAAAACATATTGGGTTCACAACAAAAATGAAAAAATATCAAAAAATGCAATGTTACTAGTGCATTTCATAATTGCCTATTAAGGCCACTCTTACACACGGCATCTGCAAAAGGCCCTGCTTTTGATTGTGACGGTTTATTTTTTAATTTTTTCCTTTTAACACCACCGTTTTCGAACGCAGGTTACTTCTTTCAACAGTGCTTTTTAACACATACCCTCATTATGAGGGGTGATGAGGTGCATTAAAAAGCATGAAAACATGCCAAAATATAGCGGACAGCCCAGGTCTGTGAGGCCTTATTGAAATTAATTGGAGCATTGTACCGTGGTGTTCAAAATGCCATGGTAAAAAACGGGAATTTTTCTTACCAATAATTCCCTTTCTTGAAGGCATCATGACAGCATACACCTGGAGGTTGCTCACCTGATGGGATAGGAAGAGGCAGAACATAAAAGGCACCTTCCCTCCACCAACACCAGTGCGTTCCAAATAACCACAGTGACAGTATACTTAACCAGAAGGTGTGGTTTTGTTTTTTTTTTTTTTTAATTGGCACCACACACCTTTTAGACAAAGAAATCATAAGCATACACATTACCTCATGTGTTACACAAACAAGGGTAACCATGTCGGGGGGGGGGGGGGGGGGGAGCCCGTATGCTGTCATGATGCCTTCAAGAAAGGGAATTATCGGTAAGAAAAATTCCCGTTTTCCCTCCGACATCATGACAGCATACACCTGGAGGAATACCAAATAACTGGCATGGGCTTTTTTAGGGAGGGATTACTGCTTGAAACACCTTTCTCCCGAAGGTTGCATCCTCACTAGATTTTAATGTCCAGCCTGTAGTGTCTAAAACATATGACTAGAAGTCCACGTGGCTGCGTTACAAATCTGTTCGATTGAGGCTTGCGCTCTTTCTGCCCAGGAAAATGCCACCGCCCAAGTAATAGTGGGCTTTCAAACCTTCTGGGGCAGGAATGCCCTTGGCTTTGTAAGCCTCCTGGATGGCTCTTCTGAGCCACCAGGCTATTGAATCTCTAGAAGTGGCCTTCCCTTTGGCCTGCCCCTGAAATTGAACGAAAGTTTCAGTCCTTCTGCAACTTTCGTTTGCATCAAGGTACGCTAGTGCAGCTCTTTTAACGTCAAGATTATGGAGCCTCTGCTCCTTTTTGTTTTTAAAACTTAGACAAAGGCTGGAATGACTATTGGCAGGCCTCCATGGAAGTCTGACAAGACTGTGCGTTGGAAAGAAGGGTCTAAGGAGAATACGATCTCATTGGGGTGCGTAGTCATATATGGGGCCCTTTGCGAAAGGGCCTGGACTTCACCTACGCACATAGCCGACATAATTGCCACAAGGAGGGCTACCTTGTACGCCAGCAAGGCAATGGATAGGTTTCTAATAGGTTCAAACGGGGGAAATCGCAAAAGGCCTGAAGGACTATAGTCAGATCTCAGTCCTGACCCATCCATTCTGAGATTTTTTTTTCCCGACTTTGGAATAAATCTTTTCCGTCGAGGGCATAAGGCTCTCGCAATTAGTGGAAACCCCATTAGATGATAGACCCTTTTAATAAGAATTTTACCCGTTCAAGATCCAGGCCGTAAGCCTGAACTTGTGAACCTCCGGGTAGAGGTGAGGACCCTGCAGCAATAGGTACAGTCTTGGCAGAAGATGGAGAGGCTCTCCCACTGACAGATCTCAGGAGAGGAAACCAAGGTCTTTTTGGCCAATAAGGCGCTACTAAAGTTACTGACAGCCTTGGCCGCAGTAATTTTCTTAGGAGGATCGGAATCAGGGGTAAAGGCGAAAAAGTGTAAGCTAAGTCCCAAACCCAGGAGTGAGAGGGGGCGCCCGTGCCTAAGGCTTGTTTCTCCGAGTCTCAGGAAAAGAGAAAACGGCACTTGGTATTTGCGCTTCACGCAAACAGAACTATTTCGAGTACCCCCTATTTGTCCCGAGTAGGCTAAACACTTCGGGATGGAGTCCCCACTCTCCTGGTCCACTTTCTTCCTGCTTAGAAAGCCCGCGGCTAAATTCTCGGCTCCTTTTATATGGAAGGCCGACAGTGACTTAGTTGTGAGTTCCGCCCATTGAAGGAACCTTCCCGCCAAATGCTGAAGTAGAGGATTCCTGGTGGTATCCTGGTGGTGAATGAGTGGCACTGCCATCATGTTATCGGAAAAGATCCTCACATGCATCCCTAAACAGTTTGCAGGCTACGTCGGGTTTCCCAAACCTCATTACGTTCTCTAACGTTAGATAACCTGGATCTCTCATGAGGGTCCTATGTACCCTGTGTATAGCCACCTTCAAAGGTGACCCCTCACCCTTTGGCGCTGGCATCCGTTATTATCGCGTGGTCCCCATTGAAAGGTTGTCTGAGGACAACCGCCAGCGGAGTGAGGATCTAGCCCTAGTGGAAATAGGGATTGTCCTGTCAAGTGAGGACCAACTTTTCCCCATTCTGGAGGATAAATGTCTGGAGATCACAGCTGTGGAACTGGGCCCAGGGAACCACTCCAATGCATGAAGTCATTAGCCCCAGGATCCGCATCGCCTCTTATTGAAACTGTAGATTTTTTTTATATAGAGCAGAACATTCTCTAGAATGAGCTGTTTCCTTAGAGGAGGAAGGGACGAACATTGGTGACAAAAATCCAAAATCACTCCCAGGAATCTTTCCCCGGTGTCCGGATCCATGTTGGATTTCAGATCATTAATGATCCAGCTCAGACCCTTAGATAGCTGAAGCGTGGACCCCCAAGTGTGACCTCAGAATAGTGCGGGAATCTGCCACCAGCAGGGAACCATCCACTGAGCTATGCCCCCTTCTAGATGGGGGACGATGATAATCCCGCGATTGTGCAGAAAGGCTACCATTTCAATCACCCCTTTAGAAAAGCTCCGTGGAGCAGAGGAGATTCCAAAAGGAAGGCGCCATTTTCAGCGCAAATTTAGGAACTTTTTGTGAGTTGACATAATTGGGGATGTGATAATACTTATCCTTTACGTCAATCGTAGCCATAACATTATCCCTACCACTCGGGGGTTGCGGTTCTGATGGTCTCCATCAGTGGGAGCCATCTGGTTGGGAACCAGAAAGAGAGGGGAGTAAAACCCTTTCCCCCCATTCCATCTTAGGGATGGGGATAACTGCACCGATATCCAGCATGATCTGTTCACCCTTAAGTAGAGCCTGCTCTAGGGTTGGTGCCTGGATGACTGTCGTGGTGGAACCGAAAGCCCGTACTTGGACCCATGCCCACACAGTCCCCCGACGTTAAAATGAATCTATTTGGAGGGCGGGATTCTAGCTCAATCTTGTACCCCTCCACCACCAGGCCTGCGCTTGTGGGATCGATTCCTGTCCTTAGGATCGTTTACCAGTGTGTGGTAGGCACCGTCAGTAGCTAAGTTTCTCCAACTAGTGCACAAATGAACTAATCTCCTGCTCACCGGGCATGAAGATGCAGGTTGAGGGACAACAGTAAGAGCGTTACCCCTTCCTCCGGTATTTCCTTTCCCCACGTACATTGTAGACTAGGGACATGGAATGAAGGCGCTTTTTGCGGGGTCTGATGACTAGCCGCCCCGAAAGGGTAAGGTACACAACCTATTTTTCTGGCCTCCGCCTCAGCACTTATAGTGACCCCCCCCCCACAGCCGCCTCAGCACTAATAGTGACCCCCCCCCACAGCCGCCTCAGCGCTAATAGTGACCCCCCCAGCGGCCTCAGCGCTAATAGTGACCCCCCCCACAGCGGCCTCAGCGCTAATAGTGACCCCCCCCCCCCACAGCGGCCTCAGCGCTAATAGTGACCCCCCCCCCCCACAGTGGCCTCAGCACTAAGTGACCCCCCCCCCACAGCGGCCTCAGCACTAAGTGACCCCCCCCCCCCACAGCGGCTTCAGCACTAATAGTGACACCCCCCCCCCCAGCGGCCTCAGCACTAATAGTGACCCCCCCCCACAGCGGCCTCAGCACTAATAGTGAATCCCCCCCACAGCGGCCTCAGCGCTAATTTGGGCCCCTCCCCCCCACAGCAGCCTCAGCACTAATGGTGACCCCGCCCCCCCCGCCCCACAGCGGCCTCAGCACTAATAGTGACCCCCCACAGCGGCCTCAGCACTAATAGTGACCCCCCCCCCACAGCGGCCTCAGCACTAAGTGACCCCCCCCTCCCACAGCGGCCTCAGCACTAATAGTGACCCCCCCCCCACACTCCTCCCACAGCGGCCTCAGCACTAATAGTGACCCCCACCCCCCACTCCTCCCACAGCGGCCTCAGCACTAATAGTGACCCCCACCCCCCACTCCTCCCACAGCGGCCTCAGCACTAATAGTGACCCCCCCCCCTCCTCCCACAGCGGCCTCAGCACTAATAGTGACCCCCCACAGCGGCCTCAGCACTAATAGTGACCTCCCCCCCACTCCTCCCACAGCGGCCTCAGCACTAATAGTGACCCCCCCCCCCCACTCCTCCCACAGCGGCCTCAGCACTAATAGTGACCCCCCTCCCACAGCGGCCTTAGCACTAATAGTGACCCCCCCCCCTCCCACAGCGGCCTCAGCACTAATAGTGACCCCCCCCCCTCCCACAGCGGCCTCAGCACTAATAGTGGCCCCCCCCAGCGGCCTCGGCACTAATAGTGACCCCCCCCCCCCAGCGGCCTCGGCACTAATAGTGACCCCCCCCCCCCCACAGCGGCCTCGGCACTAAGTGACCCCCCCACAGCGGCCTCGGCACTAATAGTGACCCCCCCCCACAGGGGCCTCGGCACTAATAGTGACCTCCCCCCCACAGCGGCCTCGGCACTAATAGTGACCTCCTCCCCCCCCCCCCCCCCACAGCGGCCTCGGCACTAATGGTGACCTCCCCCCCCCCCCCACAGCGGCCTCGGCACTAATGGTGACCTCCCCCCCCCCCCACAGCGGCCTCGGCACTAATAGTGACACCCCCCCCCACAGCGGCCTCGGCACTAATAGTGACACCCCCCCCCCCACAGCGGCCTCGGCACTAATAGTGACACCCCCCCCACAGCGGCCTCGGCACTAATAGTGGCACCCCCCCCACAGCAGCCTCGGCACTAATAGTGGCACCCCCCCCCCCACAGCGGCCTCGGCACTAATAGTGACACCCCCCCACAGCGGCCTCGGCACTAATAGTGACCCCCCCCCCCACAGCGGCCTCGGCACTAATAGTGACACCCCCCCCCCACAGCGGCCTCGGCACTAATAGTGACACCCCCCCCCCCCACAGCGGCCTCGGCACTAATAGTGACACCCCCCCCCCCCACAGCGGCCTCGGCACTAATAGTGACACCCCCCCCCACAGCGGCCTCGGCACTAATAGTGACACCCCCCCCCCCCACAGCGGCCTCGGCACTAATAGTGACACCCCCCCCCCCACAGCAGCCTCGGCACTAATAGTGGCACCCCCCCCCCCACAGCGGCCTCGGCACTAATAGTGACACCCCCCCACAGCGGCCTCGGCACTAATAGTGACACCCCCCCACAGCGGCCTCGGCACTAATAGTGACACCCCCCCACAGCGGCCTCGGCACTAATAGTGACCCCCCCCCCACAGCGGCCTCGGCACTAATAGTGACCCCCCCCCCCCCCCACAGCGGCCTCGGCACTAATAGTGACACCCCCCCCACACAGCGGCCTCAGCACTAATAGTGACACTCCCCCCACAGCGGCCTCAGCACTAATAGTGACACACACACACACACACACCCACAGCGGCCTCAGCACTAATAGTGACACCCCCCACAGCGGCCTCAGCACTAATAGTGACACCCCCCACAGCGGCCTCAGCACTAATAGTGACACCCCCCACAGCGGCCTCAGCACTAATAGTGACACCCCCCACAGCGGCCTCAGCACTAATAGTGACCACCCCCCACAGCGGCCTCAGCACTAATAGTGACCTCCCCCCACAGCGGCCTCAGCACTAATAGTGACCTCCCCCCACAGCGGCCTCAGCACTAATAGTGACCTCCCCCCACAGCGGCCTCAGCACTAATAGTGACCTCCCCCCACAGCGGCCTCAGCACTAATAGTGACCACCCCCCACAGCGGCCTCAGCACTAATAGTGACACCCCCCACAGCGGCCTCAGCACTAATAGTGACACCCCCCACAGCGGCCTCAGCACTAATAGTGACACCCCCCACAGCGGCCTCAGCACTAATAGTGACACCCCCCACAGCGGCCTCAGCACTAATAGTGACACCCCCCACAGCGGCCTCAGCACTAATAGTGACACCCCCCACAGCGGCCTCAGCACTAATAGTGACACCCCCCACAGCGGCCTCAGCACTAATAGTGACACCCCCCACAGCGGCCTCAGCACTAATAGTGACACCCCCCACAGCGGCCTCAGCACTAATAGTGACCTCCCCCCACAGCGGCCTCAGCACTAATACTGACCTCCCCCCACAGCGGCCTCAGCACTAATAGTGACCACCCCCCACAGCGGCCTCAGCACTAATAGTGACCACCCCCCCCCCCCCCCACACACACACACACACACACATACAGAGGCATTAGCAGTAATAGTGACCCTCATAGCAGCCCCAGTAGTAATGCTATTACTACTCGGGCCAACATAGGGGACACTATTACTAATACTATCCCCTCAATCAGTAGTAATAGAGCCCCCTGAAATCCATATACTTTCCCCCTCCTCCTCCTTGTGGAAGTGCTGCTGCTCTTTTGCTTGCTGTTACTGGTGCTGATTGCAGGTGCACACTGTGTTGTCAGTGTGCACGTCTGGATGCCTCCTCCCTTCTGCTCTCGTGGAACCAGGGGAGGGAGGAGGAGGATCCTGGGTGCACACTGATGTCACAGTGTGCGCCTGGGATCTGCGCCACTGACTGCATACCAGCAGGGGAGCCGCGGCCCTCCAGCTAGGATTCACTGCTGTGGTGAGCGGATGCTGGCCATGCTCACAGGCAATGTACAATAAGATGATGGGATGGATTTGGCTCGCGGGCCTTGTGTTTGACAAGTGCCCTACAGCAATCAAGAAGCCACAGTGAGAACCAGGTATGGGGATACAGAACGGTTTGAGGTCAAAAAGGGCACAAGACAAGGATGCATCCTCGTTTCTTATCAACCTCTATGCGGAAGTGATCAGGAGGCTGTTGGACTTAAATGATCGTTGTATTGTGTTCAAAATAGGTGGAAGAACCATCACTAATCTAAGCTACACAGAAGATACGACTCGGGTAGCAGAGACAGTGAAGTATCTGAAGACGCTGATCCTGAAGCTAAAAGAAGAAAGCAAGAAGATGGGACTTTACCTGAATATCAAGAAGACAAAAATCATGGCCACCGCCAACAAGGAAGTCCACATAAAGGTCAACAACCAGAAAATCGAAGTGGTTAATAGTTTTGTATTCCTTGGGTCACACATTGATCATAGTGGCCGCTCCACAGGTGAGATAAAGCGTCGATTAGCATTGGGGTGTACAGCCATGGTGGAAATGGACTCAATTAGGAAGTACAAGGATGTCTTGGTCACCATTAAATAAAGGTTAATCACAGCTTTGGTCTTCCCAATTACAACATATAGCTGTGAGACGTGGACATTGAGGATAGCAGACTGAAGAAAAATAGATTCTTACGAGCTGTGGTGTTTTATGAATTCCCTCGACAGCCAGTGTCACCAACAAAGCTGACCTGGACTGTATCTACCCAGAGGTCCCTGGAAGGCAAGATCACCAGACAGAGACGGACTTAGTTTGGACATATGATGAGAGCGAATTTGCTGGAAAAAGAGATGCTACTTGGAATGGTCCGTGGTAAAGGGAAACCAGCCAGACACCACCGAGAAGGACACAAAATGGACATCAGGCAACTGAAAGCGACTCCAGAGAATATAGAAGCGTGGAGAGGACAAGCCTACAAAGCATCCAAGAGGTCAGACATGACTGAACAGATAGAATTGGAATAATAAGGGTAATTTTTATATTGCACAAATGGCGCAAACTTTAAAATATACTGTCGTAATTAATGGGGTTTTTTCTGTTACCCCAAAAGAGTTAATAAAGGTTAATGACTATTGGTATATACCCCGAAATGCTGGTAGTGAGAATTGCAACCTGTCCCAGAAGAACAAGCAATCATATGACTGCATTGCTGGAATGTGTGCACTGTGTGTATCTATGTGTAATGTGTATATATTGTAAAAAAGTCCTCCAGGGGATGGAGGCGGCAAAGACACACTGGACCAGAAAGTGAATAAAACTTGCTTCAGTTTTATTTTAAGGTAAAGTCCAAGCAAAGCAAAATAGAGAAGTCCTCTCAAAACAACAGGTGCACCACGCAGGGTGCTCAGGTCCATGCAGTGAGGTGTTGCTCCCTTCTCAGCTTGACAGACACTGACTTTTTGGGAGCTGCAGTCTTTTATGTTCCCATTAACGGGGTCAGTGCCTACAGCTGAACCTCCTAAGAACCAGGGTGATGTTGTGGACTGGACCGCCACCCTGTCCAGACTTAGAGCCTGGGAGGGACATATACTCCATCCACAACCTCACGCTTTAACTGCCTACATATCCACCCCCCCCCCTCTTCTCCAGACCGGAGGGCTGGGCCTTTCTGGTGATCAGACAATGTACCCTAGACAGGGCATCAGCATTACCTTGTGACTTGCCTGGTCTATATTTGAGGGTGAGCTTGAAGTTCTGAAGCGAAAGAAACCACCTCGTCACCCTCGCATTCTTTTCCTTATTCTGCTTCATCCAGGTCAAGGGGGCATGGTCTAACACCAATTTGAACTCTCTCCCCAAGAGATAGTACCTTAATGTTTCCAGTGCCCATTTTACCGCTAAACATTCATGTTCAACAATAGCGTAATTCTTCTCTGCAGGAGATAGCTTCTGGCTTAAATACAGTACTGGATGTTCTTCCCCATTTATGGACTGGGACAACATTGCACCCAACGCTACATTAGAAGCATCCGTCTGCACAATAAACTCTTTCGAGAAGTTGGCCATTATCAATACTGGCTGTTGGCAAAGAGCAGACTTTAAACTTTGAAAGGCCTGCTCGGCCTCCACTGTCCATGCCACCATTACCAACTTGCCCCCTTTCGTCAAGTCCATAAGTGGTGCTGCAATGGAGGCAAAGTTAGGCACATACCTGCAGTAGTACCCGGTCATTCCTAAAAAAGTTCTGACCTGTTTTTTTTTGTTAAAGGTCTAGGCCATGCCTATATGGCCTCTACCTTGTTGACCTGGGGTTTAATGATGCCATGGCCAATAACATAGCCAAGGTACTTGGCTTCCTCCAGGGCTAGTGCACATTTTCCAGGGTTTAAGATTAAACCTGCCCCTTTTATGACATCCATGATCGCTTGTACCTTCCCAAGGTGACTCTCCCAATCGGTACTATAGACTACGACATCGTCTAGGTACGCAGCAGAATAGTTACGGTGAGACCTCAAAATCCGATCCATTAACCTTTGAAAGGTAGCAGGCACGCCATGTAGTCCAAACGGCATGTCTTTGTACTGAAACAAGCCCTCTGGGGTTGAGAAGGCCATTTTCTTTTTGGCCTTGTCAGTCAGAGGTATTTGCCAGTACCCTTTGGTAAGGTCAAGTGTGGTGATATATCTGGCA
This sequence comes from Eleutherodactylus coqui, assembly GCF_035609145.1. Lineage (NCBI taxonomy): Eukaryota > Metazoa > Chordata > Amphibia > Anura > Eleutherodactylidae > Eleutherodactylus > Eleutherodactylus coqui. Next base: position 146,184,151 of record NC_089839.1, read on the forward strand.
TTACCCAGTCTCTCAATTAATTCATCAACACTGGGCATGGGATATGCATCAAATTTGGAGATTTCGTTTAACTTCGTGAAATCATTTCAAAACCTCCAAGTAACGTCTGGTTTGTAAACTAACACAATGGGGCTTGGCCACTCGCTTTTTGATTCCTCTATCACCCCTAACTCCAGCATGTGCTTAACCTTGGCAGAAACTGCTTCCCTACGTGCTTCTGGAATCCTATACGGTTTTGAGTTTACCTTCATCCCGGGTTCGGTCACCGGGACTAAAAGTTCTCACCCTGGCAGAACGATTGTACACTCTGCTTTTGGGCCTCCTGTGCCCTCTGCAAGTGTTCCCTGACAATGGGCATTACAGTATTAATGCGGTCCTGCATCTGAGCCACGTTCTCTATGACGCTCCTATAGGGAATAGACTCGGTCTCCCAGGTTTCTCTAGCTATATACAACAACCCTCTGGGGTGCCAACCATATAGCAACTCAAATGGCGAGAAGCCTGTGGTACCTCTCATATGAGGAACATGAGATAAGGTAACAGATGGTCCCAGTCCCGGCCATCTTTCTCTACTACCCGCTTGAGCATTTGCTTCAGGGTCTTATTGAACCTCTCCACCAACCTATCCGTCTGAGGGTGGTATACCAAGGTTCGTATGTGATCAATTTTAAAGAGTTGGCACAATTCTTTCATTACTTTGGACATGAACGGGGTCCTTTGGTCCGTGAGGATTTCCTTGGGAAGACCTACTCTGGAGAACATAATGGACAACTCTTGTGCAATGTTTTTGGCAATAGGGCTTTTTAAAGGGATTACCTCAGGGTATCGAGTGGCATAATCTAACATGATCAAAATGTATTGACGCCCTCTAGCCAACTTGACTATGGGACCCACTAAATCCATTCCAATTCTCTCAAAGGGAACCTCTATAATTGGGAGAGACACTAAGGGACTGCGGAAGTGTGACAAAAGAGCGGTGATCTGACAGGTGGGGCATGACTCGTAGTACTCCTTTATGTCCATGCATACCCCTTGCCAGAAGAACCTTTGAAGGATTCTATCCTGCTTTTTATCAGTTCCTAAATGTCCTCCTAATACATGATTATGTGCTAAGTCTAGCACCTTGCGCCTGTACGGCTTTGGCACGACCAACTGTTCCACCACTTTCCCGCTTAACTTGTTGTATAGAGTAACAAAAATATCATTCATGGCAAAATGGGGGAACCGTTGGTCAGAACCCAGTTCCTAAAATACACCATTTATCACTACGCCTTTTTATTTGGCATTGATAAGAGTGGGATCCCTTAACTGGGCTGTCCCAAAGTTCCCAGGCGCATCTTCCAGATAGGACACATCCTGAACCGAGGGGTAGACTTCCTCCTCAGCGTCATCTCCAGCCAAGACCTGTTAAGGAAAAGTTACATTCTCTGGTTCAATGACCACATTTACCCTGCTATCCTTCGGAGGTGTAAGGTCAGCTGGGTTTGCATCGGTCTCTTTAGAAGGGGGTATCATTTTTCCCCACAAGTCCCAGAATACAGGAAAATCGCGCCCCAATATCACTCAGTGCATCAATCCTTTGACAACACCTACATCGTAGGTCACAGTTCCAATATGAGTTTCAAAGTTACACTGTGCCATAGGATACACCCTTGTGTCATCATGTATACATAGCACACTTATGTGCTTACCTGGTATGAAGCCTTCTGTTATCAGGCTAGCATGCACTAAGACGACCAAGCTACCCGAGTCCAGTAGAGCCTCCACAGAATGGTGGTTTACATTTATGCAACAGAGTTATGGCTCAGTCTCTAGTTTCTGTGAGGCATTGCAAATAGGACGTGCAAACAAGGACCAGTACCAAGCACCAACACACTCAATAGGCTCATTGGTCATAGGGCACTGAGCCAACACATGCCCGAGCCCCTGGCATCTCCAGCACCTAAAGGCCCTGGTTTCCTTGGCCTAGAAAACTGGCTGGGGCTATCGGAACCTTTTAACTCCAACGGTGCCTCCTTCCCGCCATGCCATAGCTTTCATCCGGTATCTAGTGGTCTCTTACCCCGTGCAGGCCTGGAACTCGTAGCAGAGGTCTGGACGGAATGGACATCCTGGAGGTAGCTCTTAGTTGCCGTTTAGCGGTCGACAAGATCTACCAGCTGGTTAGCATCCTTGGGTCCTCTATGACTGACCCAGTGTTGCAGATCTGCTGGCAGGGCACTGGTATAACGATCCACCACGACCTTATCGACCATCTGGGCAGGTGTGCACATGTTCGGCTCCAGCCATTTTTTTTACCAGATGGTACAGGTCAAACATCTGCGATCTGGCTGATTGGGCGGACCTGTAGCTCCAATTGTGCACTCTCAGGGCCCGAACCGCCGCTGTAACACCCAGACGAGGCAGGATTCTGCTTTTGACCTGCCGTAGTCATTTACCTCGTGACTATTGAGGTCGTGGTATGCCTTCTGTGGTTCCGCAATGAGGAACGGTTCTAGAACCTCGACCCACTTAGTCTTGGGGAGTTTCTCTCGTTCGGCGGTTCTCTCAAACACAGTCAGATAGGCCTCAATATCATCCTCAGGAGTCATCTTTTGCAGAAATTTCTGCACAGTCTCTCTGGGCCTGGCTGTAGTCAGAGCTCCGTCTTTCCTCAAGGCAGGATGTTTGCATTGCGATTGCAGGTTTTACCCAGAACATTCACCAGGTGCCTTGCGTTGCCCTCAGCAGTCAGGATTGCCGCCCGCATCCTCCATCAAATGTAAGAAAGTCCTCCAAGGGATGGGGGTGGCAAAGACACACTGGACCAGAAAGTGAATAAAACTTGCTTCCGTTTTATTTTAAGGTAAAGTCCAAGCAAAGCAAAATAGAGAAGTCCTCTCAAAACAACAGGTGCACCACGCAGGGTGCTCAGGTCCATGCAGTGAGGTGTTGCTCCCTTCTCAGCTTGACAGACACTGACTTTTTGGGAGCTGCAGTCTTTTATGTCCCCATTAACGGGGTCAGTGCCTACAGCTGAGCTTCCTAAGAACTAGGGTGAAGTTGTGGACTGGACCGCCACCCTGTCCAGACTTAGAGCCTGGGAGGGAGATATACTCCATCCACAACTTCACGCTTTAACTGCCTACAATAAGTAAAAGCTTATACAGGTCAATCGTTAAAAGGCAAATGTTGATAATAAAATGACCAATACATAAGACAGAATTGACAATGTTGTTACTTTAAGAATAATGCTAGAAATTCTCTTTAATGGGGGCAATGGCTTACAGTTGAGGTATTTGCCCATGAGTGTGGGATTTGGCATTGTCCTGCCTGGAGGTATCCATTTAAGGCTGCCTGCACACAAGTGGGTTGGATTCTGCATGCATAATCCCGCTGCGGAATCCAGTCCTGGCAGCAGCGGCATCTGCGAGTGCCTGCTTTTCTTTTCTTCAATCTGTACTTCGGATGGTCCGCACGGCTCGCCATCGGACATGTGCAGTACAGATTTTTATTTTTATTATTATCGCCTAGTGGTGATGTTGAATCGGTGACCTCAATGTCAATTGTAAAAGGGCTTTAGATTGGATGGCTTCCATTGACCTCAATGGAAGCCACCCACGCGAGATCCGCGCAAAAATGGAGCGTGCTGCAATTTTTCATCCACATCGTGGTTTCCCTTATGTGCATGAAGAATCACTTTTCCATAGCATGCTATGGGCGGTATTTACTGCTGAATCCGGAGGTGGACGCCCGTTCCTGATTTCGCAATGCAAATCTGCCCGCGTGTAAGCGGCCTAAGTAAAGTGTTTCCCCCACGGATTGTTGTCTTGCTGCATAGCAGAGCCGAGGTATGAGAGAGCTGACACTGTTCTCCCGCATGTGTGCAGACCAGTGGGCATTGTAGTCCATATCCCTGTTGAGCTCCATGCCATCTACAGAAAGAGAACCGATCTTCTCCAGCCCACCACCTTACGGAACGTGTTGTGTTCAGAGTCCAAGCTGCAGATGCAAATTTGCCATACTATGTTACCAGCAGCCTGAAAGCTGTTACACTGCAGTTATGATAGACTGCCTGTATTGCTGCTGTACAAGACATCGGAGATGCGCCCCCCGCTGTTAACCCCTTCCCTGCCGCGATCTAAGTAGATCGCGGCAGGGAAAGAGTTCACAGAGGGATCGCGATCCCTCTGTGTCTCCGGCCGGCTTTCGCGATATCATCGCGAGAGCCCGGCCTGTCGCCATGGCAACAGGACGCCAGACACTGGCGTCCTGTATTGCCTGTGCCTATAATCGCTGTATAGCTCTGCCATGCCTTATGACAGCAATCATAGGCATACTGCTGCAAGTCCCTCAGAGGGACTCAAATAGTGTAAAAAAAAGAAAAGAAAAATGTAAAAAAAAATGTAAAAAAACCCCTTTTTTATGCTTTTTCTAATATTGGCATAAAAAAAGGGGAAAAAAATGAAAACCCCACATATTTGGTATTGACGCGTCCGTAACGACGTGTACAAAAAGTTGAAGATGCTTTTAATTTTGTACTGCAAAAAGCGTTAAAAAAAAAGCTAAAAAACAGAGGCAAAATGCAAATTTTTTGCATTTTGCCTCCCAAAAAGAGCAATAAAAGTGATCAAAAAAGCCATACATTCACCAAAATGGTACCAATAAAAACTACAGCTCGTCTCGCAAAAATTAAGCCCTCATAGAGCTCCGTACATAGAAAAAAAAAAAGTTACAGGACTTTGAATGCAGCTATAGAGAAAAAAAAAAGATTTCCAAAAAAAAGGGGGTTTTATTGCAAAAAAGTGTAAAAACCTAAAAAAATATAACAATTTTGGTATCATTGTAACCGTACCGACCCGCAGAAAAAATTTGGTGTGTCATTTATGCTGCATGATTAACGCTGTAAAAAAAAGAAATCTATGGCAGAATTGATGCGGTTTATCTCCATGTTATCATAAAAAAAAAATTTAAAAATGTTACGATATTGTCTACGTACCCAAAAGTGGCACCGATAAAAACTACAGCTCGCCACGCAAAAAACAAGCCCTTATACGGCCGCGTCCACGGAAAAATAAAAAAGTTATGGCTTTTGAAAAATGGAGATGGAAAAATACGAAAAAATCGCTTGGTCCTCAACGCCAAAATAGGCCATGTCATTAAGGGGTTAAGTACGCTTGTCCACCACACCACCTCAGTTACCACTATTGCAATCCAGACCACAAAACCTACAGAATGCCAGTGTTGACTCGGGTGAAGGCACTGATCTCTATCGCTGCTGCCACCCCGACTCCCACTGCTAATCCGGGGATCCTGCCGTGGTTTTTATATACAGTTAAACCTCTAGTTTTGTTGGTAATCCGCCGAAAGCAATCGGCTAAACTTGAAACCAACGAAACTCGAGGCAATTATTTCCATAGTGATCAATGTAAATCCAATTAATTCATTCTAGACATTCCAAAAAACAAACCAAACCACATTTTTGTACAGTGTTTAGTGCTGCTTTTTCAGCGCAGCACTAAACGCTGTGCAATGCTCCTATTCATTTCAATGGGGCTGTTCACGCAAGCATTTTTGGCCCTGCATCGCCCATTGAAATGAATGGACAGTGGTTTCAGAACTGCTGAAAACGTGGCACAACTTGAGGCCTCGGTCACACGGACGTTTTTGGTCCGATTTGCAGACGCGCTTGCGATCTGCAGATATATAGACCCAATGCATAGCAATGGGATCGGTCACATGTCTGTTTTTGATGCGGATGTGCCGATAATTATATGACTGTCAGCTGTCATTCAATAGCTGAGACCTGCCTCTGATTGGTCCCTGCGCTCAGCCAATCAGAGGCAGCACTCACTCACCCATTCATGAATTCATGAATGGGTAAGTGAGAGCTGCCTCTGATTGGCTGAGCGATTTGCTGATTGGCTGTGCCACAGCTGTGGCAGAGGATAGCAGGCAGCGCTCGGCCCTTTTGCTGAAAACGCTGCTAGGTGCAGATTTTTCAGCGAATCGTCGGCCTCGGTCACGCGATTTGCAGATGCGCATCCGTTATGCGATCCGCAAATCGTGCAAAAAAAAAAACGCCCGTGTGACTGAGCCCTGATGCAGCATTTTTGGCAGAGTTAACTGCACACCGATTTTCGGGGGAATGGTTTGAAATCTAAGCCCTACCCTGAAAACCAGCCCTAGCTACACTAGATGGGGAAACAAAAAGCCATACTTACCTTGCAGGTGCCGTCAGGGTCCCTGCCGCTAGTCTCTGGCGCTGCTCCAGGCTTCCCCTGCACTGACAGATCATCTATTGCTGTAAGCGAGGTTTGAGAACTCCACCTCCAGCAATAGAGTGCTGTGATTGGTTCTTGGTGCTGGCTTGATGCCCAATCACAGCCATTTGTTGACTGGCTCACCCAATCAGAGCTCACCAACTCTGATTGGCTGAGCCAGTCAATGAATGGCTGTGATTGGACAGTGAGGTCACGTGGCCCGGCAGCCGCCAGCGAGACTAGGAACAAGCAATGAAAGAAGAGGCAGACTCCTGCATTGAAGAATCGGTGAAAGTGAAAACCGGAAAAAGAAAAAGGCGACGAAAGTAGAGGTATGACTGTACATAGATCAGCCATCACTTTAGAATCAGTTGCCTATTATTGTGCACTATATGACTGTATATATAGCAAGCTGCGATATACTGTCTGTTACTCCTTTCTATCATAGCCAGCAGTACAGTTGTGCTACATCAGTTCTTCCTTGTGATCAGACGAGCATTAACAACAGATGGGATAATCTTTGCTCTCTGCACCTGTATGAGTCCAGGGCACCCAAGACCCTGTCGGTGGTTTACCTATTGTCCTTCCTTGGTTACTTTTGGTAAATAATGCCGTTCATAATTGTAAAACTATCCTAACTTGCAAAAAAAAATCTATGATGCTCATGGCAATTTTAAGAAAAGGGAGCGTGACTTGTTGTGGGAGGTATGACTTGTTGGTAGGGGGCGTGACCACCTCAGCCCGACAGATTTATGCATCATCTATACTCCAGCTGAGTACACTATGCTGTCTCAGAATCTGTATGTATAGATCAGCCCTAACTCCAAATAATAACATTCAGTGACTAATTACACTGGTCAACGAATCAAAAACAAAATTTCTGTATCTAGTTTGCAAACAGGTTAATTTAACTAATTTGGGGGTGCTGAATTCAGTGAAAGAAACAGATTATGTCTATCACGTCACATTTCTGAGATACATAGCACTATTACATAGACAATAATACAGTATTGCCAAATATTGTCTGGTTTTAAATACAAATAAAAAAATAACACTCAGAACTCAATGTTTTTCTGGTAATGTATTTGTGAGTGAAACTAAAAAAATACTGAGGTAAGAATGAAGAGAAGTGCTTCATGCAGATTACAACAAAGACTAAACAGCAGTACAGATAGGCTCATGTCAGTAACCTTCTTGCTCAAGTACATTGTTCTGCCATCTAGTGACCATTTTAAGAACTACATTCACGGTGTATTATATTCAAATAAAGAGTTTAGCTTAGTCACTGATTTAATTTTATATAAATAATTCCCCAGAAAATGAGCACAAACTCAAAAACCTTTAAAAAAAGATTAAAAAAATCTAAATTACATAAAAACCTTATGTGATGCATCATTTCTAAAGGTAAATTCGGATTCCACACCCAAAAATCCATAAGAATTGATATATTGCACACCAGATGCAAAAATGCTGTTGAGTAGTGTAATTACCCCCATAAACTGACTGGATAAAACCATCATACAGAGAACATATAATACTACCATACAGAGATAGTATAATACTACCATATAGTGACTGTATAATACCGCCATATAGAGACTGGATAACACCACCATACCATGAAAAGATAACACTACCATACAGGGACTGGATAATACCACCATACAGAGACCGTATAATACCACTATACAGTGACTGTTTGATACCACTATACAGTGACTGTATAATACCACCACACAGAGACCGGATAATACTACCTGACAGTGACTGTATGATACCGCCATACGGAGACTGGACAACACCACCATACCATGAGCAGATAACACCATGATACAGAGACCGTATAATACCACTATACAGAGACCGGATAATATTACCATACAGTGACTGTATAATACTACAATACTACCAGACAGTGATTGTATAATACTGCCATACTGAGACTGGATAACACCACCATACAGAGACTAGATAATACCAACATACTACGACTTGCAATGACTAAGAGCTGCTGTGGCAGCTTGAAAGGTGTCAGTTGGTTACTCCATTTTATGAACTTCCTGTTGGAATTTTAATATGTTTCAATAAAGCTGTGATTTTATGGATGCTGGATCCTTTTCTTGTCGTCTTTACTTGATTCCGACCTGCTGGTGAGCCATCAGTCCTCTCTAGCTGTAACATATCTGGCTGTTCTGCTGGTAGTTACCATTAGAGATGAGCGAACGTACTCGGATAAGCACTACTCGTCCGAGTAATGTGCTTTATCCGAGTATCGCTGTACTCGTCTTGAAAGATTCGGGGGCCGCCGCTGCTGACAGGTGAGTTGCGGCGGGGAGCGGGGCAGAGCGGGCGGGAGAGAAGGAGAGAAAGATCTCCCCTCCGTTCCTCCCGGCTCTCCCCTGCAGCTCCCCGCTCCGCGGCGCTCCCCGAATCTTTCAAGACGAGTACAGCGATACTCGGATAAAGCACATTACTCGGACGAGTAGTGCTTATCCGAGTACGTTCGCTCATCTCTAGTTACCATTCTATCCCAATAGACTTTTTATTGAGTCCGTCTTCCAATAACATGTAGTGACAGCGCTTGAATAAGCCTTCAGCTAGATTGTTCTAGCAATCAGTGAGGGTCTCAGCAGTTGGACCCCCAGCGATGAAAACTTTTGACATCTCCCTATGACATGTTAAAAGCTTTTAGAAAGCGCAGTTACACTTAAACTTTTAGCAGTATATATTTAAAAATGCATTATTCCACCGAACGAAGTTTCTATGAATAACTAAAATGGTGAATACCAGCAGAACAGACAGTTATGTTACAAGTAATAGATTTTGCTTCCTCATAAAAGTCGTCTCATGAGGATTTTTGGTCCATGCATTTAGAGGAAATTCAGATCTTCAGCCAGATGGCCGTTTACTTTTTAGTGGGATAAGGTCCGTTCCTATTCCTTTGGTCACATATCTGGAGGAGGGATAAGACAGAAAGGTCTTTCCCTTGATGTAACCCACCAAATTGATTCTTATAAAAGGGGGTATTCCCTAGACTTAGACATTAGGTCTCTGGAATACTCCTTTAAGTGAAACAACAAATCCTAAAAGGAGGACCTCACCATCGAGTTGCCCCCATATTTTCCCTATTAGCATTGGTCATCCGCATGTAAGGTACAAATGATTGCAAGTGTCAGTCCCTTTTCTATTGTCCTCAGTGCACTCTGTCAACCTATGACAGCCGCTACACCATCACCTTACATCTCAGTACCCAACTTGTCACCCCTAGTCGAAGTTTGCACCCTTTCTCCCTAAAATCTCAGCTACTAGTCCCCCCTAGTCTAAGCCTCCAACATGCTCCACCAAATCTCAGCCCCTTTCCTGTCACCCCTAATTTACTGTACAGCCTGCCACCCAAACTCCATGCTTCCTCCATGTTCTCTCACATCTTAGCCTCCTGCCCATTACTACTCACACAAACATCATCCTTCATCCAAGAGTCTGTATTGGGCATACAGGATAAGCCCTCACCACCTAGGATTTGCCCACTGCAGCTCTGGTGACGTTTCCTCAGTGGTAGTGAGGAGCGTAGTTGGTCTGCAGGATGGACTCTGCTGATTGGTGAAGCAACAGATAGTGGTTCCTGCTGACGGCTGCCCCACCAGTCAGCTCTCACTCTACAGTTCAGTGTGGAGGAGAGGAAGGAGCATTCATTGTCTTTCTCCCTCTTCTTTCAATCTCTGTTCCATCTACCTCCCCCGGAAAGATGAAGGTTCTTCTCAGTGAGTTTTAAAACATTTGGATACTTAATTTTTGCTCATATAACCTGTGATTGATCTTGTCGTCCGACTCGTGTCCGTCCCCCCATACAGAGAAACGACAATTTTATTATTGAGTCCAGCAGGATGCAGGGGAGGGGTTAATTTTTAATTTTTTAATGCCACTGTAGGCACCAGCTACTTATATGGAGCCACCCTAGCCAATGGGCCTTCAGTGTTTAGCAGCAAATGCAATTTCTCAAACTAACTTCCACATGAGTTGTGGGACCCAAGGTTTCCCAGAGCATTGCCCAGACTATCACACGGCCTCCACCGTCTTGCCTTCTTCCCGTAGTGCATCCCGGTGCCATCCCTTTCCCAGGTAAGTGATGCACACACCCAGAAGTCCACAGGAAGTAAAAGAGAAGTTGATTCATCAGACCAAGCCACCTTCTTATATTTTAGGTGCTCTTGGCAGTAGAGAGGTGTCAGCATGGGCGCTCCGACCAACTTACAGTTATATTCCTCCTCCATACTCAGCAACCTGCGATGCCCTGTGTTTTCTGTCACCTTTCTCAGCCCGGATAAAAAGGAATCTGTCCGCTCCTATGAGCCCCATAAAGTAAAGTTCTGGTCTTGTAGGAGCCAATATGCTGAATCCGGAGATATAACTATTATACTTCCCTTCCTCGGTGTTCAGACTTTATCTGCTTGGAAAGCCACAGCTGTATCCCATGGACTACATAGGCATCCGCTTGTAATGAGAAGACTGTTATTATGTTCCACAATAACAGTAATAGCAATCCACGTGGTACATGCAGTTGTGGCTTTACAAGCTGATTCTCAGTGGTCATCACATCCCCAGATTCGCCATGATCACCAAAATCCTACCGTACTAACACGCAGTATGATTATAGCGATCATGGTGAATCTGGGGACGTGATGACTAATAAAGAGAATATGTCATTTTTACCGCACAGTAAACACTGTAAAAAAAAAACAAAAAATGGTGCATTTGCATTTTTTCCATTTCACCCCATTTAGAAAGTTTTTTAGTATGTTATATTGTATAATAAATGGTTCTATTAACCCCTTAGTGATGAGGCCTGTTTGCGCCTTAGTAATGGAGCCAAAGTTTGGAAATCTGACGTGTCCTTTGACATAGAATAACTCCGTAAAGGTTTTGCATATCCAAGTGATTCTGATATTGTTTTTTTCACCACATGTTGTACTTCATTTAGGTGGTAAAAATAGACCAATAGAATTTATGCATATTTATTATGCCAAAATTGGGAACATATCTCAAATATATGCAAACATACTGTACAAATTTTTGATAAGATATATATTTCCATCTATTTACGTTATTCTGGATACACATTTGAAAAACTTTCAATTTTTTTTAGCCATTTAGGAGACATACAAATATAACATTGATAATTAACATTTTGAGGAACACTTTGTTTTCCTGCACCAAGCCAAGATAGCAAAGGCTCATAGGTGTCAAAATAATAGATACCCCCACAAATGACCCCATTTAAAAAACTACACCCCTTAATGTATTCACTGAGGGGGGTCGTGAGTATTTTTAACCCCACTTTTTTTCAGGAATTAATGCAATTTAGAGGAGAAAAAATAAAATTTTATACTTTTGCAAATATGTCATTTTAAATGCAGTTTTTTTTTCTATAGTGCACATGAAAATGAGTATTTACACCCCAAAATGGATACCCCTGTGTGTCCTGTGTTCAGAAACATATCCATTTTGGCCCTAATATTATGTCTGTATGCACAACAGGGCCCAAACTGAAAGGAGCAGCCGGTGGCTTTCAGAACAGAAACTTTGCTTGAAGGCATTTTAGGCCCCCGTTGTCCACTTGTAGAGCCCTTGAGCGGCTCTACAAATGACCCCCAGAAATAACCCCATTTTGAAAACTAGACCCCTTAATGAATTCATCTAGGGGTGTATGGCATATTTCAACCCCACAGTTTTTGAATGAATCTAGGCAAAACAGAAGGAAACAATTATGATTTTCAATTTTTTGCAAATTCTGTCATTTTAAAAACAGTTTGTTTATTTTTGTACAGCATACATAGGAATGAAGACTTTCACCCCAAAATGGATACCCCTGTATTTCCTGTGCTCAGAAACACAGCCATTGTGGCCCTAATCTTATGTCTATATGCACAAGGGGTACAACACTGATTGGATTTCAAGGTACAACTGAATAAATTCCAGGCCCCATTGCCCACTTGTAGAGCTATTGAGCAGCCAAAACGATAGTGAACTCCCACAAATGAACCCATTTTGAAAACTAGACCCCTTAACAAATTAATCTAGGGGTGTACTGCTATTTTTACCCCACAGTTTATAAATTAATTTATAAATTAAGCTAAGCAGTGTGAAAAAAATTACGATTTTCATTTTTTTGGCAATTGTGTCAATTTGAAAACAGGCTTTTTTGTACAGTGTACATAGGAATGAAGGCTTTCACCATAAAATGAATTACCCTGTTTGTCCCGTGTTTAGAAACATACCCATTGTGGCCCTAGCCTACTTACAGGACACATGGCTAGGCCTATAATGGAGGGAGCACCAGTTGGATTTCAGGGCACAACTGAATAAATTCCAGGTCCCATTGCCCACTTGTGCGGAAAAAAATTGACTCCTCTCATCGATTGCATCGGTGAGGGCAGATGAAACTTCAACTTTTTTTTTTACTTCGGTAGTCTTCGGTAACCAGGAACAGGGAGATTTTACATTTCCTGGGCAATCCTCGACTTTTGCACCTGCGTCCGCCATTTTGCTAATGGCCGCGTGCGCCAAAGATGGGGTATGGTCCGCGAATAAAGATCCCATTGTTGGACAAATCTAGGGACGATCTGTAAGAGGAGATGAAACTTTAACTTTTTATTTTTACTTTAACCTTCCATGATCACTGTTATCCAATGGATAACAGTGATCATGTGACTGGGAACCGCATACAGCAGTCCCCGGTCACATCTCCCTGCACTTGGCTATCTTTGACAGCAGGGTGCAGGCAAATTTTAAATTTGCTGGGCTTTCCGGCTTTTTGCGCATGCATGCCACATCACCGCATATGCAGAAGCCTGATCACCGTGGGACATCACAGAGGACCGGGGTGAGTATTTACAGCCACCCCCATGGATCCGATCCATGGGGGCAGCTGAAACCTTAACTTTTTTGAAACTTGTTTTCACTTTTTTGTGATCGCCAGTATCCATTGAATACCGGTGATCAAGGGCCCCACTCACCGCGGTCCCCGGTGACATCTCCCGCCTCCTGTTTACCTTCAGGAGCTGGGAGCCTAGAAATTTCAAATTCGCCGAGGCTCCCAGCCTTCTGCGTGTGACATCATTCGCCTGGTATGCATGCACAGAAGAGCTGTGTCGGGTCCCAGAGGACCAGTTCACGGTGGAACTTCCCGGAGGGCCGGGATGAGTAATCTCAGCTGCCCTGATGGATCCGATCCATCAGGGCAACTGTATCATTAACTTTTAAAAATTTTTTATTGACTTTATTCTGATCGCATTGCCGCGATGACAGCTCCAGGTTGTCAGCTACCTCCAGGAACTGACAGCATGGAGCTGTCTCGTCCACAGCCCATTGGGCTTTAATCCTAAAAGGATGCATATCTTTATGTCCTCTAGAATTAAAGCCCACTTAGCTAGGACATGAAAACACTATGGGGCCATCACTAGGAGGTGAAGCAATACAACTTGTCCAGCAGAAAATACGCCTGTGCCATAAATAATGAGATGATACAAATGGTGCCCCTGTTTTGCCCTAAAAATAAAAGTATAAGAACTTTCTGTGTTTTGTAGAAAAGGGTTCATAGATATGAAGTGTTTTAGCACCATATTATGTGATGCATCTTTCCATCTTCCATATGTAGTTTCACACTTAGAACCTTGAAACGTACAGATGCTTATTTCTTGACTTTTACATAAGTGACAGAGTGAGCCAATCAGGCGCTTGCTTGCTTTCATGTCACTTAAAGTGACAGTTACAAGCAACCAATCAAATGTTTGCTTTTATTCTGTTGCCTGGGAGATGACATTTGGAATGTGATAGTGTCTTAAGAGACCGTGGCTCAGCAACAATCTCAGCATGAAGACTCAGCGTCTGCCTCCCGGCTCGCTGTCCAACAACTAGCAAATACCTCAGGTAGGAGACTCTATGAGGGAAATGACTTGTGCTGGAGTATGGAAGTATAAAGTAATCGGCACAATATAGGATGACCGCTGCGGGAGCCCTGAAGAACTCTGACTGAGATATTTAGGGGTAATATGAGATTATAGGGACAGGAATGTGTTGATTTGGGGGCAGGATCACATGATGTACCATATAGTAATTGGATATTGGTACATTGTGTAGTAATTGGCACCTTATTGGAAAAATAAGACAAGATATTGGTATGGACAGTATGGAACAAAGTGCAGTAGGACTCAAGAAGATACAATGTAACACGGCATTTATATGAAGTGATTGGTGTTATACGTGTTTGGCTGTGATCACACACATTGGTTTCAGTCTTGTCAATGCAAGTAAGTGATAACTTGTGACGCGTTGACCACTGACCCGGGCTGAACTTTGCCAGCTTCTGCACTGCGATAGAAAGGCTGCTGGAGGGACATCAGGTGAGCAGCAGGTTTCTGGTGAACAGACCGGTAAGGCACAGGTGAGTATAGATTTTTCTATTTTGCAGTCCCTTTAAGGACCAGGTTGTTTTTAGGGATTTTACTGTCCTATTTTTTTTCTTCAGCTACCAAAATGACTTTTGCTACGTTGTTTTTTCATTACAAACAGAGCTATTTTTGTATATATTTTTTTTCACTGACTTTTTTCCCCCACTTTTTAGTTTTATTAGAGGTAAAAAGCTGAAAAAAAATATTTTTTTTAATTTATAGCTTTTTAAAAATGAGTATTTTTTCGCTAAAATAAAGTACAGTAATGGATTTCTTATGCTGTTTTAGACGATTTGATATATATTTGTATAGTTTTGGATTATTTTTTTATCTATATGTTTTTATATGATTCTGTAATTTTTTAAACTTATTTTTGTAACAATCTTTTTTACCATCTATGTCCCCCATGACGTCATATAAGACCTCCGAGGGTCAATCATATTGTCTTTTTTTAATTTTTATTTTACACTTTTCCATCCACAGGAGCCCCAGTTACAGGGGAAACAGCCCCTGTAGTGATAATAAACTCTAAAAGAGCTAATCACGGTCTACAAGGTCTCTGCTGCTCTGCTATGACAGGGGATACCCAGCGGTTGCATGATTGCCGGATCGCATAGTCGAACTAACACTTCTGCTTTCTCTCCTTAGTACATAATGCTTATTGAGCGCTATGTAGCCTGGAAAGGAGAAAGCAGAAGCAGTTAAAAACAGCTCCACCCTTCTCCTTTGGGTCCTCTGCTGTGTCCGACAGCTGAGGACCTGACCTGCTCCAGATGATTTTCTACTTCATGTAGCAAGCACTTTATTATCTTTGTAATATGATAGTAACCCTCTGCACTTTGTGGATTTATGTATGTTATTGTTGTTGTTGTTAGCCGTTCATGACCCTCGGCAACCCCAAAGGCGAGCTCCTTCCATGTTCCTCAGCTTTGCACTGCTTCTTTGAGTTGTGTGATATCCATGCCAGTTTCATATACTTCTCTCTTGTGGGGTCATCTTGTAATTCTTCTTACTGTTAGATGGGTAGGCATATAGGATGCATATATTGTCATCAGTGGTCTCACTAAATGCTTAGATCTGGGGCCATTGCCCTGCCTTCCAAGCATTCTGTCCCAAACCTTCTGTTAAGGGCTCCTACCCACATGCGTTTTTTTAAAATTCTGCATTAACTCTGCATTTTTTTAATGTCAATGGGACTTTCTAATGGTAAAAATGCATCACAAGCTTGTGCTTTGCAATTTTTGTGCGATGCGTTTTTAACATTAGAAAGTCCCATTGACATTTGCGTTAAAAAAACACAAGTGGGTAGGAGTCCTAAGAGAAACTTTCCTCTGCTTTCTTCTGCTGCATTGATGAGCTGATGTACAAGGAGGTACCAGAGCGATGTGCTGCAGGAATAGCACCAGCCTCGGAAACGGCAAGATCAGAGCTGCTGGTGACTGTACATCACCGTCATGCAGTCACACACAAGCTTGAAGACTAGAGTACCTGGCTGTAGTAACTCCCCGGGGACCTCTGGCTGTAAGTGTCTATAACAGCGAGGAGGCTGCAACCAACAGAACTTCCCTTTGTAAGGCTGCAGCTGTTGGCTGAAGGTGGCAGGGAGGGTAAAAGATGGAAGCAATAGCATCTATTGGGGATTGCTGGAGTCTTCTGCCTGCTCTGCACAGCGCTAAAGACATTGTACAGCGGTCATGTTTTACCCGTCTCCACTTCCTTGCATCCCGAACACTTCTCCCTCACATAGCAGTAAGAGGGGAGCATGAGCCGAGGAGGTAGTGGGTCCATGAGGGCTTTAATCCTGGGGAACAGCCTGGAGCCTGATCATACTGAAGTTGGGGGACCTATTACATATGTGGTTATAATGTATATGGTGTATACATAGCTTGTGTGTAAATATATGTAATATATTCACTGTATTGTATAAGTTGTATACAGTATGTTATATATAGTGAACTGTATATGGTGTGTATATAAATACACCAGAATTGGAGCCACTCTTGGCTTTCCATCATGGATCAGAAAACTAGTCCAGCATGCTGCGTTATTCTTTCTAGTGATATCACAAAAGCCATTGCAGAGACAGGATGAAACTGATCACAGTCATTGGGTCCCGCCAGGCATCGCTGCTTTCTGCCTTTTGACACCCCCTGAGCAGAACAGAAGAACAGCAATGTAAAATGAAATATGAAGAGACTAAGGATGCGGGGGCGAGAGAATATTTGTCTTGGGCGCCCCTGATCTTTTTGTCCAATTGTTGTTGTAATCCATTCCTTGCTGATGTGTGGTTGTGCCGAGTGCCTTCTGCTTCTGTACAATAATGGAGGGTTATATCTATCTGGCATCTCCCAAGTTTTGTTTCTAGTTTTACTGTCTTTGTCCTTTAAATTTTTTGATAATAATGTTTAATAAATATTGATATTTGATATAATTATGGACATTTTTGCATCTTTCTTCTCTTGGCCTTTGGATGCCTATTGGACGTGTCCCAGATAATTGCAGCCACACCTACAGGTTGTAGAAAATGTCAGAAGGAATCTTGGGAAAAACGGTGAGAAAAAGTCGAAAGAAAAAAAGCTGCTGTCATGTGCCATCTTGTGGCTACTTTTCAGTATTGCACCTCATGCAGAAAATAAATCATATAAAATAAATACCAAGGACCTCTAGTGGTCATTTATATATTTATTAATACTTGCCAAATATGTTGAGAAGGTTGACCTCTAGTGGTGGTTCACGGACTCACACACCAAGTATAGCAAACTGAGTTTAGACTTCAAGCTTCTGTAGGTTCCCTATATATTCTACTGATTATTTTAATACCTACTTTATGTGCATGGATCAATAGAAGTTCATTGACCTTTATTGACTGCATTCACCGCCTGTTACACACGGGATATACTTGTGCATTATACACAGTAACAATATGCCTGAATGAGTCCTTATGGTTTAATGTGTGACAGATCCATTAAAGTCAATGGAAGCCGTCCCTGTCGTGGCACTTCTGCAATAAGCATTACAGAAGTGTAGCAGATCCGCGTCATCGTGTTAGTAACTTGCACATTGCATGACCAGGCATGGATGAAGCACATTTGCGGAACCATGGTATGGTTCATCCAGGTCTTACAAAGAAGCATATTCTTCTTTTTGGTATTAGATGATGTTTTGGACCTTCTATCAAGCTAGGATTGAATAAGACACTACTTAAGGATAGTTTGAGGCCTACAGTTAACATTTCAGAACACCAAGTCAAAGTAAGTATCAACGTATCTTAAAGGGGTTGTCCCGCGAAAGCAAGTGGGGGTATACACTTCTGTATGGCCATATTAATGCACTTTGTAATATACATTGTGCATTAAATATGAGCCATACAGAAGTTATTCACTTACCTGTTCCGTTGCTAGCGTCCTCGTCTCCATGGTGCCGTCTAATTTCAGCGTCTAATCTCCCGATTAGACGCGCTTGCGCAGTCCGGTCTTCTCCCTTCTCAATGGGGCCGCTCGTGCTGGAGAGCTGCTCCTCGTAGCTCCGCCCCGTCACGTGTGCCAATTCCAGCCAATCAGGTGGCTGGAATCGGCAATGGAACACACAGAGCCCACGGTGCACCATGGGAGAAGACCTGCGGTCCACCGTGGGTGAAGATCCCGGCGGCCATCTTCGCAAGGTAAGTAAGAAGTCACCGGAGCGCGGGGATTCGGGTAAGTACTATGCGTTTTTTTTTTTTTTTAAACCCCTGCATCGGGTTTGTCTCGCGTCGAACGGGGGGGCTATTGAAAAAAAAAAAAAAACGTTTCGGCGCGGGACAACCCCTTTAATTTGTATCACCATGTTGAATACATTTCTGTAAAGATCTTATCCATATATGTGTCAGCTGACTCCATCTTTTGTTATTATGTCTTCTAGGCCTGAAAATTGGTGTTCATGAAGCTCTTGAAATTGCTGGGCAATTTTGTAGAAAGACACCAAAATCCCACTGGCTGGTGAGTATATTCCACATTTGCCCCATGCTAACAGACCTAATTAAAGGGGTTGTCCCGCGCCGAAACGTGTTTTGTTTTTTTTCAACCCCCCCCCCGTTCGGCGCGAGACAACCCCGATGCAGGGAAGTAAAGAAAGTTTACCGGAGCGCTTACCTTAATCCCCGCGCTCCGGTGACTTCAATACTTACCGCTGAAGATGGCCGCCGGGATCCTCTGTCTTCGTGGACCGCAGCTCTTCTGTGCGGTCCACTGCCGATTCCAGCCTCCTGATTGGCTGGAATCGGCACGTGACGGGGCGGAGCTACACGGAGCCGCTCTCTGGCACGAGCGGCTCCATAGAAGACTGCTGAAGACCCGGACTGCGCAAGCGCGGCTAATTTGGCCATCGGAGGCCAAAAATTAGTCGGCACCATGGAGACGAGGACGCTAGCAACGGAGCAGGTAAGTAAAAAACTTTTTATAACTTCTGTATGGCTCATAATTAATGCACAATGTATATTACAAAGTGCATTATTATGGCCATACAGAAGTGTATAGACCCACTTGCTGCCTCGGGACAACCCCTTTAAGCTTTAAAAGTGGACTATGCAATCATCATGTATCAGAAAGCTGGAAGGCTTGATATTGAGATTGCATTTTTTACTACTAACCAAAAAGTTTTGTAGTTGGTGCAAAGAAATGCCAATGGATGAAGATATGCTTTCTTCCTGCACCTTTCTGGACCCAGTGATTTAGTCATTGGCAGTCTGTATCCATTGTGCATTCTACACCTGTTCCCTTGGATTGATAATAAGGTAAGAAAACTACTTTAACTGCTGGGATATTCCTATGCAATGTTCACATTTCACACTCATACATGCAGTAAAAGCACCTGTCAAAGGTTTGCTTTTACTGACGAGCTGTGAAATGATGTTTGCACGGAGCTATAAGCGTTTTTTCATTCCGTGTTGCATGAGCCATGGCATGGTAGATGCACTTTTGCTGTACCATGGAATGGTTCTGCTATGTCTTTGAGAAGAGCTCATTTTTCTTTTTGGTACTAGAAGGCGTTTTGAACCTTCTATCAAACTAGGATTGTATAAGAAGCTACTAGAAGGAAATTTGAGGTATACAGTTAACATTTGAGAACACCAAGTCAAAGTAAGTACTAATGTATCTTTATTCGTCTCAAAATTATGACAACATTTCTATGAAGATCTTATCCATATATGTGTCAGCTGACTCCATCTTTTGTTATTATGTCTTTTAGGCCTGAAAATTGGTGTTTATGAAGCTCTTGTTTACCTCCCGAAATTGATAGGCGATTTTGTGTAAAGAAGACCAAAATCTTGCTAGTTGGTGAGTATATTCCAGATTTGCTTTAACACAACAAGACATACACTTACACCCTGGGGTAGCACGAGATCAGACAGTGGGAGCCGGCTGTCACTGATAGACGGTCTCCTGCTGCAACAGCAAGGGTGCATCGGGACAGTGACCCCCGCTGTTAACCCCTTACATGCCGCAATCTATGTAGATCACAGCATGTAAAGGGTTTCAGAGGGAGCGCCGATGGGTTGCCATGGCATTAGGATGCCAGCTACAGGCGTCCTGCTTTGCCATTACCTATGATCACTAATACAAGCGATAAGACATTGCAGGACAGAATCATAGCGATCATAACAGCTATGATACAAATATGAAAAGTGTAAAAAAAAAGTTAAAACACCTCCTTTTTTGTGCTTTTTTTCCCTATTAGTACATTAAAAAAAAAGATCCCACATATTTGAAATCATCATATCTGTAACAACTCGTACAACAAATTGAACACACTTTTTATCCTGCAAGGCAAAAATTGTAAAAAACAAAAAACTGAGGTGATGGGGGCGGAGCCAAGCCAGGGATGTGAGTGGGAGTGTGTGACAGAAGCTCCGCTGCAGCATTCTGACACTTACCCTGAAACCGCGACTGCCTGAACTCACCACCGCTGCAGAGACTCCTTAGGTAGTCAGGAAGCGAAGGGGGATGCTGAGCCGCCGTAACTCGTCATGATCCGCAAGAAAGACAAGGAGAGAAGCGGGGAGGCGAGCTGCCGGAGCAGGCAAGATGGCGCTGACACGTACACAGAGCGGGAGCGGGTGCCGGGAAGTGACCGACGCCCCGCTCTGAATATAGCAGAGACACCCCTGCACAACTGGCTCATTATGCCAGGGAGGAACCGCTGTCAGCCACTGAGATGTGTGACCACTGGGAGGCAGGGAGAAACCAGTAAGACCCTCCATGCATAGCACAGTACAGGAGTTGGAGAGCGGCGGGGGGTGCAGCCCAGACATGCAGTGGGGAGAGAAGCCAAGCACTCACAGAGGCAATCTACAAAACAAGCCCTCATGTAGCAGAGTCCACATTGTAGGACATTTTAGGTGCTGCCACCAAGTGCACTAACACAGTGCAAGCACTTCACCAGCAGTTTGGCACTTTACATGAGCACATGGGCTTCCTTGGTCAAGATGTGCAGAAAATATCTGAAAAGCTGACTGCTGCAGAGGGAAGGATCAGTGACATAGAAGACCAAGTGATGCCTATGCAACGGGAAGTGGATAACACAAAAAGTAGCGTCCCTTTGTGCTAAAATCGATGACTTAGGTGAACTGCCAGAAAAAAATGGAGGGCTATAATCTATCTGAATACTTTGAAAATTGGCTCATAGTACTATTTGGTAAAATAGCCTTCTCGCCAATGTTCGCGATAGAAGAGCCCACTGTGTGCCCACGAGACCTCCTCCCCCAGGGACCCCTCCAAGGCCAGTCCTCATGAAACTCCTGCACTTCAGAGACCGAGATACCATATTACGAGGGGCTAGAGAAAAAGGTGATATTAAAGTTAATGGTGCTAGAGTTTCCTTTTTCCTGACTTCTCTGCGGAAGTACAAAAGATAAGAGGGACTTTCACGGATGTTAAGAAATGACTGTGAGATCTGCGTACATCCTATGCGATGCTGTACCCGGCCAGATTGAGAATGGTAGTGCTGGGGGAAACGCAGTTCTTTGATAGTCCTAAGACTGCCTCGACCTGGTTGGAGAGACATGAATCGGCAATTCGCACTGTTGCGCGCTTGCCTCACCGCCTGAATGGGGCCTAGCAATGGCAACTGACAAAGAAGGGAGTTATACAACAATTTTCATTTATTTCTCAAGAAAATTGACTAAGCAAAGCGTCAAAAGTGTAAAGGCTAACAGATGAGGAAAAGGCCATTTAAGAATGTATCTTTTAAGAATGTTCTACTATGAAGAAATTGCGGTGTTCTGGGGTGCCGCCAGACTCTTCATTAACAAGACTCCTTCAGCCCATACTCAGTTAATGAGAAATGGCTGATAGATATACAATCTTATCTTGGAACATTAGAGAAATGGGAGATCCAGTTAAGCGTCTGGCAGTACTTCAGACATTTAACCCTTTCCAATCCACTGTCTGACGTCTTCTGACATCGGAGCTGTACAGCCTTCATTCAGAATGTCTGAAGACGTCCGACAGGGTATTCTTACTGTATATTACTGGCCGCTCTGTTGTTGGGGGCCTCTCCAGCATGTCCCATACCACAGTACTGGCTCTAGCCAGAAGATGGCGCCATTGTATTATGGCAGAAAGAGAAAACCCTCTAGGAAACCCTGAATCCAAAACTGGATTGCAAAGGGTTAAAGAGTTCCACCCATTTATACTATGTCTGCAGGAAACACATCTTTCCCGAGACTCACTGTCTTCCTTTAAAGTCCAGTGAGCAGCGCATAGCTTCCACTCAGTGTATTCTATATGCTCTAGAGGGGTTAGGGTCCTTGTCCACCATTCCATCCTGTTTGCCGTTATTGCGCAGAGAATAGACGCAGAGGGTCGCTTTGTTTGTCTACACTGTAGGATATTTATGTTTGCCTGTTGATCTCGATATATCTTCCACCTCCCTATAGCAGTGCGGTCTTGAAGCAGGTAATAGGCTTTATTGCAGATATACCAGACACCCCGGTGCTAATGGTAGAAGACTTTAATTCCGTAATAGATCCCTACTGGGATAGATTGCATACGCAGGGAACACCAGACAGCGCGTGTTTAACCCCTTTAGGGCGCCTGTTGACAGAGACACTCCTACTAGATATATGGCAAGCCAAGAATCTGGGTGTCAGATACTATTCCTGCCATTTCAGTACGTATCAGACTATGTTGTGTATTGACCTGGTGATTGGTAATACTTTGTTATATAATGCGGTACTGCTGGCCAGATACTGACCTAGAGTACTGTCTGATCACTCCACTATGCAGGTGGTTATATGACACTCTGGAATTGGAACACCTAGGCGCCCTTTATGGAAGTTTAATGCATACTGGCTCAATATTATAGGACATCAAGATCTAGGAGAAACCATGAAGGAATATTCTGAGTTGAATGCAGGGTCCACAACTATTACCATGCAGTGGGAGGCGATGAAAAACTATCTTAGAGGTATCCTAATGCAACGGGTGGCTTAGACGAAGACGAGACATAGAGAGAGAGGACAAGACCTAAGAAAACAACTGGTAGACAGAGAAGCTAGATATGTGGAGTTGGGCACAGCGGATGTGCTGGGACAATGGCAAGGGGCTCAGGAGGCTTTGAACCTATACTTCTTAAAAACCGCTGCACATAAAAGCAAATTTAGAAAACAGGCCTACTTTGAGGAAGGCGAGTGAACCGGACATATGCTGGCCGTAGTCCCTAGGGCACAAAGGGGCAAAACATACATCACTAAGATGAGAAATAGCCAAGGTAGGATAGAGACAGGCTCTGATGCAATTAGAGAAATAGCAAGGCAATATTATGACTACTTGTATTCCTTCAATCTTTGTAAAACAAAAAAACAAATCATGCATTATCTGGCAGACATCTCTCTACCAAGGCTGACTGCTGAGCAAAAGGGAATTCCTGGATACCCCTATAGATTTGGGAGAGATGGAGGAAGCTTTGGAGTCATTGCACAATAATAGGGCGCCAGGAGATAATGGACTCCCGGTTTAATTATATAAGCAGTATGCGAGCGTACTATTGCCAAAGCAGTTCGAAGTGAATTTGGAGGCGATACAATGGGCAGAGCTACCACCGTCAATGCGAAATGCGGTGATAACAATTATTCCGAAATCAGAGAAGGACCCCTTGATGCCAGATTCGTATAGACCTATTTCACTATTAAATCTTGACGTAAAGATTCTGGCGAAAGTCTTGGCTAACAGTCCCTCAAGTGTGGTTGAATCACTGATCCACCCAGACCAAAGCGGATTTATTCCTGCACGGTCCACGGCGGTTAATATATGAAGATTGTATTTTAATCTTCAGCTACTGGCAGATAGTGAGGAACGAAGGGTGGTGTGCTCGTTGGACGCTGCCAAAGCGTTTGATAGTGTGCAATGGCCTTTTATGTGGGAAGTGTTGGATAGAATGGGATTTGGACAGACCTTTGTGAGTTTCACAAAGCTACTATACACAAAGGTGCAGGCCTGTGTCACGGTAAACGGCAGTTGGTCTGAAACTTTCTCGCTACACAGGGGAACACGACAGGGCTGTCCACTTTCCCCGCTTTTGTTTGCACTAGTGATTGAGCCCCTCGCTAGCATACTGAGATCTTTTCCGGCAGTAGTCGGATTCAAAAGAAAACAGGGAGAGGAAAAGGTGGCGCTGTATGCAGACGATTTGCTACTATTCCTGGGTGATGCTAGAGAATCGTTGGATGCAGCAATGTCCCTGATTGGGCAGTATGGAGATTTCTCTGGTCTCACTATTAATTGGAGTAAATCCGTCATACTGCCTGTAGATGAGCCTGACCTGGTTGTAGAAGAGAGTGGAACCTCTATGAAATGTGAATCGGTCATTACATATCTGGGCGTTAGGGTTTCAAGGAAAGTGCAGGAATATGAAAAACTGAACCTAGACCTGCTGATGAGGAGCTTTATGCTGCATGGTTGACGTTGTAAAAAAATCCCCCAAAAAACAATGGCAAAATTGATGCGTTTTCTCTCCCTGCTATCATAGAAAATTATAAACCGTTTTACAATATAGTCTATGTATTAAAAAATGGCACCAATAAAAACTACAGTTTGCCACGCAAAAACAAGCCCTCATATGGCCACGTCGACGGAAAAATAAAAAAGTTATGGATTTGAAAAGTGGAGATGAAAATCCCCCAAAAATCACTGTGTCCTTATGCCCAAAATAGGCAGTGTCCTTAAGGAGTTATTAGAAGGAATTAAACTTTAGAGGGAACGGGCCTGGCGCTTCGAGGGGACAAACTGGGCGATCGCCCAGGGCTCCCATCCCCAAAGGGGTTCCCTGCTGTGGGCAGCTGAAAAGCAAGCACAGCTGTTTTTCAGTCAGAGATGAGAGTAGCGCTGATATGCAGAGGACAGCAGGACCCGGAGGGTGACGTCATTACTCACAGAATCGCTGTGTGGGTCTCCCTCTTGCCAGCACTAATGTTGCCGAATCCTGAAGACATTGTGGCTGAAGCTTAACCTGGTCTCCAGTCCTGTAATGCCCCCACCTGACCATCACGCCCTGCAGCGTCAGAGCTTAGATGTAGGGTGACACAGAGGGTGACATCAGTGAGGTCTGAGAAAACAGGATTTTTGGTATAACATGCTGTAAAATCACTTTCTCGTCACATTCATTGGGGAACACAGCAAGACCTTGGGTATAGCTTCTGCCACTAGGAGGCGACACTAAGTATAAAAAGTGTTAACTCCTCCTACTAGCTATACACTTCCTGCAGGCATTAAGCTAGCTCAGTTTGTATGAGAGCAGTAGGAGCAGCCAAGTAAGATACAACAACAATAGTTAATGCTTAAGAACTGTAACTCATTCTAACACCATGTGCGACCGCACTGAGAACACTCCAACCAAGAGGAGTATACGTTACAGTCCTAATACCACACTGGGTGGGTGCTGTGTCCCTCAATGAACGTGACAAGAAAGTGATTTTACTGTACGTTTTACCAAAAATCCTCTCTTCTTGTCCGTATCATTGGGGGACACAAGACCTTGGGATGTTCCAGAGCAGTACCCAAGGGAGTGGGAAAATATACGCAGCCACATGTGTAAAGAAGCGCAATAAGCTCTTCAACAGCAACTAGCATTAACGGATGGCTCAACATCCAACATGCTCAGAGATGGAGCAGAAAGGGTTTGAGAAAACAGTCCCATCCATCCAGCGGGAGAGAAACTGCTCATGAGGAGCTTCCGACGAGGCACCCGCTGTCTGAGTAATATGTGCCGTAACACGGGCGGAAGATATGACATCCTTGGTTCGGTACGCTGTACTGCTGCAGAGCTGAGTTAGTACGAGGAGCCCACTTCAGAAATCCAAGGACATGACTTGTGTTGTCTAGAGGACCAGCAGAGAGCTAGGGTGATTGAAGAATGCCACTTGAGGTAGTCTTGGGTGAGTTAAACAGAGCCACCTGCAACTGGTGTATCCCTGGGAGGAGTCTTCATTGAAGTGGATCCTGATACCACCGGCCGTGAGGGAATATGCAACAAGTGGTTAACAACCTTCTCCGAATGTCAAAACAGCCATAGAGAAGGCCACCCAATAGAGCCTTATGCTCGGAAAAGAGACTGGCAGTGAAGTCGAGCTGTACATGACCCCAGGGTGCGAAAAAAAATTTTTAAGCTGAAACACCTTCTGTACAAATAAGTATCCAGAAAAGAGCTGTGGTGTCATCAGCGGCCAAAGGAGATGAAACTTCAGAATGCTGGGTCCTTCTTGCTATTGATCTGATTGAACGGCAGCCTCCATCAACATCGAGACTGTAAACTCCGCCTTCAGCATCCCGCTGTGAAGAAGGAAGCGGATTAATTCCAGACATCAACAAAGAAAAGACCCATTGTGTTTCCCCACCGTGTCCGGTTGGAGTCCCACGATGACCATGGTTGGAAAGCTTGCAGGGAGAGGCTCGCGATTTCCCCGGATTGACTGTCTTGAGGAAGTCGTATATGCAGCTGACTACTTTTAGGATATGGGGTACCTAGAACAGCAGCCCCGCTGTCCGGCCCAAGGCTCATAACTGAAGTGCGGCATGGCCCTGATGCCATGTATTTTAACAACCCCTCCACACTACGTCGGTAGTCTTGTTAGGTGTAGGGTGAACAGAAATTCTGCAGCCCATCCCAGCCAGACAGGCTGTTAACCGACCGTACCGCTGTTGAAGGGTGAGAAGGAAGCATCCCAGGCAAATGCGTGGGAGCTACAGCGCCCAGAGATACTGCCACCTTCTGCATGAAGCCTATAGGTTTTCAGAGAAATCCAGCTTTGGAATGGTGACTCTTTGGGTAGACCACTAAGTTTGGCCGCTTACAAAGATGTCAGAGCAACTGCATGACTAATGAGGCACAAGAAAAGGTGATATTACGGCAAGATTACTGAAGTATGTCCCATCGTGGAAACATCAGAAGTAGAGATGGACGAGCCCTAATAATTTAAGCATTATAAGTGTATACTGTTCCATAGCCTACTGCAAGGAACAATGCAGGAGGAAATAGTGCAGGAGGATCACAGCGTGCTTCCGGATCCGTCTGATGTAAACGCTGTATCTATCAGACAGCGATCTATAAGACGTAGGCCAAAAACTGAACCAGACCTGTGATAAGCAGAAAACGCCTACCACCAGCGTCTGAGGTCATACTGGTTGCAGAGGACCTGTGCAACAAAAGGATCTTGAAGATGGCATTTGCGTCCAGAGATGTTACCTCCAGTGACAGAATGCACGGATGTCAGAGACGGCTAAGGTAAAAATGTATCATATATGGGAAGTTTAGCTGTTAACTTCCCTATATGATTTGTATCGCAAAGGAACAGAAATGACTTGGTCGCGGAGTAGTTGCTAAGGGAACACCAGCAAATACTCTGCTGATGCAAATGCATCCACCTAAAAGGGAGGCGCGTCAGCCATAGAGTGAATTGAGTGTCGTCAAACGAGACACCAGAGGATGTACGACATCCCAACTCTTCGGATTAGCAGAGCAGTTGTAAGACAGGACCCAAAACCAAACCAGAACCCTAGGCATTGTATCTGTGTAGGAAGGATCCGTGGAAAACACTTAAGGAGTGTAGTTGGAGACTACTGTGAATTAGAGAGTACTCCCTACGGCAACAGTCCAGCCATCCACAATAGGGGCAAATTCGTGGTCTGCTCTGCCGCCCAATCCGGATACGCAGGGGATGCCTTCCCAACAGACGACATGAGGGACCCAAGGTCAGGGCTGACGCTGTTCTGTCATTCTAGGAAAACAGGAGATGTCGTTTTGGTTCCGAAACCGCGTGCAAAAAGGGATCGGACCCATAGTGGTGCAGCATCTCATAGAGCTGACCGGAGAGGAGCCAGTAGATGGGTACGCAGCCCCCAGGCTTCCTGTCAGAGGATGGAACCCCAGACTTATCACTCTAGGTAGACAGGACAAGACTCTACGACGAAAAATGCTTTGACTGGACGTTAATCCCATATTGTGGTGAGAGAGCACAATATTATGTGGCTCTGGAAGGACCCAACCTGTGTCACTCCTGTAAATGGAGAGCGTGCCAAAGTTGCCTGCAAGGAATTGCAGCCAGGCCGGGCCACCATAGGGGAGCTATCCGTTAGGTAAGGCTCACTCATTCCAGAGCAGAGATGAAGAGCGATGTATCCGCAGAATACGTATGGATAGTACTCTTTTCATATGTAAGGTACCACAGGCCTCAGCAAGCTTGGTGAACGCTGACAATCCTTTCGAACAATGCTGTTCATAAGACGAAATATTCTCCGGCTGAATGTAATCTCGTACTGTAGTGAGAGCGCATGTAATATGTGGCTCTCGTCAGCTCCTGTCCCCACGTTGCGCCGGACACAGATACTGCACTATGCTGCCTGCAGGGAACTGCAGGAGGATCCGAAGCGGAGATGAGGAGCAATGCGTCCGCCGAATTCCTGTGCTGAGTACTCTTTCCATAGGGAAGGTACCACAGCAAGCCCAGAGGAATGCTGACAACCAGGTGGAACACTGTTGTTAATCAGACAAGATATTCTCTGCTGGATGTAAATCTTGTACTGTAGCGAGAGCGCACATAGTACATGGCTCTGGCCGGCCCCTGTCCACGTGTCATCCTGGAATTGGACACTATGGTAGGCTGCCTACAGGGAACTGCAGGAGGAGCAACAGGGTAACTACCGATAGGCAAAGCTCAACCCAGTCCGGAGCAGGCATGGTGGAATACTGGAGGTGCCCAGCTCTCACCCCTCCTCCTCCCCTCTGCCTGTTATTCCTTGTGTTGGGGAATGCTGCCTTCCATTAGGTGGCGCTGTGAAGTTATTATTCCATCTCCCTTATTGCATATTACCAGAGGAGCATGAATGACTGTTCAAGTGTTCTCACTCAGCGTCCAATTGCTCTCCCAAAGGAGAAAAGATAGCGTTCCTGATCCGTCTCCCGCAGTGTTCCCCACCGCACTCGCCATCACAGAGGATGGGAGTTTCTCCAGGATGGGGAACACTATGGCTGGCGCGCATCGATCTACAGCACACAGGCATGATAGAGCCACCTATTTCTTCTTTGGGTCGAGCGTTAACAGCACGGCGGAGACACCGTACAATTTGCCCTTCCCTGTATTTCCACAATCTTTGACTTTTCCTGAAGACTTATACTAAACATGTCTGCCTCCTGTGGACACTAAGCTAAAACTGAAGTAGCTTAATGTCTGCAGGAGGGATATAGCTAGTAGGAAGAGTTAAAGGGGTTGTCTCGAGGAAGCAGTGAATTTTTTTTTTTTGCCCAGTCCCCCTAATTAAGCATACATTACTAAGCCCCCCTGTAAATGACTTTTCTAGCTGGTTTGTACTTACAGTTCCAGCGTTTCAGCAACTTATAAAAAGTTTCCCCAAGATGGCCGCCGGCTTTTTTCCCGTCGCTTGCTGTAGCCCGACGTGCGCGCTCCCGAGACACTACCAGCTGTGTCTCCCTGACAACCAGACGCCCCGCAGCCGCCGACCACGGCACACAGTCACCCACCGCCAGGCAGCAGGTAACCGGCGCTAGACCCCTGACAACAGACGAAGGCCCCCCCGGCCCAGCGGCAGCCCCCCCGGCAGAGCGGCAGACCCCCCCCCCTGGCACAGCGACAGCCCCCCCCCCCCCACGGCCCATCACTTACCTGGGCGGCAGGACGGCGGGACAGCTGGGCGGCTTCTCGGGACAGCTGGGCGGCTCAAGTTTCTGCACCTTCCTCTAAGAGAGGATGGTACAGAATGGCCGCTCCAGCGCGCTCCCGAGAAGTGACAGCTCGTCTGCGCATGCGCAGAAGAGCTGTAGCGGCTAGCAGGCTGAAGCGGCTCGTGCTGAGAGCAGAAGACTGGACTGCGCAAGTGTGTCTAAAATAGCAAGCCGCCAGCGAATTTAGACAGAACCATGGAGACGAGGACGCTAGCAACGGAGCAGGTAAGTGAATAACTTCTGTATGGCTCATATTTAATGCACGATGTATATTACAAAGTGCATTAATATGGCCATACAGAAGTGTATAACCCCACTTGATTTCGCGAGACAACCCCTTTAACACTTTTTATGCTTAGTGTTGCCTCCTAGTGGCAGGAGATATACCCAAGGTCTTGCTGTGTCCCCCAATGATACAGACGAGAAACAGCCCAGGATGAAGCTGGAAATTTAGGGCCTGGGGTCTCTTCAGAAGTGCGAACCTGTGCCCAAATAGAAAGGGACACTACTGCCAGCCAGGACTTCATCAGCAGGTCTGACTAGTGTGTGCAGCAGGCTGCCTGGTATTTCCCTTTATTATAATAGTGTAGGCCAGGCTTAGGAGATCTGTGAAATGCTGTCCCTAAGGCCTCCTTCCCACGAACGGATTTACGCCACGTAAATTTGCGGAAAAAATCCGCTGCGTTGCCCCCTGCTATTAGGTTCTATTGAACCTAATAGCTCAATGCTCACGAAGCGGAATTCCACCGCGGAATTTCGCACCGTGAAATCTCCCATCCTTACCCGCGGCATGCTCTATTTGTCGCGGGTGTACGCGCTGACGGCTTCCATTGCAGTCAATGGAAGCCGTCCGTTCACGCTATCTCCCGCTGTAACACAGCGGAAGATAGCGTGAAAACGCTTTCCCGCCTACCGCGTCATATGACGCGGCCGGCGCGTCACGTGACACGGCCGGCCGCGTCATGTGACGCGGTAGGCGTGTCACATGACGCGACGGCGGTGGGCGGGGAAGCGTCTTCACGCTATCTTCCGCTGGTAAGTATGGGGTCTCTGGGGGGCGCCGTGACGGGCTTCACTGCGGAATATTCCGCAGCGGAGCCCGTCACGCTCGTGTGAAGCCGGCCTAAGGCTATGTTCACGAGCGGAGGATTTGTTTTCTGGTTAGTGGAAAGAAATGCGAGTGGATGAAGATGTAACAGCTGTTAAACTAATAAATTCTGCTGTTAATTCTGACAGCGGAATTTAAATGCACCGATTGGCATTTGGGGCTCTTGATTACCCCTGATTGGCATTGGCCGTTTGGTTGTTATGGTAGCCTGGGGTCTTGTGAAGGCCCCCAGGACTGCCACGAATGATTGCCTATCCATGTGTGCCTGTGGCACGTCTTGATATACTGCATTCTGACAGGCAGCCTAATACAATTGCAAAATTTCCTAAAGAGACTAAAGAAATGTTCAAATCTGTAAAAAAAAAATTGTATTATGGCCTCATGTCCATAGCCATATTAGTAAAACACTGCAGGTCTCCCTGCAGCATTTTACCATTTTTTGTAAATACTGGCTCTGCTGGCAGAAACCACGTATGGCTATGAGTGTACTGCGCATGCCCATGTATCACATACACAGGGTCATGCGCAGTGTGTCTCTTTTCTTCTTTTAAACTAGATTGACCCGATGTTAGCTACGCAAACATAAGATGTTTGGGGAAATGGTTGTAAATGTTTTAAGGATTATTTTAATATATTAATATGTCTGTGTATATGTACTTACATGTGTGTATGCATGTGTTTCTGTGTATGCAAGTGTGCATATATATGTGTGCGTGCATGCATGTGTTTGTGTTCATGCGTGTGTATGCATATGCATGTGTATGTGTATGTGCATTTGTGTCTCTCTCTCGTGTGTATGCATTTCTCTCTCTCCTCCCCCTCTCTCTTTGCTTCCTTCCTCCCCCTCCCCGAGTTTTCCTAAGGGCTTCTTCACACCGGTGAGTGTAATATTAGGCCATGATTCACGGCCCGATATTGCCCTCGCCATCCATGTGAAACCTGTGGATGCAAGGCGTTTTCATCTTAAAGCAGCCTTGCATCACTGCGGGGACTCAATTCATAGCCGTGGCAGAGAAACGCAGAGTTGTTCCATTGCTCTCAAAGGGGCCGACCCCATTGAAAACACTGAAGCGTTGAATGTCTACGAGACCGTGAGCGTTGCTTAGCAACGGTTCAATCTTCCTAACAGCGCTGCTCGTGACGCGCCACTATACTTAACATTGAAACTTTGAAGTGGCCTGATGGGTCAATATTTCCAACTCAGATTTTATGGTGGTAAAGAAAAAATAAATCTTGTTATTTCTACAGTGCCAACAAAACAGTGCTTTCAGGTCATTTATTTATTACCCCCCACCAAGCTGGGTACTCATTTTACCAACCTCGGAAGGATGGAAGGCTGAGTCAACCTAGAGCTGTTTATTGAACCCGCAACCTTCAGGTTGTGAACAAAAGCTTAGGACTGCATTTCTGCTGCCTTAACACTCTGCACCACACGAGGTGGTGATGAATGTCTGACAAATCGAATTACACTAAAATCATCCACCGAAGTTCAGGCAAAGTGGTTAAAGGCCTCCTTCACACTGGCGACCCAGCATCGCTGTGAAAAAAAAAAATATTGCAGCAATATCGCAGCACTGGTCCGTGTGATATTGCTGCTTCTCGCGGCAATACTGGGATTTTGTAGCACAACATGCGAGGATTTGTTTTGAGGGGGAGGGGCTTGAAATATAAGCCCTATCCCAAAAATAAGCTTTAACTGCAGGAAAATAAAAGAGCATACTTCACCTAGAAGCGCTGTCCAGGGCTCCAATGCAGCTTCTTCCTGGTCCTCGGCACTGGTCGTCTTCTCTTCTGGCCAGAGATTGAAAAATCCCCGCCTCCTGGAAGCGCTGGCTGTGATTGGCTGATGCTTAGCCAATCAGAGCCAGTGCTCGATGAATGGCTGTGATTGCGGCCGGGCTGACAGCACCTCTTAGGTGATGAACACAGTTTTTTTTATTTTTGCCTGCAGTTAGGGTTTAGCTAGTAGGATTTCCTACTGTCAAAGTTACATCACACCGCACGAAAATCGCATTTTCGTGCGATGCGATAGAGAGGAAAGCTCCATAGGGAAACATGAGCGACAAAACCTCACGAACATAGGCGACAAAACCCTTGTGTGCATATCACAAGACCCGTGAGGTTTTTGTGTCGAGATGTCACATGCTACAAAACATTGCATGTGTGAATTAAGCCATTGGAAAGCATGGGCTTCATATACATGCGATTTGTAGCATTGTAGCAGCACGACTTTGTCGCCCATGTGAAGGAGACCAAAGAGTGGTGCAAGAAAAAGTATGCATTTTTATATTAGATTCCTGCTCTGTTTCATAGCGGGGTTGCGTATGAAAATGCCACCCGTACGTGATGCATTGCGTATGAACAGTGTTGCATATGCTGCCTATACAATTGTTTAGGGCTCATGCTGCATAGTACGTAGAAAAATAGATCATGCTGCGGTCTATTTCTCATGCATATCGATATGCAGTGTCCACACGCACATGGATCAATGAAGTCAATTTCAATTACCGCGTATCACGTGGCCATGCATCAAACACATAATATGGAGTGAAAAGCTGCACGAGGACATGAGCCCTAGTAGAAAGAGAAAAAAAAAGGTTGTAAATGTTTATCTCCCACCCCACAGTTTCCAGTCATCTTCCAGTGGCATCACTGTGTCGACGAAGGTCCAAATAATTAGAATATCACATTATTAATCCCTCATGGTGAAAGCCATCAGAAAAAACATAGGCAATGACAGCCTGCATTTTCTTTTGGTCACCCTGTATCCAAGGAAAAATGATCTGAAAGTTGTATGTGGCATTAATAGAAATACAGGTCCCCGCGCAAAAAACAAGCCAAGATACAACACGATCAACGAAAACATAAAAAAGATATGTGTCAAACGCTAGTGGAAGAAAGCAAGTTTTTTGCCTAACTTTTCAAAGCCTTACATTAAAAAAAACATATAAATTGGAACTGCTGTAATCATTCTCATCCACAGAATAAGACCTCCTGTCTATGCTGATTACCTGCACGCGGGCAACGCAGTGAACGCTTTCCAGAGAATAACTATAAAAGTGCAGCCCAAAAGTCCATGAACGAAAAATTGCCTGTGATTTTCCGCTCGCGTTAAAAAAAGAATCGCAGCATGCTGTGATTTGCCGCGATGCACCTATCATTCTAGATAGGTTCATCAAGAAAAATCACGGTGCCAAAGAGCTCCCTGGCGGAAATCTGCAGCAGGATATTGCTACGCCCGCGGACAGGCGGCCTTAAGCTAGCATGTCATGTTTACTGCAACATGAATGTTGTTTTTTGCGTTTTTATTTTTTTGGGGGGGAAGGGGGTTAAGCTGATCTCACACGACCAGATTTGAATTGCAGATCCTGTGATTGTATGGTCCGTGGTAATATGGCGTTGAATCAAGTGCATAGCATTACATTTGCTCACATTAGCGGCTCAGAATTGCGTAATCAGCTCGCGGAAAATAGAACACGTTTCATTTTACAGAGGATATCCGCATAAAACCGGCAGTGCTCTATGGTCGCAGATATACCTGCAGCCCATATGCAATAACATTGTGTACAGGCTGCGGGAAATATAAACAAAGATGACCGCCTGCGTGAGTACATGATCATACGCAGTACATTATGTCGCTGTACGCAGCTATGTGAGCCTGGCCTTACTTTTTGCATTATTTCCATTTGCCCCACTGCAGGGCATCAGGCAGCCATGGAGAAAAGAGAAGCCTGGAGAGGAGCGGCCTGCAGGGGATCCAGGAGTCCGGTGCAACTTAACGGAAAGAACTGGAGAATGGTTTTAGAAACACGCTGTATGCTGCCATTCAAAAACACAACTCGTCCCACAAAATAACAAAAACCGAAGCCCTCAAGCAGGCACGCATCCAGAGGAATAAGCGATGGGACTTTTTTTGAAAGTGAGGTGAAAAAAAATGAAAATGAAAGCTCGGCAGTGGAAGGGTTAAGCACATGTCCTGTATTTTGTGTGCAGAGGAGCTTGGGGTTTGTAATTCACCTAAATGTATTCTATAGCTGCGGTATGTACAAACTGCGTGCTACACCGGAAGTCCGAGAACCTCGGGCGCACCTTGTTAGTCGTCCGTGCGCAACAAGGCCAGGCTAAATCAGTCCCGCTGATAAAGCGCTGCTCTCCATGTGCTGCAGCTGTACACACGCACTACTGCGTTTAATGGGCGTGGATAACTGCAGCCAATCAGCAGGAGGATGACAAGGAAGATGGGGATGCAAGAGCAGCGCTGATTGGATGAGCGAGGCGCCGGAAAAACCGTAATACGACGTCGCCGGAAGTTGCTCTCTTTCCCGCTTCCGGTGCGCGCTGTAGTTGCCGGTGATCGACCCGGTGGAGACTGCAGACGTCATCATGTCGTACGAGGAATACGATGTGAGTAACTGTGCGATAAAATAGCCCAGGAGTTTATATACCGCGACTTAATCCCATTGTATATGGCCGCTCCCTTAGTCCTGACGTGTGTTGTCTCTTCTGTCTTGCAGCAGACCTCCTACGACCCGTACAGCTACCAGGCGGACTACGATAGTCACACAGGTGTGTAGCATCTGCTCACTGCCTCCTAGGTATGGTGACGTACGCGCACCTCATCAGCACGATGGGGTAACCGTGGATGCATGGCGTGGGCTCAGAGGTTCTGTCTGCAGTATCCACGGTGGGGCCCACTGCAGAGCCCCGGACCGGAGATGACGCTGATCCCTGCCATTAACCCCTTGTGCTCTATGTTGGCCATGGTGTGTTGTTGATTAAGGCTGGACTCACACGACCCTGTCGTAATACTCTGCATAAGAGTCGCAGCCTTTTCCTGGCGTGTAGTACAGCGCATCGGCACGTTTTTGCTCGTGTATGCTTGCGTGCGAACAAAGTATTTTACGCCCACCATAGTTCACCAACTTCCTGGTTACTTTTGTTTTGCATTTCCTTTGTGTCTCTCCTGGCAACGGTGCGTTAAAACGAACGCGGCACCTACGTAATGTAGCTGTGTACGCACTGCGTTCGGAACGCACCCATAGGAAGCATTAGTGCTCTTATGCGTTAAAATAGAACATGCTGTGTTGTTTTTACGCACGTAACATACGCAATAAATATACGCAAGTGTGAGTGGAACAGTGAAAATCAATGTACTTTGAATTGACGCGCTTTATATGTGCGTATGGCCGGGCTCACCCTAGCGTATGTGTATAATGCTGCGTTTTACCACTGTGCGAGCCGGCGTATCGCCACAAATGGCAGTGATTTTTGAACTGCGCACAACAGATTATCTTACTGACGCTGTCATGCACAGTCTTACTTGTTTTCATAATTATTTTTTTTTGTTTCCCGTCTTGTCGCTTAGTGTTGTTGCGTATAAGCGGCACACATATGCAATATAACTGTGTGTGTACAGCGTGTATTACGCGCCCATAGAGTAATATGGCTTTATAGCACATAAAACGCTGTAAAATAGAACATACTGCGCTCTTTTTATGCGCGTATTATCTGCAACGGATATAGGCAAGTGTATCAATGAAAATCAATGTACTGTAATTGATTCTGTTCACAGCATATTATGTGCTTGTAGTACACTAGTAAATTACGCCCGTGGGAGCCCGCCATAATATGCAATTCAACTGCATTCGTGTGAGCCTGGCCTAAGAGACGGACCCCCCTCTGCGATGTCATTGGCCCTCTGCCATCCATTTGCATGGCAACCATACGTCCGACAGTGGTCTCTGGGTCTGCCCTGGTTGATATTGCCAATTAAAAGAAATACACTACAATACAGAAGTACAGCAGTGTATTATCGGAGCGATCCTAGGATCGCAGGTTCAAGTCCCCTACAGGGATATAAGAAAATAAACATGGTGTAAATCTATTGTGTTCCCTGAATGTAGATGTTTGTCTCCTGGTTGTGGCTGCATGCAGATATTTCTGTATGGCTGTGATGTGTCTATATGACATCTATCATGCATGTAGTTGAGTACTTGTGCCTGGGCCAAGTCACAGCAAGCAGGATGGAAGCCTTTATTGCTGGCTGCATTAACAAAGATTTGATATTTTGTTATTTAGTACTTTATGATTTTCTGTATTGGT
Source organism: Eleutherodactylus coqui (assembly GCF_035609145.1). Taxonomy (NCBI): domain Eukaryota; kingdom Metazoa; phylum Chordata; class Amphibia; order Anura; family Eleutherodactylidae; genus Eleutherodactylus; species Eleutherodactylus coqui. The sequence continues at coordinate 146,221,260 of NC_089839.1, forward strand.
TTTGCTGCACATGATACATTGATGTATGCTCTGTGTAATGTATTCTGTGGCTTGTTACTATTTGCTCTCAATGTGTCCTTTAACTGTTCTAGAAGTGAAGACACTTTTTGTGCCTTTTTTAAACCATTGTTTTAGTTTTTGGTGCATTCTAAAAAGTTAGGTTGATTTAAAGGGGTTGTTCAGTTACTGGATGCGCCTTTTAGTGTCTCTTGTACGAAAATAGGGGGAACATAACTTACCTGTTCACTTCCGCTGCGATCTAGTGCTGCAGCCCCGCTGTGGTACCAACGTTTGTTGTAACATGATAGTGGAAGTCAGCTGATCACTCCAGCCAATCAGAGGCTGCAGTGTACTGTTCTCAGTACGTGAGTTCTTATGCCAGGAGGAGAATGAACATTGACGCTGCAGCTGTCACCTTACTACCAGTGATATCTGTTGCAACAAACACTGGGACAACAGCGGGGTTGCAGTACTAGATCGCAACGGCAGGGAGCAGGTAAGTACTGCTCTCTTTTTAATTCAGCATCGGGAGCACTAAAAGAGGCATGCTGTCCAGTAACAGAACAACCCCTTTAAATCTGCTGTCTTTTTACATTTAAAGGTGTTATATGGGGACATAGTGACGTGTAAAACCTTACTAAGCTTCTTGCAGCAGTAAAATCACAGAATACATACTCGCTCTTCCCCGTTTCCCACCGCTGCCAGCTCTCTAGTCCCTGCTGAACTTCACTTCTCGCAAAGAAGTGATGACGACATGACAAGGGGTCACATGAGCGCTGCGTCTAATCACCAGCTGAAGGGAGTCAGTGGGTGGCTGCCGCAGTCACATGGCCCTTTTGTCCGAGACTGCCTCACCGGTTCCCTGTACCTGGTATTAGAACCAGCAGGGGAACAGGGAAGGGTGAGTATGTATTCTGTGATTTTTTTTTTTTTTTTTTTTTTTTTTATTTTTTTATTACTGCTGCAAGGTTTTACACAATACTACGTCCCCAGATAACCTTTTTAACGTAAATTCACAATAAACTGTACTCGCAGAAGGAAACATGTTGAATTGCAAATTGTTTGAATTTTTTTTTCTGGTACCCATTTTTCCTTTTGGTGATATAATCCTTACCCCCCTCTCCCCTCCCCTCCATCATATCATAGGTGACCCGAAGCAGGACTTGGCATATGAACGCCAGTATGAGCAGCAAACGTATCAAGTCATCCCGGAAGTTATCAAGAACTTCATTCAGTACTTCCACAAGACTGTGTCTGACCTGATCGATCAGAAGGTGTATGAGCTCCAAGCCAGCAGAGTGTCCAGTGATGTCATTGACCAGAAGGTTTACGAGATACAAGATATCTATGAAAACAGGTAATGATGTTCTGCAGCATGGAGGTTCATATTACAGATTATGCTTTGCAGCTGCTACCTTATAATGCTCAGATGCTGTATGTATGAAGCTCCAAATTCCCTTACTGCATTTCCTGAGCCACCACTTTTGTTTGTGCATGAAAAACTGGGATGGACTTCCTGACTGATTAACCTTCTCCACCAAGGGGAATATTTTTTGGCATTTGCAAAGTTGCAGAGTACTATGCACACATCCCCTATATATTGCTCCACGGGTTTCTTTTGAATGTGACACTTCTCTCTTCTCATTGCAGCTGGACAAAGTTAACTGAACGTTTCTTCAAGAATTCCCCATGGCCTGAAGCTGAAGCAATTGCTCCTCAAGTTGGCAATGGTAGGTGTTCATCTTTACAGCCTGCGGGGAAGATTGTGTGACTTACGAAAGTATTTGAACCTATATGTTCAGAGGCTGAAATGTCAAAGACTTAGATCAGTCAGGGAGATTTATTAAAACTTGGGAAAAGTGATGCAGTTGTCCATAGCAACCACCAGGTAATAGTTTTATTGATTCAAAAGGTCTCTGAAATGAGTGTTGCAATCTCCTGTCTTTCAATACTAAACAACAGTTCACAATTAGATGACGACTCGACTAGTGTTGGCGGCATTAGCACTTGAGATGACCTGATATCACGTTCAGGAGATGTGATGATGGTGGTGAAGGACTATGCTTCAATGTTGCTGGTCAGCTATGTATGTGGACATTTGTAAGGTGTCATTTATTGGAATCTCCATAGAGGTGTGAAACTGTCTCTCAACCAGCTGGACAGCAGCCATGTGCTTGAAAGACCTGTGATGTCACCGTCATGTGATCAATCACCGGGTCTCTGAGCGCATATATCTGTATTACTCCCCAAATCCACACCATTTGCAACCTGATTGGTTTTTTGGATTTACTCATTCCCCGTGATTGGTTATTTGGGTTGGCTGATTCACGGTGATTGGTTGTTTAGGTTGGCTCGTGTAAAAGTGGGGAGTAAAAGGCTAATATGCTCTCTGAGCTCTGACCCTGATCACATGACGGTGACATCATCACAGGTCCTGTAAGCACACGACTGTTTTCAGGCTCTGCATGTTTTAGGACCTGTGATGACATCGATGTCATGTGATCAGGGGCGGCGCTTAGAGTCCCCGGTGACTGATTATATGACATAACTCGCATACAGACAGGTGGTATTTTGAAAGCCATTCTGACTGTTATAATTTAGAATTCTATCTGCTAAAATGAATGTGATTTATTCTCTTTTAGATGCAGTGTTCTTAATTCTCTATAAGGAACTATATTATAGACACATCTACGCCAAAGTCAGCGTAAGCATCCATTTTTTTCATGTTCCTTTCAGGCTCCAGTGCATGTGTATTTGGTGTGATGCAGTAACCCCATGATTCTTCTCCTTTTGCTAGGGAGGACCCACATTGGAGCAGCGTTTTGAATCTTACTACAATTACTGCAATCTCTTCAACTACATTCTAAGTAAGTTTGTCTTGTTGCTAAAGGTTTACTTCAGAACTATATGTTTTGTCTGTGGACTTGATCACTTCATTAATTTTATTAACACTGATGGCTTCCTTGTAGATGCAGATGGTCCAGCACCCTTGGAGTTGCCTAACCAGTGGTTGTGGGATATTATTGATGAGTTCATTTACCAGGTACAGTTACTTTTCTGTGGACTTTCTCCCAATGTTTTCTGCTTTTCTGTGTTTGATCAACCAGTTTCTGATCTCTTCTTGTTTGGTTTAAATCTTCTGCACTTTTCAGTTTCAGTCATTCAGTCAGTATCGGTGTAAGACTGCAAAGAAGTCAGAGGAAGAAATTGAATTCCTGCGTTCCAACCCCAAGATCTGGAACGTTCACAGCGTTCTTAATGTCTTACACTCTCTAGTGGATAAATCCAACATTAACCGCCAGCTGGAGATTTACACCAGTGGAGGTGAGGGAACCAGAACATCTTATAACACTATATAGGCTGTTGTGATATATCTGCATTGTAGTAGTGTATATTGGATGACTCTTGTTTGGTTCTCTGGCTCATGTGCCTGTCGTGCTCCCAATCTGTACAATTTCAAAGTGGAGCCAAAAGCAGGATGTTATACAACTACCCTGCCTGGAAAATACTCTGTGATTTCCTGTACATGACTGCTGCATCCAGTCACTGTCCGCTGATTGGCTGCAGTGGTATGTGCAGGTACTTACCATGTCGTTGCTGCAGAAGAGCAACCGTGACCAGCAGTGCTGGAGCTGTAGAGGATTTTCCAGGTTGGATGGTAATTATTGTTGTACACCATCCTTGCTTTCCATCCTCTGGTCTCCACAATACGTCGAATCGTTGAACGCACCAGCTTCTCAGATTTAAAGTTTGATCTTTAGTAATCTTCTTCATAAAAGATATCCAATAACATTCTGGCCATTATTGGCCTTTATCTACCCAAATAGTGCCTGTCTTTTTGTCCACACTATTTGGCTTGATAAAGGCCAATTATGGCCAGAATGTTACTGGAGAAGATTGATAAGGATTAAACTTTTATATCTGAAAAGTTGGTGCCTTGGATGATTTGCCATGTTGGAGCCACTTTTCAGCTCTGTGCATGAAGCGCGGCACAAGACAAGTGGTGCATGGGAGACTTCTGCATAACCTGTAAGCAGCCCCTTTAAGTCTGTTTAGTCTCAAACGGCAAGGATTGACCTTTCACTATGGGCGTCAGTAACTTGTGCAATTTATCACATGAAGACTTTTGTTTAATTTTTTTTCTCCCCCTCAGGTGACCCAGAAAGTGTAGCTGGAGAATATGGAAGACATTCACTATACAAGATGCTTGGATACTTCAGCTTGGTTGGACTGCTGCGTCTGCACTCACTGCTTGGAGACTACTACCAAGCTATTAAAGTATTAGAAAACATTGAGCTCAACAAGAAGGTACCATCTACCTTTACTGTTATGGAGACTGCATGACTATTGGTTCAAGGGAAAATAAATCAGAAGTCTGATCTAAAGCCCCAATCATAACGCACATTTTGCCATTTTTCTTTATTTTAAATGGCAAACTCATGACTTTTGGATGATGATGAAGTCATCAAAGCCCAATTGTTATCTTTAGATCTGGAAGCATTGTTTTGCGTTTTAACTTTAATATCTAATTAAAAATATTGGTTTTGTGTCTGTTCCAGTTTAGGTTTGGCTTTTTTAACCCTTTCCCAACATCTGAGGTACATGTACGTCAGATTTGCAGGGGGCTGTATCGAGTGGACTTGATTCCACTCCAAACCCAGCAGATGCTGGCTGTGTTACATAGAAGAGAATGGAGATAACTGAATCTTGGGCAATTAATATCTTAGATGCTGCACTTACTAGGGCTAACTTCACGTGGGTGAGCGCGATATGCGTCCATGAATCCCACCCCCATATTCTGTTCGCCATCCATGTGAAAACCCTGTGGATGCGAGGTGTTTTCATGTGAAAACCGCCTCGCATCACTTCGGGAATGCAGGTAATTCCCTGCCGCAAGTGTCACAGCCGCAGTAGAGGATCGCAGAGTTCTCCCATTGCTTTCAATGGGTACGCACTGTTGTTACCGGCAACCAAAAAAAATCTTCTAAAGGTTTCTCAATAAATTAAGTGGTGCTATTACAAGAAAATCCAGGTCACAAAATTCCAGCCCTCATACTGTTGTGTCAATGGAAAAATGTTAGGGCTCTTTCAAGGTAGGGATTTAAAAACTAAAAAGTTGCTGCAAGGGAAAGGGGGTTAATATTACTTGATCTCTACTGTAAGGGTAAAACCTTGTAGATCCATTGCGGTGGGATAATTCAGTTAGATTATTTTTCTTTTTAACCTCATCTTGAGAAACAACAAATCTACCATGTGTGAACACACTTAGTACATACAGATTTTTCGAAATCTCTTGCAGATGAAAATACTTAGTTAGGCCTAATGCACACAGGCATATTTGCACTGCGGGATCCGGATCTCCGGATTTCGCAGCAATTACACCCCCATGGGACATGCATTGAAAAAAAAAAGGCATTTCCATGCCCACGAGCGGAAATCAACTGTGATAATCCGCTTGTGGGGTGGAACTCGCAGCATGTCCTATTTCAGTGCGAGTCTCACACGACCACGTCAACACTGACGTGTCGGCTCTGCACTGCGCGGAGTGAAGATGCCGTACAGGTAAGCCAGAGGTCACTGCAGGAGCACAGGTTCGCATCCCGCTGCGAAAATCTCGCAGTCTGCATTCGGCCTTAATTGAAGGTTAAAAATTGCTTTATATTTTAAACAATGCGGTTACGAAGCTGAGATTTCGGAAGTCTGCGGCTAGAGTGCTGTATGTCCACACTTCTATGCATCATTGACGGTTATCCATATGTTTGTTTTTTTTTTTAAATTCAAAATTTTTATTAATTTTCCAAAAAATATAGGAATAAGGAGAACACACAGATCAGTGAAGTAATACATGTGACATAAAAGTTTATATAATTAAGGGCCATGGCACAGATCCAATATGTTTTGCCCATACCTTAAAATGAATGGCCTATGCTTGGAATAGGCCATTTTTTTTTTGAACGGTGGGGGTCTGCAGCCCGGGTCTGCCACCGATCTGCAGAAGGGGCTATGTCTTGTCAGAGTAGCTATTTTTGGTTAATGCAAATTTGTCCCATGGAAGTGAATGGGGAGTGGTGGACCCCACTGATCAGATAATCATGGCCTATCCTGAGGATTGGCCATCAATTTTAAACCTTGGATAACTCTTTTGAAACAACTCCTGTGGAAGCACTACATAAGTTGATGGCTGTCAAAAAGAGTTGTAGACTTTGGACAGCCCCATTTCATTAAACGTATTAAGTCAGATGACTAATTAGGAGGGGGGGGGGGGGGGGTTGTCCCAATCAGGACACCCAACTCTTCTCAAAAACGGAGAGCCACTGTGAGTCTCGCTGTAGAGGACTCGATGTGTTGCATAACAAGGATTTCCGTCGATTTTACTGTCAGTCGTTTATTACACAGCTTATCCTTAACCCTGACAATTACAGGGGATTGTGGGGTCCCACTGGTAGAACTGCATTTTGCAAGGTTAGTCAGGTTTGAAAGAGGCTTGATATTCGCAAAACGGGTTAAAGTTTGAAGTCCAAACGTCTAGATCATGCTTGATATGACCTACATTAAATGTACATCCACAATGACAATGCACTTGTGGTGTTTTGCTTGCAGAGCATGTACTCCAGAGTTCCCGAGTGCCAGGTGACCACTTACTACTATGTGGGTTTTGCATACCTTATGATGCGACGATATCAAGATGCTATTCGTGTTTTCGCCAATATCTTGCTGTATATCCAGAGAACCAAGAGTATGTTCCAGAGAACCACATACAAGTATGAAATGGTGAGTACCTTTTTCTCCGTTTTACCTTTTTTTTTTAATCATGATCTATACCAATCAGCCATGACGTGAATAACATTGTCTTGCGTCAATGACCCCTAAAAAGGCCTGGAATATAGGTCTTGTGGGGTGCTCTATACAATTGTAGTTGTTAGCTGTTTAGTTGTGCACGACTCTCGACCACCCTAAAGGCGAGCTTCTTTCAGTTGTTTGATATCCATGCTAGTATCGGCTGTGACATCTTTTTCTTTGGTGGCCGGGTCGTCTTTTGTCATCTCTGATCTATCCAAGCATTATAGATTTTAAAAAAAAAATTTTTTAAGCGACTTTGCTCGCATTACATGGCCAAATCCGTGATCCTGAGCCTGGTCATCTTGCCCTACATCTTGTTATATCAGGTCTTATACAATTCAGGACTTCTGTTACTCTTGCTGTCCAGGGTATAAGCAGCAGATTTCACCAGCACCACACCTACATCCTCCTCATATCAGCTTTTTTCGCAGTCCAGCGTTCACATCTATACATGGCTATGGGGGAAATACAATAGTTTGGTAGTTACCTACCAAAAGTGGACCATGGAAGGACAACCAGTAAACTGTCAGTCATGGGCAATCAAGGCTCATTGATGCATGTAGGGGATGAAAACTAACCTATGTGGTCTGACAGAAGAGCTACCGAAAAAGTTACTGCTGGCTATGATTGAAAGCTGTCACTGCTTGCTACGTATGGAGGTACATGGCTCCGGGTGGTCAGAGTACTCATGTTGTTCTGTCCACCACCCAATGTGCCTTCAATGGGCATGTGAGCATCAGAGCTGCTCCATGGAAGAAGGTGGCTTTATCTAACGAACCACATCTCATATGGACTGCCAGGTGTGTGCATCACGTGCCTGGGAAGAGTTTGCACCAGAATCTATGGCAAGAAGAGAAGCTGGCGGAGGCTGTGTGATGCTATTTATGGGCAATGTTCTGAAGGCAAACCTTGGCTTCTGGCAGTCATTTGGATATTACTTTTGACATGTGCCACCTACCTAAACCTCATACACACCAACTATACTCCTTCATGGCAACAGTATTACTTCTTTCAGCAAGATTATATGCCCTGCATAGTACAGAAATTGTTTAGGAATGGTTTGAAGAACATGACAAAAATTCAAGGTGATGAAGTGACGTCCAAATTCCCCAGAGCTCACAGATGTTGCAAAACCAGTCTGATCCACGGATCCTCACAACCCACAGGACTTAAAGGATATGCTGCTAATGTCTTGGTACTAGGCACCACGAGAGGTACCTTCAGAGGTCTTGTGAAGTTTAGGCATTGATAGGTCATAGGGGTTTTGGTGGCAGGAAGGGACCCTAAATAATAGGCAGGTTGGTTTTAATGTTAGGGTTGATCAGTGTAAATGACAACTGGATCAAAGAACTTTTGAATCTCTTTTGCACAGATAAACAAGCAGAATGAGCAGATGCACGGGCTGCTGGCCATTGCCCTTACAATGTACCCTATGCGCATAGATGAGAGTATCCACACTCAGCTGAGAGAGAAATATGGTGACAAAATGTTGCGTATGCAGAAAGGGTAAGTTGAGAGTCTCATGCAAATTGTATACTGATTTACCTCTATAGTTTAATATATTAATTTAGATTTTTATTTTACGTTTAATTTTTTTGTTTCTGTTTCAACATACAAAACATTTTTTTCCCATACTTCATTTAAAAAAAAAAGAAAAAAAAACTCAGCTTCTAACATTTTCAGTATCTGTAAAAAGGACAGGTTCACCATTTCTAACTCCTACGGAGTGAGGTGGTGCTGCTGGAGTTTACGGAATTTCTGACCAGTTGTAATTGTCTTTCACTTAGTGATGCACAGATTTATGAAGAACTCTTCAATTACGCCTGCCCCAAGTTCCTGTCACCGGTGGTCCCGAACTATGACAATGTTCACCCTAACTACCACAAAGAACCGTATCTTCAACAACTCAAAGTCTTTCTTGATGAAGTTCAGCAGCAGGCACAACTGTCCACAATCCGCAGGTTTGTCTCCCTTTTACTGTTGGTCTAAGATACTGTTCGGCCTGCCTGCAAGAATATACAGGATTAGCTTATGAATCATGAGTATGCAGCTGAAAATATCCACATTATACCTCTGCATCATCACACATACTCACATGAAGATTTATATTTTTTACTTGCTGTGTTCCCAAGGAAGAAATGACAAATTGCAGAATGTTCCATTGTATGTTGTCTTATGGACATGGCATGTGGGGGTGAATACAGAGACAGAAAGAGGGGTCACGGGTGCACCACACAGACCACAGTGCGAGTTCACATCTCGGTGTTGGAGACTACATTTTAACACAATGCATTTTGTTTCAGCTTCCTAAAGTTGTATACTACAATGCCTGTGGCCAAGTTGGCAGGATTCTTGGATTTGCCAGAACAGGAATTTAGAATTCAGCTGCTTGTTTTCAAGCATAAGATGAAGAACCTTGTGTGGACTAGCGGCATTTCTGCGCTGGAGGGAGAGTTCCAGTCTGCCTCAGAAGTGGACTTCTATATAGACAAGGTACATTATTAGGCTTTTTGTTTGTCCTTTTAAAACCTTTAATATGGAAGAACTTCACGGTTTATTTTACTCTAAATTCTTGTATTCATATCTTTGTGGATGAAGTATGCTAATATCGTATAATATGTGGTCACTGTTTTTCACAAGTAATATCTTACATTCCTTTTCAGGACATGATTCACATTGCAGATACCAAAGTTGCCCGACGATACGGCGACTTCTTTATACGACAGATACACAAGTTTGAAGAGGTGAGTGTTTGTTAAACTTGGCTGGTCCACTGTTTTATTGCTAGAAGCCGAAAAGATACTGATTCTTGATTTGGAGCCACGTTTTCTTAAAGAAATGTCACCCAGATTTGTTATTTCTTATGGTGTATAACTAGATACTGAAACTTTCTTTATCTAATCTGTCTTTTTGTGCTTATAAGGGAGTGTCTTTTATTTTCTGCACATGATCATAGGGGCAGGCATCTTGCCTGCTCTCGCAACACTCAGGAAATCTGCTTCGAGACCTGTGTATAGAGCAGGGGCAGGAGGAGATGAAGTGACTTTACACCATTGACAACAGGTGTTTCTTGTCTTATCTGCCCCAAGCTTTATAATGGGGTTAAGGGCCATTTACATTGGACGATTATCTCTCAAAATTCGTTCAAACGAACATATTTGCGTGATAATCATTGTGTCTAAACGCACAGCCATTGTGCACTATTAGTTTACAGTTCTCTGGTCATTCACTTTCAATCAGCATGACTTTTCGCTGAGTGTAAACACTCCCCGCATATAGAATGTGAAGTGCCCAGCGAGAAGCCAGCGGTGATCTACCTGTCTAAACGCTATGCACAAGCGCTGATAATCTTAACAGTGACGTCAGCACCCGTGCATTCGTTTAGACGACTGTCGTCACATCTAAATGGGAAATAATTGTCTTTCATTATATTCCTACCTCTAATAACGACTGCTGAATAGTAAATTTTATGGAAAAGGAACTGTGGTCATTGTGAAAATGTCAGATTTCAGGATAAATGATGTTGAAAATGTATAAATAACATTACACCCACCCTCCACCCCCCTTTGTGGGTATGAAGCAAAGACTCCAGAGTTGTTTCAGGTGGGATGAGAACCTCCACAAACAGTCATGATTGGAGCTAGCTTTAAAAAGCATAAAAAAATTGCAAAACAAAAGTGGTATGAATTGTACACTAAGTAAAAAAAAATGGCGGAATTGCAGATGTTGTTAATCTTGCCCCTAGAGAAAATGAAATAAAAAGCAATCAAAATGTTATGTTCCCAAAAATTGGATAAATGAAGGCTAGAGCTCATCGAACAAAAAAAACAAGCCCTCATAGAGCTCCGTTGATGGAAAAATACAAAATACCAAGGCTCTTAAAATGTGACAACACAAACGCGAATCTTGAAGAAAAAAAAAAGTTGTTTTTTTTGTGTCAACAAAAATGGCAAAATTATAAAAAAAAAAAAACTATTAACTTGGTATTGTCAGAATCGTGCTCACCCAGAGAATACTGTTTTCACATTATTTTGCACACTAAACGCCGTAAAAATGAAATCCAAAAAACACATGGCTGAGTTTTCTTTTATTTTTCCCAATACCCCTAGAAAAAAAAAAACTAATAAAAGTTTTACAGTGCTTTTATATGTACCAATAAATGATGCCATTAAAAAATACAACTTGTCCTACGGCTGTGTGAATGGAAAAACCTAAAAGTTATGGCTCTTAAAGTGCAACAATGAAAATAAAAGGAAAGCTTATTTGGTCATTAAGGCGCAAACAGGCCTAGTCACTAAGGGGTTAAATAAACAGCAGGGAAACTTGCTTGTACTGCAGGAACGGCATGAAATAAGCCCCTAATCCAGCAAGTAATGTTTTAAACTACTTGAATTTGACAACTTGATGGCATCAGCAATGCGGTGAAGTCTGCCTTGTGATGGCATTAGCTGGGACACCCTGTAGAACTACAATTAATGGCTTGGCTGACTCCAGAACTGCAATGTTGTAATGGATTCTAATCCTTGGAAACCACATCATTATACTTCTCCCTTTACTCCGTGGGCATTACTGAATGGTTACTAGAGCTGCACAGATCTACAAATGGCACATTCAACTAGTCTGATAAGAGGCTTCAACCCCCTTTTGACTCTTAAGACCGTGTAGTTGAATACTGATTGTAACTGCATTTGGACAATTTACTGTAATGTGCTATTCTCTGTTCTTACTAGGGGGGGGGTTATAGTAATTTCATACCGTTAAATATGCCTAGAACACCAGTCCTTATTTCATTGACATTTTTTTTTTCTTTTGTAGCTAAACAAAACTTTGAAGAAGATGAGCCAGAAGCCTTGAAAGAAATTCAAATACACAAGATATTTAAAAGGTCAATCTGCTCCTCCCAACACATTGCTGTCAAAATCAAACAGACTGAAATGTTTTAATAAAAATTAAAAAAAACTTGAAATACGATTTATCCTACTTTTTTCTAGTATAAATGATCTTCTAATTTTAGATAAGTTTTAATACCTCATGATTTCTGGATTGGCATTAGTGAGATTCAGCTTGAAGGAGCTGTACCAAAATAGAATTTCTTATCGGTGTTATTGGGGACACATGGAGATCTTGGGTATAGCTGCTGTCATTAGGAGGCAGACATTAAACAAAAGTGTTATCTCTTCCCATGAGATGTGCTCCTGCAGGCACTGAGCTAAATCGCTTCTAGCTTAGTGTCCATAGGAGGCAGACCTCTTCTCTTATGTCGCCCACTACCCCCTTCCCCCATCTTTAGGTTTTGCCCCATTTAAAGATGGAGCAATTATCATTCGGAAAATCATTCGCACGAAGTGGAACAATAAGCATTACATTTAAAAGCTGGCAAACGACTGAACGACTAGCAAGATTCATATGTTTATCATAGAATGGTAGAGTTGGGAGGGACCTTCAGGGTCATCTGATCCAACCCCCCTGCTCAGTGCAGGATTCACTAAATTATCCCAGACAGATAGGGATAGGGCTAATCCCTCTGTACTGTAACGGCCCTTCAGATATTTGTAGACCGCTATTAAGTCTCCTCTCAGCCTTCTTTTTTGCAAGCTAAACATTCCCAGATCCTTTAACCATTCCTCATAGGACATGATTTGCAGACCGCTCACCATCTTGGTAACTCTTCTCTGAACTTGCTCCAGTTTGTCTATATTTTTTTAAAGTTGGGTGCCCAGAAGTGGACACAGTATTCCAGATGAGGTTATACTAAGGAAGAGTAGAGAGGGATAATTACCTCATGTGATCTAGACTCTATGCTTCTCTTAGTACATCCCAGAATTGTGTGTTTCCTTTTTGGCTGCTGCATAATATTGCTGACACATGTTCAGTCTATGATCTATTAGTATACCTATTTTTGTGCGCATTTGCGCACCAAAGGTCCCCACAGAGGAGGCACACAAATGTGCGATTCAGTTTAAAAAAAAAAAAAAAATCTGGACATCATTAGACTAACAGTCTTTTAAATCAGAGTGGGGGGGGGGCTTTGCCCATGTGAACTGGCCCTGTGAGTGCAAAAAGTACAGTAATAGGCACCAAAAATGAGCCCAAAAGTGCATCGTTCATGGCGCAAAGGCGTTGCGCTTGGTCAACTATTTTTGCGCTTACACTCGTGTCAAGGGGCACTTAAAGGGTGTCTTTTTGTCCATGGGTTGTTTAGTATTGAATCTCATCCCAATTCTAGTGAATGGAGCTGAAATGAAGTACCAGACAGACTATGGACTGACATGGCACTGTTTGTTAAACCAGCAGACCCATTTTTCTAGCCTGGACAAACTTTTAATGGGTTGTATCACAACAGGTCTTACCTGTGTGACTGAGGCCTGACAATATTACCTCTAGGCCCTCCTCCATGACGCAGTACTTTTCGTGGAGAATACTACAGTATGTATTGGATTTCTTTTATGGATTCATATAGAATTCTTCTGTATTAAATTGGAAGTACGGGGTGTGTAACATGGGAACCATATTATGTATTTGTCAATTTGACAGTGACATGAACCCTTAGATTGATGATTGCTTGACATCATACCACGTGTGTGCTCCATGGCATTTCAAGAGAGTAAACTCTCCTACCAAAAGCATTTGGACACCTGAGCAAGAATCGTGATGACTTTTTGATGGACCGCTTTTGTGCTGTGGCATAACAAGTATATCCAATAGTGTGCAGTTCCTGCGGATACCGACTTGGTTTCCACTTGTTTGCAGATTCTCTGTGTGTTTTTGGACAGTGGAAATGTGAGCTCTTCAAACAAGCGGCTGTTTGTCCTGTTTGATTAATACTTTGAGTTGTCCAGTTCTTGATTTAGTCATGTTACATCTGTCTCCTCAACCTTGTTGTGATCACATAACTCATAGTTGGTGATCTGGGTTTTAGTGGAAACGTCACAAACCGATAGTCCACCAATGTGATAACCAGTATGTAACTCTGTAAGTTATTTGGAATCGCGCCGAAACTGGTTTTTTTTTTTTCCCATAGGCCCCCCCGTTCGGTGCAGGACAACCCCAAGGGATGTGTTAAAAAAAAAAAAATAAAAAAAAAATATATATATATATATATTTATATATATATATATTACTTACCCGAATCCCCGCTCTGCGACGTCTTCCTTCTTCCTACTTCTTCCTTCACCAAGATGGCCACCGGGATGTTCACCCACGATGCACCGCGGGTCTTCTCCCATGGTGCGCCGTGGGCTCTGTGCGGTCCATTGCCGATTCCAGCCTCCTGATTGGCTGGAATCGGCACACGTGACGGGGCGGAGCTACGATGACCAGCTCTCCGGCACGAGCAGCCCCATTCACCAGGAAGAAGACCGCACAGCGCAAGCGCGTCTAAAAACGCCAGAAGAAAGCGAAATTAGACGGATCCATGGAGACGGGGACGCCAGCAACGGAGCAGGTAAGTGAATAACTTCTGTATGGCTCATATTTAATGCACGATGTACATTACAAAGTGCATTAATATGGCCATACAGAAGTGTATAACCCCACTTGCTGCCGCGAGACAACCCCTTTAAGGCTGTCTTTACTTGGCTTAGAAAATTGTGCAAGATTTGTGCATTGCGAGACGCACAAATATAAACCTTTTTGAATGGGGTTATACACATGAGCAATTTTTTTTCCTGCATAGCACCGGAATGCAATGTGAGAAACGAAATGCGACATGTTCTATCTGACTGCGTGATCTCGCAGCGCAGCTCCATTATTTTCAGCCCCATTGAAAGCAATAGAACTCTGCCCCGGATGTGACAGACGCGGCAGGGGATTCCCTTCATCCCTCAAAGTCATGCGAGTCTGTTTTTAAATGCCTCGCATCCCTGGGACTTTCACATGGACGGTGAGGGTGATATCGGGCTGTGATTCACGCCCTGATATCGCTCTCATCCATGTGAAACAAAGAAATCTATGTCTGACACTCCGAAGGGCTATATCTTGTGTAGCATGATTTAGGACATGTGCTATGCTAATAAGACATGATCCATTCTACAGATACGGAGGTCCAAATACTTTTGGTAGGATAGTGTATGCTGTCCTTGTTGCCTACAGATTCTGTAGGATTGCAACAACCTAGATTTCTTACATGGCATTATTTACATTTGTAGGATTGTGTCTTCTGCCGGATGACAGCATCAAGACTTCAATTTTAACCAAAGGTTTTAATTTGGGAGTGTCTTGTTTGATGAAGGCAACTTTAGACAGGCATATGCGCAATTGTGTGCCACTCAGCGCAACGTATTTACGATATGAATGAGGGTTTTTTGCGCGCATATCAGTATACTGTACCTTCTGCACCCACAGCGCATTGTTTTTTATGTATGGGACATAACCACGCCCTGCTTTAAATGGCTATTTCCACTGTTACAGATTTGTTCTTTTTCCAGCAGAATAGCACAGCATATTGGGCATTTCCTTGTGTATTGAGCGCACATTTGCACCCCCCAAGCCCCCACAATAGACTCCTACACAAAAAAGTAGAGCATGCTGCGTTTTTAAAAATGAGCGATAAGCCTTATTAGCGCTGCACGCAGATTTTTTTTTTCTTTTTTAGCGGGCGGCACTGATAGCATGCTTTCAGCTGGATACCAGTTGACAGCACTGAGAACAAAGGAGCTGTCAGTGCTCCTGTTTCTTGCAGCTAGCAGCTCAGCGGGACACCGAGAGAACAAAGCAGCTGTTTGCATATAGAAAAAAGTTGCTTTGTTATCTGGGGTAACAGTGGTGTCCTGCTCCGCCTGCATAACTCTATAAGTAGCTTCTTAGCTATTTAAGAGTTATGCAAAGATGATCGGTCAAAACTGTCACTCAAACTGTAGTGTCAGCAATCCTCTTTCATTTTAAATGCACGTTTAGTCGCTGAGAGTTTGGGTCAGTAGACCCATGGTCAGCCCGGGACATTCGTCTATAATATAGGTGCCAAAATGTGCCTGCAATGCGGTCGTGTAAGTGCCACCTTAGGCTCAGTTCACACTTATGTCTTAGGTTTGTTACTTACACTGGGAAGAGCCCACTAACTAATTTTAAACATAAAATATAACTTTTATTCACTCTGTTAAAAATTGAGCTCACTGACAAACATACACAGATATATATCAATCTAAATGATCAATTTACGATCAGTAAAGTATCAACACTGTAGTTCCAATATCAATAGATTCTGTTGGTGGACAAAAAGTATATAAATTATGCACGATCAACTTGTTTTTGTGTATCGTGCAGAAATTAATTTATTCTCCCACAGTCGACGCGTTTCTTCAGTCACCTCCAACCTGTGACTGATTCATCAGGATGGGGAGACAGTATATTACAGAAATAGGTCCACTTTGATGATGGATAGTGAGGATGTATTGATCACTTATCAAAAACTCCCTTTTTTTTCCTTGTGGATTTTTATATAGTACGGGAGTTTTCTTTTCCCCAAAATTTGATGATACTTGTGTTGCAAATGGTCTGAATTATGATATTAATTGGTTTCAGCTCAGTACTTGAAGTATCCAGCCCAGATTGATTTAGGTTTAATCATGGTTAACGGATGCCATCCGAGCTAGATCTCTAACCACATTGATATCATTCAGGAATCATGTGGTTACGATGATACGCGGACTGGTATCCAACTGATAAATGTATCTTCACTGTGACTCTGTTAGACTAATGGTCATCACTGTGTCCCTGTTAGACTAATGGTCATCAACTCTGTTAGACTAATGGTCATCTCACCATATTCCCAAAGTGGACCCACAAAACTGGCTGGATCAACACCCAATTTCAGGCTCTTTCAGGTGTTCGGGCTGCATACATAAACAATGCGCTGTGGATGCAGAAGGTACAGTATACTGATATGCGCGCAAAAAAGCCTCATTCATATCGTAAATACGTTGCGCTGAGTGGCTCAAACAGAAGCCACAATGACCGTGTAAACACGGGCAGATTTACAAAACTGTCTAAAATAAAGACAGTCGTCGTGGTCCGTAGGCAACAGGTTTTTTTTATTTTAGACCATTTCATAAACCTGTACTACAGTTTTTTTTTGTTTTTTTTTTTTAACCAAACTTGTTTCCTTTTTACTATTGAATGTGGATATTTGTCAGCAGTATAATAAGTAGCTCATAAAAATCCTAGCGTGAAACAGCTTTGCAGCCTTAGAGGTAGAACAACACCAAGTCATGCAAAACCAGATTAAACTCAGAACAGGTGCAGTGTGGGAAGTGGCGCTTTTCTCTCGCCCGCAGCTCTTACTTTAAAAGAGAACAGCTGCAATTTCCCACAGTATTCTACATATATTTATAGGTCCTCTTACTACTCATGCAAAGGGCTAAAAAAGTGGCTGATCCCCTGTCTTTTATCAAAAGTTTTCCCCCCTACAACCACACACAAAAAAGTTCTATCTATGGAAGCATAATATCTCTAAAAATTACAGTCACCATACAATGAGCAGATAGTGGTTCTACATAGTGATTATCGTGCACTTACCTCCAGTGAGCACAGGTGACATCTACTCTGATCGGAGTCGTTCTCTTTCCCTTTATGGGCCCAGACAGCACACAACTCCCTATCCTGCTGCTACCTGTTGGGGAATTATTGGCCCAGAGAAGTACTTGTGATCTTCCAACCAATGTTGGACATGCCTTGCTGTGTGACATGTCGTATTCTCTTGCTGGAAGATCCCATCTGCCTCAAGAAGACAATCTGCACATATGGGTGTACGTGATCTACAAGGATGATTCATAACCAAATCGGTTCAGATTGATGAGCGGCCCAGAGAATGAAACAAAAAAATTCCACCATAATGCTGCCGCCACCAGCTTGTGTTCTTCCAGTAATGGTTGTAGGATGTTTATTCTATGATGTATCTTGCCTGACAAGCCAATGTCTATGAAGAAGAAAGCGTGACTCATCAGAGAAGGCAACCCTTTTCTAATTTGTGGTGGTCCATTTCCGAAACGGCCGTGCAAATTGGAGCCTTTCCTTCCGATGCACCTTTGTTAGCATAGGTGCAGTGACCATCTGTCTGCTTCAGAGTCCCATACACAGTAGGGTTCGCTGAATTGTTGTTTTAGACACGTCCGGTAGCCCCCCCCCCCCCCCCCAGTTCATTTTCATGGTGAGCTTCTTTATTGTAGCGTATCGTTCATCCCTCGCGCATCTTTGTAGCCAACGGTCACAGCCTACCGTACACTTTATAAACCCATCAAGCCAGCACACCACACGTCACTTCCTTCATGGGCTTGCGCTACCTACGTCGAAAGAATCTGGTCAGATTCCATTCCGTGAAAAAAATAAAATCGTGTTTTGCTAGATATGCCCGCTATCTTGTTTTGTAGCCCATATTTCCCTATGGAGCCTTCCTATGTGTTGCATCGCTTCGTATGAAAACACAGTTTTAGTGCAGTGCAATGCGACTTTAACAGTTGGAAATCCTACTGTGTCCCCTAAAATAAGCCCTAGCTGCAGTGAAAAAATTTTTTTTTTAAATACATCGCCTAACAGCTGCTGTTCACTCCATCGCGTCTTCTCTGCAGGTCCGTGGCACTCACTTGTAGTTTTCTCTCAGCGCTTCAGGGGTTCAAATTCCCAACCTCCAGCAAGCGCTGGCTGTGATTGGTTCTCGAGCGTAACCAATCACAACCAGCTCTTCCTGTAGGCGGGGAATTTGAACCTCCAATCCAGGAAGTGACGACAGACGACTACAAGCAAGTCTGCCGGAGACATGTGGGGAACGCATATATTGTATTTCAGCAGCACTTAAGCACTGCTGGCAATTACAGCCACCTCATTGGTTGTTCTGCAGCACGTGGATAGACATCATGCACGCGGATACACTTACACAGCCGTGCATGAGGAGCTGTGCACGACTATCACGTGATCAGAGATGTCGGCATGTTTTACTGCTGATGAGAGGAACGGACCTGCGGCATCTAGAAAATAATTGCTTACTCGTGCAGACAGGAACGTTTCTGACATAAGCTGCCAGGTGCTGAGAGATGTTAGCGCATCGTACGTATATTTCCTAGATGCAGCAGTTACGTTCCTCTCAGCACGAGTTAAAACATGGCCACATCTCTGAGCACGTGAAAAAAGCACATGCAGGTCAATATAAGAGCCAGAAGAAAACTATATGTGACATAGGAGAGCCCGTAGACTGCTACTACAGAGCCTGTAGACCCCAACAAGAGACAGAAGTGACAAAAGAGAGCCCATATACCGGCTACAAGAGAAGCCATAGAGCGCTACAACATAGCCCATACTGGTGCTGAGGGGAACGTAGCTGCTGCATATACGAATTATATGCTTACTCCTGCTGAGAGGAACATATTTTTCCTACATGCAGCAGCTTCGTTCCTCTCGGCACGAGTAAAACATGGCCACATCTCTGATGACGTCATTCTCGCGCACAGCTCCTCGTGCACGGCTGTGTAACTGTAACTGTATCCGCGTGCACGATGTCTATCCAAGTGGTGCAGAACAACCAATGAGGTGGCTGTAATCTCCAGCGGTGCTTAAATGCGGCTGAAATACAATATATGCGCAGGGAATTGACAGCGCCTGAAAGGTTATGTTTTTGTTTTTTGTATGCGGCTGGGGCTTATTTTTGGGTAGGGTTTATATTTTAAGCCCACCTGAAAATCCTTGTATACAGTGCTACAAAATCGAGATATTGCCGCAAGAAAATGCTGCGATATCGCTGCGTTTTTTTTCGGGACGATATTGCATACCCGTGTGAAAGAGGCCTAAGGCAGATAGTCAAACACCACAAAATAGTTGATAATTAACATTCCCCACGAGCCTACTTTATATATTTCAATCATTTAAGTGTTATTTTATTTTTTAGGACTCCACTAAGTATGTACATTTAGAAGTAATTTTTCACATTTACTTGCAAATTTCAAAAGCTGATTTTTTAGAGGACCAATTCAGTTCTGGTGTGGATTTTAAAAGCCTATATATCAGAAAAAACCCCATGAATCGCCCCATTTTCAATACTGCACCCCTCAAAGTATTCAAAATGGCATTTAGGAAGTTTGTATTTTTTCTATAACACAGCAGGAGTCTTCGGATCACATACAGATCACACCAGTTGGCAGAGGAACAAAACTCAGAATTTATTCTCCAGATTCTGCAGTTTTTAGAAATGCCCCATATGTGGGTGTAAACTGCGGTTTGGGCACACGGCAGGACTCAGGAGGGAGGGAGCGCTATTTGGCTTTTGGAATGCAGATTTTGCTGGAATAAGTTTCAGACACCAAGTTGTCTTTGGGATTTTTTTTTAATACTGATTTGCAAAATTAAAAATTCTAATTTTTCCAGTAATATGTAGGTTTAGCTCCAGATTTTTAATTTTTGCCAGGATTAAAAAGGAGAACAAGCATCCTAGGATGTGTTTACCCAATTGCTCCCTAGCATGGAAATGCCCCATATGTGGACGTAAACTGCTGTTCGGGCACATGGCAGGGATTAGAAGGTAAGGAGCAGCATGTGGCTTTATGTATAAGCTGTGCGGAGTACATCAGGGTAAGTCATATAATGGCAGTTCAACACAAAAATACCATTATAATTCCTGGGATGTGCGGCATATTGGGAGACAATCTTTTACGCACAGGGGGGTTGTGAGGACGTTTCACAGTGATAAATGGTGTCCTTCCTTATTCCTCGTTTGTAACAGACTGCACTTTTTTGGGTCCTTCCCTTCTTACCAGTGGAGGGTAAAGTGTTGCCCTGATACTATATGTGTGGCCTCACTTCCCAAAGTACTTGCCCCCCCCCTCCTGGTCCTAAATATTAGGGCCTTGATAACTCCTCCTGGAATTCCACAAAGGTGCCCTCTGGCTGCACATCGCTGTAATTGTTCTTTTTTCCACCCAATGCTCTCTCAGCCCTTCCTTTCCAGCTGCTGATAACCCGCTGCGGTAGTTGGAGAGGGAGCTCGCACTGTTAATAGCGTGAACTCTGGCTGCTTCGCTCTGATTGGTCAGTCAGTGCCGACTGTACAATCGCAGCGACCGCAGGGGCAGGACCGCTGTGATTAGTCCCCCAGCAGCGAGTTGTGATAGGTTGCTAATTATGTTAGCAGCCATCACTACATTGCCACTGTGGCCACATTTTAAACACAGGACGTATTTTAACGTCCTGTTGCGTTAAGTACCATGTGCCCATGACGTAAACTTCTGTCCTGTGCGGTTAAGGGGTTCTAGATGTACCAGGATCCCAAGTTATTCCCTTTTCACAGGATAGTGAATAACTTGCTAACCATTGGGGGCTCACCACCGATCCTGAGAAGAGGGGTCTTGCGTCACCCTCTGCTTTTCACTGTGAGGTCACCTCACCCAACCCCATCTCCCGCAGTGACGTCAGGATGAATGGAGCCCTGTCTGAGCATGCGTAACTGCTGCTCCATTCATTTTAATAGGGCGGAAATACCTGAGCGCTTCCCACTGCCTTATCTCCGCAGTCCCATGAAGAGTGAATGGAGTGGCAGCGTTCTTGCGAAACCGGAGCTCCATTCAGTCTCCTCCTCACTGTGGGGGTGCAGTAACCCGGCAGTGAGGAGGACGGGGGACACAGGACCCCCGTTCTCAGGATTGGTGGGGGTCTCAGCAATGATCCCCCAATGATCAGCACGTTATCTCCTATCCTATCGTGCAACTTGTGATCCCGCTACAACCTCGCTAATTGGTTGGACGTTTTTTTTTCTTCATATAAGAAACAAGCGTACATTTTTCGTGAGGCAGAAAAGCGTATGAGGCTACAAAAGGCGTACACAAATGATGGAAGGTCAAATTTAGTCAAAACTATACGCTTGCGAACTACATTGCTAATCAGGGCCGGTTCACAAGAGCGCATGCGTAAGACGGTGTGTGTATAACGCAGCGTTTTACCGCTGTGTGAGCCGGCTTTTGTTGCGTATGGCAGCGTATCTCATGCACGTATTTCACGCACGCTGTCATGCGCAGTCTGACTTATTTTTTTCTATTTCCTGCTCTGTCTCTCACATTCGTATAAGCAGCGCACATACACAATGTAATTGCGTATCTACAGCGTCTATTATGAACCCATAGAGACCAATAGGGCACCATTGTACGTATATATGCGGTAAAATAGAACATGCTGCGTTCTTTTTTACGTATGTATTATGCGCAATAAATAACTAGAACGCTAGTGTGACTGTACCAGCGAAAATCAATGTACTGTCATTGAATCCATTCACCGCTTAGTACGCGATGAATCACGCTCAGGGGAGCCGGGTCTTATAGAGAATGGGTGCGGCAAGCAATACGTCTAATACTTTTTTTTTAATGAAACCACACGCTCGGTGATCTGCCTGTAGGCTCCCTACACACCGAGCGCGAGAAACTCGGCCTGATATTGCGCTTGCATTTTCATACCGTTGCGAGGCGTTTTTCTGGCAAAAATGCCTCCCTTCACTTCTGTGAAGTAGCGATACTTTCAGTCACCACTGACTAAATATGGCTGTGCAGCACATGAAATACTGCAGCTAGTCAGATATTACAAATATGGCTATATGGCCATATTGGTATATAATGTGATTTGTGAAAACTGGTGGCGTTATTACCCATAGCAACCAGAGCCTATCATTTACGTGATTGGTTGCTATGGTAACACCTCCTATTTGGCTTTACCCAAGTTTCCTCACCCTCCTCTGAAGTGCCTCATATAAACACGACACGGCGCAACCAATCAGATTATTTCTCTCATCTCCAAACTGGAACGTCAAAAATGAAATCGGGTCTGTGATTGGTGGGCTGGGTTTACCTCAGGAAATCGTGTGTGCGGCCGCGGTGTGAACGCTCCTCTCTGAGGCTCTCCGACCTCTCCCCCTCATGTCGGGGAGGAGCAGTAGGAGCAGGCGGGGACTGGACGGCGACAGACACCGCCCGGAAACGACCGAGGAAGACCTGGGGTGAAATCCTGAGATTACAGGGCCACAAGCAGGCAGAGGGCCGGCTGTCCCTTCCACACAATGATGTCCGCCTCCAGGACCCTCCAGCTGTGGTGCGCCCGGCAGTGTGACGGTTACCCCGGGGTCCGCGTTTCCGACCTCAGTTCGTCGTTCCGGGACGGACTGGCGTTCTGCGCTCTTATCCACCGTCACCGGCCGGACCTCATGTAAGTAGCGGCCTGAGCCCAAGAGCTGACAGTCTATCAGGGGTGAGTAGAGGCTGCAAGACAGCTGTCCCCGTAGTGGGGGGTGGGGACGCCATGACTGGTGATTGCAGCCGTAGTACCTCTGCAGTGTGTGCCTAAAGGGGGCAGGACCTCGGGGGGTCAGCTGTAGGACCTCCTGGGTGATAGGATGGCCTTACGGCCGGGAGGACCTCCTGGGCGAGGGGTGGGGGACTGGCCGTAGCGCCGGGAGGACCTCCTGGGCGAGGGGTGGGGGACTGGCCGTAGCGCCGGGAGGACCTCCTGGGCGAGGGGTGGGGGACTGGCCGTAGCGCCGGGAGGACCTCCTGGGCGAGGGGTGGGGGACTGGCCGTAGCGCCGGGAGGACCTCCTGGGCGGGGGGTGGCCGTAGCGCCGGGAGGACCTCCTGGGCGGGGGGTGGCCGTAGCGCCGGGAGGACCTCCTGGGCGGGGGGTGGCCGTAGCGCCGGGAGGACCTCCTGGGCGGGGGGTGGCCGTAGCGCCGGGAGGACCTCCTGGGCGGGGGGTGGCCGTAGCGCCGGGAGGACCTCCTGGGCGAGGGGCGGGGGACTGGCCGTAGCGCCGGGAGGACCTCCTGGGCGAGGGGCGGGGG
Source organism: Eleutherodactylus coqui (assembly GCF_035609145.1). NCBI lineage: Eukaryota > Metazoa > Chordata > Amphibia > Anura > Eleutherodactylidae > Eleutherodactylus > Eleutherodactylus coqui. Next base: position 146,244,894 of record NC_089839.1, read on the forward strand.
ACTGGCCGTAGCGCCGGGAGGACCTCCTGGGCGAGGGGCGGGGGACTGGCCGTAGCGCCGGGAGGACCTCCTGGGCGAGGGGCGGGGGACTGGCCGTAGCGCCGGGAGGACCTCCTGGGCGAGGGGCGGGGGACTGGCCGTAGCGCCGGGAGGACCTCCTGGGCGAGGGGTGGCCGTAGCGCCGGGAGGACCTCCTGGGCGGGGGGTGACCGTAGCGCCGGGAGGACCTGCTGGGCGGGGGGTGACCGTAGCGCCGGGAGGACCTGCTGGGCGGGGGGTGGCCGTAGCGCCGGGAGGACCTCCTGGGCGGGGGGTGGCCGTAGCGCCGGGAGGACCTCCTGGGCGAGGGGCGGGGGACTGGCCGTAGCGCCGGGAGGACCTCCTGGGCGAGGGGCGGGGGACTGGCCGTAGCGCCGGGAGGACCTCCTGGGCGAGGGGCGGGGGACTGGCCGTAGCGCCGGGAGGACCTCCTGGGCGAGGGGCGGGGGACTGGCCGTAGCGCCGGGAGGACCTCCTGGGCGAGGGGCGGCCGTAGCGCCGGGAGGACCTCCTGGGCGGGGGGGGGTGACCGTAGCGCCGGGAGGACCTCCTGGGCGGGGGGTGGCCGTAGCGCCGGGAGGACCTCCTGGGCGGGGGGTGGCCGTAGCGCCGGGAGGACCTCCTGGGCGAGGGGTGGGGGACTGACCGTAGCGCCGGGAGGACCTCCTGGGCGAGGGGTGGGGGACTGACCGTAGCGCCGGGAGGACCTCCTGGGCGAGGGGTGGCCGTAGCGCCGGGAGGACCTCCTGGGCGGGGGGTGACCGTAGCGCCGGGAGGACCTCCTGGGCGGGGGGTGGCCGTAGCGCCGGGAGGACCTCCTGGGCGGGGGGTGGCCGTAGCGCCGGGAGGACCTCCTGGGCGGGGGGTGGCCGTAGCGCCGGGAGGACCTCCTGGGCGGGGGGTGGCCGTAGCGCCGGGAGGACCTCCTGGGCGGGGGGTGGGGGAGTGGCCGTACTGGCTAGGGTTGCCCCCTTTGTCACGGAAATATACCGGACATGGTACAAAGGGGGGTGGCATTATAGCAGCATTTTTTTTCTCCTTTATATCCTGGATCCCGTCCAGTGGCTGTGCGCATGTGCGGGATCCAGGCCAGCGTGTTCTCACGAGTAGATGACGTTTAGTGTCACATCTGAACATGCTGCAGATGCTCGCATCGCATACAATATACACGCAGGTGCATGTGACATCCCCCAGAGCGGGCCCCCCCCACCGATAAAAGTGACCTCCCCCAGAGCCCCCCCCCCCTCACCCGATAACGGTGACCTCCCCCAGAGCGCCCCCCCCCCTCTGATAACGGTGACATCCCCCAGAACGGTCCCCTGTCACAGGTGACAGCTGCGGTAGAGGATTCAGCTGCCGGCACCCCTTAATTGATTTTCAGGGAAGGGCTTTAAATATAAACCATTCCCTAAAAAACAACCCAAACTGGTGTTAAAAGAAAAAAAAAATCCTACTCCCCTTTCTTCAGCTGCCGGGGCTCAGCCGCATCCTGTCTCCGCTGTCCCCGAATCTCACTGAAGTTCTTTCAGCAGGCGGGGAATTAAAATCCCCGTCAGCTGAAAGGGGTGCTTCTGATTGGCTGAGGCACTCAGCCAATCACAGGCAGCTGTCGGCCATTCAACGTACTGCCGGGAGAACCTCCTGGGTGATGGGGGGGCCGCACTGACGGGAGGACCTCCTGGGTGATGGAGGGGGCGCCGCACTGACGGGAGGACCTCCTGGGTGATGGGGGGGCCGCACTGACGGGAGGACCTCCTGGGTGATGGAGGGGGCGCCGCACTGACGGGAGGACCTCCTGGGTGATGGAGGGGGCGCCGCACTGACGGGAGGACCTCCTGGGTGATGGAGGGGGCGCCGCACTGACGGGAGGACCTCTTGGGTGCGAACGCAGTCTTTCATTGTTTTCAGTGGGAGTCCGCATCGCCTGCACCCAGCACGTAGTGCGCTGCTGCCGCCGATCCCATTGATGACGATGTGAGAACATGCACGAGATGGGGCATGCTGCCATTTTTTTCAACATAATTTCATGGTGCCATACAGGAATACATCGCTCAGGTGTATGACCCTATTCAAAAGAATAGGGTTTATATTTGTACGTCTCGCAATGCACAAATCTCGCACAGTTTTAATGCCTGAGTGAAGGCGGCCTTATGGTATTTTCACACAGAATTTTCTGCAATGAATCCACCTTAACCCTTTCCAATCCACTGTCTGACGTCTTCCTACATTCTGATTAAAGCCTGTGCAGCTCCGATGTCGGAAGATGTTCAGCAAGGTATTCTTACTGTATATTGCAGACTGATTTGTGAAATTGCCTTGGGAACTGCACAGCGGGTCTTGCCCAATGATGGGGCTAAATCCGTGTGCAGATGCTTGGCAGATATTCGTGGTATAGCTGCAGATTTCTGCCTCGGTTTTAGAGATAGAATCCACGCTGCCGTCTTATCGTACCTTTAAACTATAGTGAAATACGCTGCATGACAAATAAACCTTCAACAGGTATCTGTCCTCTTTCAGCGTCTGTCACAAAAAGGCACCAACTCTTGACAGGAACGGCCTTAATTGGCTGAACTCAGATTTGCCATTCGGGTCTCTGTGAGAAGTTTTATTGGCACCCACATTTCCCAATAATGGAGAACAACTCTAGGACTTCTGTATACTGGATGTGACTGTCTCATGCACTCTATGGAATCTATACATTGTAGTCTTTTTCTTCGTTGCTCTTAGCAGGTTGTAAGCTGCCCCTATGATTCACACCCGTGTGACTGCTTGATCATACGTGTCTGCAGTAACAACACACTATGTGTCATATTTTACATCACTAGTAAACCAGTTATTGCTCATCTCACTTTGTTGTGCTTTCAGATTCTGTATATTTTAGATAGCTTCAGAAAAACAACTATTTGGTTGTAATGACTGAGTTTCCCTGTGTTCTAAAAAATACCTACAAGGGGGGATTACAGAACCCCTGAAACACACTGTCATTCTGTGACCATATCATGTTGTGACCGACCAATTCTGTGTGGATGTGGTCCACTATTGTGCTGGATTGGTGTTCCTACTTGATAATTGTGAGAAGGTGACCTTGGAGTGAAGGGACAGGTTTTCACAATCCCCCTCCCCCGTAATGAAAGTCACTTCCACACTTTTTGGATCAAATTGTATGTTTCCTATGTCCCCTGAAGCAATGTCCAAACACTTCCTTGCTTTGGATCTGTTATACAAGGACATAGAACTTGGGGTCGCCAACTATCAGGACAGCAATGTATTTACATCCAGCAGGAGGTACTGACGTCTATATCGCTCTTACAGCCAGTGTCCCTACAAAATCGACTTGCATCTTATCATAGAGGAGCGGAATCTAAATTTCCAGCAAGCGGTGTACATGAGATCTAAAGCCACTACTGAATATCATATCCAGTGCTCAATTCAACTTGGTCAACAAACTTTTGGAGAAACCTTTAAAGTCAATGTTGAGCCAAAGCATATAAAAAATAGAGGTGGATAATCTTCTTCAGGAAGGCGGCATGGGCAGTAGGGCTGAGGGGGCATCATTTAGTACTTGTAAGGCCCAGGCCCAAATGAGCAAAAGATTACCGCTTCTTCCGAGCATGTGAAACATGGTAATCGCAGGCAATCAAATACATGTCCTTACACAGTTTCGCTCACATCTGTGTGTATGAATTGAGGTGTACATGAGTGTAAAAAAAGCACGTAGCATGTTCTAGTTTGCTGCATATTACGCGTGTGAGAGCCTATTGTTCTCTATGGGCGCATAATCAATGCTGCCCATACGCAATTACCTTGTGTATGGGCAGTGTGTATACGCGCCATTGCAAAGCGACAGTGCAAAAAATAAACACAAAATACCGGAAGACTGCACATAACAGCGTGCATGAGATACACTGTGATGTGCAGTACAATATCACTGCCATAGGCCGGCTCCACAGCGCTAAAACCCTGCGTGACTCTTACAGGATTTCATGCATACAGCCATGTGTGCCCGGTCTAAGGCCACTCTCACACATGCCACTTTTTGCCACGATTAGCACGGAGTCCACAGCGACGCGCTAACCATGGTACAACACCACTATTGATTTCAATGGGGCTTCGTAAACATGCACTCGAACATCGTTCTATTTTCTCACTTTTCTTTTTTTTTTAAGCGCTCTAGCGCTTCAACGCACACCTTAGCACAATATTGGGGTGTGCTAAAAAGCATTGCCAAATTCTGTGACATGCGTTCAAAAACACTAAAAATTCCACGGTTTCGAGCTGCGTTTTCTGAACGCATGTGTGAGAGTGGCCTTAGGCCTCCCTCACATAGGGCGTTTGCAAAACGCTGCCTTTTCAGCTACCTTTTCAGCTGTGTTTTCAGCCCAGCTGAAAACGCTGCCCATTCATTTCAATGGGAGACTCAGCTGAAAATGCCCAAAGATAGAACATGCAGCGCTTTTCAAAGCATCGTTTTCAGCCCTGTTTGAGCAGCCCCATTGAAATGAATGGGAGCCTTGTACAGCGTTTAGAACAGGGCTGAAAACGCTGCTGAAAGCGCCCTGTGTGAGGGAGGCCTAAGAGGTTGCTTTCTCTATTAGGCCTCTTTCACATACACAATATTTTCAGTGTTTTTTTTCTTTTCTCCGACAGCTTGTAGAAACGGCTCTGAATTTTCAGTGCTTTTGGCGGTATTTTTAATTTTGCAACATATAAAACTTTGCCTTTTTTTTTGATGTTTTCAAAGTCTTATAGAAAAACGCCATAGACAGAACATGTTGTGTTTGGGAGAAAAAAAGTGCCACAAAACCTCATGTGCATGTAGTCTTCTCAGTGATTTGCTATAGATCTTAGGCTATGTTCACACAGGGCGTAATTGCTGTGGAATGTCCGTGCGGACTTTCTGCACGGACATTCCACCCGTGTCTTTAACCCTTTCCAATCCACTGTCTGATGTCTGAAGACATTAAGATTTAAGGCTGTACAGCTTTGATGTTGGAAGACGTCCGTCAGGGTTCTCTTACTGTATATTGCCAGCCTCTCTGCTGTCGGAGCCTATCCAACGTGTCACCTCATGCAGTATTGGCTTTAGCCAACATGTAGCGCCATTGTATAATTGCAGAAAAAGAGTAAGCCCCCCCCCCCTAGGAAAACCAGGATACAAACTGGATTGGAAAGGGTTAATCCTGTGATTAGCCAACAAAGTGGACTAGATGTGCAGTTATTCTGCGAGATTTCAGTGAAGCGTGAACCCAGCCTTAAAGTGTATAAAATGAAATGTCCACGTTGAAGTTGTTTTATTGAGGTTATGTAGTGATGGCTTAGATCCATACTCCTCCTGCAGATGGGTAACTTGCTTCTTCTCTCATTTATTCCTCAGTGACTTTGATTCACTATCAAAAGAGAATGTCTTCGAGAACAATCGCCTGGTGAGTTGTGGGCTGGATGTGGAGGTTGGTGGGCAAAGAATAGTGGAGCGTATTGTCCGGGCACGTGGGCTATGAATGACACATTTCTGTTCTTTTTGTCATTTTCTGAGTTTTGCTTTACTGACTGCTTGGCTCTTTCATGATATTGTTTCCTCGCTTCAACATAATCCGTAGTTTTTTACAGTAAGGATGTTCTGGTTGATATCTGATCATCCATGGATCTTGTTACATGATGGGTTCTTAACATGCATGACCACAAGTAAGGGCTGTCTCACACGAGCTTTTGGTAATTGTGTATTATACTCGCTGGTTTTGCGCGTTTAATATGCTGTACCAATATTGCATTGCGGCCATGTTGCCACTCACATGAATTGCGCTATTCCGCATATAAGAAAAACCACTGCAAGTTCTATCTTGGCTCGTATTATGTGCGCATACACACCAAGATAGTACATGGCAATGGGTGTCCCACAGCCAGTATGCAATGTCATCGTGTACTGGCTGCGTGCTGTGCGTGTATATCTCGCAGCCTGCACGCTGTGAGAAATGCTTGTCAGCCCAGTCTAAAATAATTGTTATTTCCATCTAGAACCATTCCTTGTCAATTCCTAAAATAACCTCTACATGACTAGTGTATCCCGGTCTCTAAGACCAAAACGGGCTGTAGGTTGTGTTAAAGAGGTTGTATGCTATATAGCAGATGAAAAAACCAGAGCATACCCTCATTGGTATGCACAGCAATCCTTTATTATAGTGCTTTCACTGATCGTTTTGTATCCTCTGACACTCAAGACCTTAAAGGGGTTGTCCCGTGCCGAAACGGGTTCTTTTTTTTTTTTCAATAGCCCCCCCGTTCGGCGCGAGACAAACCCGATGCAGGGCTTTAAAAAAAAAACAAAACGGATAGTACTTACCCGAATCCCCATGCTCCGGTGACTTCTTACTTACCTTGCGAAGATGGCCGCCGGGATCTTCACCCACGGTGGACCGCAGGTCTTCTCCCATGGTGCACCGTGGGCTCTGTGCGTTCCATTGCCGATTCCAGCCTCCTGATTGGCTGGAATCGGCACACGTGACAGGGCGGAGCTACGAGGAGCAGCTCTCCAGCACGAGCGGCCCCATTCAGAAGGGAGAAGACCGGACTGCGCAAGCGCGTCTAATCTCCCGATTAAAATTAGACGGCACCATGGAGACGGGGACGCCAGCAACGGAACAGGTAAGTGAATAACTTCTGTATGGCTCATATTTAATGCACGATGTATATTACAAAGTGCATTAATATGGCCATACAGAAGTGTATAACCCCACTTGCTTTCGCGGGACAACCCCTTTAAGGGCTCAATCGCACAACGGCTCTGCTCCTCCGTCTCTCACAGACACGGCTCTGCTCCATACACTCTGTGAATGCATCCTGATGTGACACATAAACTGCAAGCCATACAGCAGAGTCCTGCAAACACTGAGGGGAGAGACCTGGTTTGATAAAGACCTCATGGTCGAAATGTTGCCTTTCTTTTAACATAGTGCAATAAAAATCTTTTTTACTTTTTGCTATACACCCTTGAAGCTGCCACTAATTTGTCTGCAGTTGGTCTACATTGGGAATTGGAGGTCCATAATTCCCAGGCTGTGGCTGTGCATGACTGATTACCTCTCCCTATTAAGGGATATTGGAAGGAGTGCTGCTGGATCCACTTGCTACTTTTGGTCACATGACGGTGACATCGTCACAGGTCCTGTGAACACACTGGTGCTGTCAGGCTCTGCATGTTTTATGCTTTAGGACCTGTGAGGATATCACCATCGTGATCAGAGGCGGAGCATGTAACGCACTCTCACACGGAGTCAGTGGTTGTTAGTACTTTGATTTTTTTTCTAATAAGAGAACCCCTTTGTTAAAACACCCTTTAGGGTGTTTTATACTCTCAATGGTTTATTTTGGGTCAGATATCCCCTTTGGTACATGTTTGTCTAGACTATCTCTGGAGAATGTTTGTAAAAGCACTGAAAACAGTAACAGCTTCTCTGTGAGGAGCAAAACCACAGGTGACCTTCACTTCAGATCACATCAGTTAGGTCTCCTGGAGACGGCCAGGTCGGATCCCACTGCAAGAATTCTCACAGCGGGATGCACGCTGTACCCCTGCAGTGACCACTGCCGCTCACCTGCTCTGCCCAGCCGGCACATGCGCAGTGCAGAGCTGACACGTCACTAGTGACGTTTCTGTGCGGGCCTCTGCGAGAAATAGGACATGCCACAATTGTTTGTTTACTGTACCTGTTTTCGCGTGGTCAAATCGGGGCTGTCTGCATTGGATTGGGTTATGTAATTCTGTGGGAATTTCCGCCCGTGTGCATTTGGCCTTAGATTTGAACGTATGCTAAAGGTTAGTTGTTTTGATGCTTTGTTACACAGGAAAGCATACGTTTGTAGCCTTACGAGAGAAAAAGGTGTCATCCATAACCACATATGCTTGAACAGTAAGGCCAGACACTTTTAAAAAACTTTTTAAAAACTTCCAAGACAGCACATAACTGTGTAAAATAACAAAACAATACTCACCTTTTAATGGACCTCCCATCTCGATTGGCTGGGTGTTGCTTCCCCTTAGCTTTCCTTAAGGGCTCATGCCTACAGGGGAAAGGTGTAAAACCCCTTTTGTAGATAGTCGGCAGAGACCATGTATGGCACTGTGCATGCCTGCATGTCACACAGACTTTTTTTTTTTTTTTTTAATTCCTCCCTCTGTTTCCATAGGGTTGGGCAGTCTCTGATGCAATTCCCTGCTTGCATACTCAGTGCATATGCGCAAAAGTACACACATACGCGGGTAAAACGCTGCAAATTTTACACTATGTATTACGATATGGCTGTGTGATCACAGCCTAAGAAGTTACTTAGTATATCAGGAATTTGGCCATTGTGGTTCTGTATGTTGATTACTGCAATTTTTGATGTGCTCAAAAAATTAGCTTCAACCCAAATGGACCTCCTAGTACAGCACCGCTGTTCTACTACCCCCTACTCCAGTCCCAAAAGCGAATCAATGGTTTAGGTGGCCACATGCTATTCATGCATAGATGGCCACTGAGACCAGTGATTGGCTGAGCAGTCACATGAACAATGAACGGCATGTGTCTGCTGCTGGAGCATCCAGGACTTTGATTGTGGGCGTGAGGGGTCATTTAAAAGAATGAGTAATGCCTTTTTATATTAGAATTTTAAAAATGTCTTAAACAACCCCTTTAACCCCTTCTTGTGCACAATGAGCTAGAACTCTGCCTCTATGATGGGTAGCGTTCCAAGAGCATACCACAATGTGCCACAGACTTTAATAGTCAAGCATATGGCAAAAGCGCATCCCTTTGGTGTACTATTAGTTTGTATGTGTTGGTGTGGCTTTTTAGTAATGTTAAATACTCATCTGTAAAAAAGACAAAAATCATAGAGGTGACACTTCTATTAACTAACCAGAAAACCTATACATACAATCTTTTTGTGCTACTTAATGCCTCTTCATCATCAGGCTGTAGTCAGATTATAACTGAGGAAACTCTCATAGGCTGCGGTCACACGGGGCGTAAATCTCGCGGAATGACTGCAGCGGGACCGCACAGAAATACTGTGCAATTTCTGTGTCAGATATGCAGCTTCAAAACTCGTGCCGTTCAAAACTGCATTCCGCTTGGTCATCTCTCCCCATAGAGAGGAGAGGTGGGCGCAACGGAGATGGCAATAAAACTGACATGCCGCCGCTTTGAATTCCACGCGGCATGTCCGTCTCATTGTGGCTTGGCCGCAACGGCTCCTCAGCAGCATGTGGCCGAGATTTTTGCAAATCTCGGCCACTTTGATGCTTTATCCAGGGATAAAAATTGCCCTTCCACCACCACCAAGAGCCAGCGCTGCAGTCCTGCCATAGTCCCGCTGTCTGTTGCGACACCTAACGTCATTGGAAGTCAGGTGATGCCGTAGCGTCACCTCTCCTTGCACCATTGCACCCAAGATGTGAGCTTCAGTCCCCGGCAGTCATCCCATGTAACACGGGCTTTACACATAGCATTATATTGCAGGTTTTCATGGCAACTTGAATGCTGAAGACGTTACTTCCACATTGGAGATAACCACACTCAAGTTTACACTAACATAGGAACATAGTATGTTAGGCTGAATGAAGACAATGTCCATCTAGTTCAGCCTGTTTTACCCACCCCCTTATTGGTCCAGAGGAATGCAAAAAAACAGCTAGCCAGTTAGCTTGCAGGGGGAAAAAAATCCTTCCTGACCCTATAATCCCTGGAATAACATTTGAGATCAACAACCCCGCTGGTCACCTAATGTCTATATCTTGTAATATAATAGTGCTCTAGAAAGACATCTAGTCCCCTCTTAAACTCCTCTATGGATTTTGCCATCACCAAGTCCCCAGGCAGAGAGTTCCACAGTCTCACTGGTCTTATAGCAAAGAACCCCCTTCTGTGATGGTGATGAAACCTGCTTTCTTCTATACGTAGCGGATGCCCTCTTGTTGCCGTCGCAGTCCTAAGTATAAACAGCTCATGGGAGAGATCCTTGTATCGTCCCCTCATGTATTTATACATAGTTATTTGGTCGCCCCTTAACCATCCTTTTTCCAGGGTGAATAATCGCAATTTTGATAGCCTCCCTGGGTATTCCAGTCCCCTCATTCCATGTATTAGTTTAGTTGCGCTTCTTTGAACCCCCTCAAGCACTGCAAAGTCTTTCCTGAGCACCGGTGACCAGAACTGTACACAGTATTCCATGTGAGGCCTGACAAGTGCCTTATATAGTGGGAGAATAATGTTCTCGTCCTTCAGCCCTATACCTCTTATAATACACCCAAAGACTTTATTTGCTTTTGCAGCAGCTGACTGGCACTATGTTTAGAGAGTTTCATGACCTGAAACTGATTATTTCAGTTCCTTGTCACAAAAGTAAGATGGGACCATCACCTCGGCAGCACTTTATTTAATGGGATGTGCCATTAATGTGTAGGTTGTGTGCTACCGTAGCATGGATGCTCGTATTGCGGATGCAAAAGGGTTAAATGTAACAAATGTTGGTGATACTTCATAGTCTTCATATAGGTCTAGATACACATACACATATTATTTTGCTATCATTCACAGTTTTTTTTTATCTCACAGCTTTTGAATATCAGAGCGGACACACAAATATTCAGGAAGGTAATAGAACAATAATTATAATGGAATTGCTTCCGGTTTCATGTAGACTTGGAAAGACAGGTTTTCTTCTTTTTGGCAGCCGGTTGGGTGTGTCTGCATGAAACATGTATCCAAACTGGAAAAGGCAGGATTTGCTAAGTGCATGATATCATTAATGAAATATGACACACTCGTCTGAGCAGACTGTCCAAAATTTGGAGGCACATGGTGAAACATGTTACAGACTGTTTATTCCCTCAAAGCATGTAATTTTATCTTTAATCCGCTTTCATTGTAGGTTTTACATATAAAATCAAGTGCAAAAGGTAATAATCATACAAAATCTGCAGAAATACAAATGCATAGTGCATAAGAAAACAGGAGCCCTAATGTCAAAGGGCGTCTTCAGTGAAAACACATTTTTCCATCCCTACAACCCTCATGTGATTGTCTGTCACACTTTGGATGTCTCATGTATATTGCAGTCACTTCCATGCAGTGAAGCCCCCTGTCTGTGCCGAGAGAAGACCACATTGTGCAGTGGGAGACTTCAGAGCGCAGCGCAAGTAGAGCTCCCATTGATTTCAATGGGAGCTGTGCCTGCAATACTGACCTGGGCTGCTGTGCTATGGTCCAGTGCGATGTGCTTTCTGCACTTTTCGTAGTGACCGTGGCACCAGTAATTGGCTGATCAGTGGTCCGAGCGGTGGACCCGCGCTGATCAACAGTAGAGGGGGAAAAAATCAAACCCCTAACAACCCATTTAAATACATTGTGGTTTTAACCCTTGTGTGGTACCATGGGGTCTATTTGATCCCATTTTTATCCATTACAATCCTGCACTTTGAAAGTGGTACCACACAAAGGTAAATACTCAGTATATAGAGCTGATATCGCCATTGGCTAACCATAAAGTTATGTTTATAAGCTCCTGGAGCTCTGAGGATCCTTCACCAGGCTAGTAGCAACATTCTGTATATATGTAGATTCTGAATTGTCATCGAAAAATAGATAAACAGCACTCAGTGTCCAAGAAACAAAAACTTTGTTCGCCAGTGTTATGAAACAGAATGCGTACAAACTTTGCTGGTAAACGAATCAAAAATGCTGTTTGGCAACATGTTCTCTGACTGAGATTTTGGAAGTTCTAAAAAGTTGAAGGCTAAGCGGCGTTGGTGCAGTATTTACTTGGAGAACAAATCCCCTTCCAAGTGTTTACACGTTATTTACCGTCTATAATGTAATTCTTAGTAGTAGATGTGTATTTTTTTGGTGTGGCAGTTGCTATGTTTGCAAACGTGAAAACAAATGGAGTTCCCCGACCAGGACTGGGAGTGCTGTTATAATAGAGGCAGCTGCATCGGGGCAGGATACATGACGGCTGACAGGCTCTTATCACATATTAGGAATCTGAGCAGCAACAACTTCAGAATTTAAGGAATTTGTTTCACCACATGCTGCAGGGCTGCTGCTCCATTTCTTTGGTTTTTGTAGTAGACGAATAGCCTGGCAATGCAGGAATTCATTCTTATCTGCTGCTGAACGACTTTTTATTGCATTTCTGTCCATTATCAGATCATTCCTGCTTAAAAAAGGAGCTTAATAATAATAATAATAATAATAATAATCAGTGAGTTGCTGCACATACGTTGTATACATATATAATTTAGAACAATCAATAAAAATCAGTCTAAACGTAAAGTGGCAAAATACTGAGTACAGTTATTCCGGGCAAATTTGCACATAGATATGTTGCAGAATTCATCTCAATCGAATATCTCTGCGATAAATCAGCCACGTGCAAATATCCCTAATGCAGAAGTTCTAATACAGCTATTTTGTTATGTGGTGTTGTTTTAAACATGGCCTGCAGATTCTGTGTGTTTGATTGCCAACAATCTTAGATTTATAATTCTTGAGTATAAACATCAGCAAAGTGTGATCTCAGGACCAAAGTATGTTTCCAAGAGATGAAACCACACCGCACTTGGTTAACACTACTGGCTGTTCTAAAGCAAGTAGAGCAGCTTTTGTATACTGTATGTGATGGGATGACACTAATACGGTAACATATGGGAACTGGCAACACTTTCTTCATGAACTGTGCAGAGAAGGTGAACTAACATCCAGGGCCAAGTCGCCTCGTTATGGATGAGGTTTTTTGAAAATTGCAGATAGTTTGCTGGTTCTTGGTATGGAGAAAACAAAACTGCAGTCAGCAATCTAAACTAAGGCCCATAATGAGGCCTCACGGCCATGTCGGATTCCAACTGTGAAATCTCGCAGCGGAATCAGACCTGGCGCCCCCCAGAGACCCGATACTCACCTGTGCGGATCCACCACGAGTGTCTCGAGCCGACGAGCCAGCGCGTATGCGTAGTGCAGTGGATGACCTACTGGGCTGTGATGCGGATACCCGTAATACTTCTGCAGTGCTCACAGCGAAAGTAATGCAGAACGGACTGCTTCCATTGACTGCAATGGAGGCCGCTCGTGCAATTTTCTGCACAAAATAGAACATGCTGCGATTCTCCCTGTGAGTGGAAAATTGCAGTTGATTTCCGCTCGTGGGCAGGGGAGAATCGTTTACACAGCTTGTCTATGGACAGACATTGCTGTGATGTTCATGGCGGGTGTCTGACCGTGAATTCTGCAGAGATAATCCATTCGTGGGCATTATCTAAGTGGTAGAACAGAAAAACTGTTCTTGTTTTTCGTAGCAAATTTATCAAAATAATCAGTGTGTCTAAAGCCTCATGCACGCGGCACGCGTGGATTCCTCACACTGAATCCCGCAGCGTAGACCTGTGAGTTAGTGCTGAAATAATTTTTAAATGCTTGCCAGCGATCGCGGATGTGATCGGTTTTCTGCACAGATATACGCAAATTGTCCAGGCGGGAAAAAAGCAGACGTCCAAAGTGCCTGCCCCCCCTCCTCCGCGCATCCCTGCTTGGTCTCCAAGCAACCAGAGTGGCGGTATCTGCCTATCAATCCGCTATTGAATTGCGGATAGCTCGCTTTCATAGAGATCAATGGAGCCCATCCGCGCAGAATCTGCGGTAAAATGGAGCATGCTGTGATTTCTTTTCCGCATGCGGAATTCACACATCAAATCCACATGTGCGTGCAGCTGAGGAAGCGCCATGCTTTCCTATGGGCGACTAGGCGATCTCAGATTCCGCAAATCCGCCCGTGTGCATGAGGCCTAAAACATAATAAATCTAGCCCAAAGCATGTAGACAATTTTTTATTTTTTTGACCCAGAATTCTTGTGGATTTTGCTTAGTCTGCAGTAATGCTAGTGACACTACCAGGTAACAACACTGTCCTTCTGCTTCTCTTGGTCAGTTTTGTCAGATTTTCTTGCATTTATATGGATTTTTGCAGACCTCACAAGGCGACCTGTATATTAAAATGGTGCGGGATATTTGTAAAAGAACATTAAGTGCAGTTGGAGGCACCTGTTTATTACCGAATACAATGACCCCGCTCTGTTCCTGGGATAAGAGTCAAAATATGTATCCCTTTGATAGATGCATGTGACAAGCAGTGTGCTGGGATTAACGAGTCCTGGTTTTTTACAGTGGAATTAATTGCGCAGAGAAAATGCATGAAGCCTCCTGGATAGTATAGTATATCTAAACCTACTGCCATGCTATGGTTGTAATGGGGTAGCCCGGTTTATAGTTTATTGTTGTTGTCACAGGAGAACCCTAAAATAAATTCTTTATTGATATACGTTAAAAAATCTTGGGCCTAGAACAAGCAACGAGTAGTGAGGACAAAACAAAAAAGACAAGACATAAGTGCTCTGTGTACCACGGTATACTAATACAGGGAGTTCATATTGGGACTGTAATTATTTGTCTCTGATTTTTATTTGATTAATTTCCCAATTTTTAGAAGAACATCCCATAAGGAAACTAGAATGAGAGATCAGTGTCAGCAATCAAATCCATAGTATATGGGGTTTTGTGGATTAGAGTTGGAAACTCGTATATGTAGTCCACTCATTAATCCCCCCTTCTGGTAGAATTACTGGAGAGACCGTCTCTATTCATATACAAAATTAGCCTAAGTGAGTAGATGATAAAAAGATGTATCCTGAAGATTATGGATGTAGCAATACGATATACTAAGCAGCCTTCCCAATAGAAGGGCTCCTGGTCAGGATAAACGTAATCAAGATATAGAGTCCAGTGAGATATTTTAAGTTGAACTTAAAAATCAGAGACAAATAATTACAGTCCCAATATGAACTCCCTGTATTAGTATACCGTGGTACACAGAGCACTTATGTCTTGTCTTTTTTGTTTTGTCCTCACTACTCGTTGCTTGTTCTAGGCCCAAGATTTTTTAACGTATATCAATAAAGAATTTATTTTGGGGTTCTCCTGTGATAAGGGCTTGAAAATTTAGTCCCCTCTGCCTCCGTGAATTTTTCAATAGTTTATTGTTGATGTCGTTTGTGCATGTTTGGCATTCTAAGAATGCTCATGTGACACACTAGTGGCCGGAAGAAGTACCCTGCGTTGGTACGAAAGCTCGCTATTATAACATCATGTATTTTTGTTAGCCATTAAAAGGTATCATATCTACAAGATTACGTCGTTTCTCTTGCTGAGAACAATCACATTTTACACTAGTGGCCGGAACGGTACAATTGTGGCCGGCTTCTCTAGTGGAGAGACTTAAAAAGGTGAAGCTCTGGAAGTTATACAGAAGGGAAAAATGCCAGTTTACTAACCAATCTCGCCAGAAGACAGAAATACAGACATGCTTGGCAAGCCGCAGCATGGATGCAGAAAAATAAGAGGCTCAGCTCATCCAATGGGAAGAATTTATAAGAACACTAAACTTACATTTAGCATTCTTCTGAAAAAGCATATTAAAGGGGTCGTCCCGCGCCGAAAGTTTTTTTTTTTTTTTTTCATCCCCCCCCCCCCCCCCCCCCCCCCCCCGGTTCGGCACGAGACAACCCCGATGCAGGGGTTAAAAAAGAGCACCGCACGGCGCTTACCTGAATCCCCGCGCTCCGGTGACTTCTTACTTACCGGTTGAAGATGGCCGCCGGGATCTTCTACCTCCGTGGACCGCAGCTCTTCTGTGCCGTCCATTGCCGATTCCAGCCTCCTGATTGGCTGGAATCGGCACGTGACGGGGCGGAGCTACACGGAGCCCCATTGAGAAGAGAAGAAGACCTGGACTGCGCAAGCGCGTCTAATTTGGCCATTAGACGGCGAAAATTAGACGGCAACCATGGAGACGAGGACGCTAGCAACGGAGCAGGTAAGTGAATAACTTTTGATAACTTCTGTATGGCTCATAATTAATGCACGATGTATATTACAAAGTGCATTAATATGACCATACAGAAGTGTATAGACCCACTTGCTTTCGCGGGACAACCCCTTTAAGGTCGTGTCGACCACAAATTATCATAACGCAGGAAAATAACGCTCTAATCGTTTCTGGCACGAACCAGTGCTGTTAGTTGTTGCTCTGGAGGTTAACTGGCCCCTATTAGGTAACCAGTAGCCAATGCCCAATTCGTGAAAAGACAGTGGACTTACATCTCACTGGAGCGGTCATCTCCGAGTAACCCGAAGCAAACCTGTTAACCTCGCCGGTACCTGACTCAGAATAAGGAATCGTTGAATACACAGATTTTGTGGGAACATTGTTACAGATGCATTACAGACTATACACTATAGAAAAGAGTTGTGACCGATTCATGGCCTACGACTACAGCCTCATTTACTTCAGATTCCTTCAATTCTACATATATACAGTTTTATGGGAAATTGCAAGACTTTCTGTGGCTGACTTGGCCTAGTTGCAATTTTGCTAAATAAAAGTTCTACAAGCAAATGCCTCATTAGAAGTATTTGCATTGCTAATGTCGCTGGATGCCACTCCCAATAAGTCACTATACGGAGATGGTCCGTTTGCCTATGAGGGACTGCTGACTCTCCTGCCCACAATGGAAGGCAAATGTATGACGCCCCCCCCCCCCCCCTTGTACAGTCTTAAACTCAGACGTGAGCCTGCACGTGTTGCAACCAACACTGGCTGAACCAACCAAGATTATGGTACACGGGCAGGTAGAGTAACAGCGGGGTGTTGGGGTGGGGGAGATTGCCAGCGGGGCCAGAAGTGGCCTCACCGCCGTGGGCAAAACTGACAGCGGGGCCACAACAAGATATGGGTGGACAGCTGCAGGAGCGTTACAGAGGCACTAGGAGTGCAGATGGAAGCCCAGAGGGGGAGCATACATGCCTGAACGCCGGGTAGAGGTGTGGCCTTGCGTCTGGAGAGCAGCCAATCCGCATTAGTAGCAGTCAGCTGCCTCTCCCCTGTTAAGTCAACTCACACAACCCATGTCTCCACCCATTCTTCAGGTGGAGATAAGATGCACCAGTACCTGGGTGCAGTATAGAGGGGATGGTATTGGTAAGTCACTACTAGAAATGTGCTGTCAATTTTAGTTTTATATTTTGTCTAAAGAAAACAAACTGAACTGCACTTTCCTGTTTTCTCCAGTCAGCAGATTAGTAGACCTTAACAAAAGATGCTTGTGTGAGGCTACAGAGCGAGAGTGACATTAGTTCTGGGTGTGCAATCCTTTACACTTGGTCTTGGAAGGGAGTTGTTAGCGTTGTGCTTTAAAACAAGTGCCAGTATGAATTGGACCATTGTTTAAAACTGTCACAATCATTGCACTTTATTCCTCCAGATGTGGCACATAGGAGCAGCTCAGCTGATGGAAATGTTTCCTGACTTGTGAGGTTATGTACTTATCTAAATGCAACCTCTATGAAACTGTAAAAGATGGAACAGAGAATGTACAGAATCAGACTACTTAGTTTGTTTATAGTCTGCATTCACGGACGCTACAGGAGCTGTATGCACAAAACTGTGGGACAATTTTACCCCAAACTCTTTTAGTTGCTTCATTTTTCGTAGCATTTACAGATGTATGAAGTTTGGATCATATAGGTTTTATAAGTAAGGTTATTTTTATATTTTTTAATTTTTTTTAATTTTTTAAAAGCCTAATTGAGTTTTTGGGGAGGATTTAAAGGGCTATTGTGGTTAGGTGACGACTTTTCAATATTTTCACCTAGCCACTGAATAGATGAAACCTGATAGATCAGTGGGGATCCAACTACTGGAATCCAGCTGACCAGCAGGAGGTTCCAAAATTCCCTGAATGACTTGAGTGACGCTCGTGCATGTGTGTTGCCACCCCATCCATTTCAATGTGACAGCCAAGTTCAAGCATGTGGCTATCTCCGACAATCCCATTGAGAGTCCCATGCCTCTTCGGATCTATTTCATTATACCTGAGGAAGAACCCAGAGAGGTTCAAAAGCTTGTTATAACTTGTATTTTTTTTACCTGTTTAATGTAAAAAAACTTGTCTGTGTGATATATATTACATCTAAAGTTCTGTCTCCATCAGCTCTCTAAAGTGTGTTGTACACAATACCGTGTGTAAGTAGAGGCAGGCAAATACGTGATATAATCATGCCTGCAGTTCCCGTTGTCCTATTTCCTTCCTAATATTTCCTGTACACCTTCGGTAAGGGCGTTCGCAGAACATAAATATGTATGGCTGTCTTGGGAAAACAGTGTTGGCGGCTCAGTTTATACACAAACAAGCTCAAGTTTTGCTCTGTATTTGCTGAGTTTCCTATTTGTCCTTTTCTCACTGATAACTACTGATATTAAGCTATTTTTATATTATCTTTTTGCTCTCTATTGTCCATTATCTTATTACTAATTTCCGTTTGTCCTTGGTTGTCATTTTCACTTTCTTTTCCTTTTTTCTATTTTTCAGGCTTTTGAAGTGGCAGAACGTGAGTTGGGAATCCCAGCGTTGCTTGATCCAGAAGACATGGTGTCCATGAAAGTGCCAGACAGACTTAGTATCATGACCTACGTATCCCAGTACTACAACAATTTCCGTAACTCCAGCCCAGGTGATAGCATTGTAGGTGATGGTGGATGTGATTTCAAACTTCAAAATATCATCCATGGTTATTAATTAACGTTTCCCTCTACAGCAGGGCTTCCTCAGCTAAAACAAACTTCGCCAATAGAACCTGAGCATAGCCAAGACACCGTTCCCCAGGTAAAAGAAAGCATTTGATTACATTTGTTGGTAGTGAGGCTGCAAAGAGAAGCACTGATGATGCTTCTAGGGCTGTCCATACACACTAGATTCCAATTGGTTAAACCCACCAGTTTTGGGCAGCATCAGTAAATCATCTAGCATGTGTGGTGGCCAACTGATGGCAGATATCGGGAGAGATGAGAGTCCGGCAGTTGGATTTTAACTGCTTGATCGTTTTGTTATCAGGGAGATAAGCTGCTCTGGCTGCAGCTTCCTCCTCAATATTCAGACTCCTGCAAGCTCAGCTGAAAGAAACAGCAATTTCTCGTTCGTGTCATTTGGGTGACACAGCTTGACCGAGGGTATATAGCCACCACCGATTGGAGAAGGACACTAAGTGGTAAACGAGTTGACTCCTCACCTGCTTCTTCGGGGTGGGGTTGGGTTATCTGTCCTGGTTCAAGGAAACCTAGTTGTTTCAGGTAACAGATTCCTGGGTACAAGAGGTCGTCTTTTATGGGTACTGAATTGAGTTTACAGCTTTGCCCCCTGACCTTTTTTTGAATCTCGAGTACTCATGGCCGCCTCTCGAGGCCGAGGGTTTTTTTCGGGCAATACACAGGCTGCGGCAGCAAGATGTTAGAATTCCGGTCCCGGATCATCAGTGTTTCAAGGGAGTCTTATTCGAACATTTTCATTGTCCCCAGTTTTGGACCTCAAGAGTCTAAACTGGTACATAAGGGTCATACCCTTCTGTATGGAATCCCTTAGAGAGGTGATGGCGTCCATGGAATAGGGGGAGTTTTTAACGTCCATAGATATAAAGGATGCTTGCCTCCATGTTCCCACCTAATAGGCGCATCAGCGCTTTCTCAGATCCCAGGTTAGCGGTGTGCACACAACAGCACCAGTTCATAGCACTTCTGTTTGGGTTGGCCACTGTTCCTCGGGTCTTCACCAAGATTCTGGCCATGGTGATGACTCTCAAAAAACACCAGAGGAATAGTGGTCATTTCATACGTAAACGATATTTTGATCAAAGTGCCTTCTTGCGCTGCCCATCTCAAGAGCGTGTGGATCTCCCTAGACAGACTATCCAGGTTCGGGTGGATAATAAATTGCCACAAATCGTCCTTAGTACCAGCGCAGAGCATTGTTTTTTCTGGGACTTGAGTTTGACACTGTCCAGGCCCGTGTTCGCCTTCCACCAACAAAGTTGCGCCAGTTTCAGATCCAGGCGCTCTCCCTGATGACAGCCAGTCCGGTAACTAGAAGTCATTGTATGAGCGTGCTCAGTCTGATGGTCACCACGTTCGAAGCGGCGACCTTCGGACAATTCCATGCTCGGACATTGTAATGGTTCATTCTGTACAAATGGGACAGGACTATAGCCTCTCTGAGCCAGAGGATTCGGGTACCCGCGCCGGTTCAGAACTCCCTTCAGTGGTCGTTGCGTACTCCCCAGACCTGGCTGGGACGTCCCATGACCGTCCAGCTCGGGAATCTGGGCCACGCACGAGTCAGCGCTACCCATCAACATCCTGGAGCTGCAAGCTATCCTGCGTTCCCACCTCCTTTTTTACCCCACAGCTGGAGGGTCGACTGTTGTGGATTCAGTCAAACAATGCTACCGCGGTTGTCATTGTTGTTAGCTGTGTAGTCGTTCACGACCCTCAGTGACCCTAAAGATGAGCTCCCTCCATATTTTTGGGTTTGGAACGGAGGATGGACAGAGTTTGAAACCACCAGGCTGGAACCCGCATCGCAGGAGTCATGGTGGAAGTGGCCAGGATTCTCAATTGAGCTGAAGTTCACTTATTGGCTCTCTCGGCAGTCCACATTCCCGGGGTCTACAATTGGGTGGCCGTCTTCCTCAGCCTTAGGGCTGTTGACCGAGGGGAATGGGAGCTGCATGCGGAAGTTTTTCAGGCGATATGTTGAAGGTGGGGCAGTCCGGACGTCGACCTAATGACATCTCTGATCAATCACAAGCTTCCAGTCTTTGTGACCCCCTGGCTCAGGCAGTAGATGCCCTCGTGATTTCATGGAAGAACTTGTGGCTTCCTTACATCTTTCTGGCCTTCCCCCTGATTCTGCATCTTCTCAAAAAGATCAAGATGGAAGGCCACCCAGTTCTCCTGCTACCCCTGACTGGCCTCGGCCTGTGTGGTACTCGGACCTCGTTGAACTACTAGACGACGCACCCTCACTCCTTCCGCCGTGAGCCGACCTATTTTTGCAGGGTCCTCTTGCCCATCCCTATTTACATCGGCTACATTTGACGGCCTGACAGTTGAGACCGCGGTGCTGAAGGAGCGCAGTTTCTCCCAGCCTGTAATTCAGACAATAAGGGCCAGAAAGGCCTCATCCTCTCGAGTCTATTATTGCATGTGGAGGAGTTATTTTTGTTAGTGCCAAGGTCGTGGCCTGCACCCACGTAATTTTTCTTTGTCTCACCACCTGGCTTTTTTACAGGAGGTGCTGGACTTGGGTTTGAGCCTTAGCTCATTGAGGGGACAAGTATCAGCCCCATTGATTCTGCATCCTATAGCAGCCGAGGGGAAATGCATACTTTTTTTTTTTTGCAGGGTTTTACACACCGTCCCACTGTTTCGGTCTCCTATTCCGCCATGGGGCCTTAATTTTGTGCTAGAAGCATTACAGTCACATCTGTTCGAACCATTAGTCAATTCCTATACGTCTTTTGACTCTCAAGGTGACCCTGTTGATGGCAGTCACCTCCTTACGTCAAATTTCTGAACTCGCAGCCCTCTCCACGGAGCCCCCCCTCACTGTTTTTCACCAGGGCAAGGTGGTGAAAAGTAGCACCCAAATGCTACTTTTTTGCTGAAGGTGGTCTCGTACTACCATCTTTTTTTTTTCCAGATGCGGTTCTTCAAGAAGAACAGGCCCTGCGTAAAATAGATCTTGCACGGGTGCTGCTGATTTACCTGTCTAGGACGGCTACCCTTAGGTGCTCCGGGTCTCTCGATGTGCTACCGCATGGTCCAAGGGTTGGTTTTGCCACATTCAAGGGGGCCATATCTCGTTGGATACGCGCTGCGGTGGTTAAAGCTTATCAGGCTAAGTGTGCGGTTCCACCCTTTCGTGTCATGGCACACTCCACTCGGGCATTGGGGGCCTTGTGGGCAGTGCAAAATGGGGCCTCTGCCATCATGGTTTGTAAGGTCGCGACTTGTTCTTCGCTACATACTTTTTCAGACTTTTACCAGGTGCAAACCTTTGCGTCTGCTGATGCCGCCCTTGGCCAGACGATTTTGCATAAGTCCAGGGACTGTTTCTGGTGGTCTTAGAGGGTTCCTGCCCCGGGGACAGCTCTGGGACATCCCATGATCAAGCGTTGTTCCACAAGTCCCCTAGATTTTTTATTTTTTTTTAACACTGTAAAATCTTTCTTGCTTTGTTCATTGGGGTACACAGTACCCACTTGGTTTTGCTTTCCTTTTTTTTTTTTTTTTTTTTCTTTCTGTGTAGTCTTTTTTTTTTTTCTTTTCGGTACCTTTCCTAAGTTGGGTTTGAAATATATTAGGCCCTACAAGGGTGCTCCTACTGCTTGCGTACAAAACTGATTGGCTAAGTGCCTTTAGCGGGTATATAGCAAGCAGGAGAAGCCAACTCGTTTACCACTTAGTGTCCATCTCCAATCGGCGGTTGCTATATACCCATAGTCAAGCTGTGTCCCCCAATGAACGGAAAGAGCTTTTTATGGGGAGTAGAAAAAACCTAGGTTTTCAGTGCTATTCGGCTCGTGTACACACAGCCACCAACAATGCACTGAGCGAGAAATCCTTCACTTCTTGGAGTTGCTTGACTTTCAGTTCACCTTAAAACCAAGTGACTATGGGCGCTTTTAAACAGGAGTCATTTAATCTTTGAACGACTGCCTGTTTGCAGTAAACGGAATCGGTGTTCGAAAAGAGATATCCGACACTGTACTGTTGTATCTTGTCTCTACCGGATCTGTGGGTGGAGACAAGGTTGTGCTGCTGGAGTAAAATGGGACGCCCACAGCTGGCTATTGGTCCCCCAACTCCCAGGTAATTTCCACCCCTCATCTTACCTCCCTGCTGCTTGGATTTATCTGCTCCCCGCCGAGACAACCACTGTTCCCCGATAATCTCACCTTGCCGCTGCTGTCACTGGCGCTTTGAGTTATCAGCTCCCCACTCCGGCGCTGTCCGTAGTGACTCTCCCCGACGGCCTGCCATTAGCACTGCAATATGTCTGGTGTATTCAGGCTTCCCTCCTGTCACCTGTCACTGTCCCTGATGCTGTGCCTTCTCCCCTCTCTGCTTTACCGGTGTCTGGTCCCCGCTGTCATTCTCCGTGCCGAACTCGCATCAGCGCTGCCAGATCTTGCAGGCCGCCGGGGACACTCACAACGGACAGCGCAGGAGTGGTTGTCCAGAGCGGGCAGCAGATACATCTAAAGGCCAGGGACAGTGAATTCAGCGGAGAGGTGAGTTTACCAGTGGAGAGTGCCTGTCTGGAGTGAGGAGCAGATAAATCCAAGTGGCAGGGACAGTGACAACAGCGGGGAAAATTACCTGGGAGTCCGGGGCCAATAGCCAGCTGTGGACGTTACGTGTCACTCCAGCAGCACAACCCCTTGTCTCCTCCCACTGTTCTGGTGGAGACAAGATACAACAGTACCATCCGACACACTCCGCCTCAGCTCTTTGAATGACTATTGCTCTTGTGTGAAACTATGTGCCTGACAGTTGTCCTGTGTAAAGGTACCTTGAGCCAAGTGTGCATGTGTAATGGGGCTGTTTGGTTAAATAACTGTTGGACGACCTCTTTATTTGGCTCAATGCTCGATCATATGTTTATAGATAGCCTAATGCCATGGAAATAGTATTATGTCACTACATTTGGTTTTAATATCAGCAATGCTTGAAAACAATGATTGTAACCTAAAATATTTGGCTTTCACGTTATAACTAGGATAATCTGAATACTATTGGTGCTGCCACTCCTGTGGCTCTCAGCAGCACCTGTGCCTTATGCCAGCAACATGTACACCTTGTGCAGCGGTACCTAGCGGAAGGAAAGCTTTACCACCGCCAGTGCTTCAGGTACACGTCAAACACTTTTGCATTTAATGCCTTCTTGCTGTAGGATTCTCCAACACCAATTTAATATGTTTAGAAGGTTTACATTATAGCTACAGCAAAAAAGAGTGGTTGCCCTTTCATGCAATTACTGTGGGTATAAAAATGCCAGCCAATCATAGGAATGGTGGTCCATGTACTAGATTACAGGCATGTGGACCCAGATTGTTTTTGTGAGAAAACCCCTTAAAAGTACATATGTATAACTTAGGAGTAACTACAGTTGACCTAGTCACTTAGAGAAGCAACAATAAAAAAAAAAAATCAGACGTTAGGAAAAAACTTATACAGAGATGTTTTAGGACGGTAGTTAAATTCAAACAGAGGCAACCAACTAGTGATCGTAAAAATTATGTGGAACCTGAGGTGACCCGCGAGTATTGGGATAAAACTATGTCCCGGGGAAAGAGTGTTTATTAGCTGCAATTGTTCTAATGTGCTTCCCTTCCAATCCGCCAGTTAAAAGCCTAATTTTTGGCTGTCCAAGATGACCGCAGCAATTTTTTACCTAAGTAATGCACGCTGTACTCTGCTCTCTGATTTGGCCAGTGCTGATCACCTGAGCAGCTGTGGCCAAGCAGGGAGCAGGTACTGGGTATTGGTAGTCCAACACTACCAGTATACTGTGGGGATTAAGTAGTTGGAAGTTTGTGTGGGCCATTTTGGATGGCCAAAAACAGTACCTGGAGTCAGCAAATTGGAAGGATAGCTGAAAAGAATAACTGCAGGTAATATACCCCTTTAGTCCTGGGTCAGAAGTTTGTACCAAAACCGAACAGTTTGTTTAAGGCCTTTCAATGCACCACAAAACATTTGCATTGTTTAAGGCCTTTATAATGTGGAAAAAGAGTTAAAAAAAAAAAAAAGAAATTGCATAGCAACTCCTGTTCCTGGCACAGGGTACAAGTGTGCCTGTGCCTGACATGGCTACTACTGTAAGCTACGTTCACTTGAATTGGCTGAGCTGAAATGGATGTTTCTGATCCCTTGGGGTTACAATAGAACAAATATTCAGGTTTTTGTGCAATATTCAAAGTAGTTGTCCATGTATATCTATAGACGGAGAAGATTTTGCTAAATATTGTATTACTCCCTGTTGTTTCTGTGTGTATCTTTTAACGAGATTGCCACACACAGTTTTCAGCACTGTGTTGTGAGGATGATGTATTGTGCTGCCTGGCAGTATGCATACACCCATCAACATAGTACTGTGGTGTAACCAAACTTAGACAACAGGCCTGTCAATCAAATTTAGTCCCCACCCATTCCCCTTATTAATCTTCTCACCTTCATTCTAATTTCAGCAGAACTAGCGACCATGTAATGTATGATGGTGTCCTAACTTTCCCAGAAGGTGGGTTTTGGGGGAAAGAAGAGTTGTGCATGTTGGATTTATCATGTTTGATCCTTCGTTTGCATGGGAGATAAGCAGTTGCCAGAGATGTTTGGCAGCTGCTTATTTACTTCTTCCCGTTGACAACACGTGCACACATGGCCAAGCAAGCATAAGTATAAGGGAGTCTGTGGGAACCAGCGTTAGGCTGACAGCAATCTAAAGTATATGGCCAGCTTTATATAGCAGTGTCCAATTAAGAGTTTTGTTTTTTTTAATTGTCATATATTTGAACGTTTTGATTTAATTTTCTACATTCAGATCTTCCTTGTCAATCAGCTATAAAACTCTTACATGATGTTAGTCTAATATGGCTACTGTATTCTGTATATCTTCCGATTTTGAAAGTTTTGCTTACGTTATTTATAAACCATTCAGTCATTTGCATTTTGCTTGTTTCCAGGTGTAAGGAATGCTCTGGTACCCTACTACCTGGTTCCTATCAACCTGGTCCGGAGACTGGCACATTTGTATGTACCCATCACTACCGACCGCGACCAGGCACCAGCAGTCCTGTATGTGTTGAAAAAGGGTCTGTGGAAAACAATGTCTTGTCTCCACCAAAGCCACGCACACCACCAAAGCCACCTCTTCCCAACAAACCACAGAAAGAACTTGATAGTGAGTGCATATCAGACAGCCGACCAGTGCCAGCACCAAGAAGAACAAGTGATGTAATACCACAGCCTCTGCCAAGAGCACGGTCTGCCACTGGACAAAGTCCAGTGAGACCAACAAGTCTTGTGAATGGTAAGATAATAAAATATTTATTACCTTGGTGTAGTTGAATCATTTCATGTGAGACCTTTATTATATAATTAAGTACACTTTGTTTAACCTGTTTTCTATATATTTTTTTATCCTATGAAGGTGACCAGCAGGCGTTGTCTCCCCCCGTTCCAAAACCAAGAGGCAGACCAAGGTCTTCAGATAGGTAAATACCAGTGCTTCAGAAGTAAGGGTCAATTTTCCAAACTTCTCATCTAAAAGTATAACTGTCATTTCCAAAAACTTTTGACATGTCATAGAGACTTGTCAGAAGTTTTGACCACTAAGGGTCCAGGTGCTGAGACCCCTACAGATTGCTAGAACAAGGTGGTAGAAGTGCTCATCCAAGCACTGTCTGTTTTCTAGCTGAAGATGCGCTCAATAGAAACTTGTGAAAGTCTGAGTACTTTGATACCCCAGTGATCAAAACTTTTGACATGTAAAACATTTTGGGAAATTACAGTTACACGTTAATGAAAAAAAGGATTATTTATAAACTGTTTATTTACCAATTCAGATGGCAAAATAAAGCATTAAGCAGAAAAGTTGTCACAATGAGAAAATCAACAAATATGAGTAACAAGCTCAAAAATATTAGGTTTGGTTTTCAAACTACATTGACAGATACAGTAAGAATATAAAGATGTATGAAATAAAAGGACCTGTAAGTAACTAACCTTGCAATTTTCGTGCAATGTGTTTTTTTAACATTAGAGTCCTACTGACTTTCGCGATAAAAAATGGCGTGATTTTTATCGTGGAAAGGCAGCATTGTGAGATTATTCTCAATAAAAAGCATCGCTGATGCTTAAAAGGTACTGGAACAAAGACAAGATTTTCTCTCTGCAAATTCGTGATCACCCATGTGAAACTAGCCTAAAGATCTTGCGTGAGGAGAGAAGTGCTCATTAACCAGGCTTACCTGCAAGATGAGTACGAAGAGTGACCTAGTGGAAGTGGGAGTTTGTAGGGGCTAAGCACCGCATCCATTTACTATATAAAGTAAACAATATGGCGGCACATAGTGAGATAATTACTGTCAGGTAACACTGGTAAACAGCATTTTTGTTAGCTAAGAAAATCATTCACATTCTTTGTAAGTCATGAGTGCTGAATTCGAAAATGAAATCAGTTTTTGCCTATCGGGCTCAGTTTTCTTGTGACACTTTACCCTTTTTATAGAAATCCTTGAAAACACTAAATTTTGGTATTCTGCTGTGGCTTAATTTAATTCAGCAGTTGCAATTGTTGAAAAACAATTGAAATATACTAGGAATTACAATCCAAAACCCTTAATTTAGAAAGCCATCACCAGGAAATAAGGGAGGTTTGGCAACATTGCCCATGAGTCATGCCAGAACATGTACAAACCCGTATCTCAGCATTGAGAGTTCAGTCAACAATTGCTGTTGGAAGTGACTGCTTGTAGTTCTACGTTTGTGAAGTTTTGAGTTTTGTGTCAATTCAGAAAAAATGCCTCGTACCCGTGCAAATATCCCAAATTCTTTTTGTTCTATCTGTGGAGAGTTTACTCTGAAATTGCAAAAATGAAAACTTAATCCTCTTGTAAAAAAGTGCTACGAACTATATTTCGGGTGTAAGGTTGGTGAACAGGACTGCAGATGGGCTCCGCACATTTGCTGTTTGATATGTGTTACACTACTGACAGGCTGGTTAAAAGGAACATGTCATATGCCCTTTGCTGTTCCCATGATTTGGAGGGAGCCAACAGATCACACAACAGACTGTTATTTCTGTCTGACAAAAATAGTAGGAATCGCCTTGAAAACAGGGAAAACTGTGCAATATCGTAAATAACCATCTGCCATAAGACCTGCATGTCACGGTGAAGAATTGCCAGTACCAGTGCCTCCTGAGAATGTGATAGTGAGCGAAGATGAATACAGTGACGAACATGCAGAAGAAAGAGAATTGTAAAATTTTATTAAAAAGGGGTAGCAAAACCTTCATGTCCTGTCAGAATGATTATATAAATGTTTTTAAAATGAACTAAAACTTTTTAAGTCTGATTATTGCTTAGCTCATTAGGTGTCTGCAATGTGTCTTTTAGAGAGGAGGAGGGAAAACGACATAAAGATCCACCTTGGATTTCATTGGTGGCAGCATCTGAGCCTAAAAAACGAGCTCCCCCACCTCCTCCACCTGCTGTTCAAAAACAGGATGATTTGAAAAAGAACATGAAATCACCAGAAGATAAAGAGGATAAAGCCAAACACTACAACCCATTTGAGGAAGAAGATGACGAGGAAAGTGAAAATACTTTAAAACCAAGCCATCCGTGGTATGGAATTACTCCAACCAGCAGCCCAAAGACTCGAAAAAGGCTAGCACCTAAAGCACCAAATGCTTCCCCATTGGGTAAGAAAGTCTCTAGTCTTGCTTAACTTACAGACAACCTTCCTTGCTTCCCCGTATTTGGAAAACTTATTTGCCTCTTTTTGCGATATGTTACGTTACAATACACCATATATTCTATCTTGTGTCTGCAGCTCACCATTCCAGTCATCTTACTTCCCGGCTGTCTCATTCAGAGCCTCCTTCAAGCAGTCCTTCACCAGCTTTAAGCACAGAGAGCCTTCCTACAGAACCTTCTACAAAAGATCATGAGTCAGAGAGTGTTCCTAAAAGTTCTTCAGAACCAACTATTCACTCGCCCACTACATCTGGACCACCAGATGAGGGGAAAGCAGACTTCCTTAACGATTCCGCAAATAATAGCTATGATCATAGTCATTTATCAACCAACACCAGCCTTTCGTCGTCAGGTGACGTAGCCAGTACAAGTGAGGTACATGAAAGTCTGTCCCCAGAAAAAAAAGACTCCTCCTGTGATAGCCTTCGAACTAGTCCAAGCAGACCAGCCCCACAGCCACCTGATCCAGATACAAGTACACCTTCAGAAGCCAAACCACCTCCAAAGGTATAGTTATTAACCCTATGTTCACCACCATGTTGAAATCAGAACGTTTTACTTCTCTAAGATTATGCAGTTTGCAGGCTGGTAGTAAAAAATATATTTAACTGCTATGTATACTTTGTCTATGCATCTACAATAAATCACGGAGCAACTTTCTAAATAGTCTAGATTAAAATCTACTACCACTCTGTATCTACAGGTACTATGCAGACTTGTTTATCAGTGGTAACTTACTACAAACCAGCCCTGTGTCCTCAAATCCTGCAGTCATGCTCCTTTCCATTTTCTCCCTAACTTCCGGCTTACTTTCTAAGAGTTAATTACAGGATCAGACTACACATGGCTTATTTCTGGTCTGTTACTATGGAGACAAAGACTTTTGCATAGGGACTTTAGAAACTAAACTAATCTGCCAGGATCTGAGGTTTCTCCGCATTTGGTGATTAGAGCAGGAGCTTGGCTGTCAGTGGTCAGATAAGCCACTGCCTTAAAAAGATGTATGTGCAGGTTAAAGGCCAATTAGTGAAGTCCGGAAAAAAGTTTAATCCATTCCGAGACGGAGCTCTTAAAGGGGTTGTCCCGCGCCGAAACGGGTTGTTTTTTTTTTTTTTTAAACCCCCCCCCCGTTCGGCGCGAGACAACCCCGATGCAGGGGTTAAAAAAACCACCCGCACAGC
The DNA here is from genome assembly GCF_035609145.1 of Eleutherodactylus coqui. Lineage (NCBI taxonomy): Eukaryota > Metazoa > Chordata > Amphibia > Anura > Eleutherodactylidae > Eleutherodactylus > Eleutherodactylus coqui. Next base: position 146,274,574 of record NC_089839.1, read on the forward strand.
GCTTACCTGAATCCCGGCGGTCCGGCGTCTTCATACTCACCTGCTGAAGATGGCCGCCGGGATCCTCTGTCTTCATGGACCGCAGGGCTTCTGTGCGGTCCATTGCCGATTCCAGCCTCCTGATTGGCTGGAATCGGCACGTGACGGGGCGGAGCTACACGGAGCTACACGGAGCCCCATTCAGAAAAGAAGAAGACCCGGACTGCGCAAGCGCGGCTAATTTGGCCATCGGAGGGCGAAAATTAGTCGGCACCATGGAGACGAGGACGCCAGCAACGGAGCAGGTAAGTATAAAACTTTTTATAACTTCTGTATGGCTCATAATTAATGCACAATGTACATTACAAAGTGCATTATTATGGCCATGCAGAAGTGTATAGACCCACTTGCTGCCTCGGGACAACCCCTTTAAGCCGAAAAACTTGTATGTCAACGCACTTTTTCCAATTGAAATGCATTGAAACGGCATTAATGCGTTCCAATGCATTTCTATGGGGAAACTAACTACAAAAAAAATAAAAACCAATACTGCCTTACCGCTGGCGTTCCACAATGATTTGCGGCTCTGCTGCAGGCTGTTGCTCCCTCCTCCACGCCGACAGAGCATTGCTTTCTGGATGCGGGGCTTGAATGTCCCCGCTTCCAGCAAGCTACTGCTCTGATTAGTTAACTCTGCGTTGCGTCAGCCAATGAAAGCTGGCGCTGGGTTAACCAATCACCGTCATTCATGATGTCATTGAATGGCTGCGATTGGTTAACCTAGCACTGGCTGGCTTTCATTGGCTGACGTGGCGCTGAGTTAACCAATCAGAGCCCTATTTTGCTGGAGGCGGGAAATTCAAGCCCTGCATCCAGAAAGCAATGCCCTGTCGGCGTGGAAGAGGGAGCGACAGCCTGCAGCAGCACCGCAGACCATTGCGAGGACGAAATGCCGGCGATATGTGAGTAATAGACCACCTTCCCCCTCCTGGGCCTCAGCTTGCGAGTTTTTTGACTTGCAAGCAGGCTCCTACCCCGCTTTTTTGCTCATAAATCAGATCAAAAATTCAGGGGACAGCCCGCTTGCAAATCAAAAAACCCGCAAACTGAGGCATTCGTATCCCGGGGTACCACTGTACATTATTTACGCATATCAAGCAGGTGCTCTGAGATTAAATAAACCTTGCTAAGTCTGTCATTTTTCTTCTTGCTGACTCTTCTTTTAGACTTTATGTAAAGAAAATCCTTTCAATAGAAAGTCTTCTCCAATAACCTCTCCTACTACCAGAAAAAGTAAGAAAGGTCCAAAACCTGCTCGTCCACCTGCGCCAGGACATGGCTTCCCACTTATCAAACGCAAGGTAAGGCAAAGCATGGTATATTATGCATCTACGTAGAGCCATAGAGAGCTGTGTTTCTAAACTATACCCTCTCGGGCTTCAGGTTCAGGCTGATGACTACATTCCAGAAGATGAAATTCAGATGGAGATGGAGAATATTGAGATACGACTAGATGCACTGGAGCATCGAGGAGTAGTGCTTGAGCAAAGGCTTCGCAGGCTGGAGAATGGTGTGAAAGGGCGAAGTGTGCTAAGAAAATAAGAAAAAAAAAATTGATACAGTTTGTCATTTTCTCTTTTTTTAAATTTTTTTTAACAGAGCCTGAAGAAGACGGTTTGTTGGTAGATTGGTTCAAACTTATCCAAGAGAAGCATATACTAGTGCGCCGAGAATCTGAGCTTGTGTACACGTGAGTATATTGGCTGTGAAATTGTGTGTTGGATTATTATGTATGAGGACAATGAAAGTCCTCGTCTCTATGTAGTTGTGTTTTCTGAGATCTGGGCGGAAAACTTCACTTACTGGATGTCGGAAAGAAAAATACGTCCAATACGCTTAGTTTTGTAAAAGACTTAGTTTTGTAGTGTTGCAACCCACTCCCTTCCCCAGCCAGTCGTCCCTCAGGACATTGATAGCACATTCATTGAACCGTGACATTTCATATCACATGACTATAACAGCCAATAAGGACACAAGACTGTGACTCTAGAAAGCTCTTAGCAAGTCTGCAATTATATTGAAAATATCTTCATTGTCTGAAGCTTTGTGAAGAAAGGGTTTTCCTGAAATCCATCAATGTCCAGTCAGTTATTGTATTTCCCTTCTAAGTATTCTGACATGACATTTTCACACTGTAGCATAGCTAGTATGGAGCTAGAATAGTAGTAATAGAAATAAGCTTACTATTTATGTAGTCTGTGGTCTATTTCCCTAGGACAGAAGGAAAAAAGCAATTTAAATGAGATCATCATAGAGTATATGTTAGCAAGGGTATTTCTTATACTGTTATTGAGACACCTTATCATTAACAGAAAGCTATCATCATATTCAATGCTATTTCTATTTATTTTAGCATGAAGCAGCAAAACCTTGAGCAACGACAGGCTGATGTTGAATATGAACTTCGTTGCCTTCTTAATAAACCAGGTAGGTCTGCAGTCACTAAAGCTCGCTAGTTCATTTTTTTTACTTCTATTAGGCCGGCTTCACACGAGCGTGACGGGCTCCGCCGCGTAATATTCCGCAGTGAAGCCCGTCACGGCGCCCCCCAGAGACCCCATACTTACCAGCGGAAGATAGCGTGAAGACGCTTCCCCGCCCACCGCCGTCGCGTCATGTGACACGCCCACCGCGTCACATCACGCGGCCGGCCGTGTCACGTGACGCGCCGGCCGCGTCATATGACGCGCGGCGGTAGGCGGGGAAGCGTTTTTTCACGCTATCTTCCGCTGGTTGCAGCGGGAGATAGCGTGAACGGACGGCTTCCATTGACTGCAATGGAAGCCGTCAGCGCGTACACCCGCGGCAAATAGAACATGCTGCGGGTGAGGACGGGAGATTTCACGGTGCGAAATTCCGCGGTGGAATTCCGCACCGTGAGCATTGTGCTATTAGGTTCAATAGAACCTAATAGGGGGCAACGCAGCGGATTTTTGCCGCGAATTTATGCGGCGTAAATCCGTTCGTGGGAAGGAGCCCTTAGACTCAGTTCACACTTGCCTTCTGTTTATAACTGAGCTATTAGCCATGTCAGCAGGTTATGGTATATTTGACAGCAAGAATAACAGAAATCCACATGAAAACTTGCTCTGAAAAGTATTATTTGCTACAGCAGCAGCTTATACTATAGTAATTTGGAAATGGAAATTTTTATAATAAGCCATTTTTTATCACCCAAAAACCCATCCGCATGTTGATGTGCCTTCTCTCCTGCTTCCTCTTCCCCATGTGTCTTAATCCTATATTCATATTTCTTTGCCTCTTTACATTAGTACAAATATTTTGGAAAAAGCAAATATAAGATTTAAGAGATTCTGAATTGTGGGTCGGGAGGGGTAACCTCTCTCCTTAGGGAGAACACCAAGAAGGTGATTGAGGAGACTTATAAGGCCATCGATGTTCCTCTGGGTAATATGCAAATAAGAAAGATGGAACTGGCTCTGCAGCACCATATATTGGATGGCAGCATCACTGTTGGTGCTCTCCCTAAGGAAAGATGTTACCCCTTCCAACCCACGTCACAGGCCTCTCACTAGCCAAGCCAAGATACAACTGCACACTGATGAGGGGCAAAAACCCTGAAATGGCTGTCAGTGCATGGATTCTGATTTGGTTTCCAGTTCCCAATCCTTGCTCTACAGACCTGTATAAATGGTCAAGCATTGATTTGAAGGAATGCTGCCATCCAGTAGGTGGCGCTGCAGAGGTATTGTTTCATCTCCCTTATTTGCAGATTCTTTATTGTGATCTGAAAAGGTCTGGTTTTGCATTAATGAGTATCTTTCTTACACTTTTTATAAGTATTTGGTAGGTCAGGTAGGTCTAACCTACTGGCTTTTCAAAATTCTATACCTGTTGCTTTGACTAAGAGATTAAGGACACCATAAGTATGGATGGTTAAACAGTGTTTGGTTTCTTTGTTGTTTAGGTGTAACTTAAAAAAAAGACTTGTATATCTAAACTGAGGGATGTATCCCTAATTTTTTATCATCTTTGCTAAAATAGTGGATGTCATCTGTAGCTAGCTCACTAAATCCTGGTCTGGTTACTACAAAGGCTTATTTAAAAATTACTACTCTTACCATATTATAGTTGTTTGTTTGACTCCTATTAAGATATTTGGTGTCCCTCAGAGTTGTTTTTTTTTGTTCCCATCGTGCAAGAGTAATATGTTGTAGTTCCTACCTATAATATACAAGTGTGTACTGACTAACATAAATGGAGAAGAGAGAGACAGCAGAGGCAACAGCAGTGAAGGTTTACATGCATACTTTGATGCAGGAGGGTGACCTCTGACAGCTTTGCATAGCCTTAAAAATGCCAGTATGATGGCAGCTTCTTGTCTTCATTTGGTCCCTTCACAAGGGATATTGGCATTTGTAAAGTTTGTCGTCGGGGAGATCCTGTAATTACTTTGTTGGCGTTCCTTTACATATATATGTCACTTATAAAATATGTTTCATATGTCTGTACAGAATTTTATGCTGTTGTTGGACTGCATTAGTATTGTTTAACTTTGAGTACATTGAAATATTGAGGTGTTTTTTGCTCACTGAAACATCGATTACTCTCTACAGAGAAAGACTGGTTGGATGAAGATAAGGAAAGAGAGCAGGTACTTATGCAGATGCTGGTGACTCTCATTGAACAGAGAAATGCAATAGTCAAGTGCCTGGATGAAGATAGGCAAAGGTATTAATCCTAGTGTTCTAGGTTCCATAATTCTAACTACGTGTTTAATTGTTCACTTTATTTGATATTTTGTTCTTCAGTTACTAATCTTTCTATTGTACAGATGGTCTTTGAATTTATAGGGTTCAGCTGGATATCAAGTATAGAACTAAATGTTGGGCATCATTTATAAAAAAAACTGTGAACAGTAAAACAGTCCATGGAGCAAAAATTTTTGATTTCATAAAGTCAAGTGTCAAAACCAGTGACGTAAAGGTTATTTTTTAGGTTAGGTTCACACAGTGTAGAATATTTTCCTCAAAACCAGGATTGGATCCTAAAGAACGGAGAAATTAAAAGGAAAGCTACATCTACAAATGTATTAAATTCTGTGCTGCATGAACAAAAACAAAAAAAAGGATTTTCAAGTTCTATGTAACTATAGGCTAATCATTGTATAATTAAGCTTTGAAACTATCATAAACCTTGTGTTTTCAGTTCATTTTCATAATTTCTGTAGATTTGTGAATGGGAACAATTTCTTTAGTACTAATTACAGCTCTTGGTAATCTGAGTTGTATGGAGGCATAGCTGTGTTTTGGAGCCCTACTGTACCTCTACATGGCTTTGATTTCATACATACTGTATATACTCGAGTATAAGCCCAGTTTTTCAGCACTAGGCTTGTATTCGAGTCAGGGAAGGCTTTAAAAAAAAAATTCCATACTCGCCTCCCAGCCGGCGGCTGTGTCTCCGGTGGCGGTGCGGCATGCTGCGTGAATTCTCTCCGCTGTCACCCGCCCCCCCCCCCCCCCGCCGTCCTCTTTGCTCGGCTCTGTCATCCTCCGCCGTCAGCGCTGTGTAAGTAAGAGCTGTGATGGGATCGAGCGTCAGCCAATCGCAGCCGGTGCTCGATCATTCACAGCCAATCAAGCTGCTTTCGAATTCTCCCCGCTGTCATCTCCCTGCTCGGCTTTCAAATCCCCTGCCGTCAGTGCTGTGTAAGTAAGCGCTGTGATTGGATTGAGCGCCAGCTGTGATTGGCTGGTGCTCAATCCAATCACAGCACTGACAGAGCCGAGCAGAGAGGGCGTCGGGGATTACAGCAGGGAGAATTCAAGCAGCTTGTCGCACAGACACAGACGCCAGCTGGGGGGTGAGTATGGAGGTTTTTTTTTTGGTTTTTTTTACCTAGTGTATATACTCGAGTATAGCTAGGCTTATACTCGAGTCAGTAAGTTTTCCCAGTTTTTTATGGTGGAACTTATTGTCTCAGCTTACACTTGGGTCGGCTAATACTCGAGTATATACGGTAGTTTTCTATTTCAATCCAAAATATTAAAAAATCATGCCATATGACATTGGACACTATATTTTAGAGCATAGGGCATTGAATGATCATATTATTTATACAACTTTAGCTTTGTAAATCCTTGAACAGATCATAATTGGTTTGATCATTCTAAGTCATTACTCACTTAAATCTTTATAGATTTGCTTATTTTCACTCCTCTTTCATTGCAATATGGTAGAAAAAAGATATGTGTAATGAAATTCTGAAATAAATCATAGTGTAAGTTGCATGTTGATTTTGTTTTGCTGCAGGGAAGAAGAGGAGGACAAATTAATAGAAGCAATGCTCAAAAGGAAAGGTAAGGTGCTCATTGGAGGTGAAATAGTTTACAAGTTAAAGCAGCTGTGTATATTAATGGAAAAGATACTAGTATCACATAATCTTTAGGCTCTTTGTAGAGCGTGACGTGCTGTAATGGACTTCTGAAGAGTTCTGCATTGTGATTGGACATAAAACGCCTAAATGTCCACTATTTCAGCATCAACTCATTCAGTGAAAGCAACATTTTATATTTTACCCCATATAGATTTAGTATTCTGTCATATTATACCATGCATGTTATGGGATAATAGCTTTTCCTAATGTGAATGGCCTATCTTATTGCAGTTTCTTCTTAAGGTGAAAGTTGTCCACGATACAATAGTTGCTACAAATCCAGTCTGTTTGGATTTCTGGTGACTGTTGTAGAAAGTTAAGGGTCACAAAATGGCCACAATTAACTTTGATTAGCTGTGATGTAGGTAGGTCGATAATGTGATGTTTGGATGAGTGATGTACCTCACAACGAAGGTTTCTGCCGTATGTAGCCCTGTATGTTCTGCTTGGATTTCGATTTCTCATTTTACCACTTCTATTCACCTTTCACAACTTGCCTTTGGATCTTCTACCTTCAAACAAAGACAATAAACTGAATATTATTCTACCTTCCAGCACCATGTACATTGCATTGCAGACTGCACATTTCTAGTCTTCTTACTTTATTTTATTTTTCAGATTTTCACACAGAATCTCATAAAAAGAAAAAAGGCAAATTCAAACCAATGAAAGTCCTTAAGCTCCTGTCTCCGAAACAAGAGGCAAAAACAAAAAGCCCAAAGGACAAAACTCAGGGGCAAGAGGATGGAGCCAAGAGGTAGATCAGGATTCAAGTGGAAATGGAGATGAACAATGGGAGACTCACTATTGTTGTGCCTCCCCTTCCATCCAAGACTTTGCTGACTCTCAAACAATGAACAGTAAAGGAGTCCCTTATAACAAGCTAACTCGGAAGCCCAGGCAGATGAACCTTCAGAGAGTCATTATTTGGTAGATGAGGCTCATACACTACATAGGAACTGTAATAAGTTACATACAAGTAGTGATGTGCAGCAACTACCTGCCAGAATCTGCTTCTTCACTAACTCTATTAGACCAGGATGTTAAGAGCTTGAAGTAAAACAAGTTGGCACTGCTTAATGAACAGTCCTTTTATAGTCTGAGATTTTTTTCCCCCTTTTAGTTCTGAATTTCTAATCTTGCTTTGAAAAGACAGAAAAATTGCAGAAATCAATTATTCCAATCTTCAATTCCATCAGCAGAAAAGCTTTACTTGCAAAGAACATCCTACTAGTCTTCATTAAAAGCACTGTCTGAGTTATACTTCAACACACTGAGTCCTCCAAAGGGAGAGATATTGTTTGCAGGGGCTCTCTGCTCCGGCTAATAAGGAAGAGGATACAAATGGGGTAGAATGTAGTTCCATAATTCAAAATCATTGTTTTCATAGATGTACATCATTGCTATTGCAACACTTACTTCTAGTCCTCGACTTTATCTTTTTGTGCTGGCTGTGCTTTATACAAGAAGAGATCCACTTTAAATATCAACCTACTCAAGGAGCATGCATGCAGATTCATGAAAATGACATCACATGACTGCCCACTTGCTTTGGTCACTAGACTGCTGCAGTAGTAGGCATCAGAAAAGCTTATGTAGAAGGTTTAAGATTACCATAGTCTCTATGATCAATGGTGGAAAAGCAATAGTGTAAAGTCATGGCATCTTTCATTGCCATGGTAACCAAAATTGTAATTGTACTTTTACTGCTTTTTGACATTTTTGCCAGATGCCTCTATTTATTTAAACATTCCTTTTTATCAACCACCAAACGTATTGAGTTATTCCTCATGGCCATCATGGTAATAATGCTTTATAGCCTTTGTGATTTGATCAGCTCGCCATCTGGCGTTCGCATGTTCTCTGGTTTCTGCCTTGTATTCCCGTTTCCTTCCACACTTCCAAAACATGCTTAGGTCAGCTCGCTTCCTATGGAATTGCCCTAAGAATGATGACGTACGGTTGTGATCCTCTTGTAGACAGGACTGTATTGAGGGCAGCATCAAGGAACATTTTGACACTAGATACATAGCAAGTAATAATGATACAGTCTTGAGTATGTTGCTGCCCCCATCTAGTATTCGCTGCTAAACCGTTTGCCTTATATGAGCTTTATAGCTGTGGAGAAACCATGCAAGCAAGCTTTCTCCCAAGGAGTCTGGCCATAAGCAAACGTAGACAGCCAAAATAGATTTCTGCTGTCTTTTATTCATTTAGTTTAGTAATGGAAATATTTAAGTTGCATAGAACAGGCTACTGGTGATTACACTTAATCAACAGAGGGAGATCATCCCAAACCAGCTTCATTCCAAAGGGGTTAGTATCATTACAATGACCGGCTGTCCCGTTGAAATGATTGGGAGTGGTGGTGCATGCACAGCCACCACTACTGTATACTTCAGGATGAGCTGCAGTTTAGCTCTGCATGACTGGTAAAAGCCGTCGTCCTACAACACCTTGAAAAATAATCACCATTGTCTTGTCTTTATTGAGATGCAAACACCTTCACTCAATGGCTTCTTCGTTTGTGCCATGTCATTTTACTTCAATTGTCCTTCTACTGTGTGTTTTAACAATGTTCTTAACTAGAGCTGTACCAGAACAAGTTATTGCTGATCACTGACTAGCAGGAGTTGCCTATGGGAAAAGTTGAGGCCAATTTAATGTGTTATAGAGCCAAATGAATAATGAAAAGCTGTATTTACTGCGATGTGGCTGAACTCCAGTTCCTCATCGTGACGGCACCGCTATGGCTAAACGTTAACGTTTGCTCTGTGAGCACAGCTTCTTTAGCCACAAAGTATACATATTTCATTCCAGAATTAACATTCAATGGGTTATCCAGGATTACAAAAACAGGGTCTGCATTTTGCCAAAACACAGCACATCCACCCCCTCCTTCTGTCTATGGGTTTTATCTGGTTTTGCAGCTAATTTTTATTTACTTAAATTGAACTGCAATACCAGGCACAACCCATGAATAAGAGTGCTGCTGTTTCTGTAAAAAGTAGATACTTGTTTCTTCTAATCCCACACCAATGGAACATTATTACACCATGGAACAATTTACTGCATTTCTCATTAATTTTTTTTTAATGTAAAAATATTTAAGATATTGCACATGTTTTAATAGCGGAGGATGTAACTTATGCAGGAAGACTGGTACTTTCATTCACACTTCATTATTCAGTGCCAAATATATTTGGTATGTGACAAATGAATGTTGACATATTTTGGACCATGGCTACCCAAGCCAATGGGGCTTGTCTTCATTGGGCCATTGGTATTCTAAGTGCTCATACCTCTTTTTTTTTTTTCTGAGTCATCCTGTAAGTGCCAATGATGCTTCATGTGAAAGTTCAGCTATGCCATCATTGCCCATCATGCAGTGATGCCCCTGCCACCATCTTGTGGTAACACTGCTTAGCCTGGCACTTGCCTCTGTTATACTGTTCTTGCTTTGTAGCAGCCTGTTTGTGTTTATTTTTAACATTCTTAAATTATTGCACTGTTTGTAACTGTCTGGAAAAAGAGCCTTCTGTATCAGAACAAAATAAAACCGCTGTATAGTAAGAGTGCTTGTTTTACTGTGTAGACTGAGACAGAATGTGTTCATGCTTATCCAGGCATTATGTAAATTGGCATACCAACTTGAGTCCTAAAGAATCAGCTGCAAAGTCGGAGTTCGTGATTAATTTTCCTTTACCAAAAAATATATTTAAGAATGACTACATAGAGTATAATCGGGAGAAATTAGTTAGAAGTTGTTTGATATCAACCTCTTTCACGAAAACAGATTCAAGTAACCTGATGATGATGCCCCAAATTTAGCAAAATCTTAAAGTGACAATCATGTTAGATATGATACAATTCCGAAATTGCATGCTAACAAGCTTTTAGCTACGGCTCACATACCAGGAGTAGTCATGGTCATGGAGGTCACTGTGACTTTCCCTCATGGTACTGAATGGGGTAAGTATTAGTCAAAGAACAATACAAGTTTTTCTTTTAATACAAAAGTTTTATACATATGTGAACCATAACTTTGCACTCCTAAGACTGTGCATACACTGGGCAGTTTTCCCCATCAGGGCAAGTGAAGACACAACTAGAGAAACACTACAACATCAGGACCTCACCAGCCAACACCTCCAATCTACACTTCCTTCACCCCTAAATACTGGAGTTACTCTCAGTAGATTGGGAGTAGTGCAGCTTTACTTCACAGCTTGGTAGTGGTTTATATAAACTGTTCCTTTAAATAAGCAACACCATGGCCCAAGTCTATTTCGGGTAGTAAGGCTCTCATGAACATGTATTAGGAGAGGGAGTTGGACCAGGCATCTTATTTTTTGACTTCTGCAGTTCTTCCTGTAGTTCTGCACTTCTCTGCTTATCTATTATTTCCATCTCTCTCAGCTTCTGGCAAATGAAACAAGACAAGCAAAAATTTAAGATGGGAAACGAATATAAAATTAGCAAAAAAAAAAACCATATAAATGTTCAATACTGCAAATCATAGGTTACCTGTGAAATCTCTGTATTAATAATATTGTAGTATTGCTTTCCTCGACCCAGAGCTTCCATCTCCTCCAGGAAATCCCGTCTCTCTTGGATTTCAACAATCACTGAAAAAGTCATTTGTTAACAACACAACCTAGTTCTATACCATTATACATTAGACTAAGGGCAGGCTATCACAAGCGTAATTTCACAATGTAATACGTGGTAAATGGAGTCAATAAGATACATTGATTTTCACTTACCCACTGCAAACTAGTCCAGTTTTTTTTTTTTTGCATATAAAGGAATGCATTATGTTCTATCTTTACAGTGCATTACACGTGATAGTTCTCTATGGGTGCATAATAAACGCTGTACATACACAATTATGTTGCATATGTGTGGCGTTTATACACAACGCCGCTAAGAGTCAGAGCAGGAAATTTAAAAAAAAAGTCATACTGTGCATGACAGCGTGTATGAGATACACTGTCATGTGCAGTGCAAAATCGTTGGCCTACACAGCAATAGCCTGCTCACTGTGAGCCTGGCCTACATTAAAATGGATGACTTCAATCTGATACTTCTCAGGTGGAATTTAACAACAAATGATCATTTTAGCCAACTGATGACACACCTTTAGGCCTCATGCACACGGGCACGCACGGATTCTGCTGTTGAATCCCACAGCGGAATCCACCCGGGCCCGCAGACATGAGCATAAAAACCACAGGTTCTTACCTTTCTGGATCCATTGCAGACGGATCTTCTTTCTTCAACATGACAGATGCATCCGGGCACGCCGACCGATGTGCCCAGGGCATTCGCAGTGCCTTTTTTTCTTATTTTGAATATCCTGCTTTTCTGCGTATCCACGACACATCTGCAGTGACAGCTGCGGGTGTGCCGCGGACCGGACGACTTCCATTGACTTAAATGGAAGCTGTCCTTGCAGGATTCACAGGAAAATGGAGCATACTGCGATTTCTTCCCGCGTGTGCGACCCGCATGGCAGAAAAAAAAAATCATATGCATGCTGTTTGCTGCTCTGCGGGCGCCTATGCATCCCTATGGGTGGCTTGATTTGTGGATCTCCCACAAATCAAATCCGCCTGTGTGAATTGGGCCTTACGGTCTGGACTTAAGTCAGTTGTATTTATTATTTGCGGCTGATACACAAACTATTGTGAATATTCTTTTGCCACTTTTCTGACATGTGAATGACACCCACTGCACTAGCTGATTTACACCAATATTTTAAAAAAATTCCCGCACTATCCAGAGATTAAGGAACCTCAAATGGGGGGGGAGGAGGAGATCTATGTAATTTTTTTTATATTGTACTAGTCCAGACAAAATGCATACATCTGTAGCATTCCATCCATACAAGGGCACATTTTGGCCTGTAAATTAACCCCGCTGTGTAGTTGCCAAGTAGGTACAAAATCCTAAAACACTATGTATAAAAAAGTGTATGCTGTAGATGTGATCTAGTCTTACCATTATACAGCTTCAACAATCCTTAGCCAAGAACTTACACTCATCAAATCTGTCTGTCTCCTTCTCTTCTATCTGTGGTGGTGGTAATTGTGGTACATCTGACAACTCTTTCCCTGTAGCCATAAGGTTTTGAAGTCTGCTTTTCTCTTTGTTGAGGTCTCCTGTGGAGTTTGAAAAAAGTTATATAAATTAAAAAGAATCAAAAATGTGCTGAAAGATCAAATAATTAAAATACAATTTCCCATCCTTTTATCTGGATAGCTTTGGATACTAAACGTTGCATTCTGAAATCTTCCTGAGAGTAATGAGAAGCAAGTGGTCATAGGTTGGACACTCTTCGTGGCTTCAGCATTGACTATACTGAATGTGGTCCTCATAGTATACTGGTATTGTCCAGATAAGCACACCATCTCCACAATACTATTTCATTCCTATACCGAAAAACAATACCGAGGCTCCAGTCATAGAGCAATGCGTACTCTATATACCGTTGCAGAAGAGAGGACATCAGAACGACTCACCTGGTATACTTATCCTGTACATTACTTTTCACGCAGGAAATACTGTCTTTATAATATGCACTAAAAAAACACAGTTGTAAGCATATTGTGTTCATTCACTACTTACGTGTTGCTTGAGGTTGAAACTTTTCTCTCATATATGCATCACCAGCTCGGCACCTCTCTGCGGGACGTAAACTTGGTCTTTTATTTACAATGGAGGCCTTTTCTGACTGAGGTGCAGACACTAGAGGCTTAGATTGGCTATGGCTGGAACTGGGATGACATTGGATTGGGAGTGCAGCACCACCTTTGGAAATAAAATTTGTTGTTTGCATCCAACGTTATTGTTGGCATATAGTTTCCTATACAAAGGTACATGATAGAGCCCGTGGTACCACAGGACACAATGTAATATGAGTGGGCATGGAGGCTCTAGTACACTGTTATACCGGCTCTAGCTTGGATACAAGATGTGATATGGGCAGGCATGGAGACTCTACTACCCTGTTGTACTGCCTGTAGTTTGGATACAAGATGTGATACAGACAGGCATGGAGGCTCTAACACCCTTTCATACCACCTGTAGTTTGGATACAAGATGTAATACGGGAGGGCATGGGGGCTCTAGTACCCGGTTGTACTCTCTAACTTGGATACAAGATGTAACACAGGCGGGCATGGAGGCCCTACTACCCTGTTATACCACCTCTAGCTTGGATACAAGATGTGATACAGGAGGGCATGGACGCTCTAATACCCTGTTATACCACCTCTAGCTGGGATCCAAGATGTGATTCGGGCGGGCATAGAAGCTCTAGTACCCTGTTGGGCCGGCTCTAATGTGGATACAAGATGTGTTACAGGTGGGCATGGGGGCTTTGTAACCTGCTGTACCTCCTCTTTCCTATATAGTTATTAATACAATTATTTGTTAACAAGCTATACTTGTAGGCCAGGGCTCGTTCTATAGAAAACGCGTCCCTGTCCCCCACTTACACATTTTTACACTGTATGAAAATGCCACTATAGAGGATACTGCCATATAAAAGACGCATATAGCGCCATACAATATTTCACAACCAAATATTTCCTAAGAGCTCAAACAATAATACAATTACATTCTACAAACAGCACCACCAATATTGCTTGACATTTTAGGTAGGTCAGGGGGTTCCAATCTCCCAGTCTAGAAAACGGGGGCCTTGGGCAGAGCTGTGTGTGTGATGTGTGGGGTCAGGATGGATGTAGCAGAGCTGTGTGTGTGATGTGTGGGGTCAGGATGGATGTAGCAGAGCTGTGTGTGTGATGTGTGGGGTCAGGATGGATGTAGCAGAGCTGTGTGTGTGATGTGTGGGGTCAGGATGGATGTAGCAGAGCTGTGTGTGTGATGTGTGGGGTCAGGATGGACGTAGCAGAGCTGTGTGTGTGATGTGTGGGGTCAGGATGGATGTAGCAGAGCTGTGTGTGATGTGTGGGGTCAGGATGGATGTAGCAGAGCTGTGTGTGATGTGTGGGGTCAGGATGGATGTAGCAGAGCTGTGTGTGTAATGTGTGGGGTCAGGATGGATGTAGCAGAGCTGTGTGTGTGATGTGTGGGGTCAGGATGGATGTAGCAGAGCTGTGTGTGTGATGTGTGGGGTCAGGATGGATGTAGCAGAGCTGTGTGTGTAATGTGTGGGGTCAGGATGGATGTAGCAGAGCTGTGTGTGTAATGTGTGGGGTCAGGATGGATGTAGCAGAGCTGTGTGTGTAATGTGTGGGGTCAGGATGGATGTAGCAGAGCTGTGTGTGTAATGTGTGGGGTCAGGATGGATGTAGCAGAGCTGTGTGTGTAATGTGTGGGGTCAGGATGGATGTAGCAGAGCTGTGTGTGTGATGTGTGGGGTCAGGATGGATGTAGCAGAGCTGTGTGTGTGTGTGATGTGTGGGGTCAGGATGGATGTAGCAGAGCTGTGTGTGTGATGTGTGGGGTCAGGATGGATGTAGCAGAGCTAAGTGTGTAATGCGTGGGAATCAAGATCAACGTAGTAGAGCTGTTTGTGTAATGTACTGTGTAATGTGTGGGAATCAGGATGAATGTAGTGGAGCTGTGTGTAGGGTCAACATGCATGTAGTAGAGCTGTTTGTGTAATCTGCTGTGGGAATCAAGAAGGATGTAGTAGAGCTGTGTGTGTAATGTGTGGGAATAATAATGGATGTACACTGTAGCAGAGCTGTGTGTGTAATGTGCTGTGTGGGGTCAGTATGCATGTAGTAGAGTTGTGTGTGGGTAATCTGTGGGAATCAAAATGGATGTAGAGCTGTGTGTGTAATGTGTAGGAATAATAATGCATATACAATGTAGCACAGCTGTGTGTAATGCGCTGTGTGTGTGATGTCAGTATGCATGTAGTAGAGCTGTGTGTGTTATGTGCTGTGTGTAATCTGTGGGAAAATAGATGTAGAGCTGTGTGGGAATCCTAATGGATGTACAATGTAGTAGAGCTGTGTGTGTAATGGGTGGGGTCAGAATGGATGTACCACAGCTGTGTGGAGCATTGTGCCACCAGAAACACTGGTACTATAATTTCCTAATAATTACTAGTAACTGTATAAGGATAAGCCTATTTCTTAGCTCTTTGCCTTTACAACATGGGGGCAAATTCACTAAATAAATGACATATAACTAAGCTAGTGTTACACCATTCTATGATATTTCCTCCAATACAGAGCAGATTTAGTATAATAATGTGCAAAAATAACACATACTTTGGAGATGTTCTCTAATCTGACGCTGCTGGAAGTTTGTCAGCTTGGATTCTTGCATCATCACTAGGAAAAAGAAAGACCTATTAGGGCAGATTCACTAATACTGTCCAATAGTTACACAGTGCAAGCGTAGTTGTAATTCTTTCCCATCCAATTTCCCTGCCACCCGCACACTCCCACTCTTGGGTGGGAAAGCGCATTGTGAATTCCTTGGAATTACTCAACATAAACACCTAAAAATGAACTCCAATGATTTTATTAGCAATTGTAATATACATATATAGAAGAGAGCTCTGATGTCAGATTTCCTCTGCATAATGTTATAAACGTATCAGACCTCACCCATCATGGGAGCTATGCAATGAAATCTCAAAGTCGGACAAGGTGCGACTCTGGATTTGATAGGGTTAATTGTCCCAGCCAGGGTCAATATTGCCACATGTATCTCTTAAAGCCTATAGTCTACCCACCTATTCTGGACTACTTTCTGACTACTAATTTAAGGACTACTTTTGACTATATCAAAATGTTAACATCTCTAGTTTGAAGAAAAGGAAAATTACTTCAGTGCATCCTATTGGCCAGCAAAATCAATTCAACAAAGATTTCTGTCTGTTCTGAGAGTAAAGGGGGTCTGTACATCCCTCAGGGGTACATGGAAAGGATTACAAATATGAAATTTTAAACCCAGCTCAAATTGCTCACTAATTGTAACAAACGAGACGTTAAATATTAACAAATTACCTTTTAGTAGATCTTGAGTCTCTTTGCTGTATTGAGGTGGCTTAGTATTGGTCCAAAAACCAGTGCCCAGTCGCATTTGAACATTTCCATCCTTCATAGACATACTGAGAATGCTGAGAGCTACAATGCCTAATAAAAAAAGGACACATATGATCAAATTAGCTAAATACATTTATTTAACTAAGCTCTCTGTTCAATTCTGTAAAAAAAAAAAATCAGGCAGCTGCAAATGAGAAAATTAGAAATATTTAGACTCGTCTTTTATATCTGGTTGCTCCAGCATTCTGATGGGTTTTCCTTGTATGCCATACCACCAATGAAGCCCTCTAGCACATGCCATCCTTGATAAAGCAAGATGAGAAGAGACAGGCACACAGAGGGTTTAAAAGAGGAGTATAAACTTTATTATATAAAAAATACACCTCACTACTCCCGCTGGTTTATAGTGCGTCAGGTAGCACAATGCTCCGTAAAAAAAGTGCCCAGGCAAGGTTTGCCCTTGGAACAAGGTAATAAGTGGTCTGCCTAGATTTTATTAGCATTGCAGAATTCTGTTTCCAAAACAATTACAAAATTGTAATACAAAAACAATAACAAACAAATGCTATGTGGCACTCAGCTTCTTTCTGTTTATCAGCATTCCAGCTGCCAAACGGGGCTTTTCCCAGAATGCTTCTGTTATTTCCTAGATGCTAGGCACAATGTATAACTCCAAAATAATCAGGTCCCTGGAGCTTATAGCGAAGACCACTAGATATCGTAAAGCAAGACCGCAGCAATCGTTTATGTAAATTGTGCACGCTGCCCTGTTGAGACTCAGACGCTACTTGGGCGGTACAGCAATAAAAATCAATTCACTTCCATTATTTGCTCGTCAAATCTCAAACCTACAAGTAGTTAATCTGGATGTTTATTATTCAGTGGATGCATGTGGCAGTGTTGGCTGTGTGCTGATTAACAGCCATCTGTAGTATATCACATGTGGATGTATTCGAAGTACAGACTATTTACACCACTAGAAAAACATTCATTGAAAAGCAATTAGACATTTCTCAGAAAATGCAGAATGTATCTGTACTAATTATAAAGCAGACCATTAACACACAATTGTAACTTCATGGAATGCATGTGCAAGAACGGAAAATGAGAATCAACCCACTGAAAACACTGGGTTCTATTCTCTGAGTATTGTGTGCGCAAGTAAGTCCATGTGAGTTCGCTTACCCATAGGTTATGTGCAGACATTGTGGAGAAAATCTGTGTAAAAATACAAATCAATATTCACACGCGGAAAGCAGAATTCACTCACTGCATTGCAATCAATGAATTCCGCTCTGAAGATCAGCGCCATTTCAGCAACAAATAGAAGATGCAATACATTTCAAAATCCACAACATAACTATTATTGGCTTCAGATTTTTCCCCTGTAAGGCCAGTTTCACACGAGAAATTCACAAGAGATTCTTGCATCGCGAGACACAAATCTTGTGCGAATAGAAACACTTGCCGATCCTCTAACACAGCTGAAAGCACACACACGCTGGAGGATCGCAAGTGTTTCCCATTGATTTAAATGGGAAACCTCACATGCACATCACACCGCATGCAAGTGCCATGTGATTTCTTTAAAGTCCCATTGAAAACAATGGGTGATGTGTTGCGCGGAATACAAAAAAATAGGGCATGCAGCGATTTATTTTTTTTTTTAACCTCAGAGCATCACTCATATGTATGACTGCATTCAAAAGAATAGAGTTCATATTCGCCCTCGTATGCATGAAACCTAAATGTTATAAAATTTAAAAAAGACAGTACTCACATATTAAATTCCCTACATCTCCAACTCCGAGGCTCCGTGGTTTCTGCATGCTTGAGAAAGGCAACTATTGTTGCCAAAACACGTTGAATCTTTTTGGGCCTTTTAATTGTGTTCAAGTAATAAGCCTTTTAATCTTCTATACTTCATTGGACAATCTGCTGTTGGTTCATTTAGGGAGGGGGGTTATAATTGTAGATCCCCTCCTCTCCCAGTAAGTACTACTTTTTCAATCATACACTTATCTTATGAGCGCGGGTATTTTTCATTTACCCTACATCTTTTCTGTTCTTCTAAAAGAAAAATTGTCCCTGTTGCCTATAAGAACCAATCACAGCATAGCTTTCATTTCATATTCTGCTCTTGAAAAATGAAGAAACTGCTCTGTGATTCGTTGTTATGGACAACAGCGCACATTTTTTTGGGCAGTTCCATAAATCTTCTCCAACTGTACGGTTAGTGCAGGAGGAGCGGAGAGGAGGCAGAGAGGGGGCGGGAGCTCAGTTCCTGCTCCTGGCTTTTCCATCCCCCCCCCCTCTGCAGATGAGGAGGACATATATCGGCTCGGCGTGAAAACCGAGCCGATATACGTTCGTGGGAATGCAGCCCACGTTTGTTATTTTGTGCCCTTCGCAGCCTTTTTTCCTAAGTGTCAAGCCCCTTTATCCCATAACCTCCCTAGGCAGCGACAGATATCACCATTAAACCCTTCAGCATTATATTCAGCTAAATATTCTAGTTATTAAATGGGTATTCCAGTGATGGGTCATCCACTACATGGGTGAAAACTGATAGATTTTGGGGGGTCTGAGTGCTGGGACCCCCTATTTCACATTCATTCTGCAGGGTAGAGGGGAATAGAGCTGCTCAGCGGTGGCTCCGTTCCTCTTAATGGCGCAGACCGATGCTGAGAACTGTGCTCAGCTCTTTTTGTCAGCCCATTGAAATGAGTGAAGCGGCAGTAAGCATGTTGAGGATTGTTGGGGTCCCTGCTCTTGTACGCAGAGACCCTGATTCTTGGTATGTGTTGCATACTGTGTGTACAGGAAGCAGGGTCTCTGTGTACAGCAACCATGGCTGGACTGGATTTGCTTCAGTGAGTAAACTACTTGCTGCCATGTTTGTTACTCATGCGTGAGGAGGGCACACTATTACTATTGGGGCCACTAATGGGGACACTATTACTATTGGGGCCACCAACCGGGACACCATTATTATTGGGGCCACTAATAGGAGGACTATTATTACT
This sequence comes from Eleutherodactylus coqui, assembly GCF_035609145.1. Taxonomy (NCBI): domain Eukaryota; kingdom Metazoa; phylum Chordata; class Amphibia; order Anura; family Eleutherodactylidae; genus Eleutherodactylus; species Eleutherodactylus coqui. Next base: position 146,294,076 of record NC_089839.1, read on the forward strand.
GGGATCACTAATGTGCAAATTATTACTACTGATGAGACCACTAAGGGTCGCACAATTACTATTGTGGCTACTAAGGAGGCGCATTATTACCAATGAGACCACTGAGAGGGGGCGCTATTACTATAGGGGCTACTAAGAGGGAGTGCTATTAACAAAAGGGGCCACTAAGAGGAGGTGCTATTACGAAAGGGGGCCAATAAGAGAGGGCGCTATTACTATAGGGGCCACAAGAGGAGGTGCTATTACAATCGGGGCCACTAAGAGGGGGCGTTATTACTAAAGGGACCTCTGAGAGGGGGCGCTATTAATGCAGAGGCCACTGGAATAACGGAGGTAAAATTATATGTTGTGATAGCCCACGCCCCCATTTACTCTGGCTGGTATTTTTGGTGACAAAGGTGACAACCCTACTAGCCTGACATTTATCCCTGTGACTTCCGCCACCAATTGCTGACCTCAGCGATGATGCTGCCACCTGCGGCATGTTATCCTTGCAGTAAGGAGTATCAGACAGTACGGGCATTGCAGACGCATAGTTTGTCATTTTTCTTTATTTCCAAGCATTTCCTGCAGCTTCATGTTATAAACTCCTGGACAACAATAACCGCCCTACCACCATCTAATTACTGCATAAGGACAACGGGCCGCAGAACTCCTCTCCTCACATGACAGTACATTATGTTCACATCTTACCGAAGTCTTCAGGAGTCGCTCTGTGCACACAGGGAATGTTTACCGTTCCCATAGAAACAGAACTAGGGGCGGGGTTACAAGAGGGAGGGGTTATGCTGGGGAGGTCTTGAAGAAGGCGTGGTTTATGGAGAGTCGCAGGCGAGTACATATGACGTACTTCCGCCCATTGCTTATTAGGATGCGCACATCCGCTGGCATATTAACATGTGAAGCCGGTGGGCGGGGCTACACGCCGGGTACTTCCAGTCTGTGAGGCAGCCGCCTGGTGCATACAGACGTGTGCGGACGGCCCGGCGCCATGTCTGACAACGAGGACAAGTGAGTGATGGCGGGGCCGCTGGAACCGGCGTGTTAGCCATACATAATAGTACGGTTTGATGTAGGCTCTGGGCCCCTCCGCACACTGAGCCCCCTGAGGGCCCGGCTGCAGGGATGTAGATGTAATATGCTGTAGATCTGCTGGTCTCCAGGACGTCTAGGGTATGAAGGACGTCGGCCCCCTACTAGTTGTACTGTGACCTAGTGTGGGCTGTTATAAGGGATCCCTAGATACTGTTATACCTGCGCTGTGTGACTGCACTGCCCACATATTACCTGTTATGTAGGTTGGCGTTGGGTGGCCTCTGTCCCCTCACATGGCCGGATTCGAATTGCGGGTTCTGCGAGCGTACAATAGGCAGATCTATCTCATGCATTGGATTACACCGTTCTGTTCACATTAGTGTAGGAATTGCGCAATCTGTGAGTGGAGAATAAAATGCAGCTAGTTTTATTTTGCCACATATATATGCCCATTGTGCTCCGTGGTCGCAGATATAGCGGCGGCCCATACACAACTACATTATGTACGGCTGCAGGTACTCGCGTCATCGCTGAGGGACGGTGCGGGAAATATAAACAGTGTGGTGCATATGACGGCCTGCATGAGTAGGCAGTTATGCGCAGTACATTATGCAGCCGTAGGCAGGGTCATGGCGGGGCTCACAACTGGACAAGTATCCTTCATTTTCGCTCATTTGAACGATGATTGTTCTGTGTAAAAAGGCCTTTACCGCGCACGTGTCCAGCTGGTGGTGTTGCTACGGATGGAAAGGGGCGTTCTTTTCAGTCCCCGCGGAGAGCACCCGGATCAGATGGTCCAACGCTAACCTACATATGGCGCGTGATAAACATGAAGGCTAGTATCTTGGTGGAGTCACACAAGCCAGATATAACTATCTATGGAACCCTCCTACCCGATTTCCCTGAAAATAAGCCCTAAGCTGATTTATTCGGGACTTTCAGGGATGCTTGAAATATAAGCCCTAGCTGCATTATGGAATACATTATGTGGCAGATACGGTCCAGGTCCCTCCCACTGCTCTCCGACGCACTTCTCAGCAGTCCTTGGCTGGCCACAGAAGACTCATAAATCCCACCTCCTGGAAGTGATGGTTCTGATTGGCTGAGCAGCGATTGAGAACCAATGCAATGGCTGCAGTTGGTTCATCGAGCACTGCATTGATTGGCTGAGCAGCAGTCGAAAAGCTAATCATAGCCATCGGGTTAAGGAGGCAGGAGTTATGAATTGGCTAATCAATGTGTCGGCTTAGTCAATTCATAAAGAGAACCGCTGAGAACAGCTCGAAAAAACCAATCGATGCAGTGCTCGATGAACCAATCACAGCCATATCATTGGTTCATCGAGCACTGTATTGATTGGCTGAGCAGGGCTCAAGAACCAGTCAAAGGTGGGATATGCAGGACGTGCATCGGAGAGCAGTGAGAGGACCGGACCGAGCCTAAGACCCCCCCCCCCCCCCTTCCCCCTGATAATAAGACCTACCACCTCTTTTGTGGCAAAAATTAATATAAGACGGGGTATTATTTTGGGAGAAACACTTTAACGTCCCACATTAGGTTTATAGCACAACTAGTAGGTGACCAATGTCCTTTAAAGGGAACCTGGTACCAGCTATGAGGTGATGTGGAGTCCATGGAGCTGTGTCCCATACTCGCCTAGTCCTCCCATTCCTGCAGTGGCCCCAATCGAGGTTTGTGCGCACCACATGCTACGAATATCACTTTATGGGAAAAGGCATACTGTCACACTTTATCTTGTTGTGCCAATTCTTGGGGCTTAATCATTCTACTAGGATCCAGCTGTTTGGCATCAAGCATGTATACTTGTACTTTGCCACTAGGGGGCAGTGTGACAAAGATAATCAGATCCTTATGTTCTATGCCATATGTTTAGATGCCATCAATGAACCTTCCAATTACCAGGCCTGAGGGCATCATGGGGACATATAGGATGTAGGTGGTGTTTCTGGCATTGCTCTCATCTTGTGACTACATGCCAGTGGGTGCCAACATGGATTTCTGATAATTTTGCATTTGTATACTCCTTGCATTCAGGCTCAGTGACGTTACATGTTTGATAACTGCCTCGCTGGGAGTCGGGGTATAGTAAATGTATGTGTACGACTAATGTTGTGTATTTTGTCTTTCTTTTTTTCTTTGTACAGTTTTGACGGAGATGATTTTGATGATGTTGAGGAGGATGAGGGTCTCGATGACTTGGACAATGCAGAGGAGGAAGATCAGGAGAATGTAGCCATCTTACCCGCTGGTGAGGGGCAGCAAGCCAATCAGAAGCGCATTACAACTAATTACATGACCAAATATGAACGGGCGCGGGTTCTTGGAACAAGAGCACTGCAGATAGCGTAAGTATGTTACAGCCAAACATGGGGCCTTTAATGAAAAAACAGAAAATCAAACCTCCCGGGATGGGGGGAAGATGACATTGGAGTTATTTTTAAGATATTTATTCATTCTTTCTTTCTCGCCCTTCACTGTTGTCAGTCTGAATGCTGGTTTACATTCTTTTGAGTTTTGTACTAGATTAGGGTGGATGCAGAAAATAAGTGTACCTGTAAAAGAGGCGCATGCACTGGAATGTGAAAGGACATTCAAGCAAATGGCCCATTTGGCTTCAACTTGTTTGTGTGCGGTCTGTGGGAAAGCACAAGATATATGCCTGCCTGAATGAATGGGCATCGAGAGTATCTTCCCATGGGTCCTCTGTAGCAGTAAAAGAAACCCAATGGGTCCTTGGACATGGGATGACTATGAGGTGCTTAAGCGTCCAATAGCCATCCCAGCGACTACCCCTCCTGCGCTTTCAGTGCCTGGAGGCACAGGAGGCCATTAATCCCCTACAGCCTCCCACCTCCTTTCAAAGTTAGCAGGCAGTTGGTCTTGGATGAATGAATGCCTATTTATACAGGGAGATAATTTTCTGATTTATTATACTTTTTAATACCTGCACAAACTGACCAATAAATGAACAAATTATTGTTCACCGTCCAATCGCTGGCAGTGTTTACACTATTATCATTCAGTTTCACTCGCTCCAATGATAAACTGAACCATAATGGTTCACTGTAGAAAAGCCCTAAATTGTGCAAATTTGTATCAGAGTTCACTGCATTGCAAAGGGTGAAATCCAGAGGAGCATCTGCAGCAAGCAATTGATATGCTGCATAATTAAAATCCACATTGCATGTGAATTCTGCTGCAGATCCCACACAGATGTTTTTTGTTTTTTTTAATTCTGCAGCATATGGGTGAGATTTGTTAACACTCATTCACTTTGCTGTTACTGTAAATGCTGAGTTTTCTGCATGCAGTGCTGCTGCAGAAGATCTTTGGGGTTAGCGACCCATGTGCCGTGCCCAAATAGATGATTCAAAGGATATGACCGATGTCTGTTTCAATAAAACCTTCAGGCTTTGTGCAGAAGATGGTTAGACTAGATAGAACTCCTACTAGAAGGTTCCAAACTTATCCAGTGATGCCCAAGTTTTTTTGGGTTTTTTTGAGTGAAGGAGGAAATTAATACCTCTAAAAATCCTCTAGATTGTCTGTCTGAATCATGCTATATTCCTGGTGGTTTGTCATCCTCACTAACCAGAAGACTTTCTTTAATAATGCATCTATGAAAATCCATAAGGCGTGCACCATGTCTGTCTGTCTGACTGAATACTGAACTTTCATTTGAAAGTAGCTTTCAAATTCATAGCTGTTTTTTTAACATTTTTTTTCTTTCCCAGAATGTGTGCCCCTGTTATGGTGGAATTGGAAGGAGAAACAGACCCTCTTCTTATTGCCATGAAGGAACTCAAGTAAGTATTAAGACTTTATATCAAATCATTATATAAAAGAATTGCTAGCAACTCCTATATTATCTCCTGATGCTGTTATGGGTGAAAGTCAGAGGCCATGCCTGCTGATACAAGGGAGACTAGAATACCATCTTCCTGTTCTACAGCAAAGTAGGCACAGCTGCAACATAATAGTATTGGGTGGGAAAAATGGCTGTTCAAGGACTAGGAAAAATAAGTCTACTTCTAAGAACAGCACCACTTCTGTTTATGGGTTGTCTTGGAAAAAAGGACAACCCTTCCGCCAAGCTCTGTATAACCCTCATAAATTTGGCATCTGCTCAGTAGCTCCTAAGTACAACACACAGAGTACTGATGCCCATGCTCTAACATCGTACAGCGTCTATACATCCTGTAAAAGTAATAAACCGAAGATATTAGTTTGATATTTTGGGCAAAATATACAAGTTTGCCACCCTTTACAACCTCTATACTGCATGTAGTCTGGTTGCAGTAAATTAGAACTTCACACCTCAGTGTAGTTAAAAACCTTCAAAGTCAGAAAACTTAGTGTAATGATATTTAAAGGGTTGTAGGACAGTTACCATAATCAATGTCATCTTTTAACATCTTGCTTTTTTGTACCCCCTCCTGCACATTATTTGTGGCTGAGCTGTCCATATTAAATCACAAGCAGCACATGTCCCCATTATAGCTTGTAAGGTTACACACATTGATTATTTTTTCCCATGGACCAATGGTCTCCCTGATAAAACTCGTCCTATTCCATATTGTGGACGAGAAGTAGGATACACTAATGCATATCAATATGCTGTGTGATGTGAGTTGTGCTTGAGGTTCAGATGCAACATGCACACAGGAAGAATGCATCTGGCCTTGGGCCCGATTCACATGACTGTATGGTAATACACTGCATAAAAATAGCAGCGTTTTACCGGTGTACAACTGCGTATTGTTGTTTTTGCACGTATATGCCTGTGCTTGAACAGTGTTTTTTTTTTTTTAATGCATGGATTGCGTTCCAAACGCTCCCATAGAAAACAATAGGGCTGTACACGGGTGATGCGCGTTAAAATAAAACATGCTGCATTCTTTTTTACGCATGTAGTATACACAATAAATATATGCAAGTGTAAATGGAACAATGAGAATCAGTGTACTTTCATTGACGCCATTCACTGTGTATTATGTGTGCATAATACGCAATTCAAATATGCTTGTGTAAGCCTGGCCTTGGCCTAATCCAACATGCACGCTTTCTTGAGGTTTCAGTCGTATAGTCTCCCTTTTGCATTTACTAATGTTATGCTTCCTTTTCACCATCTGTTGCTAACTTTGTGTATTGCTGACCACACCACATATTTATGGTGTCTGGCCGTATTATAAGTTCGGGGATAGAGATGAGAAAAAAAAGATTCCCCCTGCTAGTCTACTGAATAGTCATTAGATAAATATTGGTCTTCCATTCTCAAGTTCCATCAGGGAGTGTTGGTGCTGAGGTATTATACAATTCCAAAAATCACACCGGAGGAGCAGCCCAATTTTTTTTGTCATACATTAAGCTTAGGTTCACTTGATACGGTTTCTCTCTGGATGGAATTTCTTAAAATCTCATGTATAATGCCTGTTTTATAAACACTGCCAAATGTACTCAGCGGATTCATCTGCAGGAAAATCTTCAGCATTTCTGCCCCATGCGTGCAGGTTATAATGTATAACTTTCCTTAACTCTTATCAACTTTGTTGCTACAGGGCCAGGAAGATCCCTATAATCATTCGACGCTATCTGCCTGATGGCAGTTATGAAGACTGGGGAGTTGACGAGCTCATCATTACCGACTGAGACCACGGCACGCCTTCCAGCGCACATGGAACGTTTTATCTCTGCCCTGTCGGCTGTTGTATATAACTATTTTATAAAACCTGTAAATTAGATGTGTTAAATAAAGTTGTCCTGTTACTTTTCATTATAATCTGGTTCCATTCATGTTGGATGTAATTGAGGTGAGCATGTAGTCATAGTGACCGTAGTCATCACTTGTCTCCTTGCAATGCTGCCTTTTTTTTTCTTCCTTTTTTGAAGCAGTTTGAAATACATTATCCACTCAGTTTTTCCTCCCATCCCTGATGGCATACTTGGAGGACCTAGTCCTTCACCTGGAGAAGAAACCTGGGGCGAATAAAAGAAACACCCATCTCCTCTTTCAACAGTTTCTTGTGCTAGCAGACAAGGCAGCCTGGAAGCAGAGAATATCAGGGCTGCTATGCTGTTAAACTTTTATAGAGGGTAGAGTTCATAATGGCCTACCCAATACATAGAAGGGTTCACAAGGTGAGTTTTGTTCCTGGAAAATCACCCTGTATTCTTTACATATAGGAAACGCAAACATTCCTCAAACTTTGTGGGGTTTTCTATGAAAATTGACATGGGTGAGCATTGAGTAGATTTATGAAAAAAATCTGCATGTTCACACGTCGCTGATTGCTGCAGATTTTATCACTGATTTTAGTGCAGATCTGCAGCAGACTTTACCCTTCAATTTAAATTCAAATGTAAGGGTCAGATCTGCACCAAAATGTGAATACACCCTAAAAGAAAAAATGTTGCACATAGCAATTAATCCCAGAACATTTTGCAAGAGCGCTGACGAAAAGTGAGCTGTGATTAATTGTGAGAGGCAACAAAGACAGTTTGTATTCTAGGTAATTTCATAAATCCCTCCCAAATGTCAAATCAAGCATCCTACCTGTAAATAAGGTGGACTGTAACATGACTGGCAATCTAACCAAAATCCTTGGCTTGTGTTTCCAGTCATATTACAAGCCTTTTTTGTTTTTTGAAGGTTTGGGTATTGACTTGTACGATGTGAAAATGAAGAATTATGAAACCCAATGCTCTTCAATTTCATTCCCATCTGTGATGATTTCACTCATCCTATGTTGTGAGATTTACAAATCGCTGCCTGCCATATCTTTCTGCGTTGTGTGGTTTGTTTGTTTTTTGCCCAGGTTTCCCTATGGACCTTTTTGTTGTATTGCAACACACGAACTTGCATCTTTCATGTGATGCGATTTTTCACCTGATAGACCAGAGTTTCTAATGTTAAAAACGCATGAGAAAATTGCGGGCTGCAGTAATGTGAGATTTTGTAAGGAAAACATCGCTGAGCTCAAACATCTCATGAATACATATGTGATTTTCTTGTGGCAATATTGCAATTGCCAGTGTGAAGGAGCCCTTACAGGGAAGTTGCCTTCCAACACATGATGTTTGTGATGCATAGGGTAATAGAATAGCAAAAGTATATAACATTAATGCATGAAAGGATACAAAATGAAGTAAGATAAAGTATGAAATTGTGTCAAGCATTCACTAATGAAGACATTGAGAGAACGGGGTCTGTGGTATTGCTTGAAACATTCTATAAACTGTATGGGGGGGGAAACTGGATGCACTAATTTGTAACGCAGTAGGAGTTTCACATGACGAGATAACAAGTAAAGGGTTGTTTACCTGGAGTGAGAATATCCCTACTGGTTGCTCAGGCAGACATTCATTCCCAAACACTGATCCGGTAAATGTTCAAGTGATCAGATAATTATTCGCTCTCCCATAGCAAATGTGCTGCCAACAGTACTAGAGACTGTATGAGAGGCTGCAAGAGGCAAATAATTGTACAAACTTTGTACGCATGAGGAAAAAAAAAAGGGTGAATGCACACAGGCGGAAATTGCGTAGCAGGCTTTCCTGCAGAATTTCCACCCGTGCATGCTACCATAGGATTGCAGGGCTCCGCACAGAAGCGGCGGGGCGGCAGCCAGCACATAGCAGAACGAAGGAGACGCCAGAGGAGGTGAGCCACGGGGGTCACTGCAGGGGCATGGCTCGCATACCGCTGCGAAAATTCTCACAGCTGGATCCGACCTGGCCGTCTGCATGAGGCCTTAGTTGTAAGCTGGAAAGTTAAATAAGAGTAAGGCCTCTTTCACATGTAAAAGCCGTGGGCCCACAGACACCGCAAAATGCATGAACAGGTGCACAAATCTAACGTTTGTGCGCCTGTTCAAATGGCACGGGCCCCAGCGCTGGATTCCAATGCATCAGATCACATGGCCGTATTCCCGTGGTGTAAAGCGCCCGGCTGGGCCAAAAAAAAGTCCTGGAGCTATCTTTCCAGCCGGATTACATCCGACACTGCATAGGCTCTTATGGGAGCTAATGACAGTGGCCAGAGAAGGGAGGTGGGAGGGAGTTTAGCAGTGTGACTGCTAAACTCCCTCATACTCTCCTCCCCTCCAGCTGTTTGCAATGGGAGGGGGCAGAATGGAGGTGGAGCTCCACCTCCTCCCAGTGCTGGCTGTGGGCAAGGAAGGAATGGGTGTGTAGCTCCACCCCTGTCCCACCCACACCCATTGCAAACAGCCAGAGGGAAGGAGAGGAGGTGAGACGGCGTAAAAATGCTTATGCTCGTGGGAAAGGGGCCTTTTATACACCGTTGATCGCTCAAAAGCCCTCTTTTGAGTGATAATCGTTGTGTGTAAATGTGTGCCCATCGCTAACTTCAGCTCTGCGTAAAATCCTCCTCCCGTAAGGACGATAAGATAAGGCAGACCGCACACTGTGTTCTCCGTAGGCAGCCCTGATAACATTCTTTAACAGCCGCTGTCCTGCTGGAGAACAATAATGATGTATTTAGACAACAGATCACCTGCTGTTCTCTAAATACATGTAAATGATGTACTAAAGGGCTGATTTAGCCCACTAGTGCCTAAGGCAAAATGATTGCTCCGAACTGTCAGTTTCTGACGAATCTTGAGAGATCCTGTGTGTGTGTGTGTGTGTGTGTATAAATGTACCTTAAGGGCCCTTTTAGATGGTCTGATAGTCTGGCTCCTAAGGATTTTAAATAAGGTAATAGGTGTATGAAAAGGGTTATAGAGGAATGTATTTCATATAAAATATGTCATAAAAAAAAATCTTTCCTTGGTGCAAGTTTCATTTTGGGATTGCTTTTAAAACAGGAGTGAAAAAAAAATAATGTAGTATACACCGCATTACACTTGTTTAGGAAATTACTGTTTTAGGCCTCCCTCACACAGGGCGTTTTGTACAGCGTTTAGCGCTGCCTTTTCAGCCCAGCGCTAAACGCTGTACAACGCTCCCATTCATTTCAATGGGGCTACTCACACAGGGCTAAAAACGCAGCGCCTCCCAACGCTGCGCTTTGACAGTGATGCATGTTCTATTTTGGGGCGTTTTCAGCCCTGCGTCGCCCATTAAAATGAATGGGCAGCGGTTTCAGGCAGGCTCTTGATTGGCTGAGACAGTCAATGAAGGGCTGTAATTGGGCATCGAGCCAGCGCTGACAACCAATCACAGCACTCTATTGCTGGAGGCAGGGTTCTCAAACCTGGCCTACAGCAATAGACTTGGGAGTGTTGGAAAAGCCCGGATCAGCGGCAGAGACCAGCGGCCGCGACCCAGACTGCAGCGGCTTGGTGAGTATTACTTATTTTTTTTCTTTCCAGCATCCTTGGCTGCGTTTTCAGCCAAGCTGAAAACGCAGCCAAAACGCTGGCATAAAGTATGCCAGCGCTGCTGAAACGGGGCGGAATCTGCAGTAAATGCAGCGTTGAAAAACGCTACGTTTCTGCAAATGCCCTGTGTGAGGGAGGCCTTAGGGTGCATTCAGACGACCGTATATCGGCCGGGTATTCACTCCGGTTGATATACGGCATCTCTCTCTGCAGGGGGAGGAGGCTGGAAGAGCCGGGAGCAGTGCACTGAGCTCCCGTCCACTCTCTGCCTCCTCCCCACCCCCCTGCACTATTTTCAATGAGGAGAGGTGGGACGGGGGTGGAGCTAATTCCCAGAATGTAGCCCCACCCCCGTCCCGCCTTCTCTCATTGCAAATAGTGCAGAGGCGCGGAGAGGAGGTAGAGAGGGGGCGGGAGCTCAGAGCACTGCTCCCGGCTCTTCCAGCCTCCTCCCCTGCAGAGAGAGACGCCGTATATCAGCTGGCGTGAATACCTGGCGTATATACGGTCGTCTGAATGCGCCCTTATAGAGTGAAATATGATGCCATGTACAATTTTGAGGAGAAGTTACAAGTCAGCATCCTCTCAACAGCAGGTGCTTATTCTGTGTTTTGGGTGTCCAACAGTTATTGTGTAGGTTCGCCCAGTTGCAGGACTTTGATTAACCACAGGGCTTATTTAGCTGTGTGAAAAAACATGACCATGCTAAGCATTGGATTTCAATGGGTTCATAAAATAATCGCGTCGGGAAAAATCGCACATACAAGGGCGGTTTCGGTTGCCGGTTTTATACGCCGTCTGAAAAGATAGGTCTTGCCCTATCTTTTGACGTGATTCGCAGCTAGCTCCCATAGACTCCTATGGAAGCTGGAAAAAAAGGGGGGGGGAGGGAGTTACTCAGCATCCAACGCTGGGAAAAGAAGACAGCTCTCTTATCCCCAAGTATCCTGACTTATCCCATTTTATCCAGGCTAACCTGATTCATCCTGATTATGCCATCTTATCCCAATTCATTCCACTTTATCTAGGTTTATCCCAATTTATTTAATCTGATCCTGGTTTATTCCAATTTATCACATTTTATCCCCATTCATCCAATGTTATTCTGGTTCATCCCAATACTAGGGACAGAATCATTCTACTAGGATCTAGCCAAATGTTTAGCCTCTAACATGTATACTCGTACTCTGACACTAGGTGGCAGTGTGACAAAGATTATGACCCTTGTGTTCTATGCCATATGTTTGAATAGATGGTTGGCACATGCGATGTATAAGAGATTTCTAGCATTGCTTTCATCTTGTGACTACATGCCAATGGGTGCCAAAATGGATGACTGATAATTTTGCACTTGTCTCCATGCATTCAGGCTCAATGACATTACATGTTTAATAACTGCATCACCAGGAGATCGGTTATAGTAAATGTTGTATGTGAACGAATAATTTTATTGTGATTTTTGCTTAATTCTTTTGTAAAGTTAAAATTAAATGTTTTTCCTGTGTAAAATGCTTTTGATGATGTTGAAGAAGATCATGGTCTTGATCACTTAGACAATGCCAAGGAGGAAGATCGGGAGAATGGAGCCATCTTTGCTGCTCGTGAGGAGCAGCAAGCGAATCAGAAGCGCATTACAACTAATTACATAACCAAATACTGTATGAACGGCCTGGGTTCTGGGACTTAGAGTACTGTCGACAATGTAGGGCTTATTCACATGGGCGTATTTTTCCTCAGTATTTTGTGAGCCAAAACCAGGAGTGGAATATGAAAAGAGAAAGTATAATGGAGAATTTTGCATTTCTTCTGTATTTTGGACCCGCTCCTGGTTTGGGCTCACAAAAGTGAGGAAAAATACGCCTGTGTGAATAAGCCCTTAGTATGTTACAGTGAAACACTGGACCCTTACTAAAAACTTAAAATATAAAATCCAGCCTTCATTCTACTGTCTAAGGCCGCCTGCAGACGGGCGGGTCGGATCCGGCGGCGAGGATTCTCGCCGCGGGACCCGACCCGAGCTCCTGCAGGGACCAGTGCGTACTCACCCGCGCCCGCTGGCTCCAGCTGTTTGATGTGCCGGCTTGCTGCACAGCCCGCGCATGCGCAGACCGGAGCCGGCGGCGGGTGAGTGACATTTCTGTGCGGGGCTCTGCGAGCCCTGCACAGAAATAGGACATGCCGCGGTTTGTTTGCCGCGCTATATTTCGCGCAGCCAAATCGTGGCCGTCTGCATAGGATTACGTTTGTTAACGCAATCCTATGCAGGATTCCAGCAGCGGAAATTCTACGGGAAATCCCGCCGTGGAATTTCCGCTTGTGTGCAGGTGGCCTAAGTTTGAAGAAGACCAATTGCATTACCAAGTACTTTTTACATGACCTGCCTATTGCACAGTACATCAGGGGAAATATGGTAGTCTAGTAAATGCAAGATTTTCATTGCCATGCAACATTGTCACAGTGGGAATGCTGATTTATGTATTGGGTTGGGGTGGTCATCAGCGGTGAATAAAAAAAAAAAAGGTGTATCTGTATGACAGGTACATACACTGAAATGGGAAAGAATGTTCAAGTGAATAGCCCAATTGGCTATGATGGGTCTGTGTGTTGTCTGTGGAATACACTGATGGCCCAAATGTAGGCCTCTCTGAAAGGACCATGTTGTGGGTCTGCTACACCATATCTGCAGCATTAAAAAAAGCACTAAATGGTGTGAATTTCCCAGCAGATTTCACTTGGCATTGCAATGGGTGTAATTGTGGGTCATCTACAGCAGGCAAATTCTGTGTATTTAAAATACAAATTGCGTGTTAATTCTGCTGCAGTTCCCATGCATATTTTTCTGCAGCATATAGATTGAGATTTGTTAAGATCTCATTCACTTTGCTGCTACTATATGCTGTGAATTTTCAGCACATAAGTGCTGTGGCATGAAATCCGCTGGGTTTACACCCCATGTGGCCATAACCTAACATATGTCTCATTGGGCAACCCTCTTCTTCTTCATCTCCCGATCTGTAGAGAAAACTTTGCAGTCATTTTACTGACATCACAGGCAGGATTAGAGGGAGAGGTGACACCTATATGTAGATAACGCAGTATCCACCATTCACAAGAGGTATAAGCTGTGACCATCCACTCCTCCTTCCTGCAAAATGACCCCTGCAGGTCACAGAGCATGTCTAGACCAGTGTCCTATACAGGTCAGTGGTTCCCCTCCTGTCCATTGTGTGAATGGCCCATGAGGCTGCTGTCAAGCAAATCTCTAAATTCTCTTAATGCTGTTAAATCTACCTCAGAAAAGATGCCACCCCCGTAGTCATGGACAGGCAACAAAATAAAAAAAATTCTACAATCAGAAAATAAAAACAGAAAAGAAAAATGGAAAATGTTTCTCTCTCTGGTTTTAATTAAAGGGGTTGTCCCGCGAAACAAAGTTGGGGTATACACTTCTGTATGGCCATATTAATGCACTTTGTAATGTACATTGTGCATTAATTATGAGCCATACAGAAGTTATTCACTTACCTGCTCCGTTGCTGGCGTCCCCGTCTCCATGGTGCCGTCTAATTTTCAGCGTCTAATCGCCCGATTAGACGCGCTTGCGCAGTCCGGTCTTCTCCATGTTGAATGGGGCTGCTTGTGCTGGAGAGCTGCTCCTCGTAGCTCCGCCCCGTCACGTGTGCCGATTCCAGCCAATCAGGAGGCTGGAATCGGCAATGGACCGCACAGAAGACCTGCGGTCCACCGAGGGTGAAGATCCCGGCGGCCATCTTTGCAAGGTAGGTAAGAAGTCACCGGAGTGCGGGGATTCGGGTAAGTACTATCCGGTGTTTTTTTTCAGCACATGCATCGGGTTTGTCTCGCGCCGAACGTTTCGGCGCGGGACAACCCCTTTAATACAAAAAAATGGTGATAATGTCCCTTTAAAGAAGTAGGAACAATAAGTCTTCTGTTTTTCTAAGGAGAGTGCCACTTCTATCTGTAGGTTGTTTCTGAAAAAAGGAGCTTTTTATTTATTTAGTTATTCATTGATTCCCTTTCCCAACTCTTTACAAACCTCTTAAATCAGGCATCTGCCCAGCATGTTTTAAGTACAACACACAGAGTACTGATACCCTGTTCTCTAACATCACAAGGCTTCCATACATCCTGTAGAAGTAATAAACTTAAGGTATAAATAATTTTGACCAAGTTACACAAGCTTGCAAACCGGGATCTCTAATTGCACTATCAATGAGCGAGTTTCTTGCTCTGTGAAACGCACAAAAACTAGCACTGAAATAGACTCCATTGTTTTCAATGGGTCTATTTACACGTGTGATTATTCTCTCAACAACAATACTGCGAGATGGAAAGAACGCAGCATGTTCTATTTTTCTACAAGTCCACAGTAATCTCACCCATTTGGAAAAATCGTACTCACATGTACATGTGAGTTTCACACGAGTGCGATGCAATTTTACATTTTTCCTATTGAAAATACATGCGAATTTCACATGTGTGAAAATCGCCATGTTTAGCCATATGATATTCTTGCAAATTGCAATTCACTCGCAATTTTACAAGCACAATATCGGTCCATGTTTCTTAAACCAATATTCCTGTTGCAGTAGATGGAAGTTTTTATAGATTGTTAAGTCCTCAGAATGATAAAGTTTAGCAGGATGACACTTGAAGGGCTACTGGCCAGATGCCCAGTAAAGGACATCTTTTCACAACTAACTTTTTAGTAGCCTAATAATAAAATACCAAAGTATATACTTCTCTGAGGTCCTGTGAAACTCTTCTACATGTAGTGATCTCTCCTTTTCACCAGCTGCGATTGACTTTGTGTATTGATGACCACAATATATATATAAAACACTAGGGAAGAGAGAGAGTATTCAAAAAGATCTAGAAAAGCTTGCACAGTGGGCGGTGAGTAACAGAATGGTATTTAACAAGGAGAAATGCAAAGTCCTACATCTGGGAAAGAAAAATGAAAAAAGCACATACAGAATGGAAGGAATTGGGCTAAGCAGCAGCACATATGAAAAAGACTTGGGTATACTAATAGATCATAGACTGAACATGAGTCAGCAGTGTGATGCAGCAGCCAAAAAGGCAAACACAATTCTGGGATGTATTAAGAGAAGCATGGAGTCTAGATCACGTGAGGTAGTTATCCCCCTCTGCTCTTCCTTAGTCAGACCTCATCTGGAATACTGTGTCCAGTTTTGGGCACCCCACTTTAAAAAAAGATGAGAGAAAAGTTACCAGGATGGTGAGCGGTCTGCAAACCATGTCCTATGGGGAACGGTTAAAGGATCTGGGAATGTTTAGCTTGCAAGAAAGAAGGCTGAGAGGAGACTTAATAGCTGTCTACAAATATCTGAAGAGCTGTCAAAGTGCAGAGGGATCAGCCCTATTCTTATTTGTACAAGGAAAGACTAGAAGCAATGGGATGAAACTGAAAGGGAGGAGACACAAATTAGATATTAGAAAAAAAAAATTCTGACAGTGAGGGTGATCAATAAGTGCAATAGGTTACCACGAGAGGTGGTGAGTTCTCCTTCAATGGAAGTGTTCAAACAAAGGCTGGGCAAATATCTGTCTGGGATGATTTAGTGAATCCTGCACTGAGCAAGGGGTTGGACCCAAGGGCGTAAGTAAAGGCTCAGGGGCCCTGATGCAAAAGGTGAGCTGGGGCCCCCCCTCTATCTGTATCTGTACCCGTACCCATACCTAAACCATGCTGCACAGAGACATAACTTGAAGCTTCTGGGCCCCAATGCAAAACCTGTAACAGGGCTCCCAACTATAATGCTTTATTCCTAGTACTGGGCTCCCTATATGGAGAAGAGAGGCCTTATGGGCCCCGTAAGGCTCCTGGGCCCGGGTGCAACCGCATCCCCTGCACCCTCTGTAGTTACGCCACCGGTTGGACCAGATGACCATGGAGGTCCCTTCCAACTCTACAATATATATATATATATATAGTGCGTGGTCATAGCATAAGACAGAAGATAGCAGGGACATCAATCAGGGAGAGCCTTGTACAGGGTGATGGAAGTGGCCTTTTGAGGGTGTGACTGCCCTAGTGGGTGTGCCTAGCCTAAAGGAGAACAGAGAGACAAGGAAAGAGAGCAAAAAAAGGGGAAGATTGAATGAAAGATGCAGCAGTCAACTTATATTGTATACTTGGGTTGCCAATAACGCTTTGGTATACTTAGTACTCCACAGCATTATTGGCAACGCATTCTGTTCTATAGAAATTTTTATAATCTGAAACTACAACTCCCAGTATCACCTTAACAATGGTAAGAATATGCAGAGAGCATAGGCGTACCATCGGGGGTCACTGGGGTCGCAGTGGCGACCCGTCCCCTGCGCTCAGGGGGCCCCGAGGCCGCCCTCCGCCACATGCATATGCAAATTCAGTGCATTACCAGCTGGCCGCTCTGCCTACAGCAAGGCTCCAATCACGGGGCAGGCAGTTCGGCCAGCCTGAGAAGAACTAGAGAAGAGCAGTGGGGGAGGAGGAGGGAGACAGTCACATGGGCCATCAGGGCACAGTGATGATGTCATCATACGCTGCCCCTGCCTCCTGCTGAACAGCATCCACCACATCTGCCTGTGCTGCTGCTATCAAGGAAGAACTGGTCCGGGCCCAGGGTATGTGTATATGTGTGTTTGTAAATGTGTATATACTGTGTATATAGTGTGTGTGTATATGTCTATATATTGTGTGCATAGTGTGTATATATAGTGTGTGTGTGTATATATAGTGTGTGAATGTAGTGTTTATGTGTGTATATATCTTTCTCATATCTATCTATTTCTCTCATATTTATCTACCTCTCTATTTATCTATCTCTCATATTTATCTACAGTATATCTATCTATCTATCTCATATCTATCTATGTATCTATCTCATATCTATTTATCTCTCTATCTCATATTTATCTATCTCACATCTATCTCTCATATTTATCTATCTATTTATGTATCTCTCATATTTATCTATCTATCTCTCTATCTTATATCTATCTGTGTCTCATATCTATCTATCTATCTATCTATCTATCTATCTCTCATGTTTATCTATCTCATATATATCTATTTATCTATCTCATATCTATCTCTCATATTTATCTATATCTATCTGTCTATCTCATATCTATCTATGTATCTATCTCATATCTATTTATCTCTCTATCTAATATTTATCTATCTATCTCACATCTATCTCTCATATTTATCTATCTATCTCTCTATCTTATATCTATTTGTGTCTCATATCTATCTATCTATCTATCTATCTCTCTCTCTATCTATCTCTCTATCTATCTCTCATATTTATCTATCTCATATATATCTATTTATCTATCTCATATCTATCTCTCATATTTATCTATCTTTTATCTCTCTATCTATCTCTCTCTCATAGCTATCTAATATCTATCTATCTCTCTATCTATCTCTCATATTTATCTATCTAGCTGAACTTTTGCACCTGGGCCCCTGAGCCTTTAGTTACTCCCCTGGCTGAGAGGTGCAGTATAGAAAACTAATATGCTGCAGACCTTACATGTGAAGGCAATACTGATGTGATGCAGTCAGTGACAGAATATACAAAGACACTGAGTGACTCAAAGGTGACATCCTCTAGACTTTCTCGTTTTCTCCTCCATTTGCTGCGGACCTTCATGATTTTTTCAGCTAATTCATGCTTCTGTGGAGTTTGTAGCTCAGACGTCTTTGGTTCCTCTGAAAATAACAGCACCGCAGACTATGTCACTTGAAAAGAGTGCTACTCACTGTACCCCTGAAGTAAATTATAATGCATTTTGTCCCTATATAAAATATAATACACACTGTAACCCCAGAATTAAATAATAACCAACCATATGCCCCCAGTAATAAATTATAATACATGCGCTGTGCCACACTAATAAATTATACTATACACTGTGTCTCCAGAAAGAAATTATACTTCACATGGTGCCCCCAGAAATAAATTATGATACACCGTGTCCCCAGAAATATATATTTTTTCTTCTCCCAAGCCCGAACCGTCATGAAGACTTCCTCCAGCAACAACTTATTTCAACGCAGTTTCCCCATCCTGCTGCTACCTTTGCTGCCCCTATCAATGCCCCCACAGTAATAGTTCTCCCACTGTGCCCTCCACAAAAAGTAATGTCCCCTTTGTGGCCCCACAGTAATTAGATCAGCTTTTGTGTCCCCACTGTTCTTACGTTCCCCCTTTGCAGTCCCTTAGTAATTGGGTCCCCCATGTAGCCCCCCCCCCCCCAGTAATTATATTTCTCCTTGTGGCCCCTCACAGTAAATAGGTTCACCATGCAGTCCCCACAGTAATTATATTACCTTTATGGCCCCCACAGTAATTTGATTCCCCTTTTGTGCCTTCACAGTAATTAGTTATTCCCTGTTGTGGATCGAATGAGGTAAAATAAAAAAGTACTCACCTCCTGGCTCCCAACCCCATCCTCTCCTATCACTGTCTCACCAGTCTCTGCTCTTCTCCTGGCAGTTCCAGGAAGTGACCAGAGACCAATGGGCAGTGACTGAAGTGTCCAAGATGGACAAAAGAGGTTAGTATAGTAGTTTTTTTGGTCTTACTGACCAAGTAAATGGTGGAGGGGACCTGGTGACTGGGAGAAGAGGCCCTAAACCTGTGGCTCCTGGAAAAATTGGGGGACTTGACACATCTGAGAGCAAAACTCTTTGACACTTTTCACTCCCTTCTCAGCCCTAAATTGCAGCCCTCCGGTAAAGGATTTCTGTGTTGAAGAGCTGCCTGCTTACTTCAAAAAGAAAATTGATGACATCCCCCTAAATCTAGAAAATTCTCCCCAACACTAACAAAATTAACCCCATACTCCCCGAATAATTCTAACTCCGGCTATCTCCCCCCTCGTGTCATGGCGGGCTTCCATTTTAGGTGGGGGCCTCGCCTTCCCCCCCATTCCAGCCCTATCCTCTCTCTGTACTCTGTACTCAGACCAACAACAGAGGAAGAAGTCTCCAGATTGCTTTCCTCTGCTCGCCCCACCACCTGCGCTAGCATACCATATCCCCTAAAGTAAACCCCTGTTTACTCCGCCTGATAACATGCTCCCTGTCCTACTGATTGAATCCCTGCTAGCGGCCATCAACCGCGCCCTGCAGTCATACTAATTCAGCCACTATATGGCTCAATTTGACCATTGTCTATATGTATAGCATCCCACACTCTCCCCCTCGCCATACCTTGCACATCCCCAGCCCCTTTATCTTCTGTATCACCCCATTATTTGTAGTATGTAAACCCCTCACCCCTACTGTTTCCATCAACTGATTACTAGATTTAAGCGTGGTTTTGCTTCTGTACCCCTTTATGTAAGCACTGCGAGTATGTTGGCGCTATATAAATAAAGATTATTATTATGGCCAGAGTTTTATGTTCCTGTAAAGAATTGAATTATACAGCATATTGTATATAAAGTTGATAGATGTGGGTGTCCACTATTAGAAAGGTACCCAACAAGAATGGTGTTCATAAGAGGACACCACGAAGGAAGTCGCTGCTGCCCAAAAAAAATTATGGCACATCCCAAGCTTGCCCGAAACCACCTGGATGCTTCACAATGCTTCTGAGAAAATGTTCTGTGGACTAGTGAGACACAAATCAAAAGCTTTTTAGCACAAAATCCACAATGTAATGTTTGGAGAAAAAAGAACACCAAAACCTCATCTTAAGGACTTATTTACACGAACGTATATCAGCCACCTTTTTTCACGGCCGGCTGATATATGCTACCATCTGCGCTGTCCTCCCCTTCTCCCCCCCCCCCCCTCGCCGACTCTCTGCCTTTCTCCTCCCCTCCGGCTGTTTGCAATGGGAGGGGGTGGGATGGGGGTGGAGCTAAGCTCTGCCCCGTCCATCCCCCTCTTTTTCTGGCTGCGGACAAGGGGCGGGAACTTAGCTTCGCCCCGTCCTGCATACTCTGATTGCAAACAGCTGGAGGGGAGGAGAGAGGCGGAGAGCCGGCGAGGGGGGGGGGGAAGGGGGAAGACAGCTCAGATGGTAGCGTATATTGGCCGGCCATGAAAACGGCGGCCGATATACGCTCCTAGGACCGATTTTTACGCCTTAAGGATGCAACCTAGCTTAGCACTTAAGGAAGCGATGATTTTTAAAAAATTTTCTTCTCCACTTTTCAAAAGCAATAACATTTTAATCTGACATAACCATATGAGGGCTTGTTTGTAGCATGATGCGTTGTAGTTTTTATTGGTAGTAGCAAGAGTGTTTTTTGTGGGGTAGGCTGGGGGGGGGCGGACTAGATACACGTAAGCCGAAACCATAATGTTTTCATGTATTAATTTTTAATGCATGGTAATAAATTGGATTTTTAACCTCTATTATTATTTTTCTGGTGCTGGGCTTTATCCTGGCTATTACTTCATGTTTCACCTTACATCCACCCCATACATCAACATACTATACCTGGATAAATGCTATGTTGGAAACAGGTGGTGAGCTGCTTAAAGGGGTTGTCCCGCGAAAGCAAGTGGGGTTATACACTTCTGTATGGCCATATTAATGTACTTTGTAATATACATCGTGCATTAAATATGAGCCATACAGAAGTTATATACTCACCTTCCCTGCGCTGGCGTCCCCGTCTCCATGGTGCCGTCTAATTTCAGCGTCTAATCGCCCGATTAGACGCGCTTGCGCAGAAGGGTCTTCTCCCTTCTGGTCGGTCCAGGCACGAGCGGCGCTCTGGCTCCGCCCCTTCTACGCATCATTGCGTAGCTCCGCCCCGTCACGTGTTCCAGCCAATCAGGAGGCTGGAATCGGCAATGGACCGCACAGAGCCCACGGTGCACCATGGGAGAAGACCCGCGGTGCATAATGGGTGAAGATCCCGGCGGCCATCTTGGAGGAAAAGAAGGAAGAAGTTACAAAGAGGGGATTCGGGTAAGTAAAATTTTTTTTTAAAATTTCAACACATCCCTTGGGTTTGTCCTGCGCTGAACGGGGGGCCTATGCAAAAAAAAAAAAAAACCTTTCGGCACGGGACAACCCCTTTAAGTTTATATTGCTACCATTTTGGGGAACATATAATACTTAGTATAACTTTTATTGTTTGGGGAGGAGGGCAGGGAGAAAAAACTCATAAATTCTGGCAGTTTTCTTTTTTTTTTTTTGGTGGCGCCCACTATATGGTATAACTGACATGATAAAAGCGGTGCAATTACAATACCAAAATTATATGTTTTTTTTAGGTTGTTCAACTTTTTTAGAATAATAACCCCTTTTAGGAAAATTTTCTTGCATTGTTGTATTCAAAGACCTATAAGCTTTTTATTTTTCTATGGACGGTGCTCTGTGAGAGCTTGTTTTTTTTTACATGACAAGCTTTAGTTTTTATTGGTGCCATTTTGGTGCACATATGACTTTTTTGATTACTTTAATTATGTTATGACAATACCAAACATATGGCTTTTTTCAATTATTTTTTTTGAACAGAAAAGGGAAAAGAGCAAAAACGTTTTTTTTTATTAAGAGAATTTTTTCTTACTATTTTCTGCAAGTTTTTATGTCTCTTTTGGGGACTTGAATCTACGATCTTATGATAGCTCAGATAATACACTGCAGTACATCTGTAGGGTGGATTCAGATGACCGTATATCGGCTCGGTTTTCTGAGCTTCCGCCCCCTTCCCGCCCCTCGCCACTATTTGCAATGGGAGGGGTGGGACAGGGGCGGAGCTAAGCGCCAATACTATACAATTTTAATTATTAAATCCGCATGAGTCTCCCGCGCAGGAGATCCTGTGCCGCCCATAGAGATGCATTAGCATCCACAAGACAATTTAGAGCATGCAGATCGCACACATGGGAAGATATCGCAGCATGCTTCATTTTTTGGCAGATCCCACGGGACAGCTTCCATTGAAGTCAATGGAAGCCGTCCTATGTGCGGTACAGCCACAGCTGTCACTGTGGATGTGCCGCGGATCCACGGAAAAGCAGAAAATTAAAAAAAATAAAATTGCACTCCACATGCTTCCGGCACATCGTCAGCGCATCTGGACGCATTCCTCGTGCTGAAGAAAGAAGAATCGGCTGGCACAGAGGAGATCCGCGCTGGAGCTGGACAGGTAAGAAAATGTATTTTCCTGTCCATGTCTGCGAGCACAGCTGGATTCTGCTGCGGGATTCAGCAGTGGAATCCGTGTGTGCAAGTGGACATTGGGCCTAAGAGTTCTGAGCTTAATCACGTCAAGAAGGGACATCATGGACATTGTGAAAAGTTGCATAAGGTGGCATACTTGATGCTTTGCCCACTTTTATACAATAAACCCCCTAGCCTATAATATTTTGCAAAACCCCAGAAGGGTGACCCTGGGCACCTGGCTAATGTGAACAGCTGGGAGGGTGAAATTCTGACGTTTCATGGTGGCACTTACCATGCTCTGGTCCCGTAGGGATGATATGCAACCAAGACCAGTATAGATTGCAAGCCAAGCTTTGACATTCCATTGGCAGGGAGTGACAATAAAGGGGAGGAGGGGGGTTGTAGTAGATATCACTCGTGACGACACCATTCCCACACACCGTTAATCAATGCGGCGGAGTAAATAACACGGAGACCAGTGTGTAGTACCTCGGTTCTCTAGGAACGGTTAGGGCCCAGTATTATTTTTACTTGAAGGTAACTTGTATAACAGGTAATTACAGACACAATTCACTTGCAGTAGTTACAGGCTATATCTCAGAGGTAGAGAGGATACACAGGATCAATACGGCCCTATAGTCCAAGTTATCTATATGTCACCAGTCTTGGATTGGGAGCACTCCAGGGAAGGAAAGGGGGTAGGGGTCACTCCGCATACACTCTGGTAAGAAACACTTATTAAGACAAAGGCCTAGCCATTAAAGTACCTCTGTACAGTAATCTCAAACTAACAGACAGCCACACAGGAAAACGCCTGTATTGTGGTGTGAACAGGTACCTGTTTTGTAGGAAACTGGGGTTGCACTAACTCTCTCTCTTGCTGGGACTCACTCCTAATGCATCCGTTCTCCAAACAGTACGGGATGCCACTCTTCTTCCTCCATCTTCACCTACATGGAAGCTAAAGGTGCTTCCATGCGGCTCGGTGTTAGCACTCTCTCCTTAAAATGGACTCTCTTCCCACTCTCAACCACTCAAATTTATACCTTCACTTGTACCACATGGCATAAGAGAATAGATACATTCAGCAGACAGAGCTGACAGGCAATGATTTTATGAACCTTAACTCTTCAGACGCTGCAGCTGTGGAACACACATACAGAAAATGACAAGACAACTTTGCACAGTGAATCCACATGAGGCAATACATGTATGACATTTATGAAAGGAACCAGGATGATGTTCTGGGTCACTACAATTTGACTAGACTCCCTAATCAAATACAGACCCAACCCTCTAACTACAGATACTAGACAAGGCCGCCTAAACAAATACTTTAGTCAGAACCCATAAATACAGACCGTCAGACCTGACTCCCCTTTACTGCAGACCCCCAGATCACAGTACTCCTCATAACAGACTCTAGAGCAGATATGTAGATTCTCACATCCCTGTTCCTGCAGTCCTCTTTACTCCCTGACGCCATCGCAGTCCGCAGACACCACCCTGGTGTGGGAATTGTGCCCAGAAGTGAAGAAGGCTGGAAAGGTGACAGGTGAGTATATTTGTAAGAGAACGAAGCATCCACTAGATTTGCCAGCTCTTCAAAGGCAGACATTCAGTTTAAAGTATAACTAATGCCCTGTAAAGACGTGATTTTTCTTTTTAACCCTTTCCAAACCAATTTCCCTGCCACCCGCACACTTCCCAGCTCTTGTTTGTTTTGGGTGGGAAAGTGTGTTGTGGATTCCTTGGAATTACTCAACAGAAACACATAAAAATGACACGTCATGATGATTTTATTAGCATTTTTTTGAAAATTAAATGTGACTTATGAGTGTTTCACATCGGGAAGATTATTTGTAATCCTGTAATTATATGTGTATTGATATAACATACATTTATATAATAAGATGTTATTCATTTCTAATTTCTCTAAAGAGATCTATCTATCTATCTATCTATCTATCTAGCTAGCTAGCTAGCTAGCTATCCATCCATCCATAAGCCCTTTTACACACAAAGATAATCCTTCAAAGGACTGGAAAATTGAAAGATTTAGCGCTCTAGTGGCATAAAGGCTTAATGGCTATTAACAATTTATCATCTTCATTTGCATGTAAAAGGACCTGCAGGAGTTGTTTGCAGAGCCCAGCATGTGTTTAAACACAACCCAGCTCTGCAAACAGCTCCTTTGTTCTCGTTGTGGCTGTTGGCAGATTCCATTGTTCTTCTCTTGGATAGTATAAACATGCCACAGGGAGAACATCCTGCAGTTTTTTGAAAGATAAGAGAAATACATTCAAATGGAATGCATTTGCTCAGTCTTTTAGCGCCTGAATGATGGATTTTAAGTAAACTGAATTTAAACGAAAAGTGCAGGATGCCTACATTTACATGTAACAATTATCGCTCATTTTCGGCCATTTGGACACATTTTGAGCGATAATCATTGCGTGTAAAAGGGCCTTAGCTCATATCTATTTATTTATCTCATATCTATCTATCTGTCTATCATCTCTGTAATACATTGCCATACTGCTGCATCCTATAACTGCATACAATGTGTATAGCATATGTTTCTAACACTATGCAGAACAGCTCTTTGATGTCGGAGGCTGTTTTGCATATGTATGTTATAGTATGCGGAACATCTCTCTGATGTACATATATGCATAACAGCCTCCAACATCAGAAAGCTGTCCTGCATAGTGTTAGAACCATGTGCTGTAACACGCCCGATATTGGAGGTATGCAGGGAAATCTCAATGTCGGACGAGGCCCGTCACTGGATTGGAAAGGGTTAAAGCTCCATTAGCCTTATAGGCTTCTCTTTAAATACTGTCATGACTGGAGTCCGGGCAGGTGGAAGTCCCTAGTCCTACCCGCAACCCCTGTTCCCACCTACTTGCCCCCTAGGCTAGGCCTTAGGGCGACAACTGGACGACAGTCCCTAGGCTCACTAGGGATGCGGGGCAGTAGTCAGGCTCACAGACAAATACAGGAAAACAAACAAACATAAAAGCAGGTCAGGCAATCCGGGTCAGAAACAGGAGAGAAAGCGGTACAAGGGGTCAGGTGAAGTCGAAGTCAGGTCCAAAGCAAGCGAGTTAAAACAGGGTATCAATTCAAGGTATAACTGTAGCTAAAGACCAAACATACACTGTCAAGGTCAGAAGGAAACTGAGCAGTTTAAATGCTGTCAGAACTCCCGCCCCAGCAGCTGATTGGGACGGGGAGCCTGACAGCAGCAGGGCCCAATCACAGGACGCTGGGAGAAACAACCCAGACAAGACAAGCAGAGACAGAGCAAGCAAGCCCAGGTGTCATGGCAACTGGGTCGCAGCGCGGGACGGCACCCACCACGTCCCCAGCAACCCGGCTACCTAGGCGCCCGCACCCTGAGTACAGGAGTGCGCGCCCTGGCGTCCAGGATTACGGAACCAGGGTAGGTCGCAAAGACCGGGGCTCCCCTGCGCCGCACCCCTGCAGCTCGGGTGATAGAACACAGAGAGCTGCCAGTACGGACAAATACAATCTCCATAGTGGCAAAATTTCAGTTCTATGTGTGTAATTATCAATATAATGGCGATTATATGTGACCCTATTTGGAAGGTGTTTTCCTGCTAGGATATGCCATCACTTACTGAATAATCATCATTAGAAAGATGGTGGTCACAGTGGGTCTTTTTAAGTTCCCTTGTGTTATACAAATCATTGAATCATAGCCCTATGAGCTTTTCAGGTACTACAGATTTTAAACCTTTTAAAGCAGAGGAATGGGGAGGCTGCATTCCACTTTTCTGCATTTAGTAAAAAGAAAAATGTTTGTTTCCGTGTCAACTAGTATAGAAAAATGTTAGTCCTCTCAGAAATGCAAACAAAATAATCTTGTAACTATAATACCTTTCAGTGCCCAACACAAATGGAATGATATTACAGCAAGTTTTGGAGGCTACTTAGGCCTCTTTATCAGGCTGGTAGTCTTGAAAGCTAGCTGTAAGATCTTTTTTTTTTGTTACCCATTTAAAGGGTTCATATCTACAAGATTACTTAGTCTCTCTAAGGCCCAATGCACACGGGTGTATTTGCATTGCAGAATCTGGAGCGGGCGTCCGCCCTCTGGATTCCGCAGCAAATCTTGCCCATAGACATGCTATGCAAAAACGCTTTTCCATGTCCACAAGCGGAAATCAAAATCGATTTTCCGATCGCGGAGGGCAAATCGCAGCATGTCTTATTTTAGTGAGATTTCTGCACAGATGGTTTCCATTGAAATCAATGGAAGCTGTCAGATCCACAGACGGGCAGCGTAATCCGCGTCATTGCCTAGTGAAGGTGTGGCGTCATCTGTACTGCGCATGTGTCGGCTGGCCTGGCCGGCACATCTGCATTACAGATGAAGACACTGTGGGTCCGCAGGGGTCACCGGCCGGGCAACAGGTCGGATTCCGCTGTGGGATCCCGCATGCAGAATATGACCCTGACTGTGTGCATTAGGCCTTACTGAGAGCAATAACTTACAATACTTGACAAATCAAAAATAACCTGGGTGGGCCCTATTATAAATCTGTGTTTCATTGGGCTCAGTTCGAAAACAGGTCCCCTTAGTGATCATGGCATCGTTAAGATTGGAGCCATGACACTAGTGTGAACACAGCTTTAGGCTGCATTCAGACGAACGTATATTGGCTCGGTTTTCACGTTGAGCCGATATACGTTGTCCTCGTGTGCAGGGGAGGAGGATGGAAGAGCCAGGAGCAGGAACTGAGCTCCCGCCCCCTCCCTGCCTCCTCTCCGCCCCTCTGCACTATTTGCAATGGGGAGAGGTGGGGCGGGGGCGGGGCTAAGTTTCGAGAATTAGCCCTGCCCCGCTCCGCCTCTCCCCATTGCAAATAGTGCAGAGGGGCGGAGAGCAGGCAGAGAGGGGGCGGGAGCTCAGTTCCTGCTCCTGGCTCTTCCATCCTCCCCCCCCTGCACACGAGGACAACGTATATCGGCTCGGCGTGAAAACCGAGCCGATATACGTTCATCTGAATGCAGCCTTAATGTTATAAAAGAAATACTTATACTTAAAAATCCTATTAAAAATGTAGCCTTATTAAATAGATATTATAGAATGGTAAATAACATACCTCTTTTACATTCCCATACCTTTCACAAGACTTATGATATTCTTCAGCTAAGTCCTAAGTGAAGTCTAGAGGGCTCTACTATATCTCCATCCTAAATAGAAGTTTTATATGAATTCATCAGATGTTGTATTGCAGGGAATTCTCCCCTAGAAGCATTGCAGAAAGGTGGGATGCAACATTACAGGAATGCAGCAGGTGTTGGGAGAGCTGACAAGGATCTAAAGGATTTAAAAAAATAGCCCCCTCCCCTTCACCAAAGATTGCATTAACAAGACAATATCCTTACTATAGAGACCCCTTTGAAATTGCTATACCATAGTAGTTCAAAGGCAGAAAACTCCTATCATTTCCTTCTAGTTCTAATAAACAAACCAGTAGGCCAAAATAAGCATTAATCATTAGCATTTCTAGAAGTATCGCATATGTTTTTGTAAATATATATATTCCACTAGTGCAATATTTGCCACAGATAGAAACAGGCATCCGGATTTCTGAGACACTGGCTGTCTAGCCAGAAGCCATTAGACATTGTTCGTGTAGTGGCAAGATATGACTTTAATAAAGCTGATGCAGTGACTGTGCCCAAATTTAATCTCATCCAAAAATAACTAAAAAATACTTTTGTGCACTTTTGTTCGTAACCCAGAGCCCGGGCGCCTGACCCCCTTTGATGCCGGAGTCAACATTGACACAAATAATAACCTTTATTTGCTGATTTCTGAACACTGACAAAGCTACCATATTTCTATTAAAAACTGCAAGCCATAATCTGATTGGTTTCTGTTTATTAATACTTCTACTTTGCACAAATTTTCAATTAACGAACCCTCTTACATGCATATAATAAGGCTTCATAAACATCAGAGCACCATGTTAATTCTTGTCAAGATACCTTTCCATTTTGCATGGATACATTTTGTTGTTACCACCTAAGATCGATGCTCGTACATTCAGAAATTGCATATTTGGCAATCAATAATCGTTTTGGCTCCCTGAAGACCATGTTAAAAAAAAAATATGTTAGCAGTCAAACCTGCCTAGTCCGCCACTAAACAGAGGAGTCATTGTGTGCCTCTACCTCTGCACCTGTTACTATGGAAATGGCCTAGGTGGGGATAGATTTCTCAGGAGTATCAGAAAGCTGGATGAATCCCACTCTTTGTTTCGCTCAGATCCGTGGTCTGTTGCTCCTGCGTTCCTGTCACACCTGGGAGACAGGTTAGCTCTGATTCCTGTGCCACATTCACATATTGTCAACATAGCTACAGACTAGGCTGCAAGTAGTAGCTCGCGGGTCATCTGAAGAGAAGAATGTCCCACTAGGAATCCAGAATATTTGATTTCGGACATTATAGAATGAAGTGTTTAGGATCTTATTCGAGAACTTTTTTTCCACTATTTAGTTGCAACTTGAGACAGTTATTAAAACTAGTTCCCATTCAGATTCTAAGATCTCCTTTCAAAACTGCTATATTGTGCAACCCAAAGACATTTGATGGTCTGTTGAGTAGTTCACTGAAAGCGGCCATATACTTAGCAATGTACTAATACAAGAGGGCAGGTAAATGCACCACATCCCTCAACATGCACACAGCCAAACTGCTATATGGAGGAGCAATTGGACGATCGCTTTCAGTGATTTTTTTTGACTGTTTATATTTCCCTTTTCTGTGATGTGGATTGATCTTAGTGTAGAAACACAAGTAAACGAGGACCCTTGACGCAGGTTGTGAACTTGTGTATTGTGGCCAAAATATTAACCAATACCTCGTATTTATCAGTATGTATCAGTAACATGCAGTTTGATTTGAACACTGAGGGAGCCCAGGGTGCCAGTGTGGTTCACCTGTGAGGTGCAGGGCAGCCCGTTGGATTTAAATATGGTGTCATTAATAAGTTGTAAGCCTGCATGGTGCACTACATGTACTATGTGGCCTAACACCCTGTATATGCCTTTTTTGGGCAAGAATAGTACTAAGCAGCCGCCTCCCTCAATATAAGGAGGGCATGTGAGTGGTTGTTCAACAGTACCTTTGCAATGGCTGAGCTGAGTGCGCTAAAGTGGGTGAGACCACGGGGATTGCAAGATGGTTGTCACAGGTGGCTATGTAATCCCTCCTGACAGTGGCGGTAACAGTGCTCTGCTCAGATGTCGCACAGTGGCAAGGTTAACGTATGTGGTTATGTCTGGAATAAACAATTGTTTTGTCACGGGTGATGCCAGTAATCCAACCAGAACTCGCAAGTCTAATGATGGCGGAATAACCTGAGACAAGTCCGGTAGCTTGTATTAGTAAACTGGGAGCACGCAGATTTATTGAAGCTTTTGGTGATAACAAAATATAATATAGCAGAACTTTGCAGCAGTAAGAATGTACAAGAGCCAACAATGAGGCAGTAATTGAACACATTGAATAAAGTAGAATGGTACTTTAAAACAAGAATTTCTTCAAGGCTCTCTCTCTATTCTCCTAGAGGTAACTCAGTAAACATTTTTCTTCGGTATTAGTTAGCTGGTGGGTTTACTGGAAGAGTAAGATACAGTTGTTGGATGGGAGTTAAAGATGGGTGCTGAACTAATCCTGGCTTTAAATTCACTGGGTAGTTTAACTTACTATTTTGTGGAACGCTGGCCTCCAACTCAGATCTCCTCACTGCAGGAAAGACAAGGGAGCAAAAATGGACCTTGCCACCCTTGCTGGCTTTGTAGAGAAACATGTCTGGCTTGCTAACACTCCTCCTCTCTAACCACGACTTGCTGCACACAGCTTTCTCCGCTGAGTCCTCTCTCCTTCCTCTTGCTCTGCACACTGACTCCTTCACTTCCCCTTTCTTTTCCCACACTTTTTCTCTCTCCACCCACTTTGCATAGGGACTCATGTCATGGTTTCCCGCCCTGGACTCACTCACCAATCAGTGGAGGCATGACAGACAGACAATTGGTAACCAGCTATTTGCCAGCGCTAAGCTCTGAGCTTAGGAAGGGGAGAAACAGGGTTACTTTGATGCGCGGCACCTTCTATGCCTAAGAGAAGTGCATAGACCGGTGTGACAGGACAAAGTTGATGTGACTATTCTGGAGGCCCTCTGGGCCACTACAGTTCCTCCCTACTTAACAACACAACCGCCCTCGGCTGTACTGAGCTGCGAAGGGAAGATAGGTGTACCTAGTAAGTATGTGACAGCACATAATTTTAGAGTTTTAGTGTACTTGCAAGGTTTTAGGAATTATGTTGGGGTAAGACTGAATCTTAGGTTCCAGCTAGTTATAGGGTACCTACATAACTCTTCTCCCCACAAACAAACAGATTATGCATAATATAAATGCAAACAATAAATGACATTTTTCAAGAAATGCACTGTATAGTAGGCAACCTGTTAGGAGAGGAATTCATTAGAAAGGCAGCAGTCACATAACTTTACTTTAGAGTCCTGTGCAAGAGTCCATATATGCATGTACAACCTGCAAAAGAAAGCATGCAATAAAAGACAGTAGTTTCTTCTTTTCTTGGCAAACCTTTTGGAAAGCTGGCTACCTTACCACCAGGATAGGTATGATTCCATAAACATTAGCATACGAAACCAGAGTCCACGATGTAGTTGTGCGGGGCACTAATCAAGCATCTTTGAAAAAGGTGAAAGCAAGAATGAGCATAAAACAAAAACTACAATAACTTGTAGAACTGTTCAAATAGTCTCTTGAGACACAATTCTTGAATGTTACTAAACATGAGAACATGCCGGGAAGTCTCTCAGGGTGCAAGACTTGATGAACGTGTGAATGTTGCAATAAATTAAACTGATGAAGAATCCATAGGATTAATTAAGGTTCTTTATATAATAAAGTTAGTCTTGAAGTCTCAAGGACAGTTGTCCACGAGACAACTGGGAACAATGGGTAGTCCAGGAAGTCTTCTTTTTGAAGTAGGTGAGACGACTGGTGAAGGGGGCGATGACTGTGATGTTGAATTTCCTAGATTTGCTGTCGACAAAGAACTTGGTATTTGTGGTATCTGGTGACTGATATATTAATCGAGCAAACAGATTTTAGTACCACAGTATTTGGTTTTCAAGGTCAAATGGAGAAGGACATTCGATACTTGACTTTCCTGTTGCTTTAGTATCTGAATCAGAGTCTATTTCCTCAGTACCTCAATCTGATGAAGAAGGAGGTTGAGTTAAACAAATCTTAAGGTGGTTTCTGTGGACTGCAGCCTGGTTTCGACAGAACGATTGTCGCTCAAAAGATGTCTTTTGAGCGATAATTGCCACTTTTGAGCGATAATTGTTGTGTGCATTCAGCGCAAGGTGATCGCTCAAACGTTGAGCGATTATTTTGCGCTCCGAGCGGAGGATGCAGAAGACAAGCGTGGCTGCTTGTCTACTGCATCCAGCTGTTCTCTGCTCGCAGCGCCCAGCTATTATACAGCTGAGCGCTCCGAGCGGAGGATGCAGAAGACAAGTAGAGCCATACTTGGTCACCTATTTGTAGATCTGATGCTTGGGCATTTTTGTCAAAGTCTCTTGCTTGTTTTTCTCTTATTCCAATGAAATGGGTGTTAACAATTTCTTGGGCTTCTTTTTGACGTCTTTGATGATCTTGGATCCATTCTGTTTTGGGCAAAGGATTGGTGTTGTCAGAGACTTGAATTCCTAGTCTGAGGTCTGCAGACAATTTTCCTTAACATCCAAACATAAGGTGGTAAGGGGTATAACCTTTAGAACAATGGGGTGTAATATTATAGGTGTAGATGAGTTCTGGCAATAAGTTGGGCCAATGAGCCTTCTGTTTGGGTGGAATACTCCTCAATAGTTCTAAAATTGTTTGCTTTAATTTTTCACAAAGTCCATTTCCTTGTGGATGGTATGCAGTGGTTCTCAGTTTCTTGCACTCATAAGTCTCACAAAGTTCTTGGAATAATTGGGATTCAAATGTAATTCAGAGTGAAGTGTTTCCATACAATAGCGGCTGTAGTTTTAGCGGTCAAGTCTTTTACTGGTACGGCAACTGTGAATTTGGTATAATGATCAATTAGAATGAGTACGTAACTAAACCCGGACTTACTAGTTTCAATTTTCAAATGGCCAATGGCTAAGAGTTCAAGTGTTTTAGTAGAAACAATGGGATGTAACGGGCTTTCTGGTCATTTTTGGGTCTACAAGTTTTACAAATTGTACATTCCTTGCACCAGCTTTCAATGTCATTATGCATTTCTATGCAATAAAAGCGTTATTTGATAATTGCTTCTGTTTTATGTACTCCGAAGTGTCCAGATTGGTCATGATAGGCAAGTAGAACTTGGTTGGCATCTCTGAGAGGAATTAATATTTGGTGTAGGCGACTTCCAGAGGCTGGATCAATAGAACTTCTGAAAATTAAATTTTTCTTTAGAAACAGTCTTTTCCTTTGTCTCCACAAGCATAGCAGTTCAGAGTCCATGGATTTACGTAAGATTCTTTTAGGGATGGTTCCTGTGATTAAATAGCCTTGCAATTTTCCTAAATGTCCTGCTGTAAGAGAAAAAATCTTTGCAGATTATCTGTAGTTTCTGAGAAGGAATCAGAATTATTCGTTGATGAACTTGGTGAGTCGTGAAGTCTGGAAGTTCAATGTCTTCCATAGGTCATCTTCAGGGGAGGGATCAAGTGAATTTGGTAACCTGGAGAGAGCATCAGCATTAGGCTGCCTGCAGATGGGCGGAAATTCCGCCCGTTGAAGCTGCCATAGGATTCCGTTAGCATACGCAATCCTAGGCAGACGGCCGCGGTTTGACCGCGCGAAATCTCGGCCGGCAAACAAGTTGCTGCATGCTCTATTTCTGTGCAGCTGGAGCCGTGGAAGGAGGTAAGTGCCACGCTGCTCTCTGCAGACGCTCGGGATCCGATTCGGCCGTCTGCAGGTGGACTTAGTATTGCTTCTTCCTGTACAGTATTTCACGTTGAAACTGAAATTGGCTAGTCTTGAGAGCCATCTTTGTTCTAATGCTCCTGGTTTGGCTGAATTCAAATGGGCGACTGGCTTGTTATCTGTATAGGCAGTAAAGGTTGCAGCAGCTAAATAGTCTTAACATTTTTCTGTGACTGCCCAAACTAATATAAGTAGTTCCAGTTTGATAGAGCTGTACTTCTGATCATTTCTTTCTGAGCCTTTTCGAGAACGGCTGGCATATGCAATGACTCTTTCTTTACCTTCTTGTATTTGGCTGAGTACGGCACCTAAACCTTTGAAGCTGGCGGCTGTGTATAGATTAAATGGGAGCATATAAGCTGGATAAGCAAATATAGGAGGGGTTGTCAATTTTCCTTTTAACGTCTGAAACGCTTGTTCTTGTTCCTTTTCCCAGTTAATAGAAAGTGGCCTTTTATGGTTTTCCTTAGGATGTCCTCGCAAAACTTCTTGGAGAGGGGCTGCAATTTGTACAAATTTGGGAATGAATCTTCTATAATACCCTACAAATCCTAGGAAGCTTCTAATGTCTTTGAGCGTTTTGGGGGTAGGCCAATTGTGTACCGCAGCAACTTTGTCTGGATCTGGGTAGACTCCTTCTGCACTAACAACATGTCCAAGGTAGCACACTCTGGTCTGTAGCAAATGGTATTTGGAAGGTTTTATTTTCAGGCTGTGATCAATGAGGATTTGGAATACTTCTCTGAGATGTGGGAGATGCTATATATAATTCTTTGAGTAGACTATGACGTCGTCTAGATACAGTAGGACAGATTCAAAGTTTATGTGACCTAGACATCTCTCCATTAGTCGTTGAAACGTGCCTGGGGCATTACAGAGACTGAAGGGCATACAGTTAAACTCAAATAACCCCTTGGGGGTGGTGAATGCATTCTTTTCTAGGTCTAAGTCACTCATGGGCACCTGCCAATAACTACTGGTTAGATCTAAGAAAGAGAAGTAGATGGCAGTACCTAGTACAGTTAGGGACTCTTCAATGCAGAATAATGGATAAGCATCTTTGTTAGTGACACTATTGAGCTTGCAGTAATCCACGCAGAAGCGGATGCCTCCATCCTTCTTTTTAACTAGGACAATTGGAGTGGCCCAGGGACTGTGACTTTCTCTGATGATTTGATTATCTTTCATTTCTTTGATCATATTTTTTACTTGTTGATAGGAGAAAAGTGGAATGGGCCTATACCTTTCTTTGATGGGGGCATAACCGTTAGTTGGAATAGAGTGGTCCATACTATGCCGACTGAAGGCGTTCTGTTTTTCTACAGCTACATCTTTTATCCCTTGTATCTGGTCAGCAGAGGACTGGGAATCCCCAATGGGAATGTCAATCAGCCAGGAAGAAAGCTTAGCGGGATCTGGCTAGGTGGACTGTGCACTCTGTAGGACACTGTCAGTCTCTTTTCTAGCACATCATCAGGTGGGAGCAGGGATACCTTCACGACAGCAGTGTATTTTTTTTAGCTGCACCGGGATATTTCCAATATTAATTAAACAGATTAGCACTTTACCGTCTTTGACAGTGGCCAGGCTCTGGGCAGCCAGTAAGAATGGGTGACCATCAATAGGGATAGGTTCAATGACGGTCTCGTACTCGCGACCATGTAGGCCTGCACCATAGCACAAATTCAGATTCTGGCGGCACTAAAACGGGTCTGATATCTTTTACGCGGGCTCGGCCAATGTGACCCTGTGGATTAGTAAACTGTTGCTGAGCCGTGAGTGCTCTAATTGCTGTTTTTAGAACAGCACGCTGAGCCTCAGACGCTGCAAGTACATGGCTCTGGAGAGCCTCCAACATTTCTACGTAGCAGTTTCTGAGGATGTTCATGCCCAGAGTTATGACTGGTGCATTTTTGTCTGGAATATTTACCACTTTGATGATATAGTTCCGTTTTGCCGGTTATGACAGTAGGCTCCCAGTACCCAACTAGTGGTACGGGTAACCCGTTACTGGCTATGACGTTAATGAGCTGCTTGGGCGGGCAGCTAAGAACTTCAGGGGACCAATATTTTCAAAGTCACATTTCCGGATTGTGGTTACCTGGGATCCTGTGTCATGCAAAGCGGGTAATGGCATACCATCCACATATATGGTAACTTCCGGATGGGGGCCAACATATTTAGATATCCCTTTCAGGGTGCAAGGATCTATTGTTTGGTCTCCCAGGGTGCAGTCTTTCTTCCCAGAAGTCGCCCATTTAAACGGTAGCATGAGTTAACCTCAAGTCCATATTGGCGTCAATGTTCATAAAATTGCCACAAGGGGCACGGATAACTTCCGGTCAACTGAGGCGGTCCAGGTGGTAGCTTGCACTCAGGCAGTAATGGCTGGGGAGTAGTGTGAGAGCTTTCTGTCTTGCTAACGTTTTTAGTCAACAGTTCAGTCATCTGTCTCTGCATCTCTAATAACGGTGTAGAAGTATCATCGCTGGATTGCTCAGCTTGTCTATACATGTTACGCTTGCGAGGGCAAGACAATTGCTCATCACCCAGGAGGCTTATCCCCCTTTTAGGCTCCTCTCCCTCAGCTGTCTGGAGCTCGGTACCCAGAATATTGATGGCCAACTCCTTGAACTCAAGTAATGTACTGTCAGGATGTTTTACTGATAGCATTTTGAGTTGGCTCCTAAGTTTCAGTCAATGAGCCCTCAATAAATTGTTCCCTTAGGGCCTGGTCAGCACTAGCGGCCTCCTTAGGGTCGGCACGCACTACGGCTTTCATATCCTCCTGTAAGGATAGCGTGTACTCCCTTAAAGTCTCCCCAGACTTTAGTTTTTTTTATTAAAGAAGCGTTTTTTGATTTCTGACATGGTATGCATGTCGAAAATAGTTTCTAGTCTTTCAAAGATGACCTTTACCATCTTTTTATGCTCACGAGGCCATATTTTGACTTCTCTGGCAGTGGGGCCCTCTAATTGTCCCATAAGATTTTCTATTTTTTGCTCCATGGCTAACGGGTAAAAGCGGAACACAGCTCCCATTTTTCCTCTATATTCCTGGAGGGCATGGTGCTCGCCACTATATTTGGGTAGCCAGGGTGCTCCCAGACAGTATGGCATGGTTAGAGGCGCGAAAGTAGAGGTACTAGTAGCTGAATGAGGTAGATTTGTACTTAAAAATAACAATTTCTTCAACTCTCTCCCTCTATTCTCCTAGAGGTAACTCAGTATAGATTTTCCCTCGGTACCAGTTAGCTGGTGGGTTTACTGGAAGTGTAAGATACAGTTGTTGAATGGGAGTTAAAGATCGTCACTGAACTAATCCTGGCTATGAAGTCACCGGATAGTTAAACTCACTGTTTTGTGGAACGCTGGCCTCCAACTCAGATCTCCTCACTGCAGGAAAGACTAGAGAGCGGAAAGGGACCTTGCCACCCTTGCTGGCTTTGTAGAAAAACATGGCTGGCTTGCTAACACTCCTCCTCTCCGACCAGAATTTACTGCACACCGCTTTCTCCTCTGACTCCTCTCTCCTTCCTCTTGCTCTGCACACTGACTCCTCCTTCACTTCCCCCCTCTCTTCCCACACTCTTTTTCTCTCCACCCACTCTGCATAGAATTCATGTCATGGTTTACCTCTGGGCCATTACACCTTCACCTGTGCACATCTGCATGTTGATGGATGTGGTGCATTTATCTGCCCTTTTGTATTAGTACATTGGGGAGTATATGGCAGCTTTCAGTGATTCTTTTTTGTCTGTTTATATTCCCCTTTTCTGTGATTTCCATTGAATAGTTGTCTTAAATGTTTATTTATATCCACATCTGATAGCACTGAAGTCAAAGGGGTTGTTCTTATCTTGGCCAAACATGGCTGCGATGGCAACACTATTCTGTATGAGGTGGCCAGGAGGACTGAAACAGGCAAGTTTGGTTGGGCTTGTTACCATGCGGTGGTTGCGGCTCCTCCCGGGGCGGTGGGGTGCTGGGTCCCGCGGTCAGGGGGGCGCGTCCCCCCGGCTTGTGGTCCGGCTGCCGAGGCTGGGGGTGCCTGGCCAGCGGTGTGCTTGTGGCTCGCGGCGCCGTGCGCACGCACACCGGTGAGTGCAGCTGCCATGCACTAGCTTCCTTTTTATATTGTCTGTTGGGAGTTGGCTTCTCCCTCTCTCTGCCCTGGGCGGAGCACACAGTAAAAGTCGTTGTCCGGAGGGTCCTCTGAGACCGTTACTGGTGCCATCTCATGCGTGGTCGCATTTATCCGTAGATTTTATCACCGATCTGCCGGAGTCTCAGAAATTCACCACGATCCTGGTTGTTGTGGACCGTTTCTCAAAAATGGCACATTTTGTGGCACTAAAGAAGCTGCCTTCTGCTATAGAGTTTGCCAAGATTTTTGTAAAAGAAATCATTCGCCTAATGGGGTTCCTGAAAACATTGTATCTGATGGCAGGGTTCAGTTTGTTGAGCTATTCTGGCGAGCCTTCTGTAGAAACCTGGGAACGTCGCTTTCCTTCTCGTCAGCATTCCACCCGCAAACTAATGGTCAGACTGAGCGGAAGAACCAGGATTTAGTGCAATATTTACAGTTGTTTGCTAGTGAAAAGGCTCATCAGTGGGCAGAATTCCTGCAGATGGCAGAGTTTGCGCTAAACAACCGTACTTGTTCCTCCACTGGGTTGTCACCATTCCGTTGCGTATATGGTCAGCATCCTTGCTTCCTTACAGCTATTTCTACTCCGTCTGCCTGTCCTGCAGCTGATGTCGCCACAGATGTGCTGCAAGGAGTATGGAAAGAAGTAAAGAAGAATCTGGAAGCAACGGGGGCTTGTATGCAGTTGCATAGTGGGAGGAGTCTGTCAGTATCTGAACCATACAGGGTGGGACAGAAAGCATATTTGTCTTTTAAAAAGCTCAAATTGAAGGTTCCGTCATTGAAACTGGCACCACGTTACGTGGGTCCCTTTGTCATCATACGGGTAGTAAATCCACTCGCTTATGAACTTGATTTGCCAGCTACTTGGAGGGTTCATAGGGTCTTTCACAATTCATTATGGAAACCTTTTGTCCCTTCGGAGGGGCCAACCTCTGGTCCCCCACTGCCCACCCTGGTCCAGGGTGAAGTCGAATATGAGATCCAGGAAATCCTAGATTTACGTCTGCGCCGGGGAACCTTGCAATATTTGGTGGCCTGGAAAGGCTTTGGTACTGAAGATCATTCCTAGGTGGCTGTACGTGAGGTTCATGCTCCAGTGTTGGTGCGTCTTTTCCACCGTCTGTTTCCAGATAAGCCTGGACAGGGTGGTGGGGTCCCGGAGGTCCCCCATCAGAGGGGGATGGAATGTTAC